>NC_073392.1:18153378-18764755 GCF_028641065.1 Leucoraja erinaceus | reverse complement strand
CACTCATTACCCTTGTATCTCATCGTTTGGGGCTGATGTCAGAGCATTCAATCGACTAGGGGTCACTCCTTTTGATGGGATCTTGTGTTCCAAAAAGGTTACTTGGCTGAGTGCTAAGATCTGTTAGGACCAAGTGCCTGGAGTATTTAAAAGGCATCTTCACATCTCGCTTCTGCAGTCTCGGTTCCCAACTACTGCAAAGCGACATCTATCGTAACATGACGAGTATTGTGACCTGCCTCAAATGAACCACTGTCTGATAGCACTTACTAGAACACATAGAAATTAGGTGCAGGAGTAGGCCATTCGACCCTTCGAGCCTGCACCGCCATATCAATATGATCATGGCTGATCATGCCACCTCAGATCCCGTACCTGCCTTCTCTCCATAACCCCCCTGATCCCCCTTAGCCACATAATGAAATGTTTGAGAGGATAGTCATGGTGCAAATAACTCCTGCCTCGGAAATCACCTGGATCCACTTCAATTTGTCTATCATCACAACAGGTCAACAGCAGATGCTATCTCACTGGTGGACCACCTGTGTGACGGAATGCATATGTTGGGCTGTTGTTGGAACCAGAGCTCGGAGTTGAACAAAACACATGCCTTCCAGACTCATCATCAAACACCCAGACCTGGGCTTCCAAACGTCTCTTGGTAATTGGATCTTTGCCTTCCACAACGGGCAGACCTCAATCAGTGCGATCAATAACAACATCTCCTCTTCAGTGACTATCAAAACGGTGTATCACAGGGCTGCGTGCTTAGCCCCCTGCTCAACTCACCTTAGGCCAGTGACTAAGGTGAGTTGAGCAGACTAAGCACAGCTCCAATCCCATTACTAATTCGCGCCGGTGGCACCTCGGTTTTTGGTCGCATCTTGGTGGCGATGAGTCACGGTGGCTGGAGAGAGATGGAACATTTGGTTGAGGCCACAACAGTCTTTTGCTCAATGTCAATAGAAACATAGAAAATAGGTGCAGGAGTAGGCCATTCGGCCCTTCGAAGCAGCACAGTCATTCAAAATGATCATGGTTGATCATCCAAATTCGGTACCCCCCCCGTTCCTGCTTTCTCCCCACATCCCTTAGTATTATCTATCTATCTATCTATCTATCGATCTATCTATCTATCTATCTATCTATCTATCTATCTATCTATCTATCTATCTATCGTTAAAATAAAATTAGGGAACTAATTATTGACTTCCCAAAGGGGAAATTGGGAGACCACATGCAGGTTTTCATAGGTAGGTTAGCAGTGGAGCAAGTTGGCAAATTCCTGGGCAGTAACATCTCGGATGATCTGTTCTAGCCCCTGCATGTAGATGTAATCATGAGCTCAAGTGTATAATTCATGCGTTGACAAAGTTTATGCCTTCTTCAACCAGCTTTTATCAGTCAAGTATCTGTTGACAAGATATGCACTTATTCTGCAGAATATGTGGCTTTTAGCTGCTGCAATTGACCACTGAGTGACTCTTGCCACAGTGCCATGCAAATACACTGCTGTCCTTAGAAAAGATGGATGGTCTCTTATCTGTACCATAGTAGTGGACCACCTACTGCTTGTTTGGTCCGTTTATTTAAGATGCTGATTGAACTAGAAGTGACCAGAGCGTGAGATTCTTACTGAAAGTAGATGCAACCATGCTAAATAATGTATTGGAACCTGAGATTAGCATGGTTCAGCACATGCGGGCATCTGTCCTTATGTTATTGCTCTTTGATTGTTTAATTTCTTTACTGATGACACCTTTCAATTGGGAGCAGATAATTGTCACACCATGCAATGTAACAGACAATGACTGTGAGATTAGTTAAGGAGCTACAGTGTCTTATCCTGCCTGCCTTTGGTGGAGCAGTTTAGTAAAATTCCCAAGATGAGCAAGTGATGTGCAATCCAACTAATGTTAAGACATGGCTTACAATTTTAGTTTAGTTTAGTTTAGGGATACAGCATGGAAACAGGCCCTTTTAAACCACGCCAACTATCATTCACATATTCACACTATTTCTATGTTATCCCACTTTCTCATCCACTAAGGGCAATTTACAGTGGCCAATTAACCTACAAACCCACACGTCTTTGGGATGTGGGAAAAAACTGGAGCTCTGAAAGGAAATAGGGTCCTGAGGGCAAGATCAAACCCAGGACTCTGCCACTGTGAGGGAGCAGCTCTACCAACTGCGTCACTGTGCCACCCCATTTTGCTTTTTATTAACCAATTTTTAATTAGCCACAAATATTATTTGTTATTAGTGTATGGGATACCTAGAATGAGGAGGCAGCAGAGAAGATACCAAGTATCAGAGAGAAGAGCTAAGCTCGATGAGTGAATATCTCTCGGCGATGAAGAAAATGTGAAATGAAAACAGAAAATTCTATAAACACTCGCAGGTCAGGCAGCATCTATGGCAAGAGACACAGAGTGAATATTTCAGATTTGACACCTTTTATTAGATTTTTAGAAATTAAGTTTAAGATAGGATATTTGAAAGAGATAGGAGGGATCTAAGATAAAGCTTGGAGTAACACCAGAACAGCAGAATAGAACCATTGCCTTAATGAGGTAATTGAGGACAGACATAAGGAAGCATTTTGATATATAATGCCTAGAAGAGTTTTTTTGCAGGTGCTGAGAAATGGTTGCTCAGGACAACAGATTCAATCAAGAATGGACAGATTGGAAGAGAGTGAGGTTGATATTCTGCAGAGAACAAAGACTACAAATGGTAACCTGAGAGCGCCCAAATAACTTTGATCACATGACAGATCACAAAATTAACAACCCCATCAACAATATAGGTAGGCTGATGGTAAAATGCTTCACCTTAATCTCTTCAATATGGTAGTCTGTTTAACGAGCTTTGTTAGTCATCCATATTTATGGGTCTCCTTTTTAAAACCCAGGAGGCACTAAAACTGTCTTTATTAAAGTTAATAGAATGCTCTCAGTCACATCAGTACATGCAAACTTAGTGAAGCATGTCTGCAACACCTCATTGATACCAATACATTTTGTTTTCTTCCACACTAATTTTATGAGTGTCTGTCCCTTACCCTATCTCCTCCATTCCATCGAGATTTTGCTTATTATTTAAAACTCTGCAGCACCAGGTTAAACAAATAGCAGGAAGAAGAGTGGCACGGTGGCACAGAGGTGGAGCTGCAGCCTTACAGCGTCAGAGGCCCGGGTTAATCCTGACTACTGGTGCTGTCTGTACGGAGTTATACGTTCTCCCTGTGGCCGCGTGGCTTTTCTCCGGGTGTTCCGGTTTCCTCCCACACTCCTAAGACTTACAGGTTTGTAGGTTAATTGGCTTCAGTAAAATTGCAAATTGTCCCTAGTGTGTAGGATAGTGCTAGTGTACAGAGATCGATGGATCAGCGTGGACTTGGGTGCCGAAGGGCTTGTTTCCTCACTATATCTCTAAACCAAACCAAACAAAATACCCTCTCTAAGTTTTCAAAATAGGGATTTGTCATGCAGAAATTTTGGTTTGACCATTGCTGGTGTGATAAATCACTCATCAGTTTAGTATGGATACCCAGTTGGGGAACCTAACCAATAAAATTGCGAAATGTGGTGAAATCTACCTTAAAGAAAATAACCAGAGTGGTTTGCCCATGTTTGTGCACTAAAATATAACCTGAGTAATTCCTAATGCAATTGCCCGATGAAATGGCAATTGCAGCATCATTGCTACTAGGGATCATAGGAAGAAGGTCAAACTGTTACAGTATACTGTACAAAAGGCAGCTGTGGGGAGAAGGGAAATGTGTTGAGAATGGGTTTTTAACATGGTTTTCAAATTCCTTGTATGTTTACACACTTGGCTAATAAATTAATCACAATTACAATTTTGAGTTAATAGGATTTTTAACGTGTTTTACATCTAGGGGGAAAAGGTACAAATAGTCTGATATCCAAACATCCACCTCGATCCTTGATCTGATGGAATATTCTTCCACTGAATTGCTTCAGCATTTGTGCAATGATAGTTGTAGCCAAGAACTTCAATTTAATGAAGAGAACACACTGAAATCCAATCCAACTGGACATCAGATAACACTGTAAAAGGGAGAGCCTAAAGCTAAGTTTCAGAAGTTGAAGTTTAGTTTATTTACGTGTACAGTGAAAAGCTTTTGTTGCGTGCTAAGCAGTCAGCAGAAAGACAATACATGATTACAATCGAGCCATCTACAGTGTACCGATACATGATAAAGGTGCATGCAGGTGCTTATTTGAATCCATTTCCAGAGAAGATGGGAAGCAACTCATAACTTTTGATTGATGTTACTCATCTTTGAGGGTTTCTGCATAACGCTCCAATTTACAACAGTAATCACAATCAAGGGCAGAGCACTCCCAATGCAGACTGTTAATCAGATTGCAACTCCCTCTTTGTGTCAGACAATTATACCAGGAAATTGTGTAATGATATGAAAACAACGATGAAGAGATCCTTTCTAAATAAGCCAGTGAAAACTGACATAGATGTGATTTAATCTCTGAACCAGCACATATCAAATTACCACCAGTTGTGGATTTGTTCTACACTTGTCATAAAAGCTATCTTCCCCTTTCCACCACCCACCAGCAGTGGGTTATGGAACTAACAGTATATTATGCGATTTGAAACAAAGCAAAATCGTATTCCTGTGTTTATTCAGCAGTCTCTGAATGTTGGATGGGAAAAGTGCATGAAGTTGGAAGGATCAACGAGTCTGTAGAGTCTCTTATTTTTTATTCTTTTGTATGGTATTGAAATCCAGTGTAAGTGATTTGCAAGATGCTCCTTCAATCTGCCTTCTCCAATAGTCCATCTAAACCTCCTAATCAAAAACAAAAATTCTAGTAATATTAATTCTTTCAAATTCAGTCCTGTAAGAGTGGTGTCTTTGTTTATTGATCTAAAATTAAACAAATGAGTATTATTGCATGAATCCAGAACTTCAGGAGGATTCTGTGCCACAACTACATTTATACACTCAGGGAGGTTGTATGCTTTTCAAACTGAAGGAATTACTGGAGTGTGTATGCACACATCTTCCAACAGCATGATTAATTTGTCTTCAACCCACTTTTGTTGCCGAACTGGACACATTACTGCTGCACAGTTCACAAATACAGGACATCACAGTCCAATGATAGGGTTGGAACAGCAGTACAGAAAAAGTCAGAAGTAAATGAAGTCAGGTACTTCACTGAAACAGTCAGTAGGTGTTTGTGTGCACAATTTGTCACCTCTGATCAACTTGAAATTACACAAGATAGAAAGGGTATAATAAAGCTTCACTAAAACACTGGTAAAAAAGATCATTGTTGATTCCTCTGCCTCTGCCTCTGTGATTGTAATTTTTTAGTTTTTAGTTTTAGAGATACTGTGCGGAAACAGGTCCTTTGGCCAACCGAGTCCACGCCGTCCAGCAATTAAGATAAGTACACTAGCATTATCCTACATACAAGGGACAATTTTCTTTTTTTACCGAAGCCAGTTAACCTCCAAACCTGTACGTCTTTGGAATGTGGGAAAAAACGGAGGACCCGGGGAAAACCCGCGCAGTCACAGGGCGAATGTACAAACTGCGTACAGATAGCACACATGGTCAGGATCGAACCCGGGTCTCTGGCGCTGTAAGGCAGCAACTTGGCTTGGAGGGATCTCCCGATGCCGACCGACAGGAGAGTTGCAGGTTGATGAACAGACTACATTGGCCGCACTTCGCCCATGATAGTGCGTACCTTAATACGGGTTAGCTATATCATTATTCATACACAACAAAGGGTTGTATGGATTCCCATTGTGATGGGTAGGTTAACCCTACAGATGATCATCAAAAAAAATTCAAGTATGAGCAGGAAATAATTCACTTGTTGCCCTTTGTGAATGTCAGCTTCAAGCCACTTTTTTCTCTTCACATGTGGCCCTGGGGGCGAGCTGTGGCTGTGAGAGTGAACATAACTGTAGTCATAGAGACAGTCACAAAACAAATATTTTTGCTCACTGTCCATATTGACCTTCACCATCCATTTACACTAATATTCACACATTAATTCCATTAATGATTTACTTCACTCATTCTCATCAATTCCCCCCCCCCCCCTCCTCCTCCCACCTCCCCCCCTCCTCCCCTCCCAAATTTTACAACTCATCTACACACTAGAGGCAATTTACCTACCAACCAACTTAAGGAAACCAGAACACCTAGAGAAAACCCACGTGCTCACAGGGAGAGCATGCAAACTCCACACAGATGTCAGCCAAGGTCAGTAATGAAGCTGAGTTTCTGGCACTATCAGGCAGTAGCTCTACTAGCAGCACCACTGTGCCACCCATACATCTTTTTTTACCTGAGTCTACACAGTATCTGAGCCTCCATTGTCTGCAGTGAATTCCAGATTATTAATTCTACATGGATTTGAATTCATGTCTACGGATACTTATGCAGACCCTCCAATTTTGTTGATCATAGAGAAACCTGCATGTGTGATACCGGGCTCGGAGCCAGTGGTAATTAGGGTAAGAGGGCCAATATAATTTCACAACCTTCTGTGATTCCTGTGCTCAAATTTCACTATGCTCTGTGGGTGAACCATGCCTTCAATCAAATCCTAACCAACAGTAGAGGTGGACATTACTCCACCCACATCCTCTCACCTGTCCATTCACCTCTACCACTTATGCCATCTTCACCTAGTGGGCACCAGCTGCCAGCCCTATACACAATGGTGTGGGCAGATACACAATCGCTTAGAGGGCCAAGTCATGTTCACATATATTAAGTGAGCCAAACCCAAGTCAGGTGAGATCCTTGATACCCCAGGGGAAAGCCCAGGGAAGGAACAGCAGCAACAATGATAACAACAAGAACCAGCTGATTCCAAAAACAGAGTGCTGCAGATGTTGGCCACTGGCAATAAAAGCAGAGATTGCAGGTCAGGCAGCAAATGTGGAGAGAGAAACAGAGTGAATGTTGCAGGGCAATAACCTTTCATCAGAACTAACTGATTGTTATGTTTTTTCAAGGTGATCGTTTCATTGGACTCCCTCAAATGAAGCAGTCTCCATCATTAAGGGACGAGGCAGAATTCTGGTAGTTACCCATAACCTTACTCCCCACCCCTCACTCCTTGCCTCATTTAAATTCTAACATAGGGTCTGTGTTTACTGCAGCCTGAAAATTGCAGCAGAGGAGTAAAGTGCCAGAACTGGCATCTCCGTTCAAACCACACATTGGCTGCGCCTGCAATTTAATGTGGCAGTGCCCAATCATTGTGTACGGTACCTGAAGTTGTCACTGTTCACCAGCTTTCATCCAACCGCTCACGGTTTCCTTTCAATGGATGTCATTCCACTGCTTTGCTGAATTCCACTCCATGTTTTTATAGTGGTCTTATCCTGTTTAGTAGATTTCATTAACAGATGGTTTTGGATGGAGAAATACAGTAGGTAGCAATTGAGAAGAGTATACACAAACTTCTGAAGGAAATTGTTATGTTCAAGCTGTTTTTGATGAGAAATTCATCCCATGCCTTCCATCGATTTTCATGCCATATTTCCTACGATATTTGGATCCCACGCAAAAGGGTTGTTCAACCTATTCAAAATCTATTTGTAGTTGTCATTTATTCTAAATCAGTTTGATAGGAATTAGTGCCAGAGACTAGCGGGCACCAATTAAACTAAGTTGCATATCTTTGGTGAGCTTGTTCCATAAAATAAAATGAAGTATCATCTATTGCTCGGCATTATGTATCAAATAGACCAAGGCTCCACCTATTCCAAATCTATTTTCTGACTATGTTAAAAGGGAAATATTTTTTAGTGATACAATTGGAGTAACAGACGCATGAAGAAATTGGAGCCGTTCAGTTCCAATTTTAAACATAATTTCTGATAAAGATCAGAGCCCAAATAGAGAGACCACAAGGTTGTCCCAGGGCTACTTATATGACCCTCTATCACCAGACCTGAATGCCCAAGAACTTGTTGCCCCCAGTACATTACCAACACTCAGTGGTTCATCCAAGGCTTCTGGTTAGTGAACACTTGGATGACTTTGGTGGGAACACACTGCTCCACACATTTCCTAATGAAGTCGGTAACAACCGTGGCATATTCATTCAGGTTTGTTGCCAAGTCCATGAACATCATCCAGTCTACCGACACCCAAGCAGATGTGAAGTCACTCCTCTGCCTCTCCTGACCAGCTCTGTACAATCCTCACCAGTGGAGCTGCCTGTGTTCACAAAGAATAGTTTTTCATATAGAAATCAAGTGCATGCTGTGCTCTCAAGCCAAGGGTAAAGTTAAGCTTTAGCAACATTAGCCCATCTCATCCTTGCTTACCGTTATCCTCTGAAAAACTGTGGTTCAACTTTGCATGTGATCCGAGCAGATTCCTAAACAGGCAGAGAATATAAAGGCATTTTTAACTCAAACTGACTAGAATTATAACAATTGAACCCCTGACCAAATTAATACAATTGCCATTTTAAAGTGTCTGCAAATTAATATATTTTATTTATCAACTCTCCACTTCATCAACCTTTACACTTGGCTAGTGACGTCAATCCTCAATGATACTAACTCTTCTTGTTCAATCAATGAATATTTGGTTCAAAATTCCCCTAAAAGGTTACAAACTAGATGTTGATCAATGGGATTAGTATAAATAGGAATTTGATGGTCAGCATGAAACATAGTGGGCTGAAGAACATCTTTCTGTGACTAATTACTCACTTCCCTAGGGAGACTTTAAGGCAGCACTTACAAAGGAATTTCCAGCATTCAACAATGATCTTAGGTATCCAGATTGGTTCAAAGATCTGGGTCTATCTTCAAAAAACCTTGCGGTGATACGATCAAGGTATTGAAGGAACATAGGTTGTGCCAATTGATTAAAAGATTTGGATAGAAACATAGAAACATAGAAAATAGGTGCAGGAGTAGGCCATTCGGCCCTTCGAGCCTGCACCGCCATTCAATATGATCATGGCTGATCATCCAACTCAGTATCCTGTACCTGCCTTCTCTCCATATCCCCTGATCCCTTTAGCCACAAGGGCCACATCTAACTCCCTCTTAAATATAGCCAATGAACTGGCCTCAACTACCTTCTGTGGCAGAGAATCCCAGAGATTCACCATTCTCTGTGTGAAAAATGTTTTCCTCATCTCGGTCCTAAAAGATTTCCCCCTTATCCTTAAACTATGACCCCCTTGTTCTGGACTTCCCCAACATCAGGAACAATCTTCCTGCATCTAGCCTGTCCAACCCCTTAAGAATTTTGTAAGTTTCTATAAGATCCCCCCTCAATCTTCTAAATTCTAGCGAGTACAAGCCGAGTCTATCCAGTCTTTCTTCATATGAAAGTCCTGACATCCCAGGAATCAGTCTGGTGAACCTTCTCTGTACTCCCGCTATGGCAAGAATGTCTTTCCTCAGATTAGGAGACCAAAACTGTATGCAATACTCTAGGTGTGGTCTCACCAAGACCCTGTACAACTGCAGTAGAACCTCCCTGCTCCTATACTCAAATCCTTTTGCTATGAATGCTAAATAGATGAGATGAGAAAGTCACTCACAAACCATTTAAGAACTGTTAGGATGCCTGTTGGAAGTTTTTTTTGATCCAGAGACTGTTGGATGGCCTGCCAGATAGATTGGTGTACACTCATGCACTGAATTATTTCAAGTGTGTACTAGACTGGCTTCTGGCTGAGCCCAGGTCAAATTATTTCGGGCATGTATTTTGAAACATTAAATCAAGTCATAGTGATGGCCCAGATGAGTTATGATCATCTATTTGTTTTTGCTTTTGTTTAGTTTAGTTAGATACAGCACGGGAATAGGCATTCAGCCCAATGAATTCATGCTGACCATCATTCATCCATTCACATAATTTCTATTTTATCCCACTTCTTCAAGCACTCCCTACACATTAAGGCATATTAATATTTTACAGATATCAATCAACATACAAACATGCATATCCTCGGGATGTGGGAGGAAACTGAAGTACCCAGAGGAAACCTAAGTAGTCATAGGGAGAACGTGCAAATTGCACACAGACAGCATCTGGGGATAGGATTGAAACCGGTCTCTGGCACAATAAGGCAGCAGTTCTACCAACTGTGCCACTGAGTTGACTCATGTAAGATCTTATACCCCGACTCCCCCCAAAATATTACAATTTCATGGCAGAGGGTGGAAGATAGATAGCGTGATGGCATTGAGAGAGCCAATAAAGATGCCTTTAGACATGCCTGACATCAGACTCTCTGTTCTAGAATCCGTAATGAGAAGAGATTGGTAAGTGGACAAAAAAGGCTCAAGGATGCGGTAAAAGCATTGAGAATAGACAATATGCTCACTATCTCCCAGGAATCTCTAGGCCAGGATTGAAAAAGTGGAGATTGAACATTCAGTGTGGTATTGAGAACTTTAAGTAGATGCTTCAGGGATGTTCAGAAACCCAGCACGCACAGCAACTCACAAGCGACCATACATCCGCACTCTCAGGCAACTCCTTATCCACTTGCGTAAGAGTCTGCAAGCCCAACAGTAGCCTCATCCACCACCACAGAAACCCATTAAAAGTGTAGTGGAAGCAGGTCATCCACAATCTCAAGAAGCAGACATGTACACAAGAGATATACACAGAAATATGAAATCTGCCCAGAGCACATAGCAGATGCAGGTGATGGCGAAACCTGCAGCAAATGTGAGAAAATATAAGATATGGACATACATCCAACTACTCTCTCATCTTTTATATACTTTGCTACTTATTGCTCCCTCTATGCTTGTTCAGATTCATGGTGCCTCAGTATAAGCCTGCTTCAACCCTGCATTAACAATGTTCCTTTAACCCTAAGTGTGTAGGAAGGAACAGCAGATGCTGGTTTACACCGAAGATAGACGCAAAAAGCTGGAGTAACTCGCATCTCTGGAGATAAGGAATAGGTGATGTTTCGGGTTGTGACCCTTCTTCACTCTCCTTCTTTTCTCCTGGATGCTGCTGAACACGCTGTTTGTCCAGCTTATTGTGTCTATCTTCCTTTAACCCTAACCTTAATTGTGGGCCCACATCAAAGAATATCTTCATTGAAAGCCTCAACAAATCTCTATAATCTATTTTAAATGGCAAATAGCAGCACCAAATATTTTTACAACATAAAATAACAATGAAGGAATGTGCATGGTCAGGATTGCTAAGATTAAAACATACAATTGCAAAGACCACTCTCCTTAATTTTTATCATATACTGAAACTCGTATTTTGGTTGTATATCAGTTTTATGTAAGTTGTGATTTTCTGTAAGTTGTTAACATAATTAATCTAAAAGATATAAATGAAAATTTATCAAACTACTTACATGTTCTGTTTATTTAAGTTTGGCAACACAAAGTTTACACTGAAGATAATTATTTTAGTGGTGATTAATTATTGACATTCTATCATGGGTGAAGTGTGAGGCAAACCTATTCCCAACTATTTGCACATCTGTTTATCTCATGACAGAGTGAAATAAATCTGTTTTGAAATTTATTGCCTGCAAGTGACAACTTGGTGGTGAAAAGGACTCCAGGCACTCTCACCCGTGTGATGCAAGGCTTGTTCAATACTTTGTCACAAAGTTGTTGTTAATGGGCTCAACGGGTCATGTCGGAAGGGGTTCTCCGTGTTCTGTTTTCTCATTTCCGCAATACCTTGGGCTCCCATTTAGGACATAATGCCTTTTCCAGACTCGTTCTGTAGTTATCAATTATGCCAGCTGCGAGCTTCCTAACGTAAACACAAGGGCTGACTATGGGCTGGAATAGGCCAGATTTGAAGACAATCAAGTTCTTTTTAAATCACGCTATAAATTCAATATGTCTTTTGTTATCGTAAGCATTCTCGCATCCCGTTCGCATCTTAAACCATATGTTTTGCTTGCCTTTGTACTGTTTAGTCTAACATTGATAGGATCATCTTCTTACTGCCAAAAGGAGGAGAGAATAATCGCAAAAGTAAATCAATCCCATTGGCAACTAAGCAGCATGAAGCAGGATGGTTCCAGGCTTCCTGGTGTGTTTATCAGAAATGAGTGACCTTGCACAAACATGATCATAAAAGGGTTTTTTGCTTGGCTCTGGTTTCAGTACTTCTGGGGCTTGAAAGGCTAATGGATACCATGTAACACAAGAATGTTTCTGAATGACATAAGCTATTCCAAGATAATAAGATGAAATAAATTCCAAGAGTATTGATTTAATTTCTCAAATAATTGTCAGGAGTTATCATTTTCTTTTGTTTTTAGAAACATAGAAACATAGAAAATAAGTGCAGGAGTCGGCCATTCAGCCCTTCGAGCCAGCACCGCCATTCAATATGGTCATGGCTGATCATCCAGAATCAGTACCCCGTTCCTGTTTTCTCCCCATATCCCTTGATTCCGTTAGCCCTAAGAGCCACATACAACTCCCTCTTGAATACATCAGGTGAATTTGCCTCCACTGCCTTCTGTGGCAGAGAATTCCACAGATTCACAACTCTCTGGGTGAAAAGTCATAGTCAAACAGCTTGGAAACAGCCCATTTGACCAACTTGCCCACACCGACCAACGTCCCATTTGCACTAATCCCACCTGCCTGCGTTTGGCCCGTATCCCTCTAAACCTGTCCTATCCATCTACCCATCTAATTGTTGCAATAGTCCCTGCCTCAACTACCTCCTCTGGCAGCTCATTCCATACACCCACCACCCTTTTGTGTGAAAACGTTATCCTCAGATTCTTACTAAATCTTTCCCCCTTCATCTTAAACCTATGTCCTCTGGTTCTCGATTCCCCTGCTCTGGACAAGAGACTGTGCACCTACCAGTTCTATTCCTCTCATGATTTTATACACCTCTGTAAGGTCACCCCTCATGCTCCAGGGAATAGAGTTCCAGGCTGCTCAACTTCTCCCTATAGCTCAGTCACTCGAGTCCGAGCAACGTCCATGTAAATCCTCTCTGTATCTTTTCCGACTTGACATATTTCCTGTAACATGGTGCCCAGAACCCAACACAATCCTCTAGATGTGGCCTCACCAACGTCTTACATGACTGCAACATGACCACCCAACTTCAATGCTCAAGACTCGGACTGATGAAGGCCAAGGTGCCAACAGCCTTTGTGGCCAGCGCTACCTGTGACGCCGCTTCCAAGGAACTTCAATGCTTCTTCAACACTTTCTATTCATTTCTTGTGTTATCCTCACAAATGTTGGCTACAACTTTGTGAACTAAAACTCTTGCTGATGTGGTGGTGGTTGCCAACTGCTTGCCCCTGGACCCCCATTATGGTTCAAGGGGATGTTTCGCAGCACGTTGAAGTAGCCCCGACTAGTGGGCGTGCTGGTATAATGCTTTGACACCCAGTGGTCCTGCCCATCCTGGGCCCTCCGGCCATCAAGGCTGACACTGCTATTGAATGCTTGTGAATTACTGATATTTATATCACACAACTTAATTGCAACAGAATATTAGAATTCGAATATTGCTAGTAAAATCGAAATGATTAAAAATTACAAACCAATATACTGTATAGACAAGGCAAGCCAGGACGGCACAGTGGTGGAGCGATAGAGTTGCTGCCATGCTGTGCCAGATCCCCTGGTTCAATCCTGACTACCGGTGCTTGTCTGTATGGAGTTTGCACGTTCTTCCTGTGACTGCGTGGGTTTTCTCCAGGTGCCCCGGTTTCCTCCCACATTCCAAAGACGTGCAGGTTGATAGGTTATTTGGCTTGTGTAAATGTTTAATTGTCCTCAGTTTGTGGAATAGTGCTAGTGTGCGGGGTGATAACTGGTCAGCATGACTCGGTGGGCCGAAGGGCCTATTTCCACACTGTATTCCTAAAGTCTAAAAACATTTAAATAAATGCAATAAAATCAAATAAAAAGCTCAGAATATCACACATTGGACAGTTGAATTTGCCTTCATTTTTATCATGATTACTGGACTGCAGTGGATTCAGTTCCTAGCATGAGAACTGGGAAATCTGAGGAAGATGTTGCCACTTTCCTGCATTCCACGAGGGAACCACAGTGATAGTGCACGTGTCCTGGGAACAATGCTTTGCTGAATGGAAGCAGGAATAACCTGGTTGTCCTCCAGATCCAAGCAAATCTCAGTGGATGCCCTATCCTGCCTGTTCAACATTTCCTAGTCAGTTTTGCTTGTCGCAGTTATAATACAGTCCCAGTTTAAGGCCAACTGACTGAATGAAGGGGGTCACTCCCTAAAATAAAAGACAAAATATTGGGAATACTCGGCAAGACAAATAAGTGTGAGGAGAGAGATGCAGTTCATGATTTAGGTCAATGAACCTTTAAAGATTAGCTACCTGACATGTTGATACTCTACAATTCTACTGGATTTGGGTATTGAAGGCTATTTTGCTTTTAGCTTCTTTCGTGTGGTCATCCCCCCTTTCTCAAGCACCTTTCCCTCTTGGATCATTGTTTGGTGACTGCCGAGTTGACATTAGGGTCAAAAGCCCTTGCAATTCCCAACACAATCCAGCCTAGAGGATGAAAGTTAAACAACTGCAGGCGCTGGACATAGGAAATAAAAATGCTGGAGAGATTCAGCAGATCAGGCAGCATTTGTGGAGAGTTAACATTTTATGCCAGGTTGGTGAAGCAATCGTCTTAACGGGTTAATGAGGTAGCTAGTGAAAGGAAAAGCCGGACAAAGGGACAGGGAAAAGCTGTGAAATGTGGATCTGAAGGAGAGGCCCAGCACGTCAAGCTGTGCTCAGGAGAGAGAACCGCTGCCTGACTTACAGCAGAACCAGACAGTGTGGATACAGGAGAAACCAAGTTTGCTGCTCTAGTTTTCCTCTCCCTTGACTCTCAGTCTGAAGAAGGGTCTTGACCCAAAGCTTCGCCTATTCCGTTTCCCCAGAGATGCTGCCTGACCCGCTGAATGATTCCAGCATTTTGTGTCTATCTTCAGTGTAAACCAGCATCTGCAGAGTTCCTTCCAACACATGTTGAATTTGTTGTTGGGTTGTAACGTGCCCAACATGTTGAGCTCTAACATGCCCAGACAGAAGATGTTTCTCAAACCTCTGGCAGGTTTCATTATAACAATGCAGGAGGCACTGTGTGGGAGTGGGATGGAAATGTCATCGGCATTTAGAAGCACAGACTCACTCCTGAGGACTGAATACACATGCCCCACAAAGTGGTCGCCCAAACTGCATTTAGTTTATCTGGTGTCAAGGAACTACATTTGAGCACAGAACAATCCTAATATAATGGATCCACGAGGTATGACATGGACCACATCCGACATGCAGCCTCTGTCCAGCTTCCTCGGGAGAGTGAATGTGACCAGTTGAGCAGTGAAATGGTTTACGCAGATGTAAAATGGGGTTTACATTTATTACACAATTTATTACTTCTTCTCAGAAGCTCTCGCTTGGAACCCACTGCTCTCTGCTGGAATGAAATATTGTTTTTTCATTTGTCATTCTTTTTTTTTTAATATGCCGCATGTGATTTTCTGCAGGAAATGTTGACGGAATTGGACACTGAATGGCTTCATTATTTTTTTAACCAACAAGGAGTTTGATGTAGGTCATCCATTTTCAATCTGCTGTTAAATTTGATGCCGTTCTCTGGAACACAACCTTGTGTTGGAGCTCCGAGCAGCAATATTAATTTGAAGTGCAACAATGATCTTTCGCGGCTTGACATGGCGGCACGGGAATTGCAACCTGCATTGCTGTGCCAGTTCCTGAATCGCTGGCTGCCCTGTCTTAGGAGACACTTCGCCCCATTGGCCATATTTGTTGCTGCATGGTTAACTCGTACTTCTATACAGTTAGGGCGGCAGCGGTAGAGTTGCTGATTTACAGCGCCAGAGACCCGGGTTCGATCCTGACTACGGGTGCTTTCTGAACAAAGTTTGTATGTTCTCCACGTGACCTGCGTGACTGGGTTTTATCCGGGTGCTCAGGTTTCTTCCCACACTCCAAACACATACAGGTTTGTAGGTTAATTGGCTTGGGTAAAATGGTAAATTGTTCCTGATGTGCAGGATAGTGTTAATGTACGAGCCTGTTTCCATGCTGTATTTCTAAACTAAAACCAGGTTGATTTTGGGACCATGGTAAGGGCAGTTACTGAGTTGTGGAGGTTAGAGAGTGACAGATTAGTCGTGAACACTGGAATAACTGAAGTGAAGATGGAAAAAATTAAAAACTCTTAGCAGATCAGGCAGTCTCTACAGAGAGGGAAGAGGCAGGAATAGGTAAGAATGTGAGAGAGATGACTTTTCATCAGAACAGAGCCTGTTTTTGTACAGAGCTCCAGCAATTGCAGTCTGTTGCCTATCGATTGGAACAACTGAGGCTGCAGCAACTGGGACAAGGTAAGATTAGAAATAGTTTCCCTGAGGTCAAGTGAAGTGGAAGTCTTGGAACAGAAAACGGCTAAAGCTTGCTGCACCTAGCCAGATAAATGAATTTGGAATGTAGATAAACCATGATATAACTATAACGTGGAGCAGCTGAGGAATTGAATGTCTACTATAGTTTCTACATTACAGAGGCTGAAATGGGTAATCTTTGAAATGAGATTTTGTTTATGAAGTTCATTTCAGGGTTAAATGATATTCTAAGGGTGATTGAGATGGTGATCGCAGGAGAGAATGGAATTCGAGGCTATGCTATGACGTTTGTGCGGGGATAGACAGCACCAGCTTGTTCAAGACTGGGAGCGTATGAGATAGTGCTGTCTCATCGGTATAGTTGGGTGGTCGGCAAATCTGAACAGACACTGCGCTGCGACCAAACTCTGACATTTGTGCCATTTTGCCATATCATTACGTATGGTCAAAATAAAACAACGTTAACATGGGTGGCCCTTGGAGTTAAAGCAGATGCACAATCTGGTCTAAAGATTTGTGGACTGCCAAAGCAGACTGAGACATGTGATGCCACAACTAACAGACCAGATCATAGCTCTGCAGTCCTGCCACATACAGTCTTGAACTGCAGTGGGCAATTAAACAAGTGCAAGGGAAGACCTTTATTAACATCCTATCATTAGTGTTGGCATTGCTTCAAAAGGCAAGTTTGCAACCACTAGCGAGACATCCCACGTGGATGATCCTTCTGAGGCTCCAACATCAGAGAAACCGCTCTTCAGCCAATTCTGTTCACTTGCTTAGATGTCAAGTAATGTTTGAGCTTGTTAGACATTGCAAGGCCCACAAGACGGGTCTGTTAGCTACTTAAGGTCAGTTGGTTGTTTCTACCTTATTAGTCAGTGTTCTGCAGTTGTATCTTTATAACAATGCTTATACAGGCGTATATGACCATTTTTATTGGAAATAATATGGTAACAATACCTTGACAGTATTGTAATGAATGGTATCAAACGCAAATAAGACTGGAAAGAAAGAACAATTAGAAAGAGAGAGATTGGAAATGAGTTCTGCCCTCCATAAGACAGTATATATTGAACATACATCAGACTTTTTAATTTAATAAGATGATAGGAATTTTTTTGCTATGTACTTGGGTCCATAAGTCTGTCATTCGTAACGACTTGTAACATGTTTTCAATTCAATTGTAGACCAACTGTTATTAATAAAGTTTGTGTTTACTTGATGCTGTCAATCAAAGTGCTTATGTAAAGCAGTTCTGCAGAATATAAGAAGAAAGCACAATATCCTACAGGGATTAAACATCATCTCATAATGGTCGCCCTGTTACAGGAAGGATGTGATGGCTTTGGAGAGAGTGTAAAAGAGGTTTACCAGATCATTGCCAAGATTAGAGGGCATTAACTATAAAGAGGGGTTGGACAAACTTGGATTGTTTTCTCTGGAATGTCAGAGGTTGAAGGGAGACCTTATACAACTGCATAAAATTATAAGAAGCATAGATAGGATAGGCAGTTGGAACCTTTTTTCTCCAGGGTGGAAATGTGAAGGACCAGAGGGCATAATATAGGAGGAGCAGAGTTCAAAGGAGATGAGAAGGGGAGCATTTTTTTTTACACAGAATGGTGGGGTGCCTGGTCAGGGTGGTGGTGAGGTAGATACAATAGTGGCATTTAAGAGATTTTTAGATAGGAAATATTCAGACTAAAGACCAGCAATCCCCATACACTAGCACCATCGTACACGCTAGGGACAATTCACAATTTTACCGCAACTAATTAACCTACAAACCTGTATGTGTTTGGAGTGTGGGAGGAAATCAGAGCACCCGGAGAAAACCCACACGGTCACAGGAAGAACATACAAATTCCATACAGACAGCACCCGTAGTCAGGATCGAAACCGGGTCTCTGGCGCTGAAAAGCAGCAACTCTACCGCCTAAGCAATGAATAACTTAATTGTCCCTTGTACAAAGTTCCAATTGATGACAATTCTTGTCTAGTGCACACTTCCAAAAGACCTTTGTCAGCACCTCTTCCTGAAGCTTCAGGGGCAACTGACTTCCAGGATTTCATATATTTCTTTTTGCCTTTATTCCTGCTTTCTGAGGCGTCATCTCATTCTTCATTAAAATCATTGTTTTAATCTTGCCACAGGCCAGCTTTGTAGCCTTACGACCTCAGTGTTGGTAAGGTGCGTGAGGATTGAATTGTGTACAGATTGTCTGAGTGACGAGGCATTACTCAGTCAGAAATGTGTGGCCCAGCTGTCCATCCCAATGGCCAAGGGACTTCCTTCAT
Organism: Leucoraja erinaceus; assembly: GCF_028641065.1. Taxonomy (NCBI): domain Eukaryota; kingdom Metazoa; phylum Chordata; class Chondrichthyes; order Rajiformes; family Rajidae; genus Leucoraja; species Leucoraja erinaceus. Next base: position 18,746,009 of record NC_073392.1, on the reverse strand, counting down.
AGCCTGAGATCAAACACTAAAAGTACAAGGCTGATATCACAATCTGTCAGTACAGCTCTTGTTCTGAAGGCTGAAGCACTGTAACCAACTCTAATAGGCACAGCATATCAGATCACAGCTTATAACGCGATGTATTTGTTTTCTTTGCGGAATGTGTACAATTTGATTGACCTCTGTATATTAGTCACGAAACAAATAGCCCAGCCAAATAGAGCTGCATCGGTAACTCATCCACCACAATGATAACAATTAAAAATAAAAGAAAAACATTTTCTGCGCTCTCTTTTTGGATTTAATTATTGAGAAGCAGAAAACAGATGGAAGTCCCTTTTTATCTGAACACGTGGAAACTATTAGGTAATGAAAGGGCTGAAACAGCAAACCAACAATGCCATAAAAGTTCATGTGGGTAGCTACTGACTGCAGAGATTCTATTTCACACTGTGCCATATTTTCCGTATTATTTTGATATTCCCTTTCAACATAGGAAAGAATTTCCCAATATCGAGGACAACTTGAACTCTTCGTGCAATCCCGATTTCTCCCAGGAGTTTAGTTTAGTTTAAGTTTAGAAACAGGCCCTTCGGCCCAATATGTCCACACTGACCAGCGATCCCCGCATATTAACACTATCCTACACACACTGGGGACGCAAAGAAAGCCAATTAACTTACACTGAAAATCTCGGAGAGAACCCACGTGGTCACGGGGAGAACGTACAAACTCTATACAGACAGCACCCACAGTCAGGATCAAACCCGGGTCTCTGGCGCTGTAAGGCAGTAGCTCTACCGCTGCGCCACCGTGCCGCCCATAATTTTCCTCTAGCCTTTTCTCCCCATCATTCCCTTCAACCCCCCCCCCCCCCCCCCCCCCCCCCCCCCCCCCCCCCCCCCAGATTATACATAGAAACATAGAAATTAGGTACAGGAGTAGGCCATTCGGCCCTTCAAGCCTGCACCGCCATTCAATATGATCATGGCTGATCATCCAACTCAGTATCCCGTACCTGCCTTCTCTCCATACCCTCTGATCCTCCTAGCCACAAGAGCCACATCTAACTCCCTCTTAAATATAGCCAATGAACTGGCCTCGACTACCCTCTGCGGCAGAGAGTTCCAGAGATTCACCACTCTCTGTGTGAAAAAAGTTCTTCTCATCTCGGTTTTAAAGGATTTGCCCCCTTATCCTTAAGCTGTGACCCCTTGTCCTGGACTTCCCCAACATCGGGAGCAATCTTCCTGCATCTAGCCTGTCCAACCCCTTAAGAATTTTGTAAGTTTCTATAAGATCCCCTCTCAATCTCCTAAATTCTAGAGAGTATAAACCAAGTCTATCCAGTCTTTCTTCATAAGACAGTCCTGACATCCCAGGAATCAGTCTGGTGAACCTTCTCTGCACTCCCTCTATGGCAATAATGTCCTTCCTCAGATTTGGAGACCAAAACTGTACGCAATACTCCAGGTGTGGTCTCACCAGGACCCTGTACAACTGCAGTGTAACCTCCCTGCTCCTATACTCAAATCCTTTTGCTATGAAAGCTAACATACCATTCGCTTTCTTCACTGCCTGCTGCACCTGCATGCCTACATACGCACCTGCATACCACTTAGTTATATACTCCGGGCAATTCACAGAAGTCAATTTACTGACCAACCTGCACATCTTTGGGATATGGGAGGAAACTGGATTATCTGTAGGAAAGCTATGCAGTCACAGGGAGAACATGTACGTTCAGGAATTAACCGGTCAGGAATTAACGTGGGTTCCCAGAGTTAGGAGGCAACAGCTCTATTAGGTGCACAACTACACCACGCTACTTTGCTTATGATATTTCCTGACAAGAGACCATTCAGCCCATTGAGTCTATGCCAGGTCCCAGATCATTCTCTTCAATCTCATTCTCCCATCTATCCTCCCGCACATGCCCATTGACACCACACCAGTTCTCCTGCCACCTACCTGCACTTAGGCAATTTCCACTAGGACCATCACAATTATCCCATGGACAATCACGTCTTTGCGATGTGGGAGGAAACTGATCTGGGGAAAACCCATGTAATCACGGAGAGAGCAAATAAACTCTACACAGACAAGACTGGAGGTTAGGATCAACCAGGGTTGTGGGAGCTTTGAGATAACTGCCTTACTGTGCATTGAGATCTGGGTGGATTAGCACCAATAGAGTTATTTCGGACATCGCCAGATTTTAAACAGATTTAAAGTCTACTGTGTTTCAATCGTCATTGGCAGTGACTCATTTTGTTAAATGGTGAACTCAATAACAAGTGTGAGCAGTTGAAAACCTTGCAAATGGGGCGAATGGGGAAGGGTAATAAATCCACATTCCAAAAAATGAATGAATAAAAACAAATTCCATTGCTTCATACCATGGAACGCCATCTTCCACTTTATGAAGTACGACTCCAACTAACAAAGATGAGGTTATTGTGGACACAGGGAATTGCAGATACAATATAATACCTGTACATAAAATGCTGAAGTAACCCAATGGGTCAGGCAGCATCTCTGGAAAACGTGGATAGGCAACATTTTCGGTCTGGACCCTTCTTCAGACGAGGTTAAATTTTGTTTTCCTCAAAGGGCTGTGAATTTTTTGAACTTTCTTTCTCAAAGTTTGGTGGCAAGAGAACCGTTGACTATTTATAAGACAGGTGTAGATAGATGATAAGCAAAGGGGGTGAAGACTTGCCGTGGGTAGAAGGGAATGCAGGGTTGAGGCCAGGAGGTCTCAGTCTGATCAGCCCTGATATTATTAAATATAGGAGCAAGCTTGAGGGGCTGAGGGGACTACTTTAATTCCTATTTCAGGTATACTACGCAGTTTAGGAAGAGGCGTTAGGAGTATATTCAGAAAATGGGCCCGTTGGGCTGTGTGGCCATACTGCTAATTGAATATTTCTCTACATGATTGATATGCTCTGAGTATTAGCTTAGCTAGCACTTTGATAGCTGACACAGAAGGTCATGGGCTTAAACCCCACTCCAGGGACTTGTGCCCAAAAGCTAGTAAAAGGTTCCTGTGTCATGCTGAGCAAATGTGCTACTGCCGGAGGTACTGACTCGGGGAGTTGTTGTACAAGAGATACTAGATCATAGAAGAACAGGAACATTCCCCTCCGGCCAATATATTTTGGAAATCTAAATTCCAAATTCTAAAATCACAGTAGCTGCAGTTGCCAATGAAAATGCTAGTGCGAGTCTCTCTTTGCTGCAGGATGAGCAGGCATTCGGCACGGCTTGTTGCTCACACACACTCCTGGGACATCTGCAAATCCATCTCTTTGTCAGGAAATTGACTTATTTCGGTGCAAAGTGCTGACCTCCTCAAAATGTTCCACATCATTAACTTATAACTGCATCCATTCCTTTCAACGAGATTCTGAGATGAATAAGCAAATCTGACGATCAGACATGTAGATCACTACATTGGAAATGGATGTGTTATACTAATAACATACTGGAGAAAATGAGTGCATTGGCAGGGGATAGGAATCCTTAAATATAGTGGGGTTTATTTTCCTGTGCTATTCTTTACAGAGCTTGGATGGAAGGATGATGAGGAACATCGAAACAGGAGTGGGCCCTTCGGCCCTTTGTGACATTCTAGGTGACCTTGACTGCCCTTTCACTCGAGTCTTGGGTTCTGTAAACCTTAACCTAACACAAATCTGTCAATCTCAACTTTGGAATTATCAATTGACATCCAGGCAGGGGGACGTCAAAGAAAGAAAGTTGTTGCATATGGCTTTCATAAAAATCTCCCTTCCATGGTCTTGCTGCATGCTCAGTTGCACAGTGCACTCTAACATGACCTTTGTCCTGGTTTAATTCAACCTTTGTGAATGAATAACCTCATTGTTTTCTGGGCTATGGTGTATCCAACCCAGGACCACTCTGCTGGATCGTTAGGTGGAGACGTGGATTAGGTAAAGGGTTATATAATACACTCTCCCCTCCTGAGATTTTCTTTTTTAACCAAAGAAACCTTTCTTTGATTCTTTAAAAACCTAGATTAAATCCATGCCTTTTGTTTTAGGAAATGGACACTGGCTATCTATCCTGTTTATGTCTCTCATCATTTTATATATCTTTGTATATCTTTTCACAACAGGGGAACCAGACCCACCCTTTGTATTCACTCCTGAGAACTCTTGCCATAGAGGGAGTACAGAGAAGGTTCACCAGACTGATTCCTGGGATGTTAGGACTTTCATATGAAGAAAGACTGGATAAACTCGGCTTGTACTCGCTAGAATTTAGAAGATTGAGGGGGGATCTTATAGAAACTTACAAAATTCTTAAGGAGTTGGACAGGCTAGATGCAGGAAGATTGTTCCCGATGTTGGGGAAGTCCAGAACAAGGGGTCACAGTTTAAGGATAAGGGGGAAATCTTTTAGGACCGAGATGAGAAAAAAAGATTTCACCCAGAGAGTGGTGAATCTCTGGAATTCTCTGCCACAGAAAGTAGTTGAGGCCAGTTCATAGGCTACATTTAAGAGGGAGTTAGATGTGGCCCTTGTGGCTAAAGGGATCAGGGGGTATGGAGAGAAGGCAGGTACAGAATACTGAGTTGGATGATCAGCCATGATCATATTGAATGGCAGTGCAGGCTCGAAGGGCCGAATGGCCTACTCCTGCACCTATTTCCTATGTTTCTAAGCTATCCAAAACGAGGCAACATCCGTATGAATCTTTTCTGCACTCTCTCTGGCATGATCATGTCCTTCCTATAGTGAGGCAAAAGTGTTTCTCTCTTTCCCAGTTGTACCAAAGGGTTATAGAATTGTACCAAGGAGTTAAACCTGAAAGATGAACTCTGTTGGTAGACAAAAATGCTGTAGAAACGCAGCGGGTGAGGCAGCATCTATGGAGCGAAGGAAATAGGCGACGTTTCGGGTCGAAACCCTTCTTTGACCCTCTCCAGCATTTTTGTCTACCTAAGATGCATCTGCAGTTCCTTCTTAAACAGATGAACTCTGTTTCTCTTTCCTCAGAGACTGTCTGAGTATATCCAGCATTTTGGCCTGATATGAACATAACATTTTGGCTGCACCATCTACTAAAGTCTGCTTGCTCCAGACTTTAAATATAAACTCATTTTGACCATATAATTAGCTGATAAGCAACTAACCACACTTTACGGGGATTAATGAGTATAGGGTAGGAATAGGAATATGAATACTTCATTGTCACGTGTGACTAGGCACAGTGAGAGTCATTGCTTGCATACACAATGTATACAATAGCAGCCACCTAGGGCACTGACAAAGTTACAAAGCACTCCGGCTCTCCCTTTTGTGTCCCCTCTTCCTCCCCCAACAGTTACCCCCAGCCTGGTCCTCCATTGTTCTTCCCCTCCCCCCCTCACGGGGGTCCTTCATGCTCTCATCGACCGTGGGTCGACCCGCGAGACATCGCCAACGGTACCATGTTACATCAAATTTATGTTAAACTCAATTGCCAGATAATATTGTCGCTGGATGCTAAGGAGTATTTGGTTAATAAATTCAGGAATGTATGGTATTGTTTAGCTTTATAAACTGAGGCAGCCAATTGACAGTTAACTAAAGCAAACACAAATTACACAAATCCAATCACTCAGCAACAGAAAGCAAAACACTTTGCATGTGTCACCCCCTCAGAGAAGCCTGTGTGAAGCAACTCAAATTGGATAATGTCTTCAATTAGAAAGTTGAAGAGACACAAAACCCATCATCCTTCGCAGTCAAATGAAGGAAACCTGTAGCAATATAGAACAGGCTCCACAGACTGAATAGCTGAGGCTTCTTCCAATGTTCTAAGAGTAACACTGAAGGTTTCTGCCTCTGCAATGTTCACAGTCACATCATAGAGTTAAATAGCAAAGAAACGGGACCTCTGTCCCACCACATCCTCACTGATCATTATAGTTATCTAGACTAGTCTTATTTACCTGGGTTTGGTTATTCGAGTGCTTGTCCAGATGCTTCTTAAATATTACCACACAGTCCACTATCACTATCTCCTACAACTGCCTCAGAAGGCTTGTTCCAGATTCCAAAGACTCTGTGCAAAAAACCCCCATCAGATTCCCTCAAAACCTCTTACCTCTCACTTTGTGTCTTATGTCCTCTCTGTGAAGGAAAATGAGTCTCTCTATCTACCCTAATTATCTCCCCGTCTGAAGGGTTTCGGCCCGAAACGTTGCCTATTTCCTTCGCTCTATAGATGCTGCTGCACCCGCTGAGTTTCTCCAGTACTTTTGTCTACCTTTGATTTTCCTGCATCTGCAGTTCCTTCTTTAACACATCTCCCTCACAATTTTGTGTGAGGTCAACCTTCAGCCTCACTTGCTCCCGGGAAAAGACAACCTGTCCAATATCTCATTCTAATTGAAATATTCAGATCCTCTCTGCAACCTCTCCTGCACAATCACATCCTTCCTAGTGTGGTGACTGGAACTCCAAATAGGACTTCAGGTACGGCCGAACCTACCGTAGGTTATGTCATGTAACATGACGTTGCTGCTTTTATATTTGACGCAGTGTTGATGAAGGCAACCATCCCACCTGGCATTTTCAGGGTTCAGTGGATAAGTTCCCACTCTTTATCAACACTTTAGGGACCCCTAACATTTACTGAGAATGTCATATCTTTATTTGAAAAATAATGCATTACCTCTCACTTGTCAGAATTAAATGCCATCTGCCAAAGCTCTACCCAACTTGCCAACCGGTGATCTGCAGTATGTTGTAGCTTAAATTTATGTTACCCCCCCTCCAATAAAAGGCTATCTATCTATCTATCTCCCCCACTATTTACAACGCCACTAGTTTTTTGTTTTACTTGCAAACTCACTAATCATACTTCCAACATGCATATCCAAGTCACGAATGTATATCTCAAACAGTAGGGATCCCTGCACTGACAACTGAACAGCTACCTGAATGAGCAAGGCCTAGTGGGATATGGAATTCATGATGGCAAGTGGGATCAGCATAGATAGACATGAAGATTAGCATAGATGTGCTGGGCCAAAGGGCTGTTGCTATGCTCGACACCTCTGACTCTGCCTGCTGTGTCTGCAGGTGTCACTGCTTGGACTGCTGATTGAAAATGGGTGTGGAGCCAAGATATCAACATGCCAGTGAACCGGTGTCCAATACCCCAGAGTTAAATCAATGCTGAGTGTCAAATATTTACTTTAATTTCCTAATCTTTTGATCGGGACTTTTGATCATCCATTTGTAATATTCTACTAAGCCGGAGAGGAACAAAGGAAGACCTGACGTGGGGGAGCGCCGTGAGGGAGGGGAAAGAACAATGGACAATGGAGGACCTGCGTGGGGCGACCACTGTGAAGGAGGGAGAACAAAGGGGGACCTGGCGAGGAGGTACTTTGTAACTTTGTAAGTGCCCTGTATGGGCGACTATTTGCTTACCTTGGGTATGCCAGCAAAGAATTTCATTGTGACTTGTCACATGTGACAATAAAGTATTCATTCATTCACTCGAACAGCCCAATGGAATTCCCATGCAAGTGAATTGACAGAAGTGGAACATTTTTGTGTGGTGTGCAAGAGCGTACTGCTCTCAGACTCCAAGGAGCTCCAAGGTTCAGTGCTGGGGTGTCCTGCATGCGAGTTACTGATCTGAGATACAGCACACACGGCAAAGTAGTAAGTATTGAATAAAGAATCACCTCTAGCAGTGCATCTGCTAACAATAAGCAGGATTGGAACCAGCTATTGTGTGGAGTTGTGAACCTAGAGAAAGAACTTGCAGGAAGCATGGAAGAATTTATTTATCTTGTTAAACTCCAAGTTTAAAACATACAGAACATATAACATGTACAGTGTGTAGGAAAGAACTGCAGATGCAAGTTCAAGTTCAAGTCGTTACATTTATTGTCACGTGCACCAATTGATACAGTGAGATTTGAGTTACCATACAGCCATACAATAAAAATAACACAATACACGATAGAATTTACCATGAACATCCCCCACAGCGGAATACACGTTTCCCACTGTGAGGGAAGGCAATAAAGTTCAGTCATCTTCCTTTTTGTTCACCCGTGGTCGGGGCCTTTGAGCGCTCCGCAGTCACCGCCATGGGTGGCCCGATGTACATGCTGGTTTAAATCGAAGGTCGACACAAAATGCTGGAGTAACTCAGCGGGACAGGCAGCATCTTTGGAGAGAAGGAATGGGTGACATTTCGGGTCGAGACCCTTCTTCAGACTATACCAGTAAATGCAGAGACAGACCCTTTAGCCATGTCTTCCTCGACCCTGATGCCAATTTAAACTGGTACCCCATTAACCGTTCTAAACATTTATTCCCTCCACTTCAGGCACATAATGGCCAGTCAGTCGATCATCTCCAAAATACACTGCAGTTATTCATCCAGGCCACTCTAACAGTATCTCCCAAAACTTTGACCTCTAGGTTTAGGTTTATTATTGTCATGTATACCGAGGTGCTATAATAAGCTTTGTTTTTGAATGCCATCCTCTCATCCAAGGACGTGAGGGCATCTTATAGAAACATATAAAATTATAAAAGGACTGGACCAGCTTGATGCAGGAAAAATGTTCCCAATGATGGGGGAGTCCAGAATCAGGGGCCACAGTTGAAGCATAAAGGGAAGGAGGCCATTTAAAACTGAGATGAGAAAAAACTTTTTCACCCAGAGAGGTGTGAATTTGTGGAATTCTCTGCCACAGAAGGCAGTAGAGGCCAATCCACTTGAATTTAGGAGAGAGGTAGATAGAGCTCTAGGGGCTAGCGGAATCAAGGGATATGGGGAGAAGGCAGGCACGGGTTACTAATTGTGGATGATCAGCCATGATCACAATGGTGGTGCAGGCTTGAAGGGGGCAAATGGCCTCCTCCTGCACCTATTAAAAAATAAATAAATAAATAGATGCCATATATGAATGAAATCAAGTAAAGCTCTCGTACAATAGATAGAGCAAAGGGAAAGAAACAATGTGCAGATTGTTTAACAATTGTATAAGGTTAGTACCTCCACCAATGTAAAGCACTTTGGTCAATGAGAGTTGTTTTTTAAATGTGTTATAGAAATAAAAGTGACTTGACTTGACTTGAGAATATAATTCTCATCATTCATCGTTCTCAGTAAGATATCATAATAGTTCCAGAGAAACGGTCCAACACCCACAAAGAGGTAGGTTGGAAAATCTGGACAGTACCCTGGCTTACTTCCAGAACATTCAGAAGCCTGGTAACAGAGGGGAAGAAGCTGTTCCTGAATCTGTTGGTGCTCATATTCAACTCCTGTATCTTCTGCCTGTCGTGATTGGGGAGAAGAAGGAATGACTGGGGTAGGAAAGGACTTTGATTATGTTGGCTGTTTTCGCGAGGCAGCATGAAGTGTAAATGGAGTCAATGGTGGGGAGTCTGGTCTCTGCGATGAACTGGGCTACATTCACAACTCTGCAATTTCATGTGGTCATGGGCAGAGCTGTTGCCAAACCAAAGCAGTAAAAGGACAAGATCTGCAGGTGTTCGGGAAGACTGCCACCTGCAGGTTCCCTTCCACGTTGCACTCCATGTTGACTTGGAACATGACTCTCTCCTTCATTATTGCTGGGTCTAAATCTTGGAACATCATCCACAAAACACTCTGGGAGTACCGTCAAGAAAGTGGCTTATCACCACCACCTTTCCAATGGCAGAATGGGTAATAAAAACTAACCTTGCCAAGATCCCCAAATATATATATTTTAGGTTTTATACATAACTCCATAATCAGTGAACTTGACGTGGTGGTGTGGATATTTAAAATCAGACAAATGACTGTGGAATCCATATGGGACAAAAACCACTGTACATTTAAATTTGTAATTTGCAAGGCATTGGAGCTGGTGTAATGCTGCTTTGAAAAGTGGAAAACATTTTTGTAATAATGAAAATAGATCAATATTTGTCCCTAATCCCCAATTCTCTCCCCTTCTCATCCTGTCACTCACACTGCTCCTACTAATCCAAAATTGTGAATGGCTTGCCATTCTGAGGTTTAGCAACTAAAATGTGTCAAGGCTCACTCATGTCAATTCATAAGTTTATTCCAGCCTTTTACAAATCATTCTGAGGATCGACCTTTGGTGGATTTCTAATAATTCCTGGAGTTTTACTGCCATCTGCTGGCTAAAGTGGTGCCTGCGGACTGGTGCCAACCCTTGAAACCAATGCCCAAATAAATACATGTTATTCAGATACATACTGAAAATGGCCTTCAGTTAAAAAAAAACCCATTCATGATACCAAAATGGTTTGCAGTCAAGCAAATACTTTTCAAATGTTAGCATGAAGGAATCAGGGTGAGTAATTTTCATACATTAAGTTTCCCCAAACAACAGGGTGATAATAACGAAATAATCTATTTTAAAATTGTTAAGTCACGGCTAAACATTGACCATGACACGAGGGGAATTTCCCTGTTCTTCTTTGAAGCAGTACTCTGGCATGTATTACGTTACCTGATAATGAAGGGAGGCTCAATTAATATCTTACCTGAAAGACAGTAGAACACTCCTCCCGCATTGAATAGAATTACAGTGAAACTTAATTCATCAAAGAGTTAGCAGTGTTTTATCGTTATGTCCTAAAATGGAACGATGAAATTCTAACTTGCAGCAGCACAGCTGGTATGTAAACACTGTACTGAGCGGAGATGGGAAGATATGATGGGTGGTGGGATCATGATGGAGGTGCTGGAAATGTAGGAGTATAATATGTTGAATGTGGAGGCAGGTGGGGTGAAAGGTAATGACCAGGGAAACTATCTTTGTTCCGTCTAGGAGGAGGGCAAGCGAGAGCAGAGCTACAGGACACAGAGGAGACATGGGTGACAGATCCATCTGTGACAGCAGGGGAGAAACCACATTTACTAAAGAAAGAGGGCATTTTGATGTCCTCGAATAGAAAGTCTCATCTTGGGAGCAGATGCAGCAGAGACGGAGGAATTGAGAATGGTAACCACAAAATGCTGGAGGAACACAGCGGGACAGGCAGCATCTCTGGAGAGAAGAAATGGGTGACGTTTTGGGTCGAGACCCTTCTTCAGACTGATGCAAGGGGAGTGGGCAGAACAGAGATAGATTGTAGTCGGAGACAGTAAGACTGGTGGGAGAACTGGGAAGGGGGAGGGGATGGAGAGAGAGGGAAAGCAAGGGCTACTTGAAGTTAGAGATCAATGTTCATACCGCTGGGGTGTAAGCTACCCAAGCAAAATATGAGTTGCTGTTCCTCCAATTTGGTAAAGGGACAGGTGTTGCATCTCATGCGGTTGCTGGGGAAAGTACCTGGGGAGGGGGTGGTTTGGGTGGGAAGGGACAAGTTGACCAGGGAGTTGTGGATGGAACGGTCTCTGCGGAAAGCAGAAAGGGGTTGAGATGGGAAGATGTGGCCAGTAGTGGGATCCCGTTGGAGGTGGCGAAAATGTTGGAGGATTATATGTTGTATGCAACGGCTGACGGGGTCGAAGGTGAGGACAAGAGGGACTAGTCCTTGTTATGAAGGGGGAGCAAGAGCGGAGCTGCAGGAAATCAAGGAGACCCTAGTGAGAGCCTCATCTGTAATGGAAAAGGGGAACCCACATTTCCTGAAGAATGAGGACATCCCCGATGACCTGGTATGAAAAACCTCATCCTTGGCGCAGATGCGGCGTAGACGGAGGAATTTATGAGTAGGGGATAGAGTCTTTACAGGAAGCAGGGTGGGAAGAAGTGTAGTCTAGATAGCTATGGGAGTCAGTGGATTTGTAGTAGATGTCGGTCAACAGTCTGTCTCCTGTGATGGAGACGGTGAGATCTAGAAACGGTAGGGAGATGTCGGGGATGGTCCAAGTGAGTTTGAGTGCAGGATGGAAATTAGTCATGAAGTTGATGTGGTCAATGAGTTCTGCATGGGTGCAGGAGGTAGCACAGATGCAGTCGTCAATGTAGCGGAAGTAGAGTTCGGGGATAGGGCCAGTGTACGCCTGGAAGAGTGATTGTTCGATGTACCCTACAAAGAGGCAGGCATACCTAGAGCCCATTGAAGTGCCCATAGCTACGCCTTGGAATTGGAGGAAGTGGGAGTAGTCGAAGTAGAAGTTGGTGAGAGTTAGGACCAGCTCTGCTACGCGGAGGGTTTACCTTCGATTTAAACCAGCATCTTTCCTACACATGAGGAATTGAGAATAGCGTTTTTGCAAGGGGCAGGGTGGGAGGAAGTGTAGACCAGGTGATTGTGGGAGTAGATAGGTTTGTAGTAGATGTCAGTTGATAGTCTGTCCCCTGCGATAGAGACAGAAAGATCAAGAAAGGGGAGGCAGGTGTTTGAGATTGTCCAGGTGAATTTGAGGAAAGGCTGGAAGTTAGTTGTGAGTGAATGAAATCAATATGTTCTCCATAGGTGCAGGAGGCAGCCCCGATCCAGTTATCAATGAAGAAGGAGTTGGGAGATGGTGTCAGTACTCGTCTCGAACAAAGACTGTTTGATGTAACCAACAAAAAGTCAAAGCTAGGTGCGAGTGCCCAGGGCTATGCCTTAAACTTGAAGATAGTGAGAGGAGTTTAAAGAGAAGTTGTTGAGGGTAAGGACATGTTCCACCAGGCGAAGGAGAGTGTTAGTAGAGGACAATTGATTGGGTCTCTGTTCAAGGAAGAACCAAAGGGCCTTGAAACCTTTCTAGCAGGGAATGAAGGTGTAGCGGGTCTGTAGGTCCAGGATAAAAATGCAGCAATGGGGGGCTTGAAATTGAAAGTTATTGAAGAATTGAAGGGTGTGTGAGGTGTCACAGAAGTAGGTTGGAAGGGACTGGACAAGGGGGGATAGGATGGAATCAAAATATGTGGAGATGAGTTCAGTGGGTAGGAGCAGGCAGAAACAATAGGCCTGCCAGGGCAGTTCTGATTGTGGATTTTGGGGAGGAGATAGAAGTGGGCAGTGCGGGGCTGGGGATCGATACATTTGGAGGCTGTGGAGGGCAGATCGCCAGACGCGATGAGATCAGCAACAGTGTGGGAGATGATGGCCTAGTGTTCGTCTGTGGGGTCATGAGGCATATATGAGGAGGTATCCGAGAACTGGCATCTGGTCTATGTGCTCTCGGGCATTTCATACACTACACAACAAAAATCTACTCATGTTCGATTTTATAAATTCACTTCCATATATGCTCAGTGTTTTCGGGGAGAACGTTCCAGATTTTCACTATAAATTTGTGTTAAGAAATGCTTCCCAACTTAACTCCAGAATGGACGGACACTTATTGTAATATTGTTTTGCTGAGTACTGAGTAACCCAACAGATAAAATAGTTCCCCTGCATCTGTCTTCTTAAATCTTTCCTTTGTTTTAAACCCCCACTGAACCTTTAAAGTGATGGGAAGACAAGCTGTACTATTATATCCTGTGCTCATAAATGAATAATGTGAGTGCTAGGACATTCCAGGTTTGATTTCTTGTTTGTGTGGTGCCAATGGAAGAATCAGCCTCAGCATTCACCACACTGAGCAAAGCTGAAGAAGGGAAAGATCACTATCAATGTTCTGCAGAGATGCTGCCTGAGCAGTTGTGTTACTCCAGCACCTTGTGGCCTTTTAGGGTAAAAAATAGCCAGAGTCCCTGTTGGAAAGTGGATGTGTGAAGACAATGAGATGAAGGCAGCATTGGTCCTGACTATCCTCACCCATAAGCTCATTGGGTGGAGGAGAAATGTGCTGGGGTTTCACAGACCTCCTATATCCCAGTAAACTGCAAGCTAAGGTCAGCAAGTGTCTCTTATTTACCTCTTAGCCTCATGTGGAATAAAATGCCTTGTCATTTCAATATTTGGCAACAATTCTACTAGGTCCCTACCAATGGTGTAAGCTAACCTGTCCTTGGATATGTGTAGGAAGGAACTGCAGATGCTGGTTTACACCGAAGACAGTCACAACATGCTGGAGTAACTCAGTGGATCAGGCAGCATCTTTGGGGAAAAGGAATAGGTGACGTTTTGGGTCGAGACCCTTCTTCAGTCCATGGATATTCTGATCTCTTGATCTGAAGACAGGAGTCATAATGAAACAGGAGCCACCAATCCTCTGCCACAATCCCTTCACATACAGTCCCAAGTATTCATTTCAAGTCAAGTCAAGTCACTTTTATTTCTATAGTACATTTAAAAAACAACTCTCATTGACTAAAGTGCTTTACATTGTTTAACTCGCATTTATTAACTGCCTTCACCAATACACCTCAAGGTGTTTCATTAAGTATTATGTGATAACACTTCATACCAATGATTGTAACAAGATACAGTATTAGCTCTTGTGAACTCAGAATTGAAAAAAGGGAATATATTTTACAACATGTCTTAAATATGTCAGGAATAGGTAGGAGGCGAGGGGTTGAATGGAATTCTCTTCTGGGATATTGGCAGCTGAAGGTATTGACAATATGTGTGAAGATTGAAATTAGAGAAACACACTGGAGCAGGGAAGTGGGGAAAATGGGTGCAATCTTTGTAATAAAGTCCTTGCTCCAAAGGGAGAGGAACGACAAATTCTCACTGCATTCCTTCAATGTAGTTTCAACAACTGGATCTAGGTTGAGATGCTTATTACATTCACGAGATCAGTAAAATTCAGTATTAATAATGCTACTTAACATGTGATTTCAGCAGTGTGTGGTGGGGAGAAGGGAATACTTGCAATAAAAAGATCAGTATTAAGGGTAGCAATCTGAGCAGAAATATTATTCATAAATCTATCTTGATGACAGAACTATACAGCTGCATCATAAAAAAGGAATTGGTTCCAGTCATCAGTGATAATAAAAACCAAATGAAACCCGTGCTGAACATTAACCTACCTCTTCACACCTACACCCTTAACGAAGTGATGTGTGAACATTATTACTTAACAAGTTTTCTGGCCATAAAAGTTTAGGTGGCATTGCAGTAAGTACTCTACTCAAGGGATCCAAATAACTTTAGAGGTACAGCGTGGAAACAGGTCCTTCATCCCACCGAGTCTGCACTGACCAGGCATCACCCCGCACATTAATAACTATCCTACACAACCTACCCCTTGACCATGACCCCACAGGCGAACAACAAGCCATCATCTCCCAGACTGTTTTAGAGTCTGAAGAAGGGTCCGGTCCACCTATCCATGTTCCCCAGAGATATTGCCTGACCCGCTGAGTCACTCCAGCACTTTATGTCAAGATTTATTTTTACTTTATACATCTGCTTCTTTCATTTATCCCCATAATCTTAATTTTCATTTTGTTTTCGGTCCATTCCAGAGAAAACAACCCAGGATTTTTTTGTTCTTGGAACTTAGAGCAGCAAAAACATAGAAACAGGCCCTTCGGACCATAATGTCTGAGTAAAACATGATGGCAAGACCAACTTTATCTGCCTCCACGTAATCCTTAAGGGATTGTACAGGCTAGATGCAGGAAGATTGTTCCCGATGTTGGGGAAGTCCAGGACAAGGGGTCACTGCTTAAGGATAGAGGGGAAATCCTTTAGGACCAAGATGAGAAAAACATTTTTCACGCAGAGAGTGGTGAATCTCTGGAACTCTCTGCCACAGAAGGTAGTTGAGGCTAGTTCATTGGCTATATTTAAGAGGGAGTTAGATGTGGCCCTTGTGGCTAAAGGGATCAGGGGGTATGGAGAGAAGGCAGGTACGGGATACTGAGTTGGATAATCAGCCATGATCATATTGAATGGCGGTGCAGGCTCGTAGGGCCGAATGGCCTACTCCTGCACCTATTTTCTATGTTTCTATAACTTTCCATTCCTTCCATTTCAATGTGCCTATTCAAAAGCCTCTTAAATGCCATTATGCATCTGCCTCCACCACCACCCCAAGTAGTACATTCCAGGCACTCACCACACTATGTGTAAAACACTTGCTGGGAAATCCAAAAGTCCATGATTCGTCCCATGGTTTATGTAGGCTGACAAATCTCCTGGACCTGATCAGAAATATTTTCAACACTGTAGGAAGCTAGAGAAATAAGTGCAGGTGCCCTGACCGAGATATATAAATCACCATTAAATACAGGTGAGGTGCCAGAAGACGTTAGTGTGGCTAGTGCAGTGCCTGCATTTAAGAAGGGCTATGAGGAAAAGCCTATGAACTATAAACCAGTGAGCCTAACATCTGTGGTAGGCAAATTATTGGAGAGTATATTAAAGGATAAAATATGCATTTGAAGAGACAGGAGTTGATTAGGGATAGTCAGCTTGGTTCTGTGAGTGGGAGATCATGTCTCACGAACCTGATTACATTTTTTAAAGAAATAATCAAAAAGGTTGATGTGGGCAGAGCCATAGATGTTGTCAAGATGGATTTCAACAAGGCATTTGTGTTAAGTGTTAAGAAGGAACTGCAGATGCTGATTTAAATCAAAGATCGACACAAAAAGCTGGAGTAACTCAGCGGGACAGGCCACATCTCTGGAGAGAAGGAATGGGTGGCGTTTCGGGTTAAGACCCTCCTTCTGAAGAAGGGTCTCGACCCGAAACGTCACTCAGGCATTTGACAAGGTACTGCATGGTAGATTACGCTGGGTGGTTAGATCACATGGGATCCAAGGAGCGCTAGCCAAATGGATAGAAAAGTAGCTTCATTTAAGGAAACAGAGGGCGATGGTGGAAGGTTTTTTTCACCAGACTGATTCCTGGGAGGCTGGAGGCCTAACTAGTGGTGTGCCTCAGACTTCAGTGTTGTGACCATTGCTATTTGTGATTTATATCAACGATTTGGACAAATTATTACTAAGTGGCACTCTAACACTCTGACATATTGTAGATAGCAAAGATGGTTATCATAGGTTACAACAGGATATTAATCTGGGGAGAGTTGTAGAGCAGAGAGATCTAAGAGTGCAGGTACACTGTTCCTTAAAAGTAGATCACAGGTAGATCACAGGATAGTCAAGAATGCTTTTGGCACATTGGCATTCATCAGTCAGGGTAATGCATTTCGTTGTCTCTGTACTGTACACTGACAATGACAATTAAAATTGAATCTGAATCTGAATCTAATGAGTATAGAAATTGGGATGTTATGTTGCAGTTGTACAATATGTTGGTGAGACCACATTTGTTCAGTTTTGGTCACCTTGCTGTAGGAGAATGCTGTCTGCGTGGAGTTTTCACATATTCTCTGTGACCGTATTGGATTCCTCTGTGCGGATTCCTCCCACGTCCCAAAGACTTGCAAATTAATTGGCCTCTGTAAACTGCCCCAACTGTGTTGAAAGTGAATGGGAAAGTAGGATAACATAGAACTTGTGTGAATGGGCGATCGATGGTTGGTGTGGGTGGGCTGAAGGGCCTGTTTCCATGCTGTAACTCTTAACATTTCAAATTACTTGAATAACAGTTTAGTTTAGTTTATTATCATTGTCGCATTTACTGAGGTACAGTGAAAAACTCTGTGTTGCGTGCTATCCAGTCAGCGAAGTCGATACATGATGACAATCAACACAATCAATACGCAAAGGATATATTTCACAGGAGCACAATTTTCCTGCCACTAAATATTGAAATGACAAGAAACATTTTGTTTATCAGTGTGGAAAATCCCATTTTCCCAGCCCTTGGCCTACATCCAGTGTGCTGCAGGACTTTCAAGTGGTCATCTAAATACTTCATGGAAACTGTGAGAGTACATACCTCCACCAGTTGCTCAAGCAGTGTGTTCAAAACATTCTTCAAACCTCCTGTAATTCGCCCATATTTAACATTTGCCTGCTAGTTAAAGACCACTAGTTAAGGGGGGGCTGTTATATTAATTTATATTCATATAAAACTAATATTTTATATTAGTTTTGCTGTCAGAAAAACAACATATAACCTGGCCTTTGTCCTTGCCCTCAGTCGCCAGCCATGACTGGGGAACTGGACTGTCAATGGCAAAGATTATCTTTGGTCAATGGCGACCTCCGGCCGGGAGAGGGAGCGCTTGGCGCCGCCCCTTCTCAGAAACCCCCGCCCACTTACCGGATTGGACAAAGATCCGAGCAGGTGATAGGGTGATGCATTAGCTGACACGACGCTCCGCCAATCGGTACGCGGAGCCGGGGGAGGGGGCGGGGCGAACCGGCCGGACGTCAGCGCTGGAGGAGGAGGGGGAAAAAGATGGAGGAGAGAGTGGAGAGAAGGAAGTGGAGAGAGGAGTAGGTTAGAGTGAGGAGTGAGGAGTGAGGAGAGAGGAGAGGGAGAGAGGAGAGAGGAGAGAGGAGAGCGGAGAGAGGAGAGGTTAGAGAGAGGAGAGAGGAGAGAGGAGAGAGCGGAGAGCGGAGAGAGGAGAGAGAGTCCGAGCGAGGAGTTGGAGTCCGCACCGTTTCCCCTGCACGGCTGCCATTGTTGAGTGCAATGATTGCTTCCAGTCCCCGGGCAATCGACTCAGGCCGGGTCTTGGCCTCTGACATCTGTTGCGGCCTGGAGAACCTGCCAGTGCCGGTCATTAACGGAGTGGATGATGAGGGGTTGCCTCCCGTGCAGGTAGAGCAGCATTTATTACATTCAAGATAGACACAACATGCTGAAGTAACTCAGTGGGACAGGCAGCATCTTTGGAGAGAAGGAATACTCCCCAGGTCTCTTACACTTGTGCAGTCAAGGGAGTCAAGAGTCATGTGCATCCAGGCAAAACCATTGAATTCATACGTGCTCCAGCTTTACATACACATTAAACGCAACAGCACAAATGGAAGGTACAATAAATTATCAGTATTCAGGTAAACGATGTCACGATAGTGCGATTTTCGTAGTCCAAAGTCCATCGTAGTTTATTGCTGAGATAGTATTGGGCAGAGTGGTGCAAGTGCCTGATGGTGAATGGGAAGAAGCTGTTCTTGAACTTGGAGGTCATATCAATAGTAGCAGCAAGCAAAAACGGAATTGATGAGAGCATGGTCAGGTGGTGTTGGTCTTTGATTGATATTAGTTGGCTTCTTGAGCCAGTGTTTCCTATAGATTCCTTTGATCATGTGGAGGAATCTACCCGTGATGGACTGGGCCATGTTCACCACTATCTGCAGCCTTCATCCATTGCGTTACATTGTCACACGTAGTAGTTAATTCAAAACAATAATGATTCAATTCAATTATACTTTATTATAGGTAGTGAGTTACTAGATAGTGAAATGCTTTGTTTTGCTTACAACCCAGTAAAATTATGTAGCAGACCTCGCTTAGGCAGTACACAATTGTCACCACGTATTGGTGGCGATAAAATTGCATAAGTACACTGAACAGTCCTATCTCCTGCTGCCGCACATGTCACAGGCATCTAACATCAAAAATACAATTTTCTGCCGCAAAGCTTTCAATTTTTTGATTGAAGTGTACTTGAACCTTGATCTACAAAACCGTCCTTAAATGTTGATTTTGATTATCAACCTGAAAGTGGAAAGAAATGCAGACATGAAATTCAAAAATAAAACTGCTGGTGTCACTTGTCAGCGAAAAAATCTCGAACCTGGAACGTTAACATCTATATATACATATTCCTAAAACTCTCATCTTGCTCGTGTGTGTGCGTGCGATTCATGCCCTGAATTGCACCAAAACCGTACTCGATAGTAGTACAATATTTGGACCACCTTACCCACCATTGTCCTGTGGTGTGGTGTATCAAGTTTCCTTCAGATTGATGGTATATTTTGCATTATTCACATTTAAAACTTTAAAAATTTGACTTTTCACTTAACTTCTTAGTGTCAAAAATCCAAATCCCTGCAGGCCCTGCCCGCAACAAAGTTGCAATCACAGGACACTGAGTCCTGGCGGCAAGTGAATTCCATTTTATTTTCCGACAGTATTTTTTTTTAAGTTTAAAATGAGGGAGGGTGAATAAGGGGAAATGAGCCGCCGCTGCAAAGTTGGGGCCTTTGGGCGAGTGGTGGAATTTTGTTTTAGGAAACGGGTTGCGTTAGGGGAGCGGGTGAGTGGTGGATTAGGCTTCCCGAGGGGGCTATGGGTTGGAGGAACTGGTTGCGTTTGGGGACCAGGCCTTCCATGTGACAGGGACCCAACGTGTCCCACTTGGTCTAGTAGTTTATATTTCTACGGTTGCTACCTGCTGAGTGTTTCCAGCATCATTTTTATATTAGTAATCCTGAGCTGGGCTCTGGTTAGTGCCAGACCACACCTTGATCATCACATCAGTTCTGCTCAACAATGAAAGCAATACATAAAAACCTTTAGCATGGGGGACAGGAAGGAAACTCTAGAGACATGTTGAATGGTAAATCATGACAGTTATTTTTTGCCATCGTCTTTTCTGCAAATTGTTGTGCCATCTTCTGCGAGAACAGTAAAACAAGAACAAGGGCGGGCAATATTGATAGATAGATCCACTTCTGTCAAAGGTGAATTTCACCTACTTGGGGCTATTCAAGGTGGCTTCTGAGAAATGATCATACACACATGGACAAGTGGATAGTGCATGAAAATAGCAGATCTGCAATATTCTTTGAAATAAATATGTGGGTAAGACAAGGATCAGAGGATCAAATTAATAAAAAGCAAATTTAGTAATGATCACTGCCTGAAGTAAACATTTAGATAGACCACTGGGAATAAATATTCTGTCATTAAAAAAATAATTTTGGACATAAGAATCTTCGGATTCCTCGAAATGGATTAATGGAAATTTTCCTCGTCAACAATGAGCCTGTGAACAAATTATCTTGGGTTGGTTAAGAGATTCCAATTGCGCAAATATTTACCTTCTTTAATTAACCATCAAGTTATTTATTTATTGTGCTTTTTTTTAGATAATCCACAATCTTTTTCCAATGGGTCTGCCAGCGCTATGATTGCATTTGACTCGTGTTAGTGAGGCTAATCTGATGTCTGCTCTGAAAGGCAGTGGCACAGCTGAGACAGCTGCTGCCTCACACCGCCAAAGCACTGGGTCCGATCTCTACCTCGGATGCTGTCTGTGTGGAGTTTGCACTATCTCTCTGTGACAGTGGGTTTGAGGATTAATTGACCTCTTTAAATTTGCGGTGTGTGGGTAGTGCATGAGTAAGTGGGATAACATAGAACTAGTGTGAATGGGTGATCAATGGGCAGCATGGACACAATGGGATAAAGGGGCTGTATCTTTAAACTAAACTATCCCTTTGCTTGCCATTATGCCCAAATTATGAATCCACAATTCTCTGATTTGAAGGCAAAAGTTCCCCACAGCCTTGGATTGACACCTAAATGTGTGAAATGTATTCAAGCTTAAAATATAGTAGATTTGCTGAAGCATTGGTAGATTTCAAACTCCATTCCAGACAATTTTCAAGAAAAAGTTCAATTAATAATGGGTGTATTTAGTAAAGCTATGGACTGCTGGTGATTTGAAGTCAAGTTCTGTTGCTGTGGCACATGATCTGGACTGTGATGGCAGTGTGCAGAGTTTGCTTTTTAAAGGCAGTTCACTTGTGCTGCAATATGTTTCAAGGAAGGTAGATGCAGGGGATTAAAAGTTTACAATCATTAAATACGTGTGCATGGAGCTAGAGAATGAAAACCAAAAAAATGGTCAGTTGACCATTTTGAGAATTAGATGCTAGAGGGCAACTAATTGAGAATAAGTATTGCTCTTCTAATCTGGGAAAGCACTTGAGCCAAATAATATTAATGGATTAATGTTAATGAAGTGATATTACTTAGATTGGAGCAGCAAACCTGACCATTCAGTACATCACCTGAAAATCTATTAAATTAGTTCCACTTTGAACTGACAAGGTCCAAATTAAACTAGAAATGATGCAAAAGTAGATTTACAAGGATGTTATCAGAGGGTTTGAGTTATAAGGATAAGCTGGGTCTTTTTTAACCTGGAGTATAGGAAGCTGGATAGGACCTTGCAGAGGTTTTTTAAATTATGAGGAGCTAAGGTGAATACCCACAATCTCTTCATCAGAGTAGCAGAGTCTGAAACAAAGGGCACAGTTTTAAGGTGAGGAGAAAAGATTTAAAAGGAGACCGAGGGGCAAGTTTTTCACACAGAGAGTGATCACCTGTATATTATTCTATCCTGCATTCTAGGGACAATTAGTAGAAGCCAATTAATCTACAAACCTGCATGTCTTTGGAATGCGGGAGGAAACCAGAGCACCCGGAGAAATCCCATGTGGTCACAGGGAAAACGTACAAACTCCGTGCAGACAGAACGGATTGATCTTGGGTCTCTGGCGTTGTAAAGCAGCAACTCTACTGCTGCGCCACTCTACCGCCCTTACAGGCAGCCAAGTGAGGAACATGAGGAACCCGCTCTTTGGCACACAATGTCTGATGCCAAAACAAACTCTTGTTTGCCTGCACATAATCTATACCCCTCCATTTCCTGCATATCCATATGCCTATCCAAAAGCCTCTTAAATGCTACTATTGTATCCGTCTCCACCACCATCCCCAACAGTGCGTCCCTTTGTGTGTGGAGGTGAGGGGAGTAAAATGAAAGCTGGCAGGTGGTAGATGGATTCAGGTAAAGAGGGATGGATTGCTGAATGGAGTCGGGTGGGGGACAAAGAGGTGGCGATAATAACAGGCTGAGACGTTGAGGTAACCAGGGGCTCAGACAAAGCAAAATGGGAACATAAGTGTGAAAACAGGTTATTGAAGACACTGCTACCAATTGTTGAACAGAGAAATGGGTCATGAGTCTATAGAACTCACTTCCACAAAGGATGGTGGAAGCAGAGTTTTTATTATTTTTGTGGCAGAGGAAATAGACTCTGAATCAGCAAATAGACGAAAGGTTGCTGGGCTTGGGCAGAGACATTCTCTTATTAAATGACCACATAGACACGAGAGGAAACTGATTAGTCCTGCTACAAATTCATATGTTTATTTGAAACACAGTAGACCAGAGTTCAATTGGGCATCACCTGGGTCTGAGCACTGTGGAAAGTGGAAGGCTGTGGAGGGAATGGTGTATGGGGATAAGGATGGTGAACGATACATAAGGGCACATAGTGTGTGAAATTTGATGACGGTCATTTCGGTAGGTGAGCAAGACTCTGTGTGGGCCACAGTCCAGACTGTGGTATTTTATTGGTTTGCAGTCTGAGTGGTCAACAAGGTGGTGGTGGCCATTTAAACTCCAACAATATAATTGAAGTGAAAATTCATAAATAGACATTTCAACATCAGTAATGTGAGTTAGGAGCAGGGATAAAAAAAGATATCGAAGGTGAAGGGGGAAAGATTAAGGTAAGGAGAGAGGGAAAGATTTAATAGGAACCTGAGGGGTAACCTTTTCACACAAATGGTTGTCGGTGTATGGAACAAGCTGTCGGAGGAGGTAGTGGAGGCAGGTACTATCGCAACATTTAAGAAACATTCAGACAGGTACATGGATAGGACAGGTTTAGAAGGATTTGGGACATACGCAAGCAGGTGGGACTAGTGTAGATGGGACATGTTGGCTGGTGTGGGGAAATTGGGCCGAAGGGGCTGTTTCCACGCTGTATGATTCTATGACTGTATGACTATCTCCTTGGTGCAAAACCAAGCTGGAGAGTGAGGTTACTTCAGCTAGTGCAGAAAAGACAAATCAAACTGTGCTAGATTGGAGTTTCATGAGAATGGTGCAGCCCAGTGCTTCTCTGGATTCCTCTGGTGTAATGAGCTGCAGATAGCAGCTTTGTTTCCCCCCATATGCTTCTGCCAAATGGCAGTTAAGTTGGTGACAGTGGTGGATACTTCCATTGATGCTTTTGGTCTTGCTGGAGTGACGAGGAATGGCTATGTAATACTTCAGTGTAGGTTTCAGACACCAGATGGTGCTAAATGCCACTTGCAAAAGTTTCAATTCCAGACTAAAAATATTTAAAAAAAACATTTCTAGAATTGTTCTTATCTCTTATGACTTGACATGTCATAAAGGAGAAATTAAAAGTATAATAAAGTATTTCTACATGAAACACCCTTCCCGGCCAGAAAAGAATAAGGGTGATGAGTTAATGAATGTAATAATACTCGGCATCTACCCATGCACTGACAATTTTCCATATAATGTGGATCATCATCTATGACCAACTGTTGTTGAGTTGACCTGTGGGACATCTTATTGATCACCATTACTTATCTTGAAAGGCAATAACAAAGTGTTTGGGTGTTGTTGGTGACTCTGAGCTACTAATAGAAGATGGAGGACTATGATAGCTCTAGCCATGAGGTAGTAGTGATGCTTACCAGAAGTCTGGAGATTAATTTAATGAAAGGGAAAACAAAACATTGCACTGATTAGAAGTTTAGAAGAATTAATACATGGACTGCATCTGTACTGTCTGAGATAAAGTTGTGTAAAAAGTTAGACTTGACTATATGGAGAGCATTGTAGTGACAGATTGCTGTAGTGTTAGTATGAAAACTGCAAGTGGTAATGTATACTAAAATAAAATCTGCCTTCAAGAAGAGGAAGAACTTGCATTTGTATCTCATCTCCCAGAATTTAGGAAAGGGATATGTTACTATGGTGTATTGGCTTGACCCAATGAGTTGACCATTCCTTTCCCTCTACCGATGCTGCCTAACGTTCTTCCTCAGTTTGTTTTTTTAATGCTCCAGATTCCAGCATTTGTAATCTCCTGTGTCTATCTACCATTAAGTTTAATTGCAGTCACTGTGCATTCAAGAATCGGCTTTTGCTCAGCTGGTTGCATTCTTGTCTCTTGAGCCAATGGCTTTGAGTGGAAGCCCTATGCAGAGACTAGATCATAAATTGTTTGGTACATAGTGTGAGAGTACACTACTATAGTCCTCAAGATGAGTTACATCGATACCTCATTTGGTGGGTAAAAAAGAACAATAGAACCCATTGGAAGGAAGTAGAGAGTTTAAAAATAACAAATCAGGGCAAGAGAAGCAATATAAACTGGAGGTGGGAGAGGGAACAAACTACTGGAGAGGGAGGAAAACAAATGCTGCAAGAAAGTAGAGTTTAGGTCAGCAAATAACATATAACGTCTGAGAAATTTAGTGCAGAAAATGGTTATTCTCAGCTGGTGTTGCAGTGGGATGTAGACCATATTGCTGACTGGGGTCTTACAAATGTTATTTATACCTGATACCTAAACATTGTGTAAATGAGCAGGGGCTTAGAAAATGTGCTGCTTGTGACTGAAGTCAGAGGAAAAATATTGCATGAGCTGTGTCACATAATTGCAATGTGACTAATTGTTTTATAATTGAATGCCATATGATCAGATCTCTAGATCAGCACTCTGTTAGTGGTTAAGAATCTGTTTATATTATGTACTTGAACTCACTCAAACTGTACTTGAATTGTGATTAAATCAGTGGGATTGATGGAGAGGACGATTGGACCAGCGGTTGTGGGAGAATCAGGATTCAAGGGGTTTCAGGGAGTTGGGTTGAGTTGGGAGGGTTGTGAAATGGCAGATTGGATCTTGCGTGTGATTTGGAATTTGAGATTGGATAAACGACTTTGGAAATGGTGAGATAGATACAAAATGCTGGAGTAACTCAGCGGGCCAGGCAGCATCTCTGGAGAGAAGGAATGGGTGACGTTTCGGGTCAAGACCCTTCTTGAGAACAAACTTCAGTCCCAAAAAGTAAATTGATGCAGCAACACTCCAAAACAGACGTCCATAAAAGTATCAAAAGAAATATGGGATAGGAAAATAACAGTGATTGAATAGAGAGTGATGCAAAGAAGTGTTAGCTTCTCCCAGCTGCATGCAACAGCAGAAAAGAAATGTATACTCTCCACGTTTAGCACCAATGCCAAGCTGATTGCCTCTGGTTTCCTTTTTGAATTCTTCAAGTATCATAGAAAACCGCAGCAATTTATAGATTCAGACACACAGGAAAGAAAGGCATGCATATATATGACTCACTTTTAATACCCCATCTAAATTGCAAGATAAACGGCAAAAATTGTGATTGAATTGCAGACAAAACCAGGTAAAACTACAGAAAATAATTTCTGACATTAATAGTGATAATTTACAAAGCTAAGTAAATATATTTTGTCCTGGAGGAAAATATATTAAACCATGTAAATACCCTTTGTACATTATTTAACGAAAATATGCAATTGGTTAGGCACGCCTCGACTTCCTCATCCACAGACCACAGTTTGTTCGAATTGGCGGCAACACTTCATCCTCAGTAACAATTAGTATGGGAGTACCTCAAGGCTGCGTGCTCAGGCCCCTGCTTTACTCACTCTATACCCATGACTGCGTAGCCAGACATAATGCGAACTCCATCATCAAGTTCTCAACGACACCACTGTTGTTGGACGAATCACAGATGGGAACGAGTCAGGGTATAGAAGTGATATCGACTGACTGACCAAATGGTGCCAACACAACACCTGGCTCTCAACATCAGTAAGACCAAGGAACTGATTGCGGACTGTGGTAGGGGAAGGATGAGGACCCATAGTCCTGTTCACATCAATGGGATGATGGTGGAGAGGGTCAAAAACTTCAAATTCCTGGGCATGCATATATCCGAAGATCTTTCCTGGACCCAGCACACTGATGCAATTATAAAGAAGGCACATCAGGAACTCTACTTCCTGAGAAGATTACGAGGTTTCGGCATGTCGAAGAGGATTCTCCTAAACCTCTACAGGTGCACGGTAGAGAGCATCCTGACTGGTTGCATCGTGGACTGGTTCGGCAACTGGAATGTCCATGAGCGAAAAAGACTACAAAAAGTTGTGACTACTGCCCAGTCCATCACCTGCTTTGACCTCCCCACTGTCTATGGGATCTATCGTAGTCGCTGCCTCAGCCATAGCCGCTGTGGGGGGTGGGGGGGGGGGGGGGAAAGAAGAAGAAAGGAAGAGGCGGAGACAGTGATCTGTGGGAGAGCTGGGAAGAGGAGGGGATGGAGGTAGAAAGCAAGGACTACCTGAAATTGGAGAAGTCAATGTTCATACTGCTGGGGTGTAAACTACCCAAGCAAAATATGAGGTGCTGCTCCTCCAATTTGCGGTGGGGCTCACTCTGGCCATGGAGCAGGCCCAGGACAGAAAAATCGGATTGCACTATATTTGTTATTTATCGAACTTTTTCTTTTTTTTCTCTTCCTCCGTTATGTACTATGTTTACATATTCACATATTCTGTTGTGCTGCAGCAAGTAAGAATTTCATTGCCCTATCCGGGACATATGACAATAAAACACTCTTGACTTGTACTTTTACCCCTTATTTCTATTACAAGAAAAGAGCATTATTTCTGGAGTTAATATGCCTGGCCTGCTTTTATACTTCATTTAGCACAATTAGCACATCATACGGAGCACAGGGACCAGCGGTAACAGACCAAGGGCATTTATCTGAAACCCATATTTACGTAAGTCAATTAGCCACATGCTTGTCAAGATTGTGTCAAGAGACACACGTCCCAGTTTAGAAATGGGTAATGAACTCTTGCTAAATTGGAATCAAAGTTTATCTGATCACGCTGTTGTAATTTTACATTCAAGTGAAGAGGTGAACATTATTTTACAGGTCATGGGGTGATGGGATAATATGTGCACTCATGCAGCTCAGCTTTCTGTACTTGATAAAGATTAGAATTATTGAGGATCCCTGTTGTTTTATTTTTCTATAATGTTTTTTTAAAACTTTTAATGTGGTAAACATTGCCTGCAAATAGATTCATACCAGGAGGAGCAGCAAAGCGATCCGTGCTCTGCTGAATGTACATGTTGTCCGTCTTTTATGTTAGATATTTGATTTTTGCTTTCAGTACAGGCATTTTAGGTAGGACTAAGTATACTTAAACATTCAGTTTTACTATGACACCATGGTACACAATTTGAAGAGTTGGAGAGCATAGTAATTGGTATAGTGACCAACTGATTTGAGCATTTAACAGTATAGAAAGACCCCTTGACTTCAAAGGGTCACTAAAAAGCATTTAGTGACCCTTTGAAGAAGCCAGATAACAGAAGGCTGTGGGAAGAATCACATTAAGGATGTTTTGTGTTTTCCCCAGCAGTATACGCCTGAAAATGTGGCTGGGCCAGGAGAAGATCTTGATCCCACGGAAATAAATCTTCCAGGATGTGACTGCTTAACCGCTTCCTGTAAGGCGGATACATGCACTTGCCTGCAACGCTTCAAAGGAGCTTATGATGAAAGCATGTGCCTTGTGGACCTGAAAGATAAGACAAGCTACTCCAGGCCAGTTTTTGAGTGTAACATCATGTGTAAATGCAGTGAGGCCTGTAAGAACAGACTTGTCCAAAACGGTCTTGTCTTTAAACTGCAGGTGTTCAGAACGTTAATGAAAGGATGGGGCCTTCGGACACAGGAACCAATTACGAAAGAAAGATTTGTTTGCGAATATGGGGGTGAAATCATTGATTTTCTGGAAGCCAGCAGGCGGATCCAGTGCCAAAACTCTGACGACATGAACTATATCATCGCATTGAGAGAACACCTGAGTACTGGAGAAATACTGCAGATTTTTGTTGACCCTACCCACACTGGCAACGTTGGCCGTTTCCTCAACCATTCTTGCGATCCCAATCTCTACATGGTTCCTGTTCGTGTTAACTCCATGATTCCAAGATTGGCCCTTTTTGCAGCTTGTGATATTGCAGCAGAGGAGGAGCTGTCGTATGACTATTCTGGAAGGTTCAATAGTCTTGTGAAGGAAGACAGAACTGAGGAAGTGGCTGGTGGACAGACTCTTTCCCTTAAGCCATGTTATTGTGGTGCACGGACATGTATTGGCTCTCTGCCCTTTGATAGCTCACTCTATAATCTCAAGGACAAGTTAACCGTGACTTAGCTTTGGCCATTATACACTTTTAGCTTTTGATTCAGTTCATTTGAGTTTGCAGTTAATACTTGTTGATGCAGTAGTATGGTATGTGTTAGCCACTTACATTTGCAATATACACATGTGAAAACAGTGTTGGGTTATTTATGATTCATCACAGTCACTTGCACTTATTTTATAACAAGAACATCTCAATGTTGTCTCAAATTGCATTTTCAGTGGTCATTTTTCCTATTTTCCTTAAATTTATAGATCCATTTGATTGGAGAATTGGAAAAATCTGTCCAGACCTGAGAGAATATTTGCTTAATTTAGCTGATCGCAAGCATCTGATTAAATTGTGTGGCTCAACTGGATTTTCTCTCACCTATATTATTTTCATAAATGGTTTCATGGTGAATCATCACACTGGGCATTTTGGGACACACTGTTGTCATGTATGCTGTCACAGAAGAGATTAAGGCAGTGGCTGGACCTCATAGACATCCAACACTTAGCTGACTTATTCATCATTGTCAAAGACACCTTCCACCATGCAGTTAATTAATAAAAAGTAATGGGCAACATCCCCTGTTCATCATGGGATTCCAGTACCCATCTTGCATGGTGTCTACACATAAAAGTTAACCTTTTGTTGATAACATGTTAAATCAACTGTATGTGTTTTTTTTTTAATTGCTTTGAATTGACAACTACTTGGTTAGTGAATGCTACATGTTGTTAAGTACACACTAGAATATATTTACTAACCACTTGAGTGTAGTAAGGCACTCACTACTTGATTTAATGCGTGTGGTTAAAGTAGTGTTGTCAAGGCTGTATCTGTGGCTACTCAATCTCCATTGAAGCATGCTTGTCCAAGATGTCTCTGCGATTCTTTCTCCGATAAATTATAAATAGATCTCGCTGCAAACCCACCTGAGAACGTTGGAATTGTTAAATATGAAAAAGCGACCCATCCATCTTGCTATTCATATGACAAACCATAATGAAGAGGTTAACTTAAGCAATCAGTCTACGATCACCAGGGACCTGAGGACCTAGTGTTGCAGAACATTGGAGATCATGGGTCCAATCTCATTTGGCTCACACAAAATAAGACACACTTATCACAGCTGTCACAAACTACTGTCTGTTGTAGTTGAGAGGTTTTTGTGAATGAAGTCTAACTAATATGCAGTCAACTGGAACGATGCTTACTGCTTTCACCATATCTCTGGGGAGCCTGCTCCTTATCTAGGCCATTCAGTCACATAAATATTGCTATGACCCTTTACTCAACCTTCCCTTCCTTTAAGACCAAGACAAGTACACTATTATGAATATGGTGTCAGTATCTCACGCACCTACAACACTTAAGATTTAGTTTGCTTTGTAACTCATCATGAGATAACAGGTATAGGGATGTTTTTAATTATAGGCACATTATTTCTTCTAACTTTTAATCTTATAAATTGTAAATGTTTAAGGATGTGAAATCAGTGCTTTTCAATCAAAGCTCATTATTTCTGGAAAAGGTGATGTGCCAATGAAAGAAAATATTCCTCTTCATGACTGTGTGCTGGAAATGATTGATAACCGTGCTGAAGAGATGTGGGGCACTGGGCTGTTTAATTCTGTTAGATACTGTCCCACATTCCCCAAATAACACCAAGCACCAGTTTCAGCAGTCCCATGAGAGAAGACTGAAATAGTCAGGTCAACACATGTATGTCTATCAAATATTTGTAAAGTAGTTCATTCAGTTTTAGTACAATGCCAGGTTTGCATTGGAAATTTGCAGTGTTAACCTCCTATTGAGTGGCCATATCGTCATCGTGGAAATTATTGCCTCTTCATGGAGCACACAATGAGAGGAAGCTACAGGTTTGCAAAACACAGAAAACTGGCCAGCAGTATGTCATCAGCAAAAATCTGAAAGCAAGTCCGAAACCTGAACAAAAATATTTTGCTAATTAATCCAGCTCCTAATCAGTTTTCGACCTACTTTTTCAACAAATTCAGAGAGGCATGCAGCACAGAAGTAGGTCTTTTGGCCCAACTTACCCACACCGACCTAGATATCCCATCTACACTAGTCCCACCATCCCACATTCGGTCCATATCCCTCTGAACCTTTCATATCAAGATACCTGTACAAATGTCTTAAAAGTTGTTATAGTAGCTGCCTCAACTACATTAACTATTTCTCAGTCCACTTGTCCACCAGTCACTTTCTCAGTTCACTTGCCCAGCTGATCGAGATCCTGCTGTAATTTTTATAACCATTTTTGCTATGTACGAAAACACCCTTTTAGTGTTATCTGCAAACTTAGTAATCATGCCTTGCATATTCTCATCCAAATCATTGATATAAACTGCCAACAGCAATGGACCTAACACAGTTTCCAGTCAAAGAAAGAGCGTTCACGTACCGAGGCAAATAAATAAATGATGGGTCTTTGTCCCAAACATTATGGAGGGCACTGCAGAGTAAATATACAACTGTTCCCTTCAGTGGATTGTTTGACAATTATACAATTTATTTATTGTCATTTGAACCTAAAATCAAGTTCAAACAAAATTTG
Organism: Leucoraja erinaceus; assembly: GCF_028641065.1. Classification (NCBI taxonomy): domain Eukaryota; kingdom Metazoa; phylum Chordata; class Chondrichthyes; order Rajiformes; family Rajidae; genus Leucoraja; species Leucoraja erinaceus. The sequence goes on along the minus strand of NC_073392.1, from coordinate 18,714,632 downwards.
GTTTCTACAGTCATAGAACAAGAAAAGCACCAAGACACAAACCAACACAATTTACACAAACATTCATCACAGTGAAATTCCTCACTGTGATGGAAGGCAAAGTCTTGTCTCTCCCCTTCTTCTCTTCTCCCGATGTTAAAGCCCCCGGCGGGTGATGGCAAGTCCGTGGCCGTTAAGGCAGCGCCGGGTGATGTAAGGCCCCACTCCGGATCTTAATGTTGGAGCCCCCGGCGGGTGATGGCAAGTCCCGCAGCCATTAAAGCCGCACTGGGCGATGTAAGGCCCTGCTCCGAGTCATTTTCAACCCCGCAACTCGGGCGGGAGAAGCTGCTGTTGCGGGAGCTCCGAAAAGCGGAATCCCACCAGGGACCAGCGAGCTCCCGATGTCACCATCCACCGGACCTGCGAATGGTGCCTCCGAGATCTGGAGTCGGGTCGCAGCCGCGCGTCACCTCAGCTCTCCACGCTCCAAAGCCGGCCAGACCCACGATGTTAAGTCCGCAGGCCCTGCGACTGGAGCCCCCAGGTCGTTCCGGTTGGAGGCCGCCTCACAGTACTAGGGCCCAACGACAACGAAGACCCAACAGGGAAAAGTTTGGGTCACCCGTATAGGGAAGAGGTTTAAAGGTTTCCCCCGCCCCCCCCCCCCCCCACATATACACAGCTAAAAACAATATAATATACATTGAACAGGACAACAATAAAAAGATAGACAGACTGCAGAGGCCGCTGCAATGTCAGTCGTGCCGCCCACACAATGAAGAGATCACAATTCAAAGTAATGTGATGGGAGAGAGGCAGTGGGAGATAAAACCTGTTTATACAAAAGCAGGTTATGTTGTGCACTTCACTTGCAAGGAAAGTAGGAACAGATTCATTCAAGGTTTTCAAAAGAGAATTGAATAGGCATTTGAGGGAACATTGTATGGCGGCGGAGAAAAATCGGAGGAATAGGACTGAATTGTTTGCTTAGAAGGAACTGGCATGGATACGTGGAGCTGAATGACCAGTTGTAGTGAATGACTTTATGTTCCATACATGGAGCATTTTATCTGTCTTGGTAAAGTGAGCACTGAGTGCCAAGATATTTTTGTTTATTTTATTCTTTACAAATGAAGTCAGGTTTCAGAACGCTGAAGGATTAATTGCCTGACGTTCAGCATATTTTACTGCTTCTAAGCTACAAAAACAATAAAAAAAACTTAGACCTGGTGATTTTAAGGGAAGGCAATGGGCTCTGTTTGTCTAAAGGAAATGAACGAGCCAATAAAACAGTTACCCACAGTCTAACAGTTCTCTGGTAAGATTTATATCAGGACATATCAGGAAAAAACAGGAGATAATTTTAGAATAGTTTCGCCCAAATGAGGAATCCAGCTTTAGATTTTAGACTTCAGAGATACAGTGTGGAAACAGGCCCTTCAGCCCACTGAGTTTGTGCCGACCAGTGATCCTTATACACTAGCTCTATCCTACACGCTGGGGACAATTTTACAATTTGACTGAAGCCAATTATCCTACAAACCTGTACGTCTTTGTAATGTGGGAAGAAACTGGAGCACCCAGAGAAAACCCACGTGGTCATAGGGAGAACATACAAACTTCGTACAGGTAAACCCTAGTCAGGATCAAACCTGGGTCTCTGGTGCTGGTCTGGCAGCAACTCTACCGCTGCGCCACTGACCAAAACAGCTGCAGTGACCTCATGTCAAGATTATACGATGGCTGTGATGGTTGTAATTCACAGAGAAATTAGCTATTTTCTAACCATGCTTTCTAATCAATACTTATTGAGGAGCACTCACAGGGTCTTAGTAGTGGTCGAATTGAACAGCAGTGGAAAGGAAGAATGTGTTTAAAAAAGTGTTTAGAAACTCTTAAAATAAGTGGAGCAGTGTTTCATTCAAAGGGTTACTTACCGGTATGTGTTTTCTGGCTGATAAAAGCAGCCCAGTAACACATCATTTCTGATGAGATCATTTGTGGATCTCAAGGCAATCCTTGTATTTATAGAACTGCCTGCTTCTCCATTCTTCCTTTATTCGCATAGTTTATTAAGATGATAAATCCCTCAGATAGCAGAGAAAATATATTGCCCAGATTCTGTTTTCTCCTTCGGCGCAATGCAGTGATTACAGTCTTGAATTCTTCCCTTTCCCTGAAGCAGGTTTTTAACAGCCATCCATCACTTCACCCAAAAGGCCAATCCTTGAGCATGCCTTGGTTATGTTCAAGTATCAGGTAGCAAGTCATTCAGTGAAGTAGATATAAACAGTCATAGTATCATACAGCACAGAAACGGGCCCTTCGGCCCAAATTGCCCATGCCAACCAAGATGCCCCCTTTAACATAGAAAATAGGTGCAGGAGTAGGCCATTCGGCCCTTCGAGCCTGCACCGCCATTCAATATGATCATGGCTGATCATCCAACTCAGTATCCTGTACCTGCCTTCTCTCCATACCCCCTGATCCCTTTAGCCACAAGGGCCACATCTCCCTCTTAAATATAGCCAATGAACTGACCTCAACTACCTTCACTAGGCAGAGAATTCCAGAGATTCACCGTTCTCTGTGTGAAAAACATTAGTTCCACCTGGCCATATCCCTCTTAAACCTTTCCCGTCCATGCACCTGACCAAATATCTTTTAAATGTTGTTTTCGTACCTGCTGGTTTACAACAAAAGACACCAAAATGCTGGAGTAACTCAGTGATCAGGCAACCAAGTTCACTGCTCACTAAAGGTGGCTGCACAAGTAGATAGGGTGGTACAAAAGACATATGGTAAGTTTTCCTTCATTGCTAAGGCCACTGAATATAAGAATCAGGAAGTTACGATGCAGCACAAAAGGACTTTTGGTTAGGCTGCATTTGGAGTATTGCACGCAGTTCAGGTTGGCTGACAACAGCAAAGATGTGGAGAGTTTGGAGAGGGTGCAGAGGTGGTTTACCAGAATGCTGTCTGGATTAGAGGGTCTCAGCAATAGTGAGAGGTAGGATACACTTGGAATGTTTTCTCTTGAATGTCGGCCAAGTTATACCAGCCAAATCTCTGTTGTTACGTTCTCCAGCAGAGCTTGATGCGTAGTAAACAGAATAACATGCCCCATTCCAGTACTGGACAGTTTAGCTCAGTGTAACTAAATCAAATCCAGCATTGGTTATGCTGTTATTCCACCTTGATGACCAACACAACACCAGCCAGTGATCAGACCCAGGAGTGTCCAATGAGTATGCACATACCAGTAAATTAGTCAGCGAACTCACTGAAACATCGATGCAGCAGTCATTCCTAAAAACACTATCAAATGGACAAATTTGAATGACTCAGAATGAGCCTATTAAGTCTATACTTGCTCTCTGAGCAATCCCATCAATTCTCCTCTCCCACGTATTTTCCTGTACCCTATTCTCTCTCGTGAAGAAGAGATCTGAACCAAAATGTCACCTATCCATGTCCTCCACAGATGCTGCCTGGCCCACTTATGATCTTTCCACTAGTGGGATAGTCTAGGACCAGAGGTCATAGCATCAGAATAAAAGGAAATTGATAATGGTAACGATCAATAGGAAATTGATTCAGTAGATATTTTTAAGGCAGAGATATAGATTCTTGATTAGTACAGGTGTTAGAGGTTATGGGGAGAAGGCAGGAGAATGGGGTTAGGAAGGAGAGATAGATCAGCCATGATTGAATGGCGTAGTAGACTTGATGGGCTGAATGGCCTAATTCTACTCCTATCACTTATGACCATATGAAAGTCATTCATATTTTATTTCTTGCCAAACTATCATAAATAAAATCATATTAAATAATTGCTTAAGTTCAAAAGGTGGAAAATATGTTGGTAGATTTTTAAATTGTTACCATTGTAGCAAAGTGTTGTTCGCATAGTGAGAAAAATAAAAATGCATTGTTTACCTCCTATTGTGATCCAGGTAAGGGTAGAATGAACAGAGTGGCCTTCTGTGTAACAGTAATTGTATGATTCTAACTATCCAGTTAAAGATTCAGTTTATTATACACATATATTACACATGTGCAAACTTAAAAAATGTTGGAATAATTTGATCAGTGCATCTTCTCAGAACATTCTAATATTAATTTACCTTAAAGCATTCTGGAAATAATAAGTGATTACCCTGTATAAGATCTTGAGGATCAATACATTTAAGCATGACTCCTAAATAAAAGCACAGGCACAATACTTGTAAAATGAATGATTCAGTCTTTAATGTTATTGTGAAACCCAGTTTCTCATGGATAAAAGCACATAGTTTCAACACACACTTGACAATAGTTTAAATATAAATTAAATGTCAACAATAGCCAGTATATGGCCAAATTAGGGATTCTTCCCTGTAGTATTAAAAATACATAGCTTTGGTCACTGAAACTCAATTTCTGATAGTACATCATTACTTATTTGATAATAAAGCCTTCCATAAAAAATATTGAAGATAGTAACTAGGAAGTATTCCTGCTTATCTTGAAATTATTGTATCACTTGTGAAACTATAAGAGAGGTACTCATCACCCTTTGTTTTATAAGGCAAGCAAATATCTTTATTGGTTACTACTCGTTTAATGTTAAAGCTCTGCCCTATGATCCCTCTGAGGACATGGTTCTTGCTGTACATTCACCCTAGTCGCCTGAGGCTGGTGAGCAACACTGGGGATAGGAACCTACAGCTCCAGAGCACCTTGACAATGATCACCACAGGTTCGGTGCTAGGACTCTCACCTCTTCATCAAAGAAAATGTGCTTCACCATCCACGCATAATCTAGCGTGTATATAATTCAGCCGTGTATAATCGGTGCCAGCTTTGAGATGAGACACTGAACCAACCTGGGTGGAAGTGAAAGATCTCATCTTGAGAGTAGCTGCAAATTTCAGCTTACATCTATTCTTCAATAAACTGCCATTTGTGTGATTTTTCTGCGGCATTTTTCCTGCATTATAAGTGACTGCAGTTAAAAATTATTCTTGGGCTGGGAGAAGCTTTGAAACACGCTAAGGCAGTACCTGAGATCTAATCTTGTGTTGTTTCGATTTACCAGTTGTAAAATAATCAAGACGATCAAAAATAGACACAAGATGCTGGAGTAACTCAGCGGACCAGGCAGCTTCTCTGGAGAAAAGGAATAGGTGACTTTTCGGGTTGAGACCCTTCATCAGATTGCCAAGAGATCTCCACCGGAATATTTGATCTCAGGGTGAAATGAAGAGCAGACATCTTTCCCTCTATCAACATTATAAAGGTTTGGGCCAAAAATGGTTCGAAATTAATTTACTGTGCTATTCCATATTGGGATGTGTGATCATGTTTCTGAGCCAGTTGATTTATTTTCTTGCATCATTAATAAAGGCAGAATCCTACTTGAGAGAGTTCCAGAGTGAGTGAAGCTGGTGACTAATGTTATTGGCACTGTACTTTTTAAATGTAAAATATCTAATCAGAAAGATCAGTGGCTGGGATCAATGGATCATTCAGTAAGTTTTGGCTGCTGGCTTCTTTAAAGGCAGATCCATTCAACATGTATTTTGTACATTTTCAATTATTATTTATGTTTGATCTTTGGATTCCTGATAGTTCTCCGGAACGAAATCACTTCAGGTAGTCGGGCAATTGGTCGGCAGCACAGCGGAAACCCAAGTTGGATGCAGAGCTGTCTGGAGTGTTCTGACTTCGAGCAGCACAACGATATCTGTAGCAATAGGACTAAATATAAATCAGAATGTTAGCAATGGGTAGAGGATGGCTTGTATACACTGAATACCAGTCTGGAGCACGTACTCCATCCTATCACCCTTTCTGGGCAAGAAACCACTGTATTTCCAGATCCTTGAGAACATCACCAATTAATCTACTTTTTCAGTCCGTGCATTCCAGATTATTACTGTACCTTTTGTTTAAGAAGAAAGCTGATTTTCTCTCCGGTTCCTTTGCGCACTTGTTTAAATCTATGCCCAGAACTGGGCACAGAATCCTAACTGCAACCAGTGAACGGATTTGTAAAGGTTTGTTTTTGCATTCTCTGCCTCCAGTTTTATTTTAAAAATAGGTTTTTAAAAACCTATCCTGCTGTCTTTGAAGGTTTGCATATGTGAACCTGTAGCTCTTTGTATCCTTGTTAAAATGTATTTGTACAGAAGCCTGAAAATTGAGATTATTGGGTTGAAATAGTTAACTGAAGGTATAGCTTTAGTAGCAGTCACTGACTGGAGAAGATGTAATTTGGGGCTATTTATGAATATAGGAATACGAGTAGACAATGTTAGTTACTCTGCCATTTACAGTTGAACTCGATTGCTAATCCATTACCTACTTCAGTCACATACGAATAACACCTACTGATCACAGACCTGTAAGGTACAAATGAAGTAATAGGGTTGTATAGTCATAGGGTGAATCAGCACGGAAATGGGTCCTTGTGCCCAACTTGCCCATGCCGACTGTGATGGGCCATCTACAGAACTCTTATGGGCCTGTCCTACTTAGGCGATTTCCATTAAAACTAGTCCCTGGCAGTCGCCTAAAGAGTCGCCTCAGTGGGACAGGCCTCTTAACCTGCCTGCACTTGGTCCATAACCCTATAAACCTTTCCTATCCATATGCATGTAATACCTGTATAAATGTCTATTAAAGATTAGTATAGTACCTCCCATGGCACCACGTTCCATAAACCCACCATCCTCTGTGTGAAAAAATTGCCCCTCAGGTTCCTATTAAATCTTTCCACTCTCAAACCTATGTCCTCTGGTTCTTGATTCCCCTACTCTGGGTAAAAGACTGCGCATTTATTCTATCTACTCCCCTCATGTTTTTATACACCTCTAAAAGATCACCCCTCATCCTCCTATGATCCGAAGGATAAAGTCCAAGCCTGCCAACCTCTCCCTATAGTTCAGGGCCTCAGGTCCTGGCAACTTCCTTGTAAATCTTCTCTGCACTCTTTCTAGCTTAACATCTTTCCAATGGCAGAGCGACCAGATTTGAACACAGTACTCCAAATGTGGCCTCACTAACGTCCTGTATGTGTCCTCAGCCTTTTGCAGAAGGAGGTTTGAATTTGATTATAATTTGTGTGAATAATAGCTTGCAATTTTGTTTCTAAATGACCGGGCTCTAAAGTTACCAATTTTTCCTTGCTGTTAATTCCCCTCGTCAGACTTGTTTCTCTGCATCTACCAGCATCAATCAGATAGCTTGATTTTATCATCCCTTAATTCTTTGTTTGAATCCAAATAGTCTTTTTCACACAAAGGGTGGTAGGCATATGGAATGAGCTGCCAGAGGAGGTAGTTGAGGCAGGTAATATCACAATTTAAAAAAAAAAATTTGGATTTTTAAAAGTTCATGGATATGATAGGTTTAGAGGGATATGGGCCAAACGCAGGCAGTTGGGACTAGTGCAGTTGGGGCATGTTGGTCAGTGTGGGCGTTGGGCTTGTTTCCACACTGTTTGAAGACCAGCGCGCCAAAAACCGCTGTAGTTAAATGCGATGCCATTTTAGGGAACTGTGGATTTGTACTCCTTGATCTCTCTGCTCTACAACATTCCACTGTTCTCTCTCAAAGCCCAGCCTGGGATTGACTTCCCAAATTGCAACACCTCCCAATTATCCAAATGAAACACTCCCCAGACAACTTTTCCAGCTGATCGAAATTCTACTATAATTCTTGATAGCCATCTTCACAGCCTAATCAATAGATGACCCCCATAACCAGCTAACTGAAAAAGGGATAAAGGAAAATGAAAAAGGGAATGCTAATTTAATTCTACTAATTAAATGGCAATTCCAAATTTAAATAGAAATTCAATAAGAACTAAATTTTAACGTCTAGAAATCTTAACACGTTACAAACATGTGGGTGATAAATCTTTCTTTGAATGTGTGACCTAGAGGCTTCTGGTTTTCTAATGTTGTGACTTTCAGTTGGTTAAACACTATCTGTGCCTTCAGATATAAAGTGACAAATTCACAGCTTTACAAAATATATATTTTGCATTTTCCTATTTAAAATGATCATTGTATTTGAAGTTAACACGTTAATAAGGTTTCACTTCTGCAGCACTGAATCAGCTTAAAGACATAAAGAGTATAATTTTCCTACTTCCATCATTTTAGCTACCAGAACCTATCAGTCAAAATCAGGCATAAACTTACCAGATAAGTGTCAGAGGTCATAAACGTAATGGAAATAATCCAAATGATCAATTATTTTAAATTTAATTTGAATAGCTCTGTGCAGGAATATATCGCCCTGCAACGCGGTCTCTGTTTCACAGCTAAACACTTGGTTTCCTGTCAGTTTTTCCAACACAGACCCTTATCGTGCTAAGGCTACAAATAGACTTCTATCTAAAGCTGGGCTGATGTGATAATTTAAAAATAAAAGCAAACTTTTGTGGGATTTTCTTTCAGTTAAGGCTTGCAGCCAAAAGCAACATATTTAACTGCACTTAAAAGAGCAAAGTTAATTGCTGGAAAATTAGATTGTTAATTAAACTATGTACCACTATAACAATTCCACATTGTGCTAATGTGACATTTAAATCTCAAGAAGTTTGGCACTGCTTAGTTTTTCCAAGTATTTGGTGCAATAGTAGATTGCGAAGGAAAGAAAACGCTTGTGACTGAAACACTCAATTGTTTAAGTTTGGCCGGTTTACGGCGAACAACAAAATAGGTTCAAGTTCCTCAGGGTAAATATCACCAGCAACCTGGCCTGGACCAGTCATATCAAAGCCAAGAAAGCACACCAATGCCTCCACTTCCTTAGAAGGCTTAGGAAGTTCGGCATGTCCCCAACAACTCTCACCAACTTCTACAAATGCTTTTTACAAGTGTAAAAAGCATTTTATCAGGATGCATCACAGCAAGGTTTACAAACATCCAAGACAGCAAGAAATTGCCGAGAATTGTGGCCGCAGCCCAGACCATCACGCAAACCAAACTCCCTTCCATTGAACCCCATTTACAGTTCATGCTGCCTCGGCAAGGCCACCAGCATAATTTCACCCCTGACAATCCCTTTCCTCCCGTCTCCCTTCAGGCAATAGGTACAGAAGTGTGAAAACAAATACATTCAGATTCAGGGACAATTTCTTCCCAGCTGTTATCAGGCAACTGAACCATCCTATCACCAACTAGAATGGTCCTGACCCGCCATCTACCTCATTGAAGACCCTCGGACTATCTTTAATCGGACTTTATCTTGCATTAAACGTTATTCCCTTTATCCTGCATCTGTGCACGGTGGACGGCTTGATTGCAATCATGTGTAGTCTTTCCATTGCAGCCACCCAAGAAAAAAACTTTTTCACTGTACCTCGGTACACATGACGATAAACTAGACAACCTAACTCAATAGTTTTATCCTTCAAATATACTCGAAACAGAGTGATGTTGAGCTATGGTTTCAGCTTCAGCATACTGGGTGAAAGAACAAAGAACTTCTAATTATATTACAGATTGTGTGTTCTGAATGAATCCCAGATGCTTTAAGTCAATAAAGAACCTTTGTGATAAGTCAATGTGATAACACAGCAGCCAACTTGTGCAAGGAAAGCTTTGTATGTAGGAATGTAATAATGCATTCATTGGTCTATTTTGGTGCCGATGGATAATTCTTGGCCAGTTTCCTGGGGATAACTTTGCTACTCTGGTTCGAAACAGTTGCATGGGTTCATTAACATCTATCACAGCAGGCAGTGGGTCTATGGCTTAATGGCTCTTCCTCCGTTTACTTCTGCATAATACCCCTAGTCTTGCACTGTGGTGTCCTCCATAAATATCAGTGACCGTCCCCAATTCTGACCATAGCCTGGAATGATTGACCATTGATGAGGCAACTAAATTAGATTGAGCACAGCACAATACAAGAGGGACTCCTGCAGCAATGTCCCAAGCTGAGAAAGGAGGAATCCATCTGCACAACCAACCATCTTCCACTGTGCAAAGCAATTGCTCTCCCATTTATTGGTTTTTACCTTGTCCGATTTCACCGATTTATCATGTGTCCTTGATACCTCACTCAATCAGGTGATATATTAAAGTCAAGAGCAGTAGCTCTCATCTCACCCCGGACTTCATATTTTTTAGTGTCATAGAGTCATACAATGTGGCTCTGCAGCCCAACTTGTCCATGCCGACCATATGTCCCATCCACACTAGTCCCACCGGCCTGCTTTTGGCCCATATCCCCTTAAACCTATCCTATCTATGGATGCACCTAAATGGTTCTTAAACATTGCGATAGTACCTGCCTCAACTACCTCCACCAGCAGCTTGTTCTATACACACACCACCCTTTGTGTAACCAAAGGTTCCTATTAAATCTCTCCCCCTTCACCTTGAACCTATGTCCTCTGGTTCTTGATTCCCCGATTCTAGGCAAGAGACTCTGTGTGTTTACCTAATCTATTCCTTTCATGATTTTGTACACCTCTATATGATCACCCGACATCCTCCTGCGCTCCAAGGCATAGAGTCCCAGCCTACTCAACCTCTCCCTATAGCTCAGGCCCACAAGTCTTGGCAACATCCTTGTAAATCTTCTCTGCATTCTTTCCAGCTTGACAGACCTTCCAACGTCTGTGCTCAGTACTCTGACTTATGAATGCCAATGTGATGAAAGCCTTTTGGACCACCCTATCTTCCTGTGCCCATGTTAGTGATCCAAAAATGAAACGCCTCACATTTCTCCATATTAAATTCCATCAACCACTCCTCAGCCCACCTGCCCAACCGATCAAGGTCCTGTAGCAATTTTTGGCATAATTTTCTTCACCACCTACAATACGACCCACTTTTGTTCAGCTTGAGTCAGAAGCTGCAATAGACCTTAGCAGCCCATGCAAAACCACTTGCCCTCGGCAACGACTTACAAACAACCATGTTAAAACTGACCAAATCTTGCATTTCTGTGCAGTCGACTGCGGGGTGAGCGTTGGTCAAGGCAATGGCAATTTATTCTCCAGCTTTTTTTGAAATATCATAAAGAATGATCCCTGTCACAGCGTGAAATTGGAGAGATGTTGCAAAATAGAGGGACCTTTGTGCCTATCTGGATAGGACAGTCATAAATCCTAATACATCTGTGATGACCTGGCAACGTTATTGATTTTATTTTCCATAAATTATGCAAATAAGATTGTTATCAAGAGTCAAGAGTGTTTTATTGTCATATGTCTCGGATGGGACAATGAAATTCTTACTTGCTCCAGCACAACAGAATATGTGAATATGTAAACATAGTACATAATGGGGAAAAAGAAAAAAAAAGAAAAAGTTTAATAAATAACAAATATAGTGCAATAATAATATAGTCTATTTCAGTTCAGAGCTCTCTATTACAAATTGAAATTGTAACGTTCAAACAAAAGATTAAAATAATTTAAATTTTAATAGAATTGCACACATAGGAATACTTGTTTTGTTCAGTGCAATATTTGCATGAGCTAGACACAACGGAAGAACAATATGTTACATACTGTATGTATTTGATTACACATAAGCTACAGGTCCTCCCTGGCTTAGGAATAGCCAAATTATGGACACCCTGTATGTACGAGTGAGCGTTTGGGAGACTGGTGGGATGGATGAGGATGGATTTGCTGGCTGCTCAGAGCAGCTGGCATCTTCTGCTAGGTGGGAATGGGATTTTTTATATGTTCCTTCTCCCCTCATATACAATTTGGGGTTATTTCCAGTTGAGTAAAACTGGGAGCACTGAGCAGACTTGCTTGCTTGCTCACTGTGTCAGCGATGCTGTTTCTATGATTCTCTCCCACAAATCTTTTGTTAACTTCTGACTGTCGAACAGTTCAATTATGTGCAATTTTCAGGACAGAACCCTATCTTTACCTGGCGACTTCCTGTACTTAGTTACGACAATGCACTGACCTCATTGAAAACCAGCTATTGCTAATTATTTTCCTTTTGCCTCTGCGTTTAAAACTGGTCTCCACTTTTCATTGCTTTCTGATGTCCAGTACTTGCTCAGCTGGCCAATTTGCAACAATTTCACATTTTGTTTGCCTCGTCAGGCCGGTGATCTGAGCCCCGGGTCCCTTCCCCAGCTGCCGCGTTACATGCCGTGATTTTTCCAAGCTTACAGGAACTATTGTGATGTGGTCCAGAAATCCCATCACATGGTGCAATGGTTTGTGTGCCACACAATGGAATTATTTAAAAACCTGGTGCATGAGCTCAGCGCATGGAAATTGGCTTCTGTGTGAAAAGGTGTGGCTTCTGTGTGAGCATGATGTTCATGCACATGGAGATCGCTGAGAATGGTTTGCAAATCAATTGTGCGTAACATAACTATTTATGCTGCGGTGTTACTAGCAGTTCTACCTAACATTTCTGAGAGGTTGCTGTGATCTGGAGATTCCCATTGGCCTCTGCTCTTCTCCCTCCTCATTGCTTATCCTTTTCTACCCCACTGATCTTTTGTTCTTCTCCTCTGTTTCCCCACCACCAATGCTCTTCCTCCTTTCCCTGTGATCCATGCTCCACAAAACGACTTCCGTGCCACCAGTCTACTGTCGAACTATTCCTCTGCAGTCTCCACTATCCACAATTTTGGGCAATGGGGAAAGTTTCATAATGCAAGGTCTGTTCCTTTGTATGTAAAGACTTGGGATCCACAGGCATTGGAAAATCACTACCAAAGCACCTTGCCTGCTAAACCTCATGGTTTGGAGCGGACGGTAAACAATTTTAAAATGAAAAGGCAAAAGGCAAATAATTAACATTAGCTGATTCTTAGTGTTCATCTCATGCAAATATTGTACTCAGCAAAGTAGGCTTTATGATAAGATCCCAAAAATATATTCATCGGTGCATGCATCACTATTAAAATGTGAATTATTTTAAGATATTAATTTTAGTTTTAGAGATACAGAATATAAACAGGCCCTTCTGCCCACCAAGTCCACGCCGACCAGCAATCACCCATACACTAGTCCTATCCTACACACAAGGGACAATTTACAGAAGCTAATTAACCTAGAAACCTTCACGTCTTCAGAATGTAGGAGGAAACCGGAGCGCCCAGAGAAAACCCACACGGTCACAGGGAGGACATACAATCTCCGTACAGTCAGCGACTTGCAGTCATGATCGAACCCGGTCCCTGGCACTGTGAGAAAGTAGCTCTCTCATTGTGCTACTGTGCCACCCCCTAAATTTGATTGAACATTAAAGTTTGGAGCATAATAGAGACCAGTTTGTGTAAATTTGGTAAAATAAATAGGATAATGTTGCCAGATAATCACAGATATGGAAGGTGAGTTGAAATATGAAACATATAAAAATTGAAAATAGGTGCAGGAGGAGGCCATTCGGCCCTTCGAGCCAGCACCGCCATTCATTTTGATCATGGCTGATCGTCCCCAATCAATAACCCGTGCCTACCTTCTCCCCATATCCCTTGATTTCACTAGCCCCTAGAGCTCTATCTAACTCTCTCTTAAATCCATCCAGTGATTTGACCTCCACTGAATGCCCTCTGTGGCAGGGAATTCCACAAATTCACAACTCTCTGGATGAAAAAGTTTTTTCTCACCTCAGTCTTAAATGGCCTCCCCTTTATTCTAAGACTGTGGCCCTTGGCTCTGGACTCGCCCAACATTGGGAACATTTTTCCTGCATCGAGCTTGTCCAGTCCTTTTATAATTTTATATGTTTTTATAAGATATCCTTTCATCCTTCTAAACTCCAGTGAATATAAGCCTAGTCTTCTCAATCTTTCCTCATATGACAGTCCCGCCATCACAGGGATCAATCTCATGAACCTACGCTGCACTGCCTCAATCACAAGGATGTTCTTCCTCAAATTAGGAAAGGCATTTCAATCCGATTGGCACAAAGGTAACTCCATTTTGGGACATCTAACTGATTGCAGCCTTTGCCATGAATATCAATCTTAGCAAAGGATAGCTGGGGAATTAGTGCTTTACAATTTATTGGTCTGTTCAAAAGGCTGAATATCAACAGTACCCAAGGGAGGACAGGTGACTGCTCTCTAACTGGGGATGTGGCTCATGTAAAAGTGTAAGACAAAGTGAAAGGCTTGGATAGAGTGGATGTGGGAGGATGTTTCCATGAGTGGGAGGTCATAGCCTCAGAATTAAAGGAAGATCCTTTAGGAAGGAGATGAAAGGAATTTCTTTAGTCAGAGGGTGATGAATCTGTGGAATTCTTTGCCACCGAAGGCTGTGGCAGGCCAAAGCAATGGATATTTTTAAGGCAGATAGATTCTTGAATAGTTGAGCTGTCAGGGGTTAAGGAGAGAAGGCAAGAGAATGGGATTAGGAGGGATAGATGGATCAGCCATGATTGAACGGCGGAGCAGACATGATGGGCCGAATGGTCTAATTCAGCTCCTCTTACTTATGACCAGGTTGCAACTGACTTTAATAGTTTCTTTCATACCTACCTTCTTCCTGTGGATTATTATTTGACCTCTTTACTTACTAACATTAACTAATATTGCATGCTGCATGGGCGGAATCATGTGATTTTCAGATTCTCACAGTTCCACATTCCCACATTTAAGCCAACAAGATTTTAAGTGCCTATCCCCACCTGAGGCTCCAAATTGGTTTAAATTTCTAACAAATTTAATTTGCTGCTCATATTAAATAATCCATTTTGCAAAGCTAGCAGTTTACATCTGATTGCCTGATGCCTGTTTAGACCACAGTAATATAAACTGTATGAGATAATTTATTCCCTGCTTCTGATCTTTCTCCCAAAGCAATATCTTTACCTTTATCATTTTTTGACAAACATAAATGAGGTTGGTGCATTTTCAAATTTCTATTACAATCCAAATTATAATTGGATTGGGGGTAGAATTTCAAATACAGCACCAAGAGCATGTTGACATTTCAGGTAACTGACCACTCTGACAGTTTTGTGTCTATCTACGGTTTGTAAGCTAATTGACTTGGGAAAATTGTAAAATGTTCCTAATATGTGCAGGATAGTGTTAGTGTAATGGGGATCACTGGTCGGCGAAGACTCGGTGTGTCAAAGGGCCTGTGTACGCACTGTATGTCCAAACTAAACTGGACTAAGAAGGAAATCTCCACTGTCACCCCTCTGGAGCGCAATCAGGAGGCGTCAAATTAGTTGCCCCGTACTAATGACCCGTTGTGGGCAACTGTGTACCAGGGGAAGAAGGTTATCTTTGAGGAGGCAAGAAAAGCAAAATATTTATTAGATTGAAACTGCAACTGAGCTAAATCCGTGGGTGAACAGCAAAGTGTGAAAAACAGCACTTCTAAAAATAGCATTCAGGAAAATACAGTTCATTGTGAGAGAGCAGCACAGTCGGGCTGCCTCTGAATAGTAGGCATTCTGGTGAAGTCGTTCAGATCCACTCATTCACAAATGAAAGGTGATAATTTACTGGCTTAATCGTCCCAAAAAAAAGCAGCTCTTAACGCTTTTTGCACTTCATATGAACATAATAAAAACATGAGTGCAGAAGAGTCTCGACCCGAAACGTCTATTTCACCTTTGCCTATTTCTGAGTTACAGAAACTGAGGCTGCCTGTCCTCAGCTCTTTGAGCTTGTTTTACATTCACTAAAATCATGCAGTTCCAATCTCCCACGCATCCTGCCCGGGACGCCATGGGCCCGAATGCCAGGCCCTCTGAGCGACTCTGAGGGATAAAGAATCCTAACATTAATATAAAATCAAAAGCAGTGGGGGGGGAGAGGGATAGAGGCCGAGCGAGAGAGATGGCTTCCAGCTCGAGGGGGGGGAGGGGGCCCACCCACCAGCGCCGACAACGAGGCCACAATAAGGACTAAAAAAGTGGAGGGCCGGCCGAAATGGCTAAACGAGGGGATACCAATAACACGAAAAAAATAAATAAAGTAAGATAAAGATAGATAAATAAATGATTAAATAAATAAGATAGACAGATAAAGAAATAAAAACTATAATTCAGTCTCTTGAACCAGGGCAACATCTTGTAAATCGTTTCTGCACACTTTCTAGTTTAATGACATCTTTCTGAAAGAAGGGTGACCAGAACTGGCTATGAACTTACTGAAGAGAAATAGGAAGCTCTCAGCCACATTCCGCTATTTTCCAAATTGACATTTCACTGTCCTTTGTGAGAACGGGTCAGTAACTTATATATTTTTCCAGTATTTTGCATCTATTTGCAAATCATTAAATCTAGTTAGTTTCTGCCTTCTTTAGCTGTTTTCCTTTTAACTGCTGCTCATTCTCTCGCCAATTAAGTCAGTTCTCTCAAAAGGTTCCACTAGAGAGCAGGTCAATTGCAATCAAGGCTCCTTCCGTGGAACATTATCCTGTCTTTCTGTTCTGCATCTAGACGCAATCTGAGATACTGTGCATTAACCTAAGTTTCTATTATTTTGAGTCAAATTTGTCCGAGCTTTTTATTCTGTAATTGCGTTATACGATACTCAAACGTTACCTCGTGACACATGTAGGATCCGCCCTTCTTCACCTTGTCTTTCCCTGAGGCCGGTCCCGTCTGCAGAGAAGCAAATTGAATGCACAGTGAGTGAACTCATTCTGGAATGCCAGTCGGATTTAAATAGGCATCATAACATCCGCTGCACCAGAAACCTTTTAGTACAGTTCACCATTCTGTAATAACTGGGCTGCATCTCAGAGCTACTCAACATTTGACAGGAACTTCCATGTGGCAAGCTCACCAAGTGTAGCGTTGCATACAGCTGGTTAGATTCATGGTGGCTCTACCAGACCTCTTCTTCAGAGTCCATATACTCTCTGGAGAAAAAAGATGGGTGATGTTTCGGATCAGGACCCTTCTTCAGAAAGACCCTGACGAAGGGTCCCGACCCAGAACGTCACCCATCCTTTTTCTTCAGAGATACTGCCTGAGCCGCTGTTACTCCAGCTCTTTGTGTCTATCTTCCGTATAAATCAGTATCTGCAGTTCTTTTCTATCCATATCCTCTTCTGTCCTTATTATATAATCTTTATTCTTATTTCCCAATGTAATTTTTATTAGAATAACTGCCACCTGTCAAGATAGGCATATGCCAGCTAACAAAGGTTCTGTGCTACAAGGAATACCAGTTCAGGATAGAGATGAGGAAAATAGAACAGAGCTCCCTGCTGTTGTATCGTTATTCCGTTTTTTTGGAAAATATTATTTCCTATAGGTTTGAAGGCAAATGGCAGAATGCAATGCAAACTAATGCCACGGGCAGTGACTGAACAGGTTTGCTAGAGAGCTTAGCTATTAGAGTAGTTGCTTCTGACACCCACCGTGCACAATGTCCCTCAAATTAATCCCATTTAAACCCTGCCCATGAGGGTTATGTTATTTATTTTTGGCAATATAAACTGTCAGTTTTGCTAAATGCAGCTTTATCTATTGATACAAATATTAAATAATCTTGTGAAGGTATCTGAAACAACCTAAACAGAATCAGCCAGTCTGCTCCCTGATGTACTTATTCATGCAGTCGGTGTACTTACAAAGGGAACTGCTGCTAGCAAAATACTGGGTGATAATTTGTGAGCACAATGAGGAAAGCTGGATCATGCCGATCAGGAAATAAACATAGTTGGTAGGATTATTCTCAAGGGGAAGGCAGGGATTTTGTGGAGAGTGATAGAATATCATTACTGCCACCTTTGCCTCAATAAGGCAGCCTACATCATCAGCGACCCACACCTCCCTGGCCGTGGCCACACACACATTTCACTCCTGCCACCGGGAAGAAGATATAAGAGCCTGAAAACTATAACGTACAGGTTCAGGAACAGTTTCTTCCCTATAGCCATCAGACTGTGAAACAACGTTTGGAATCAGTGCGGTGGTGATGCAGGATCTCCACTGATGCCTGGCTTGCGTTTCTTCAGCAGTTTCTTTTACCCTCCAACAACTGCAGTCTCTTGTGTCTCTAATCTAACTTGCTTCAGGTGCCAAATGTGCTGCATAAATTGTTAATGTCCACAGCATGTCAAGATGTTCTGGAACTATTTGGCAATGTTCTGGTACTGTCTCCGCTCTCACTGTTACAAAGTTTTGAAATAGTATCAGTCGCCTTTGTATCTAGACATCTCTGAACCAATGGAATGATTTGTCAAATTATAAAATAGGATTTGGCTGAGGATGAAAATGGCATCATGGGCAGATAGTTTAGTTTACTTTATTACTGTCAATGGGCTGTGGTACAGTGAAAAGCTTTTGTTTGCGTGCTAAGAAAAGGCTATACATGAATACAATCAAGTCATCCACAGTGCGCAGATATAGGATAGAAGGTAAGATGGCAAAGGAGGCTTATGGTACACTGGCCTTCATCGGCCAGGCTATTGAATGTAGAAGTTGCGATGTTATGTTACAGTTGTACAAGATGTGGGTAAGGCTGCATTTTGTACATGATGTTGATGAGTATTGTTTCACTTCTGGTCACCTTGCTGTAGGAAGAATGTCATTAAGTTGGAAAGAGTGCAGAGAACATTTACAGGGATGTTGCCAGGACTTGAGCACCTGAGCTTAGCGAGAGATTGGCCAAGCTAGGACTTTATTACTTGGAGTTCAGGAGGATAAGGGGTGATCTTATAGAGGTGTATAAAATCATGAGGGTCATAGACAGGGTGAATGCACAGAGTATTTAACCCAGGGTAGGGGGATCAAGAACCAGAAGACATAGATGAGAGGGTAAATATCTAATAGGAACCTGCGAAGTAACGTTTTTAATCAGAGGGAGGGTGGGTATATAGAATGAGCTGCCAGAGGTAGTTGAGGCAGGTACAATGTAGCATTTAAAATACACCAGGACAGGTACAAGCATAGGAGAAGTTTACAGAGATATGCGCCTAATGAAGGCAAATTGGACCTAGTTTAGATGGGGCATCTTGGTCGGCAAGGAAGAATTGGGCTGAAGGGCCTGTTTCCCTGTTGTATGACTATGACTGTAAGGCATGTTTGGTCAATCTCCAAGTCAACTATGCTGTGCATAGAGTTCTGTGAGAAGGCAAGGTTGACCAAATGTCAAATTCTCTACCATAATTGCAGTACATTCTTTACTGAAAGTTAGTGATGACTTTTGAATGCAAATCACTGCTCCTCTCTCACCTCCCCATCCCTCCTATTGTCACGATGCCCCACAGCTGACAATAAGGGAGCAATACAGAGGAAGGGTATCCCACTAACCCCATTGTTCCACTTCCATCATGTGAGAATCTTAAATTCAGAGCTGTACCGGAGAAGATAGAAACTGATAATTCCAATGATCCACGACACAGATTTAACACCTACGTACTTTAATTATGTAAATTATATCCTGATTTATGCAAATGTATTCTTCTGACCAGTCATGAAAGCCATTTTGATTCAGAATCTAATTATTATATGTAGTGCAAATTGTAAGATGCTCTATTTCAAAAAAATATTTAACTGCAAGAAGCAAGAAGCTATTCGGTGAACTCTCGTAACTTTGTCAGCACCAGAAACGTGGCGACTCTTATGAGGTTTGTTGTATGATTTTACCGGGTTGTATGCAAAATAAAGCATGCAACAATTAAGTATAATTGAATTATGAACTGAATATAATTCAATCATAAACGGTCACTGCCTTTCACCTCAGCAATCGGCTCCCAATGTAAAGCTCTGACTGTCCTTATGTGGTAAGCCGGTGAAGAACGAAGACTTCCCCAAGTACCTCGGAGTCACTCTGGATCGCACCCTCACCTATCGTGAACACCTGAAGAGGGTGGCTGATAAACTGAAAGCAAGGGTCAACATCAGGCAACAGCTGGGGATCCACTGCACACACACTCCGTACTGCAAGCTTAGCCCTAGTCTACTCAACAGCCAAGTTTTGCTCAACAGCTTGCCAATAGCTGCCACACCAAATGAGTTGACACTGTCCTTAACTCTGCAATGCGGGTCAGCACAGGGACGCTTAAGTCAACACCTTTGCAGTGGCTCCCTGGCCTCTCCCATATCGGCCCTCCCAGCATACGCAGAAGTGAGAAGATGTTGAAAGATTGGTGCACCATCGAGGCTAACCCTGACCTTCCCATCCATGCTGACTTGAACAATCTGCCCAACATGTGCCTGAAGTCCCGCAAACCCTTCTGGTCTTCTGTTAAATCCCTGGAAGACTTTGACTGAAGTCTGAGTGGCACAGAGCCTGGAAAGATGCCAACACCAACATCACAGACTCCACAGTGAAACCAATGGGTTTTGACATCCATCGCAAGCAATGGCTAACCCTGAACAGAATCCGCACCCTGCATGCAAGAACAGCCCATCGCCTGCATAAGTGGGGGATGACAGACAGCCCAGCTTGCGACTGCGGACATCCAGACCAGACCATCCCACACATCGTGAATGACTGCCCACTGAGGCTTTTCCCTGGTGGCATCAAAGCCATCCTGGGACGACAGATGGCGCAATGGGCTAAGTGTTTGGCTGGCAACCGGATGGTAGCCGGTTCGAATCCCGTTTGGAGTGCATACTGTCATTGTGTCCTTGGGGAAGACACTTCACCCACCTCTGCCTGCGTGTGAATGTGTGTGAGTGACTGGTGGTGGTCGGAGGGGCCATTAGCAGCCACGCATCCGTCAGTCTGCCCCAGGGCAGCTGTGGCTACAGAAGTAGCTCACCACCACTGAGTGTGACTGAGGAGTGAATGAATAATGCGATGTAAAGCGCCTTGAGTATTAGAAAGGCGCTATATAAATCCCATCCATTATTATTATTTATTATTATCCTGGGAAAAGCCTGGATGACTACCCTTGATCTACAACTTTAGGCTGTGCACGCCATACGCAAGAAGAAGAAGAAGATGAATTAATACAGAGCTAATGTATAGCTCACCTTAATACAAAACAATTCAAGTTAGGTATTGTGATTTGTGTAAAGAAGTATAAAGAAACAAGTATAAAAAAGAGTTTCTATAAATATGTCATTTTTTGCTAGTTTAAATTTCCATTTCCGCACCTCCTGTGTGCATGTCACTCCTGGCATGCTCTCTGAACTGGATGCATTTCACATAAGTGAGTGTAGATGCTTATCAACGGGAAGCACTGTTTGAAGTTGCTGTGAATGGCATCTGCGTCTTTCAGAACAAACTATCAAAAGTCACTGATCTGACAAGCCTCAGCCACCACATTATCAAGCCAGCACGGCTTTTGAACCCTGTCAGCTTGACACCTCTGTTTTCAAGCAGCAGTATTTTCAACAGAACATCTTTAGACTTTAGACTGAAGATACAGATATACCCTCCCTCTGAGTAAAAAAGCTACTTCTCCGGATCCTGTTAGATATCTCACCTATGACTTCTGGTTCTCGATTCCCCTACCCTAGAGATACAGCGCGGAAACAGGCCCTTCATCCCACCATCATTGAACATCTGCTACAGTCATTGCAATCCTGTTCCAAGAGACTCACAAAAGTGATAGCTCCCATCTGAAGATCCCTGGTTATACCCTGGCCTGCCTACACCGTAGATCTAGTAATTGAATTTTGTAATTAGCTACAATTAGGTAACTAACTAATTATATGCTTTAATTTCAGGTCATCCAAGTAAGACCCCCATGGCATTGCCACTTTTGTAAGGAACACAGCAAAATGGAAAGCAATCCCCTCCTGACATCGATGTGGAATGAGCGGCAACGCAAGTCGAAGGTGTCATGTTCATCAATGTATACAAGCCACCTTTTACCAAGGTCCACAAAGACTCCATCCCTGCCTTTGGTTCGCCCTGCATGTACGCCGGAGACTTTAACTGCCACAGCACCACCTGGGGCTACCGTTTAACTAATCCAGATAGTGCTGCACTAGATGACTGGGCCTTAGCTCCTGCCGCTCAACTCCTGTACGACCCAAAACAACCGGACAGCTTCTGCTCTGGCAGGTGGAACACCACTACCAACCCTGACTTGGCTTTTGCAAACCTGAATGGACCATCCCCACACTGTATCATCCTGGATCACTTCCCGAAATCACGACATCATCCATCTCTAATTATCCCGGACAACCCCATCGAGCCAGTCCCAACAAAACCTGCGAAGAGATGGAAGTTCCGCAAGGCCAGGTGGGACCAGTTCACTAGTCTGGTGGACTTCTAGATTGACAGCCTTCCCACCCCCACCTCCACCAATCTGGACAAAGCCTACTCAGCCTTCTGCAAACCTTATCAGGGCAGCGAAGAGTTCCATTCCTCGTGGCTATCATCACTAGTACATCCCCACATGGGACAAAGAGTGTGACGCATGCTACGACGCATTCCTGTACGCTGAACTTGGCGAAAAGGCTGCCTCCAAGGCCACAGAGCTGACAAACTGCCTCGACAAGAAGCGCAGAGTGCGGTGGGAAGAGACAGACAGGAGACAATCGACTTCACACACTCCAGTAGGGTGGCTTGGAAGACCTTAGTTCGCATCACCGGTCGAAGTACCCGCCCAAAGCATTGCCCTGTCATGGCCAACTCCATCGCCCACCAGCTCCTGGCCAACCACCACTTCAAAGACGCGGACAAGATTCATACTCGTTCTCTCAAACAGGAGCCCAATAATCTTTGGAAAGCTCCTGGTGCTGATGGGCTCCTGTCAGCGCCATTTTCCTCTGCAGAACTATAGACAATAGACAATAAATGCAGGAGTAGGCCATTTTGGCCCTTCGAGCCAGCACCGCCATTCAATGTGATCATGGCTGATCATCCCCAATCAATACCCCATTCCTGTCTTCTGCCATCTCACAATTGAAATGCAGAAAAGCCCAGGGTCCTGATAACATCCCCCCAAAATTCCTGAAACACTGCGGTCCTAAATGCCTGGTCTGGCTCCGTGAGTTCTACTCCTCTTGCCTCATTGGTCAGTCCATTCCGAAGATCTGGCGGAAAGCCACCGTCATTGCCAAACAAGCCTGCGGACGACCCAAGGAACTATCGGCCCATCTCACTCCTCTCTGTCCCGTACAAGCTCCATGAATGGCTTCTCCTGGCCCGGCTTGATCCAATCGTCGACCCCCAACTACCCGCTGGTTGTTAAGGGGCTAAAAGGTTCCGACTGATCTTGGGGGCAGGTGGCATGGGAATGAGCAAAAGGTTGAATTATAACCATCTTCCAGTGAACAACGGGTTATTTTCCCAATATCTTTCACATTTCTTACAGACTAGGTTATTTTGAAAGATTCTCTATTAACTTGCTTAATGTTTAAAACTCAAGACAGAGCCTTAGATAATTGCTGACAGCTCATGTTGCATCCTGCAACACTGGCTCTGTTCCACATTTACTGGTATTCCTAAACCCTTACTTAAAGTGAGGGAAAACAGCAGGCAGATTATAGCTCATCGAATAAATGTCGGGCCATATCCCTCTAAACCGTTCCTATCCATTACCTGTCCAAATGTCTTTTATGTTGTTTTAAGTATCTGCCTCAACTACCTCCCCTGGCAGCCTGTTCCACATACCCACCATCTTCTGTGTGAAAAAACTGCCCCTCAGGTTCCTATTAAATCTTTCCCCTCTCATCTTAAACCTATATCTTCTGGGTAAAAGATCAGTGCATTCACCCTATCTATTCCCCTCATGATCTTATACACCTCTATAAGATCACCTCTCATCCTCCTGCACTCCAATGAAACCTCTCAGCCTCCTGCGCTCCAAGTCCACTTGCTATTGGAATTACTGGTTTGAGTAGATTAATTGCAAAAGTAATCTAAAAGGGAATTGATCGACCATAGGGAAATATGGAGGGGGAAATGTGATTGCTCGCTTGGAACTGGCTTGTACCTGAAGTTGTTAAGCAGGAAAGAGTGCAGAGATTTGCCAGGGTATTGCCAGGACTTGAGTGGCTGGGATATAGGGAGATGGGCAGACTAGGATTTTATTCCTTGGAGCACAGGTGGTTGCAGGGTGGTTTTACAGAGGTGTATGAAATCTTGAGGGGAATAGATAGGGTGAGTGCACAGCGTCATTTACCCAGAGTAGGGAAATCGAAAAATAGGTTTAAGGGGAGAGGGGAAAAATTTAATAGGAACCTGAGGGGCAACTTTTTTTCATACTGAGTGTGATGGCTATATAGAACAGGCTGCCAAGGGAGGTACTTGTGGCAGGTACTATAACAATATTTAAAATACATTTGGACAGGTACATGGATGGGGAAGGTTTAGCGAGATGTGGGCCAAATGGGGGCAGGTGGAACTAATGGAGATGGAACATCTTGGTTGGCAGGGATATGTTCGGTTGAAGGGCCTGTTTCCGTGCTGTATTACTCACTGACTCAATGGTGACCTGAATCTTCTCTTATGTTACTATAGGATATGATAATTAATCAGAAAAAAAATAACTCTAGGGACTTGACCATATATATATATATATATATAGATGCTCCGGAACAGTATTTAGGCATTCATGCATAATTGGAAGTAGCATCTTTTCAGTGAACTGAGGTCCGTGTGCCCTTCCAGGTGGATGGAAGGAAAACAACTTGTTTGTGTTCGCCGATATTCTTAGAATTTAGTCATTGCTTTTTTGTTGTGCTCCCTTACATTAAAACATTTGATTAGAAGTAATGCGTTTGATGCAAAGCATTTTAAGAGATCTCGAGATTACGAAAGGTGCTGTGCAGTGTTATCGGAATATTTATTTTCTTACAAGCCATTGATACTTGTATTTGCCAGCACAGAATGCCTGACAAGAAGGGTCTGTGATCTTAATTACTTCATCAGTTTACATTGCTCTGAACAGATTTGGAGTCTTCTCATGTAAAAATAGGAAGATGTACTTATTAAAAATGTCTTCACAAGCAAAGATAACAAACAAAACAAATCTCGTATCGTTACATTTGCAATGGCAATTGGAATTAGAGGACGAGGCACTGTTGGGAGAACATATTGTGGCGCCACCTGGTGGTTAGGCCACTTACTATGCGAACCCTCGGCAGTCGGAGGTAGGGTCACATGACTAGATAATGGTGGGAAGGAGTGGTCTGGGGTGTGCCCTAGTATATATAATGAACCCCGGGTCAACCTTCCCCCATTCGCATGTGTGTTGTTCTCTTTGTTTTGACAATGAAGATCTCTTTGATTCAACATGCATGGCTTGCTTATTCGCCCGCAGTAACATTTCTTTTTAGTAACTTCCCAGTCATATTTCAAAATTATTAAAAATTAAATGTAACATTGAGTGCAGGCTAACCCTAATAAATCCTCTCATTTATAGTTAGTTTATTTGAAGGTGTCGTTTAAACACTTCACAGAAACAGCTTAATATAAAATGATTGTCAGTTTTTAGTGTTATTGCCCTTCGGGACTTAAGTTTCTAAGCCTAGGATTTAAGTTAATTTAAAGATATCTGGTGTTTACTACAATTAAACATCGTAGTGGCATGGTGGCGCAGTGGTAGAGTTACTGCTTTAAAGCGCCAGAGACCCGAATTCGATCCTGACTACAGGTACTTTTGACCTGCGTGGGTTTTTTCCGGGTGCTTCGGTTTCCTCCTCCATTCCATGTAGGTTAATAGGCTTCTGTAAAATTGTCCCGAAAATGTGTAGGATAGTGCAAGTGAACGGGTGATTGCTGGTGGTTGAGGACTCGGTGGACCGACGGGCCTGTTTCTGTGCTGTATTTCTAAACTAAAATAAACTACTCTTCAAATATTTAGAATTATGTTCTCCCTATTTGTTACTGATAACCAGGTTGATCATTTGCACAATGCCAGTATTTTCAGGTATAAGGTTCTAGTGTTGCTAACTATACCATGTGAAATTACTGTTATTGGAATAGGCCATTGGATACCGGTGGGCTCTGCTGGCTACACAGGAAAGACATCCACTCCTTTGTGGACTTTTAATATAGCACTTTCAAAATTGCAGACACCTGCATTTGAATAACTAGTCTAAATGTTGTACTTAAATTGGTGAGGCTGCAATCCACACGTGAAAGTGGAAATGCAGCACTGAGCTAGTGCCAGCACCAGGCAATTTACAGGTTTAATCATCAAGTTGCAAACCTATCCTAATTATATTTTATGTGATAAATCCACTGTCTAATATGGGACTGTACATGGCCAGAATCTCACTATTTCTTTACACAGTTGGCACAACACTCAAGCAACTGTGTTTATTTTTTTATTTACACAGACACTAAACTGGTGCCAACCAACACCAGCCCTCAGGAAACATTTGTTTACACAACAAAAGGAGAATTGGAAAGACTGTTCACTCGGGGACTTGGAGACACCTGAGAAACAGCTGGCGAGTTGATGCTGAGGAATGTGTGACCATGTGTGTGAAAAAATAGTTCCTTTCAGATGTAAATAAAAAATCTTATTGAAAAAGAATAAATTGCCAAATTACAACTAGGGACTGAGAGTCAGGATAAAGGGAAGGGTCTCGACCCAAAATGTAACCTGTTCTCCAGAGATGCTGCCTGAACCGCTGAGTTACTCCAGCTTTTAGTTTAAACCAGCATCTGCAGATCCTCCCTACACAAATTACAACTCGCCTGTGTAAAATGCATGAGTTTTATTTATATCCATGAACACTCTGGTGTCAGAATTTCACTGTTTTAAATTGCATCAGGAATTGGTCCACTAATTGCTGATTTCTGGTATTGAAGTTACTTTATTGATTCCCATTAAATTCAGTTAGGCATTTCGCATTGGGTTATTTATATTGGTGAACAAGTTTAATGAGGTCAAATTCTAATCAGGTGATGGAACTAATTAATGTGACCCACCAAACTGTTAGCTGCTTATAATTAGGATTAATTGCATTTGCTCTTTTTTCATGTCCATAGAAGATTAAATGGAGACAGATCACCAAACTAAGCTGACATTTGCTGCCTCTTTGGAAGTGACGATGGCAATGTCAGTTTTACAGTGCCTTGGTGGTGTAAATACATTTTGGAAGATGCTCAACTTGATACCACTGAAATCTACCACAAATGACAATTTGTAGGCAGAATCTGCTTGAAACTGCAGAGAAATGTAACAAACTTTTTATTAAACCTTTAGTTGGGGTTGCACAGATCCACTGTATGCATGTAAATGCATTGAAGCAGCAAAACTACCTGAACTCCATGTTTTTCATGGTTACAAATATTTTTACATTAAAAAATGTCAATGGTCAATGAGAAATTAGTATTATTTTCATCTTGTGATTTATTTTTACTTCTGTATATCCTACTTCCTCACAATAAAGGTTGTGACACATTAACCTGATCTATGTGATACATCCGTGTATGTGGATTCTGTTTGCAGTGATTTTCTAAAGGTTTTTATTGTTTCTATGCTTCTATCTATGTTTCTATGTTTTATTTTTACATGTTTGCACATTATAGGAGAAATGTACTCTTGTGCATTTCTAGAAATGTAATCAATCCCCAATCTGATTAACAAGTGAGTAGCTGAGATAAAGCCTCAGCTGAAGATATTAGTTTAGTTTTTAAGAAGGAACTGCAGATGCTGGAAAATCGAAGGTACACAAAAGAGTTGGAGAAACTCAGCGGGTGCAGCAGCATCTATGGAGCGAAGGAAATAGGCAACTTCTTCAGACTGAAGAAGGGTTTTGGCCCGAAACGTTGCCTATTTCCTTCGCTCAATAGATGCTGCTGCACCCGCTGAGTTTCTCCAGCTCTTTTGTGTACCTTAGTTTAGTTTTGTTTTGTTTGGAGATCCAGCATGGAAACCTGGGTCTCTGGCGTGTTATCCCACTTTCATATCCATTTCCTACACACTAAGGGCAATTTTTTACAGAGGTTTAATTAACCTACAAACCCGCACATACTTTTGGAAGTTGGAGGAAACCGGTGCACCCGGAAAAAACCCAAGTGGTCATAAGAAAACGTGCAAACTCCATACACACACAGACATCACCCCCGAGATCAGGGTCAAAAGCCAGATCTATGGCGCTGAGGCAGCAACTCTACCCGCTGCACCATTGTACCTCTTCTTCATTCACCCTAAACCATCCAAAAGGGTCCATGGGGGGCAGGGGAGCACTATTTAGAGTGGCCATTCACAATCGCTATCCATCAACCCATGCTGCAAATACCTGCATGTGAACCTCCTAGTGAAGAATAGATCTGGTCCCATTAATATTGGCACACAGGGATGAAACATAAGTTACTTGAGTAAGGGACTAGACCCTCTGAAAACTCAGTTAACAAAAATCTTAACTTCGTTTTCAGGGAAAAAAAGGCAGACCAAAGAAAAGGCCATCTAACAGCGAGGAGCCCATTTCAATCTAATCTTCTTACTGAGAAACTGATAATAGATCCAATGTTTGATTTTACACCTATATCAAATTTATCTTCCAATGAGGCAAGGTTCAGAAAAAAAAAGACAAATTAACAAGGTAGCGAGGACATCTAAATGCTTAGAGATGAATCTCCCTTTGGGAATTACACTTGTAAGAGATAAAGGTAGTGAAAATAAAATAAAGTCACTAGCTTTGCTGTTTAAAAGATCTTGATGGGCAATTGATAGGATTGATAATGGCAAAAGCTAAACGGTTGAACTGAGAGATTATACATATGAATAACTTGGTCATTAACAAGTAAAACCTTTTGTCCTCAAGGAGGGGCCGTTTTAATAGTCAGATCTGAAATTGCATTATTTCCATGTCCTCATCATGGCAGAGTTCGGGGAGATACTGTTACTGCTGGCAAATGTCACAAAATAAATCAAGCTGCTACATAACATCACAGTACAAATTGAGATCTGGCACAGAATACATTGCAGAGATTTAACCTTTCATTGGGCACAATATAACTGCTGTAGATCATTATCCCTCCTGTTCATCATATCCCCCAACCTTTTTCCCTCAACCCCAATTCATCCGAACATTTAACGAGCAGTAGTCACACTACTCGACAGTTTCCAGCTGCTCTTTGTACCAATTGAAGCAAAGCAGAAAATGTTGAGAATATTCATGTCAGGCAGCATCCGTAGAGAATTGAGCATTAACAATTTTGATCTATTAGACCGTTCGCAGGAGTTTGCATTGATACGGTCATCATTATAGTGGAAAAAGGGGCGAGGGGGAGATCTGAGTAGGAACGGAACAAAGAACGCTTCACGAAGTGGCAAACATAGTTGGGAACTGCACTGGTTCCCATAGCAACAGTTTTAATGTTAGCTTTTTTGCTTGTTAAATCTTCAATTCAGTGACAGAGGCAAAGTTGGTGATCAGACGAAGAAAGTAGCTTTGTGGAGAATAAAAATAATATTTGTAATGATTAAAATAATGTAAAAACATCTGCAAATTGCAACTGTCAATGCGGAGAGTAGTCGGTCTTGTCTTTGACAAGGCGTCCTGGAGGAGGCTTGGAATGGACACAGAAGTACAGGAAGAGAGGGAAGGTTTAGTGCTTCTGGCATCTTAAGGAAAGACAGAGATAAAAGCAGTCAAAGAAAAGCTGCTAAATGAAACTGGCAGCTCCTCTCCATGATAAGTAAATGCCAGAGTCTATGTTTTGTTAAGTCTGTGAAATAAAAAGATCTTACGTAATCCTTTCCATGGTGTTGTAAATGTCTTTGAAAACGCAAATCCTGCCTCAACGCTAAGAGACTATAATATGGAAAGGTATCCGAAGGGATTTCAGAAATGTTCAATAGGATAATAGTTGATAAAGAAGGAGGGGTGATCAGCAGCACGGCAAGAGAGAGTATTTTCAGATTTTTGATGGACTCTAGAATGGAGATGGGATAGGGAGAAGACGATATGTTGGGTTTCTCTAGTTTGGTGGGTAAAAGGAGAACCAAATTATGCAGTTAGAGGAGAATGCCTGTAAATCTATTTAGACTGTAAATGAATTTTTATCTGGAATCTCAGCGTAATCTTGTTAGGAAATTTAATTCAGTGGTTATTCCGTGAAATGGACAAAGAACAGGCTACCTATTCAAAAAGCGACAGACTTTGTCTCTGCTTATTCACACTGTAGTAGATACATAGTTCTCCCTCCGCTGGCTGCACTCCAAAGTATTAATGGCCTGCTGACAGCACCGTTGGCCTTTACGAGGTGTCTGCGAAAATATCTTTGAAGTAAGGCTTTTATTTTCAATAAAGTAATATGCATCCGCTCTGTGGAAATTTGTACTGAGTAGTGGAACCCAACAACAGAAACAATCCTCACAGACACAGTGTAAAATCAGAGGATATATTCATGGAAGCCCTCTGGAAAAATTCAAAAGTCTATTGAAGTGCAGAAGTATCTATCTCCACATCCCTCTCCCCTTCATAAATCAAGAAAATGGTTGGTGGCCAGCGATAACATATAAACAGAAGCCAAAAGGATCCTTTCAGAACTCCTTTATGTATGACACCAAAGTCAAAATACTGACAGGACCTTAAGTTTTAAATTATCCTGCTTTTTAAGAAAATGACTGGATTTCCGAGTACTGCTGTTTAGTATCTGGTAATCATAACTGCACAGAAGCATGTTTGAACTCCATCCACTGAACCCTGTCATCTCATGGTATGTTGCAAACTGTTAAGAGGCCATCTGCACAGAGAAAATTACATTTTAAAATCTTGAGGCATGTTGTCCACCTGGCCGACAGCAGTCCCAATGTCCAGTGCAGGTGCGGAAAAATATCTTCTGTTTCACTGCATGTGTAACTGGCTGCCCCCTGTGCACTGAAAAAGGGCAACGTGCACCTCGACAAGACTTCCCAGCCCTGAGGCTGGGAAACTTGCCCACTGAATCTATGCCAGATTTAACCTGGCACAAGTACAGAGGCTCTGTATAAACAAATGGCAAGAAATAGTTGCCAGGAGAACAGCAAGTAGTCTTTATTTGGGGGATTTAATTTTGATTGTTTAAATGTTTTAATTAGACTTTGGACCTGAGATACAGCATTGAAACAGCCCAGCAGGTCCGCACCGACAAGCAACCACCCTATACACTAGCACTATCCCACACAATAGGGACAATTTACAATTTACAGATGCAAGGTGGCATGATGATGCAGCGGTAGAGTTGCTGCATTATAGCGTCAGACACCCCGGGTCAATCCTGTCTACCGGTGCTTGTCTGTACGGAGTTTGTACTTTCTCCCCATGACCTGAGTGAGTTTTCTCCGGGATATCCTTTTTCCTCCCACACCAAAGAGGTACAGGTTTGTAGGTTAATGGGCTTGGTATAATTGTAAATTGTCCCTAGTGTGTGTAGGATAGTGTTAGTGTGTGGAGATCGCTGGTCGGTGCGTACTCGGTGGGCTGAAGGGCCTATTTCCGTGCTGTATCGCTAAACTAAACTAAATTAACCTATGTTGTTTTTAAACATTCTCTTTAACTTTCATTTTTTATATTTATTTTTAATTTTCAGCAGGCGAGAGCTTTGTCAGCCAGCGAGCACAAGGGAGGTCTTCGTGAACTGTCAAGGCCATTGTATGCGCACGTTGAGCCACCAGGACTGGGAGAGGCTTGAGCTCCATCACTGTGCACTGGGCCATGTTGCTGAATGGGGGAGCCAGTCTGCTTTAGAAAGATGGTGAAGAATGGTCTCAGGAACTGAGATGGTGAAGAGTGGTGAATCTCTGGAACTCTCTGCCACAGAGGGTAGTTGAGGCCACTTCATTGGCTATATTTAAGAGGGAGTTAGATGTGGCCCTTGTGGCTAAGGGGATCAGGGGGTATGGAGAGAAGGCAGGTACGGGATACTGAGTTGGATGATCAGCCATGACCATATTGAATGGCGGTGCAGGCTCGAAGGGCCGAATGGCCTACTCCTGCACCTAATTTCTATGTTTCTATGTTTCTATGTCTCTACCCCAAACGTCACCCATTCCTTCTCTCCAGATATGCTGCCTGTCCCGATTAGTTACTCCAGTATTTGTGCAGGCATCTGCAGTTCCTTCATATACATTAAGAAAAATGGTGCTTGAGTTCACACTGGAAGAAAAAGCATTGGTTCAATGTTCAAGGGCAGGAGAGCCTCAATATCATGGTTAGCGCAAGATCTGTTCCGTTAACACAGAAAAAATGGAGCAGATCACTGGAGACTTCCTGCCAGTATTATATGATGATTGTCACTTCCTCTTTCCCTATCGGATTGTAGATTTTTTTTCTCTGCGATATCTTTTTCTCATTAAAGAGTTAGGATTGAATCTTCTTCTACTGCTCTATTAGGCGGTGCATTACAACCCTCTCCGTGTTTAAAACAAAGTTATAATTTCCACATAGATAGACGCTGGAGTATCTCAGTACGTCAGGCAGCATCTCTACAGAAAAGGAATAGGTGATGTTTCGGGTCAAGACCCTTCATCACGCTGAGGTTTTGAGGTATAATTTTCCCTTCGGGTGGCACATGGATAGTAGTTAGTGCTACTGTTTCAACAGCTCCAGGGACCTAGGTTCTATTCTGACCTCGGGCACAGTCTGCAGCACATTCGGTGCATGGGTTTCATTTGGGTGCACTGGTTTCCTCCCACATCTCAATGAGGTGCTGGTAGGCCAAGAGGCTAACTGTAGATTACCACCTATTCTAGGCCAACAGTCAAATGGGCACGAGAATACATTACAAAGGGACAATAAATTGAAGAAAGCCAGAACAGGTCTGATGGGATTACTCCAATGGGAGCTAGCATGGATCTGAGGGGCTAAATAGCCTACCTTTATGTTATTATGTATAAGGTTCTTTTGACAATAATTGTCAATCCTCCTGCCTGAGGGAGCATGCTCATTCATAGTCTACTGAAGCTATTCTAAGGTGACTTTTTCTTAATTGTGCTACTAGTTTCAATGCTGAATGATCAGAATTGAACCACAAATTTCCCTTCAAACGTGGATAAAACACTAAGTGCTGGAGGAACTCAGCGGATCAGCTAACAACTGTGGAGGGGATGGGCAGGCAATGTTTCGGTTTAGGACACTTCTTCAGATACCATTGTCCATTGTCCATTAATTCCCCGGCTGCTGCCTGTCCTGCTGAGTTCCTCCAGCACATCATGTTTGGCTCAAGATTCCAGCATCTGCAGTCTCCTGCACCTCCAAAGCTGGATGATTGTTTGCAACTGCTTTTAGTTTATTTCTTTTTTCATTTTTACAGCATTTCAGGGAATGCTTTGTCCCAAAAAGGAGCAATAAAAACAGAAAACAAAACTATTTAATATCCACTTTTCAAACAAATATTATTTAGTACACATGTTTCAGTCACATGAAAGGGTATAATTGTGTTTAAAAATAGAAATGACAGTGGGAATGAGACTATTGTGCTGTAATTTCCAGTCCTTGTGCCCTGAAAGAAAATAATTGCTTGCTGGATTAGGGGACAGGGGCAACTTTATCAACGACAGAAGGATATATGAGTCAATGCATTCATCATTTTCAATTGAAAGTGAATTGAGAGTTATATAAATGTACTATATAGTCTCTATTCAAGCTTTTTCACCACCACAAAAATTCCCTTTTCATGAGTGTTCGTAATTAGAATCTTGAGATCACATGGAAAAATGTGTTTTGCAATGCTAAAGAAATGATTTCAAGATGTGTGCAATGTTGGCCAGTCCTGCCAGTCAAGAAAACTATTGGTGTGCCTCTTCCATGAACCAAAGCAATTCCCTTGTTAATTCTGCAAAGAGCACATACAGTAAGGTGGGATATTGAGCCGGTAAGAATGAAGAAGCAATATTTTAGCACCAACATTTTTTAAAAAAATCATAAAATATGGTTATAGTACCCCAAGTTGCAATCTCATGTATATCTAGCATTTATATAACATTTAATAAGAATCACTAATGTCCTTGAGAGAAGGAAATCTACTAGCTTACCTTTACCAGATGTGGCAAATATCGGATTTCAAACAAAACCCCATGTTGTTTACTTTTCACTGTCTTCTGTCACTCAGCTCAGAAATTATTAAAATTGGGCAATAAGAGCTGGTCTAATCAAAAAGCCAATTCTAACAGGAGTAGTTTGTGGGACTTTTACACTAGTTGCTGCATTGAACAGAATATAAATTAAATTAGATTACAAGTAAAAAGGGTTATACAGTGATCATGGGGGAACAGTAATCATAATGTAGGCTAAGAAAATCAAATTTGCTGTCATGGTCTCACAGGGGATGTAATGAAATGCACACAGGATAGTTTTCTAGATCAGTATGTCAAGAACCGACTTGGGAACCGGCGACGTTAGATCTGGCACTGTGCAGTGAGACAGGGTTTATTAATAGACTTGTAGTAAAAGGGCCTCAGGGGAGAAGAAACATCAGACTGCTGTCCCAAATACATGGAGATTGTCAATATTTTCAGTCACTGATTTTGTGTAGGTAAAAAATGCTGGTACGCATATCGTTCCTTGCTGTTGGTGACTATGCAGGATCATCATCCTGTCTGATGATTAATCTATTTATGGGCCTGATGACCTAATTCAATTAATACATTTTACTTTAGTTTCAGCATGGAAACCGAAGGCCATTTGGTCCGCGCCGACCATTGATCAACTGTTCACATTAGTTCTGTTTTCCCACTTTCTCGTCTATATGATACATGAGAAGCAATTTAGAGACCGATTAACCTGCAAACCCGCACGGCCACAAGATGTGGGAGGAAACCCAAGCGATTACATGGAGCGCACGCAAACTCCACACAGACAGCACCCGAGGTCAGCATTGAGCCTGTGTCTCTGGTGCAGCGACACGGCAACTCTACCAGATTAAAAATAGATTAAAAAATAATCTTTTTGCAAAAGTTAATGTCCTTAAAAAAAAATCTCATGTTGTTTTGTGAAGAGTAAGGATGAAAGGGTGTGACATGTGGGAAGTAGGTGGCAATTTATCTTCACCGTTGCATTACAGGAAGCTTCGTTCTCTACAAATATCAATGGTGTCCAATCTTACAACTTTAGAGAACCTGGTTTTATTCAGAGTAAGCTTTTTTATGATATCAAGATCTGTTAAAGCATGTTACAGCAATACAGTGCATCACTGTTATATGAAATACTTTTTAAAAATTGTGCATGTGCTAATCTACATTATTGCAGGACAGAAAATGATATTAATCCCATTGTGTTGAGGACTAGCATCATGGGTAGTAAACATTGACCTGCCTTATTCAGCACTAAACTCCTGGAAAGCAGCTAGCCTTGATGGACGGAATTCTGAAATGGTGTGTCAATCAACTGACCACAGCATTGACAACATGTTCAACTGCTTGTCCTTCAAGGAAACCTCCAGCATTTCAGTCCCCAAGAACAATAAAGTGACGTCTAAATGACTACCAACCATCTTTGAAAAATTGGCAATGTACTACATCTCTTACCACTCTTCCAGACAATCTAGACCCCTTGCAATTTGCATACATGAAAAATTGGTCTACAGAGGATGCCACCTCTTTTGTTCTACATTTAGATCTGGATCATTTTGAAATTAAGAGCACCTATACCTGGATGCTATTCATTGGCTACAGCTCAGCTTTCAACACCATGATAAGGAATGATCTTACCTCTAAACTTCTAGACCTCAGTTTTGGGTCCTCCATCTGTAAAGAGATTTCTGGACTTCCTAACTGGCTGACCTCAGTCAGTTAGAATTGGTCATAACATTCCCTTCATCCCAGCCCTCAACACTAGTGCTCTTCAATGTAATTTTTTTTCTCAGGAAGAACACTTCTTCCTCACTTTTATAGACTCATGAACAAATCACACTCCCTTCCTGCTATGTATTCTTATTCTTATCTCTACCTCCTTCGGTTACTCTCTCATTGCACTTAAGAGTTTTTGTGCCACTTTAATTTGCACCACAATCTTTGCATCATTCTGCTGATCTTGCATTCATTGCTGTAGTTATTGTGTACTTACTGTATTTATTGTTTAGTCTGTGAGCTTCATACAAACCATGAATTTCATTGCACCCTTGTGTATATGCCAATAAACTAATCTGAATCTGAGATAATTTAAAAGACCTGAAGATGCAAAATCACAACGATTCGAAGAACCCAAGTTGCAATAAGGCAGCTCTCCTCGTGGCTTGTAAAAAGGTAGTATTGTAATTGGTGTCATCATTGGAAACTGTCTCATGGCAACATTAATTATGGGGAATAGGAAACTTTCTATTGATATTATTAGTCCTCTGAGCACTGGAGTTGCAGAGAAAGAATTTGGATTTAAAATTTACCAAACAACAAAAGAGACCAGTCACTCGTCTCTGCAGGGAATGGAAGTTTCACCAATACTCCAATTTAAGACGTTGTATATCCTATTTCATGTTTCATTACATTTACTTCCCTTCTAATGCACAGTGTATAGAGAGGCATCTCTGGCCAGAAATTACACACAAAAAGCTGGAGTAACTCAGCGGGTCAGACAGCATGTCTGGGGAAAAGGAATAGGTGACGTTTAGGGTCGAGACCCTTTTTCAGACTGAGATTCAGGGGAAAGGGAAACGAGAGATACAGACGGTGGAGAGATATAGAACAAATGAATTTAAGATATACAAAAAAGTAATGATGATAAAGGAAACAGGCCATTGTTAGCTGTGGACTAGGTGAAGCCACGTTACAGACAAAGGGACAGAGAGAGAGGGAAAGCAAGGGCTACTTAAAGTTAGATAAATCAATATTAATACCACTGGGTTGTAAACTGCCCAAAACCAACATTCTGATTAAAATATTTAAGAACGAACTGCAGATGCTGGAAAAATCGAAGGTAGACAAAAATGCTGGAGAAACTCAGCGGGTGAGGCAGCATCTATGGAGAGAAGGAATAGGCGACGTTTCGGGTCGAGACCCTCTCGACCCGAAACGTCGCCTATTCCTTCTCTCCATAGATGCTGTTTCACCCGCTGAGATTTTCCAGCATTTTTGTCTACGTTCTGATTAAAATAGTTCATTCTATAAAGTATTTTCTGTAAGTGTTCCATCAGCTTTGAATGTCTCCATCAGAGCAGATCACTATTCTATGATTTTAAATTCTATTTAGTCGGCATGTACAAGGTTTTTAAGAACCTTTCATTATGACAAGAATGCACTTAAATTTTTAGGCCAGAAGCCAAATATAGAGCAGCCTAATCCTGGACACTATCAAATTGTGCAAATGGTTGATCAATCACTGAGGGAGGGATTGAGATCTGGATTTATCTTCTCTTGCTTCAAATAGGCTATCCTGGAACTAGGTCAAATACTTTATTCTCTCAGGAAAAAATGGTGCCTATTTATATCTTTAAAAACCAAATGTTCTCTGGTTTGTTTAATGTGGGGGTGGGCGTGAGGGTCGGGAGAAACCTTTTTTCAATCTCTTACCTTGCCGGAGATGCGATTGTTTTCCGGATCGTATCTCTGGTCGCTCTGCGGCCTAACATCGTGGAGCCGGGGGCCTTGCTCGGGACTGACTTTGAGCCCCACCAAGGGGCATGAACTTACCATCAGAGCTGATTCCTTGCCTGAGATCGATGCTCCAACCGTGGCCTGTGGACTTTAACATCAAGGAGCCCGCAGTCTCGGGTAGAGACCGAAGTCGGGAGCTCCAAACGTCGCAGAAGGTTTTGACCATCCACGACCCGGGGTAGATCGCCCGGCACGGGGGAGCTGAGATTCCCCCAGATGCAGGAGCTAGATCGCCCCGACAAGGAGGCCAGCTATGGGGGTTAAGATCACCCCGTCAATGGAAGGCTCGAGGTCTCAGACAGCGGGGGAGCAAAGAAGGGAAGATGTTGAACTTTTTTTCGCCTTCCATCACAGTGAGGAATGTGGAGGAGTCACTGTGGTGGATGTTTATGTTAAAATGTCTTTTGTGTGTCCTGTTGCTTTTTACTGGTATGAATGTATGGCAAATGAAGTTTCCCGTACGTTGCAAAACATACTTGGCTACTAAAGTATTATTATGATCATTATGATTATGATTATGATTATGACTGCTCCTCCACTCTTGATTTCAAGAAAATAACTGGTGATACATCAGAAGGTTCCAGGTTGAATGAATAAATCACCAGGTGGTAGACGACGGAGCGCAATTACAAAACTCCAAAGCTGAACTACAAAACACAGCCAAGGCTCCCATTCAATACTTGTTCATGATCCCTGCTCCAAAATTTATCGATGGTTATTGTTTGCCCCTCAGTGGACTGCATCGTACCGATAAAAAGAATGGCCATTGAGGTGAGTTCATGATGCAACTGCAACATATAAAGCACTGATAATCTGCACTGCGACGGCTAGGAAAAGGTGAATTTTGTGATATAAGTGGGTAAATAGGATGTTTCAAATAGAATGAAAAGTCTTGCACTAAACACTGATAAAACTCTGAGAGTCAGGGGAGAGGGAGACACAGAAATAAGGAAGGGTAAGATGTGAAAATGAGACATTGTGGTATAAGGACGATGTGGCCATGGTTGGCAATAAAATGTATTGTCTCAAACCTTACCATAGCAATTTCTGAACAAATAGGACGCAACAGCTAAGATGTTGGGCACGGATGCTGTATGTACATCGATGGTGCTGTGTTTGGGTCACATTGATCGCATACGCAAAGTTCTGTAACAGTATATATCGCCACGAGTCAGGCAGAGCAAGCAAGAAATATTCTGGATCATTCTCTTGATGCATCAGTTAGGTTGAGCTCTGAAAGCAAGAAATGCCTTGCTGTTGGTGGAACAACACTAGTGTTGAGTTTTGAATTAATCCAATACCAACCATTCATCACACTGAGGGGAAAGATGGGACTCCATGAACCATAAGTTTCCGTCCAGTGTCGACGGACAGAAGATCACGGGTGACATTTGGCAAGAGCCCCCTGCGTCATAAGCAACACACCGACTCCATGAAACAGTCTGGTTATTGCACTAAAAGTACACAGGGTCCAGTTGTGAGATCAGTGAGAGCAGAGTGATTGAAATACTTACAGGATTCTCTACTTCATCAGCGGTGTGGTGTATAGTCCACCAGTCCAATGTCCACTCCCAGACATTTCCTGCCATATTGAAGAGACCATATCCATTGGGAGGAAAGCTGGTGACCTGTGAGATAAACAGTGAGGAAAAACACCAGGTAAAGAGAAGGGCATTTTACAATACATCACATCCCCTTCATGGTAATACTAACTCATCACAACAGAAATGTCAATACCTTAAACAGATATTTAACCAAATACATTAACATTTTCGAACTCAAAGTATGCTGATCACGGAAAAGCAGCACAAATTATTTCCCTCACTTTATTCCTATTATTGTCAAAAGGCCTGAATGCCAAATATTATTTTCTATTTGGCTATGGCAACAGTAAACATATTAACAAAAAAATTAATCAAAATCTTGCATGACACTTCCAATCATTTTTATCCAGTTCCTGTGCGTTCACACGCACATTGTTCTTTGGGAGTGGTGATTAGCGTGGTGCTATATTTACAAAGCTGCTTCCAAACTGAGATAACTCACCCAAATTAAAACGCCCTGAAAAGACTGAAAATCTGTTTCATGGAAAGCAGATGTCTGTATTAATTTGCTCTGCAGCCGATGCAATTGTGCAAATTGTTAAAATTGCCTTTCTCCCTATTCCAAGTCTTACCCTTTTTGCATGGTTGCACCGTAGTATGATTTTTGTAGGAGAGATTTTCTTCTTTTGCACTTAGAGAGCATAAATATAAACTGGAGAAGAATGATTGCATATCTATGTGAAAGTTTTTATGAAACAAAATGATATGCAATGGTCTCCTGTTGAGATGTGCCAGCTTGTTCAGTGGATTTTCTTTTAAATGTCTGGGTGGGAGCTTAGATCGCCCCAACGCTGGTGCTTCGACCACCTCCAACGCTGGTGCTTCGACCACCCCCAACGCGGGAGTTTCGATCGCCCCAACGCCGGAGATTTGACCGCCAACTGCGGGAGCTTCGATCGCCCCAACGGATGCTTTGAATGCCCCGACCACGGGAGAATAAAGAGGAAGGAGATTGGACTTGTTTGCCTTCCATCACAGTGAGGCATGTGGGGAATCTGCTGTGGTGGATGTTTATGTTAACTTTTATGTAGTTGTGTGTTTTGTTGCTTTTTTGGCAGTGTGGTAACTCACATATCACTGTACCTTATGGTACATGTGACAATAAAAAAACATTGAATCTTTGGGTTGCTGAATGGGTATGTTTTAAAAGGTATATAAAATCACAAAGGGCATAGATAAGGCGGATGGTCACAGTTTTT
Organism: Leucoraja erinaceus; assembly: GCF_028641065.1. Taxonomy (NCBI): domain Eukaryota; kingdom Metazoa; phylum Chordata; class Chondrichthyes; order Rajiformes; family Rajidae; genus Leucoraja; species Leucoraja erinaceus. The sequence goes on along the minus strand of NC_073392.1, from coordinate 18,674,505 downwards.
TTCACAGTGTATGGGAGTCAAAAACCAGAGGGCATTGTTTTAAGGTGAGAGGGAAAAGATTTAGTGGACCTGAGAGGCAGGTTTTTCACACAACGGTTGGTCGGTATGTAGAACAAGCTGCTAGAGGAACAGGCAGAGGCGGGTACAGATACAACATTTAAACGACATTTGGACAGATTCATGGAGGGTTACAGGTATAAGAGCCAAATGCAAGCAAATGGGACAAGCTCACGAAGGAACCTTGGTCGGCATGGACAAGTTGGGTTGAAGGGCCTGATGTACAGTATGTTGTATAACTCTCTGTCTGTATGTTTACAACTAGTTACAAGGGAGAAATGTATACTCCTACCCCAGTAATTAGCAACTTCCCGAGAATTTAAGCTTTGATCTTATGAGGCACTGCTGTTTTAATTCTACTATCAGAACACAATATTATATTGATATATCTTCACCATACCACTTTCACTTAGGTAACCAAAATGCCAAAAAAAAGAATTAAACAAACAATTACACATTTCATAAGTAAAATGATTACATTTATCCATTTAATTTTCTTTTATACTGTTTAATGTTTTATATTTTTAATGTTTTATATTTTATTTGAAAGCTTTGTCTTCCCATAAAGCCTGGGCTTAGACGGTGTATCTGGTCCACAAATGAAATTCAAGTTCCAGGGCATTTAGCTCTCCTTTCACAGATCGTGACACCACAGTTTGGTCAGATTGGATTCATTGTTTATCTCAAACATGCTTCGTGCTTTAAAAGTGAAATGGGGGGGTGCTGTTTATGAGTTAAACTGAAGAAGTTGGGAGGGGTAAGAAGGAGGTCAAGGTACAGGGGTTGCATTGGTAGCTCAGAAGAGAAGAGGTCGTGGGAGTAAATGCCAGTGAGAAAACAAATGAACAGAGGACCCCAGGTGAGATAAATACAAAGGCAGATGCGGAGGGCCTTACTTTCACCAAGGGCAAAAATCAGCCAGCAACTGATGACGACTCTAATCCATGCTATGCCATGCCAGCCACAATCCCCCAACTGGATACAATGTAAAAGGCTGACAAGAGGCAAATAAGATAGTGATGAATAAGGAGAAAAAGCGAGAGAGAGTGAGATTTAATGTGAGAGTCTAGAACCAGAGGCAATTGCCTGAAGACAAAAGGATGCACTTTTAGAAAGGATATGAGGACGACTTTCTTTAGTCAGAGGGTGGTGACTTTGTGGAATTCATTGCCACAGACGACTGTAGAGGCCAAGTCAATGGATATTTTAATGCGGAGATTGACATGTTCGTGATTAGGAAGGGTAGCAGTTAATGGGCAAAAGCAGGAGAATGGGTCTGTGAGGGAAAAATAGATCAGCCATGATTGATTGGCATAGTAGACTTGATGGGCCGAATGGCCTAATTCTGCTCCTAGAATTTATGAACTTGGCATTACAAAGAATTTGGAAGAAAGTATGAAGAAATTGTCATATTTTCCAACTTAATATCTACTGCTGGTAATCTGTGATCAGTTCTGATACTGGATGCATTCCTTGTGCTACTCTAACCCCACGCTTACACTCTCCAGGGGCATTACCATTTTAGATTATGTGATAATCAACTATAATTCAGACAGAGCGACACTTACAGGGGCAGTGTTGGCATACCCATCATCTTCAGTGTTGTGGTGAGGGAAATCTCCCTGCCAGATGTTCATGTAGTGCTGGTCTTTAGGATGCAACTTGTTGCCCCACGGGAAGAGTCTATAGGAATGTTAAGGTTAATCCAACTATTAGTCTGCCTGTTTCACTTGGCAAACAGATAAAAGCACATTTCTTCAACTACATTATTCCCTCTCTCTCCCTTTCTCTCTCTCACACACACACACTCTCTCTCACATGTTCAGCTTCTTTGGTTCATGTTAGTGCAGTGAAACCATTAACTGAAATCCATGGAAACTTAAAATTAAACACATGTTATATTCCCTGAGAAAAGCTAATACAAAGATCATTTAGTTAGGGATTTCTATTAGCTGAGCAGCAAGTGGCACCAGCACAACATATTTTCACTCTGTTGACTTTGTCTTCAGGATGAAAGGATCTGTGGGAATTGTGGGAACTGAACTGTTCTTCCATCTTGATATGTTGATGGGCAGCACTTCGTACTTTGGGAATTGAACTTTAAACCAGTAAAGTTTCACTTCTGGGCGAGGCTAAGTATGTTTGGTTATACCTACCCATAAAGTCAACACGTTAGACGTATGATAGACACAAAATGCTGGAGTAACTCAGCGGGTGAGGCAACATCTCTGGAGAGAAGTAAAGGGCGAAGTTTCGGGTTGAGACCCTTCTTCAGACTGATGTCGGGGGAGGGGGCGGGACAAAGGTAGAATGTAGGCGGAGACAGTAAGACAGGTGGGAGATGCTGCCTGTCCCGCTAGTTGCTCCAGCATTTTGTATCTACCTTCGATTTAAACCAGCAACTGCAGTTCTTTCTTACACAAAGTTAGACACATGCATGTCTAGTTTTTAACTGAAAGCTGTGCTGTTAGGGGTAAGGGCAGAATCCTGGATCACAATACCCAGACGTGTGAACAAATGTACGTGACTCACTGTACATATACGTCCCTATCAGTACGATATAAAAAGGCTGCATGCTTTGAGTCTGTCGAACAATCTCTTGCTTGACTGTTCTCCTTGTTTGACAAGTTATTGCGTATAAGGAAGAAGTTAACTGTCACTCACGTCTCGTGTAAATTTTTCCGACATATCCCTTGATTTTTAGTCAACAGTGAATACTAACAGATCCAGATGCAAACATCTGCCCGTCAATTCCTGACTCTCAATCGTCCTTTTTCATTATTGTAAATGCGAGGCACATTTTAATTCCCACCATTTCTTCCCTGGAATCCTGAAATCCTTTACTTTTCCCTATTCTTCAATCTTTCTGTAATAATCAGGCATTAAAAACATGCTTCTTTCCCAAACCACAATAGCGCATCATTGGTATTATTTCTATTGGAGCACCTGTACTTGAATTTTCTTTTAAAACCATACAAAATGAAAATATAAGGTTCTGCTTTTTTTTCATCCAATGAACCATTCTACATTTCTTTATCATCATCTGCTTTCACACCATACCCTTCCATATCTCTAGACTCCCTCTCTACTGACACTCGGTCTGAAGAAGGGTCTCGACCTGAAACGTCACTCATTCCTTCTCTCCAGAGTCTGTCCCGCTGAGTTACTCAGCAACTTGTGTCTATCTTCTGTGTAAACCAGCATTTGCAGTTCCTTCCGACACAATTACCTAAACCTGATCAGTGTGATGCAATCACTCCTATATCATCCCCACAAAAGACTTCCAGTCTTCCCTGACCATCCAAATCTGAGCTGACCTCAGATTTAAGACCTGCTCCCACCCTACCCTGCCCTGCCTTGTTGCAATCTTTTGCCATTCTTCTTTCTGGCTACTCCATGACAATGGCAGATTCTCTAAAATGTGTTGCTGCAGCTCAGAAATGGATGCAAAAGTAAACTCATGTCAAAAGCTAATCCTGTGCAGTCACCGAGTTATCTAGGCAAAATATTCCAAGTAGAAATGGCTCTTTTGTGTTGTGTTTCAGAATCCCAAGGTAACTTCATTTTGCATAAATCTGTCTTTGTATAAGCAGGCACGTTGACAACAGTTCCCTCTTGGTATCAGTTATTTTTAGCTTAAAAACTGAAGAAAGTTACCATTTATTGAGCTCAATGTGTAATATTGAGCTGCGAAAGAACTGTTGGAGGCTTTTAATTCAAGGCAGACGTGCCTGACTGAAATGCTGACAGTGCAGTATTATAACCAATGTTATTACAATGTCCGCCTTGAACAAGAAACCTCCAACAGTCCTGTTGTAGCAGGAAATAAAACGGCAGGTCTATATTTACCCGTCTAACAATGTATTTTAATAATAACTGCAGCTGGAGACTGTGGGGATGGGGGTGTGCACAAAATGTGCCATGGTATTTTTCACCTTCAGCTTTTTCAGTTTGAAACCTGGAACATGGACAGTGCTTTTATAAGATTCCCTCTTTAACCTATTTATCGATCATTCCATTTTAACTATGTTCATTTCATTGTCGAACGATGCTGCCAAACATATTCTTAAATTCCTTATCTTAAAGTACAAAATATACAGTGTTATTTGATTCATCATGCCTGTGCCGTTCTTTGCTGTGTCGCTTACATGTTTAACTCAGTGTAAGTAATTGCATTTAGAACCTACCACATAAAAACCAGTAAAAGCAGCTTTTACTCAGTAAGTCAATAGAACACTGAAGGGCAAAATAAATGTCTCCTAGGAATAGATACTGTAATTAGCAGGGATGGATAGCAGTGTGTCAACGGCTTGTACAACAATATAAATAAATACAACTGCTTTAGGAGATGCTCTTTAAATAGGTGTATATTACGCACATATGCATGCATCATTATTGTCCCTTGTGATTAATGGTGTGTGTGTGTTGTACAAACATCCAAGATAACAGAATAGAAAGTGTAAGAATGAACTGCAGATGCTGGTTCAAATCAAATGTAGCCACAAAATGCTGGAGTAACTCAGCAGGACCTCCCCGTTGGATTGCAACTTGTGGTGGTTGTGGAGCGTGTGTGTCTCAGTAACCCTAGAGCTATGCCAGCGGGAGATTCGTCTCCTGTTAGGGTCTCTCATGCTGGACAGGTCGAAGGGTAGAGGCGAGACGAAGAGCGATCCACTGGTCCTCCAGGTTGCAGGTTGAGCACAGGGCTAACAACCCTGTCTCGTAAAACAAATATGTTACGGAAACAGCAACTGAAGGAATCAACACTACCGAGTGGAGGACCTTCGTTGCTGCCCTTCAAGAAAAATATTCCTATGCCAGGAGGCAGTCAGCCATAAAAACTATAAAGCAGTAAGTACAGAGAAGTAAGTAAAGGTCTCTAAGCGGGACAGGCTAGCATTTAGCTCTGGAGAAAAGGAAAAAGGGTGGCTACGTTTTGGAGGGTCGAGACCCTTCTTCAGACTGATGTCAGGGAGTGGGGCGGTAGGAATGGAGAATACTATTAAGATAGAGGTGGTATAGGGAAATAGTCGGAGGCAATAAGACTATTGTGGATGCAAACTCCCTGGAAGTGGGAGAGGAATGGATATTTAGAGAGGGCGGGTAAAGCAGAGAGCTATTTGAAGTCAGGGGCTTGGTCAATGTTCATACCACCAACATGGGGTGCAAAGCTACCCAAACAAAATATGAGGTGGATGTATACCTCCAAAAGGCTTTGTGCTGGGCCTCACTCAGAGAGTGACAATGGAGGAGGGGGTTCCGCAAGGACCCAGAAAGGTGAGATTGGGAATGTGAGGGGTAGTTAAAATGCTGAGTAACCGGGAGATCAGGTAGGTTAAGGAGGACTGAGCGGAGGTGTTCAGCGAAACGATTGCCGAGCCTGCGCAGAAACAGGCCCTTTGGCCCAAAGTGTCTGCACCGACCAGCGATCCCCGCACACTAACACTATCCTACACACACTAGGGGCAATTTACATTTATATCAAGCCAATTAGCCTACAAACCTGTACGTCTTTGGTGTGTGGGAGAAAACCGTAGTACCAGGAGAAAACCCACGCAGGTTACGGGGAAAATGTACAAACTCCGTACAGACAGCACCCGTAATCAGGATCGAACCTGGGTCTCTGGCGCTGTAAGGCGGCAATTCTTCCGCTGCACCACCATGCTGCCCTCCAAGGTCTGTTGTCTCTTTGTTTCGAATCTCAAAGTAATTCATGAAATACAGGGTGATTTAACTACTCATACAATTCCAAGAGTGAAGAACAGACCAATGTTATGGAAGTACATCAGAATTCACAAATGGGCTTACATGCACAATATTTGAAATAGTGTGAACGTTAGTACATGCAACAAGCTGAAAGGACTATGATCAGTAGCCTGGCGGGGAGCACTCTAACCTCTCAGGTTTAACTCCTCCAGTACTGAAGGAATGTGATACTTTTGAAGATGCAGTAAGATGTTAAACTGACACCCTATGCCTTGAGAAATTTTAAAATAAAATCACACTACAATGAGACCAAAATGGTTAATATTTATCCCTCAAATGACATGAGCAAATCAAGGAGAATTAGTCGGAAGAAAGGTCCCGACTGGAAATGTCCATTTGACTCCACAGATGCTGCCTGACCCGCGAAGTTCCTTTGGCACTTGGTTTTTTGTTCAAGGTTCCAGCATCTGCAGTTTCTTGCATCTTTGTCTGGGTGAACAAGACATTGGGTGATAAGACTCCCCCCTCCCCAAACGGTTGACAATTTTCAAGGTAAACAATTCAGAAGAGGTAACAAGAATTTTTTTTTAATTAAAAATGGAAAGATGATTTATTTTCATACATGGGCAACATTAACCGCCTATCATAAGCGATTATGTGTAACAGCTATGACTGGAAAAGCGTACACTTGCACATCATGTAAATTATTACGGTAGATGGGAGGAAATAATCATTTGGCTTAACAAGGAGAAAAGAGAGAATTGAAAGCTCTAGCATTTCAGATGAGCACAAAGTGATAACTCTGTGATGTCCACATTTGTGTAAACAGTGATAATTTGTACATTACTGTAGTCTGACTACCCCAAAGTCATAAATTATCTTTATCAGTAAGAAGAAGGTTGAATAGTGTTCTAGTGAGTTAAAGGTGGATACATTTGGGACTCAATGGGATGTATCGCAGGCTGGCTGCCGTGGGATTACTGGACCCTGACAGAGACCTTTAAGCCGTGGCTGGCCACAGTTAATGCACCAAATGTCCATAGGATAGCAAATGTGGTGCCCTTATTCAAGGAGGATTGCAGCGATGAGCCAGATAATTACTGGGCCTAACTTCAGTGGTATGGAAGTTATTGCAAAACATTCTGAGCACTAGGATTTATTAACACTTGGAAAGGCAGAAATCCTCTCTGCTCAGTTTCAATGAATTTTTTCAAGATGCAATAAAATATACTGATGAGAGCTGTACATTTGATGTAGACTACATGGATTTCAGTGAGACCTTTGACAGGATCTTGCGTGAGAAACTGGTCCAAGCCAGGGGATACGGAGTTTGCTCGGCATATAGAAAGCAGAGGGTGATGGGACAGGTTTATTTTTAATTGGAAGCCTGTGACCAGCTGTGTACCATCCGTCCTGCAATGGGGTGACTGGAACTGCACACACTACTCCAAATGTAGCTCAAGCAATGTTTTATAAAAGGTACAAGATGACTTCTTGAATCTTATACTCAATGCAGTGAACACTGACTGGCAAGGATACCATATGCTTTCTTTACCACTCTGTTGCATGTTCAGGGTTGACTGGGAATGAAGAATTCCAGGCTCCAATTTGCCAATTGTTAGTTACTCCCTTCAGTGTGGAAGGAATACAGTTCACTGAGGAAAGTGCACCAAAGCAACATTGCTGCCACATTATGCCCCTGTCCCACTTAAGAAACCTGAACGGAAACCTCTGGAGACTTTGCGCCCCACCCAAGGTTTCCGTGCAGTTCCCAGAGGTTCCCGGTGGTTTTTGTCAATCTCCCTACCTGCTTCCACTACCTGCAACCTCCGGCAACCTCCGGCAACCTCCCTCCGGGAACCGCAAGGAAACCTTGGGTGGGGCGCAAAGTCTCCAGAGGTTTCCATTCAGGTTTCCTAAGTGGGACAGGAGCATTACTGAGGGATTATCTACAACCAAGATAAACTTGCCCCTACATTAAAGTGCTGAGGGAATTGCAAGAACAAAAAAGTCGAACATACAATAATAAAGAGGCACTAATTATGTTGCCAAAGTATGGTAGAAAAATGGAGAAGGTGCCCTGATGTGGTGCCATGGCCACACAACCTCATGATATTTGTTATTCCAAGCCGACACATTCCATGTGTCATTTGGATGCGGTACGCAAAGAGTGGAAGAAACTATACCCTGGATTACAGCCAGTCAGTGACACTATCCTTCATCAAGGGGATGCCACAGCAGGGACTATTCAACAACAAAAAATTCAACAAAAATAGCAAAAGCGGTCTCAGAGTAGATAAATGAAGTTAATGATTTCACTGTGAATAAGTCTGCAATTATAACAAACCCAGCAGGAATTTTTGGAACTGGTTATTATGCTTTCAAATCTCACTTACCATTTTCCTATCTACCTCAGACATTTACATTGCTGAAACTGCAAGCTTACCTTTACAGTTTGAAATACTAAGATAAAGTTTTATTAGAAATCTAACATGCACTCCATGTCTAGCATGGATAAAATAGAGAAGGATTTGAGAGAAATTGCCAAAAGAAGAAACAAGCTTAGCAAACTAAATAGATTTCCTCTCAACCTTATTTTGAAATCAGTCTCTTATATCCTCCATGCTTCAACTAATCTACCAGTTCTAATCCCTTGTGCATCTCTGATTTTAACTATCCCAATACTGGCTGTAGCTCTTAATATTATGTCTGAAAGAACTGGAATTGACCCCTCTCTATTTCTTTACCCCTTTACGATGTCCTTGAAAAACTGTATATTTGACCAAATCCTTGGTTATTTGCCCCGATATCTCCTTGTGTGGTTTAGTGTCAAAAATTGTTGGCAAAGTCCTCGATAACCATTTTGGGAGATTTGTATTGTGTTAAAGATGGAATATAAATACAAGGATTTTCATTTGCTATAAAATCTTCTACCATAAAAGGAAAGAGAAAGGCTGATATTGAGTAGGATATACAACAAAAGAAGAGGAAGGAGAGCAAGGATTAATAAAACAAATGAATGGTTTTTGACAACAGATTCAGGGCTCAGGGGAATATGGGAATAGGTTAAAATATGGGAACTCAAATACTGTTAAGGAGAATTATGGCACTGGAAATTGTGACAGACAAATAAAAAAGTCCAAATTGACAAATAAACATTGATCAGGGGAGAAATAGAAAAGCATCAGATGACTGTTGCTAAGGCACAATGAAGAGGCACTGTAAACAATCCAGAGATGATGCATGGCCCACTGAATTACTCCAACACTTTGTGTACTTTTTTGTAAACCAGCATTTGCAGTTCCTTCGTTCTACTTCTCGATAATCTATCCTGTTGAGTCTGATTGCAAGTCCCTATTCATTTTTTTAATGAACTCACAAACTATCTTGTTTCTCCTTCTCAGAGTGCAACAAAACTGATCAGTTTCCTGTTGGTTTGTTCCCCCTTTGCTCCAATTTCATAGATCCCAGCTTTTAACCCTTCCCTTGGGGACTGGAAGACTATGTGGAGTGGTCAATTGAATTACAAAATCTAAATTTGGCATTGATTTGTGCATTTGGAATTCACTCCAAGAAAATTCCCAACATGAACCTTAAAATAATGGGTAGGCAAATTAGAACGGAGACGAGGAAAGACATTTTCACCCAGAGAGTTGTGAATCTGTGGAATTCTCTGCCTCAGAAGGCAGTGGAAGCCAATTCTCTGGATGCTTTCAAGAGAGAGTTAGATAGAGCTCTTAAAGATAGGGTTAGGTCAGGGGATATGGCGAGTAGGCAGGAACGAGGTACTGATTGTGGATGATCAGCCATGATTATATTGGCTCGAAGGGCCGAATGGCCTAATCCTGCACCTATTGTCTATTGTCGATTGAAGCTGTGGAACTTCAAAATGTTTGAAAGCAAAAAAAAACATCCAATTTCCCATCATAATCACACTGTTGCGAATACTGATTGGGCTGAAGTACAGGCTGCTTACTGTGTCTTGCCTTGACTTAGTCATAGTCATAGTCATGAAGCACAGAAGTTGGCCCTTTGGCCCATCATGTCCATTCTGACCTATTAGTCCATCTACAATGATCCATGATGCAAAATAGCTGCTAAATATTTTGCAAGAGCTAAAATTCAGCCGTTTTTAGTTCCTGGTCGGTATAACAGAGTAAGCTTTAAGTAAGATTCAATACATTTCCTGTCTTGTCAACATAACACTGTAAATGCTCAGAGGTGCAACATTTTAAAACAAAGCAGTCAGCTAGAATCAGATTTGAAATCTGTCATGATTATCCAGCCTGTGGAAAGCTCTTTCAAATTAAATGTGAAACTGAAGCAGTGAAATCAGTAAGAGATCCATTACTGGATGTGTCTGAAATGAAGAATGCTTTGGATTCTTTCTTCATCAATTACAGTAGCCACATTTCCAATTTACACTTTCTGGATGATGGATTAGCATAATCTTGAGCAGAATTTACTATTCTCTATTCAGAATTTTCTATCTCTGTCCCACCCACTCCCCTGTCATCAGTCTGAAGAGGGGTCTTGATGGATCAACGGTGGATGCGATCTCACTGGCTCTCCACTCCGCTCTGGACCACTTGGAAAACAAAACTCATATGTCAGGCTGTTATTCATTGACTACAGCTCGGCATTTGATACCATCATCCCCTCCAAGCAGTTTACCAAGCTCTCAGATCTGGGTCTCTGCACATCTCTCTGCAATTGGATCCTCGACTTCCTCATTCACAGACCACAGTCTGTCTGTACTGGGGGAAATGTGTCAGCCTCGATAACAATCAGCATGGTTGCACCTCAAGGCTGTGTGCTTAGCCCCCTGTTGTACTCACTCTATATTCATGACGATATATATACACACATAAATAAACCGGTCAAAGTGCAAACTCCATCATCAAGTTCACCGATGACACCATTGTTGTGGGACGTATCACTGATGGGGACGAGTCAGAGTATAGAAGTGAGATCGACTGATTGACCAAATGGTGCCAGCACAATAACCTGGCTCTCAACACCAGCAAAACCAAGGAACTGATTGTGGACTTCGGAAGGGGTAGGATGGGGACCCACAGTCCCGTTTATATCAACGGGTCGATGGTGGAAAGGGGCAAGAACTTAAAATTCCTGGGTGTGCATATTTCCGAAGATCTCTCCTGGTCCCAGGACACTGATGCAATCATAAAGAAAGCACATCAGCGCCTCTACTTCCTGAGAAGATTACGGAGGGTCGGTATGTCAAGGAGGACTCTCTCGAACTTCTACCGGTGCACAGGAGAGAGCATGCTGACCGGTTGCATCGTGGCTTGGTACGGCAACCTGAGTGTCCAGGAGCAGAAAAGGCTGCAAAAAGTTGTAAACACTGCCCAGTCCATCATCGGCTCTGACCTCCCAACCATCGAGGGGATCTTTCGCAGTCGCTGCCTCAAAAAGGCTGGCAGCATCATCAAGGACTCACACCATCCTGGCCACACACTCATCTCACCGCTGCCATCAGGTAGAAGGTACAGGAGCCTGAAATCTGCAACATCCAGGTTCAGGAACAGCTTCTTCCCCTCATCCATCAGACTATTAAGCACAACTTCAAACAAACTCTGAACTATAACAGCCTATTGCACTTTATCGGTTTATTTATGTGTGTGTATATATATATATTCTATGGTATATGGACACACTGATCTGATCTGTATTCATGCCTAAAATATTCTGTTGTGCTGCAGCAAGCAAGAATGTAATTGTCCTATCTGGGACACATGACAATAAACTCTCTTGACTTGAATTGACTTGACTTGACCCAAAACGTCACCCATTCCTTTTCTCCAGAGATGCTGCCTGTCCCGCTGAGTTACTCCAGCTATTTATGTCTACCTTCGAGCAGAATTTATTATTCAGTCAAGATGATTAATTGGAAGATGTACTTGATATACTAACCATTTTAAATCATCTTGAAACAAAATAACTTTTTATGCAACGTTTAATCAGACTTCAAGGCTCAGTTACTAGTATCTGGCATAAGCCCAGCCATTTAACAGTATTACCATGAAGTAAATAGCAGGCACGCCCAAACTATGGCATAGAGGATAATAACTGTTATAATTCCTGCCATCCTGCTTTCCATATTCTATAAAGGAAGCAAGCTGGCAAGAAATTTCACGGGGTTGGGGTGGTGAAGGAGATTTCAGAAGTTGGGGGGGGGGGGGGGGGGGGTTCTATCCTGACTGCGGATGCCATGTATACAGAGTTTGTACATTCTCTGTATGAACACATGGGTTTTCTCTAAGTGCTCTGATTTCCTCCCACACTCTAAAGATGTACAGGTTTGTAGGTTAATTGGTTTCATTAGAAATTGTAACATTGTCCCTTGTGTGTAGGACAGTGTTAGTGTACGGGGTGATCGCTGGTCTGTGTGGACTCAGTGGGTCAAAGGTATCTCTAAAAGTCTATAAAAGAATGTGGGGTGAATAAAAAACAGATGAATGCAGGATTAGTGTGAATGGTATTTGATTGTTTGTGTGGACTCGATGGGCCAAAGAGCCTGTCTCTGTGCTATATCTCTATAACCCAAAACGAGATAGGGATTGTAAATGCACACAGGCTGCCAAAAGATTAAGTTACTTGGTGACCCATTGGACTATTACATTCAATACTGATAACTAGCATTAAGAAGGATGTGGAAATTAGAAATCAAAGGGCATCAATTGTGAATTTAGAAATCTAGAATCTGGATTACAAATAAAAACAACATTAGATTTTCACATAGAAATTGCAGAGATGGATCATTATCAGCATGTTTTTAATATTTACCTCCACTCCTGGAGGACCTCCTTCCAAAAGGGAAACAGAGCTGGGGTGCAAATACGGTAAACACAAGGAATTGCACATACCTGTTTACCAAAAAAGACACAAAATGCTGGAGTAACACAGCAGGTCAGGCAGAGGCCCTGGAGAACATGGATAGTTGATGTTTCCGATATCCATGCCTCCATGAATCTCAGCCACGCTCTTCATGCTCTCAAAGTGACTGATGGAAGTCAATTTAATGACGTGTTGTGATATAGCCTAAACCAATATGATTTCTGCATTGGATTTCACACGCATGATGACAACAAAGTTTGTACTTCTGATCCACTGACAGATTGGAATAAAAAACTGCAAGCTGTGAAATGTAACCAATCTATGCAGAAACATGGGAACAGTTGTAAAGACATCCAATGGGATATTATCTTTGCCTTCATTGAATCACCATGTGAATGTACCTGTGCTTTAGTAGGCGGGCAACACAGAGAGAATCTGTGAACTGTGGCCTGAATAACTGCTGTGGTAGTGGTCTGCTTGGGCCATTCTCTAGAAACAAGGAACTATCAGCATCTCTCGAAAACATGTTTAAGAAGGAACTGCAGATGCTGGAAAAATCGAAGGTAGTTAAAAATGCTGGTGAAACTCAGCGGGTGAGGCTGCATCAATGGAGCAAAGGAATAGGTGACGTTTCGGGTTGAGACCCTTCTTCAGACAACATGGATCAGTCTGAAGAAGGGTCCCAACCCGAAACATCACCTCTCCATGATGCCCAGAAATGTGTATGAAGGAACTGCAGATGCTGGTTTAAACCGAAGATAGATACAAAATGCTGGAATAACTTAACAGGACAAGCAGCATCTCTGTAGAGAAGCAATGGGTGACGTTTCAGGTCGGGACCCTGCTTCAGACATGCCCAGAGATGCTGTCTAAGCCACTGAGTTACTCCACCATTTTGTGTCTTTTTTTAGGCTATTCTGCACTTTGGGGGACCCCCTCATAAACCACTGTACAGTTTCATTCACCCTGCTCATTTCCTCTTTCTCTCATGGTATTTCCCTCTCCTCTGCCCCCCCACCCCCTCCTTACCCCTCTCTGTTTCCCTTTATCTGAGCAGGCAGCTTGCGAGTGAGCAGATCTGTGAGACTCAGGAAGCAGCTGCCACGTGTGAACACTTAAACTGCACTCTACCCATTTTTGAAGGGAGAAAACTATAATGGCAATTCCCTAAAGCAGAGCTGCCAAGTTTTGTCAGAGCATTTCAGTATTTTGCTGAGTATTTTGCTGAGGAAGTATTTTTACTCAGTGCCATTTTGCTGAAATAAATGTTTTTTTTAATGTGCAGTCAAACCCATGTAAGAGGACAAGAATACATAACTTTGCTACCAATTGACATGTCTTCTACGCACCTTACTTGACAGTGCATTCATTGCCATCTCTTTGTATACTGCTGTTTGCTTCCTGCTTTCAGCACTAGATGATGTAGCCATTTTTGAAAGCCTTCTCCTTCCCTCGCACCCTCTCTCTCTCTCTATCCTTCCTCACTCTCCCTCCATCCCTCCCACTCCCTCCCCCTTTCTCTCCCTCCTTCCCACTTTCCTTCCCACCCTCCCCCTCTCCTCCCTTTTTTCTCCCTCCCTCTCTTAATCCCTACTTCCCTCTCTCCTTCTCCCTCCCCTCTCCATCCTCTCCTTCTCTCCACCCCTCCCTCTCTCCTCCTTGAGCCCATCCACCATTCTGTAAAATCCCAATGTAACAGCAATCCCACTGGTAACCTTTCACCACTAGGCTTAACCAGAATTCTACCACTGCCTGAAAAATAATCAAAGGCTCAACTACCACTGAGAAAGAGAATTCCCAAGACTCATTGTTATACGGGAATTTTCCTGAACAGTCTGTGACCCATAGCGCTGTGGCCATAGCGCTCCAGCTGGTAGCGCTATTTTTAGAACCCATAGCGCTGTAGCCGACAGCTCTCCCATTAAATTCCCATGCGTTAAACTGACAGCGCTCCGTTTAAACCTGGAGCGGGACAGGCAGCGACTCTGGAGAGAAGGAATGGGTGACGTTTCTGGTCAAGACCCTTCTTCAGAGTGAACTGAACTCCGTATTTAAAATCCGTATTTAACAACACAAAATCGTACATCCGTATTCTAATCGCATTTCCGTACAAAATATGGAAAATCCGTACTACTTGGCAGCTCTGCTAAAGCAGCCACGTCCCAATTCCATAATATTTCCGGCAATCCCCATTATGGCTTCAACGTGAAAGCCATTTTGCGGACTTCTTCCTGAGATCAACTCTTCTGCAGATACTGCTGGACTAGTCGTGTACTTTCAGCATTATCTAGTAAGAAAAGGTAGTTGGATTTTCACCTGGTGCTTCACAGATCTTGTGAGGAAGAGCAGTGGGTAGAAACTGTTCAAAGGGGCTGTAGTTCGAGGGCAGTTGGAAATTGACAGCCAAGGGAACATAGCTGCAAAATAAATGTCTGACCATTTTTAACTGAGGCTTCCAGAAATGTATTCTCTCAGACAGTAGGGAATCTCTGGAGTTCTCTGCCCTGATGGTGCTGGAAGCCAGATCAGTAGATGGAGACAGATACATTGACTGTTGTAGGGAACTAGCACATAAGAGGATCTCCTGCAACCTAGACTCTCAGCACACATTCCAGACTAATGAGTGAGCCAAATGTCGGACCTTCCAGATGTCCGAACAATCGGATGCTGCTTTGTCGGAGTTTTACTCTGCTATGGACAGACGGATTGCAGTTATGGTTGAATTACCTGCTATTTTTTACTCTTACCCTGATTCTTGCCCTCTTACCAGGTGTTCTGGTAAATCTCTTCTGCACACTCTCAAACGCCTCTACATCCTGCCTGTACTGCTGCAACCAGAATTGAACACAATACAAAAAATGCAGCCTAACCAAACTCCTATAAATCTTCTGGATGAGATTTCCTGACTCATTTTCCACACAATTTCCTGACTCAATGCCCCCACTTGTGAAGGCAAACATACTATACATTCTCTTTACCACCATATCTACTTGTTTGCCTCTTTCAGGGAGCTGTGTACTTTGACCCCAAGATCCTTCTGTACATCAATGGTGTTAAGATGCTTGTCATTAACTATCCCTTTTCAAAGTACAACCTCTCACACTTGCTCAGATTAAACTCCATCTGCCATTTCTCCACCTCTTTCTGTATCTTATCTATATCCCATGGTATAGTTTGAATCATCATTGTCCGCAACAACAATTTTGGTGTTGCCTACAGACTTACTAACCAACCCATCTATATTTACATTCAATTCATTTATATATATATATCACAAACAACAGAGATCCCACAGATCCCTGGGGACCTCCTCTGGTCACAGGCCTCCAGTCGGAATAACACCCACCACAACCCTCTATCTTCTATGAGTACGCCAATTCTAAATTCAAATGATCAAGTCACCGTGGATTTCATGCATTTTAATCTTCTGGATGAGACTACCAAGACAGACCTTATCAAATTACTTCCTGAATGTGGGCAACATCCACTATCCTACCTTCATCTTCTTCTTCTTGCGTATGGTGTGCACAGCCTAAAGTTGTAGGACAACTTGTTCTATTTGATCTTAATTGATTGTGCACGCCAGGTTGATTGCATTCGTCGAAACAGGGCGGACCACATGAAGGTTGCAATCTCCCACCCCCTACCTTCATCGATCACTCAAAATACTTGATCAAGTTCGTAGGACATGATACGTCACAGATAAAACCATGCTGACTGTCCCTAGTTAGGCCATTCTCTTTCAAATGCAAATAAATCCTATCATGGAGAATCATTTCCACTGATGTGAGGCTCACAAGCCTGTAGTTTCCTGGATTATCTATGGTTCTCTTCCCTTCTTAAACAAAGGAACAACATTGATCACTCTCTAATCTTCTGGGACCTCGCCTGTGGCTAGAGAAGATGCAAAGATTGTGAATGCAACTGTTTTGTATTCAGCAGTACAAAATAAAGTTTTCAGTATGTCGAAATGAAACTTCAAAATGTCTTTACTGAAAGTTATCCAGAGAAAGTATGACTTGGCTTTTAGGAATCCACTTTTTAATGCTGCAACTATTTCCTGTCTCTCAGTTTGTAATTAATCTCCACGATTTTCCCGGATTACATCTGTTGTAACACCATTCAGTGCTGCACGGCTTTATGCCCATGTCGATAGAGAACAGGGTGAAGACTGAATGGACACAGAATTCTGGAGTGATT
The DNA here is from genome assembly GCF_028641065.1 of Leucoraja erinaceus. Classification (NCBI taxonomy): domain Eukaryota; kingdom Metazoa; phylum Chordata; class Chondrichthyes; order Rajiformes; family Rajidae; genus Leucoraja; species Leucoraja erinaceus. Next base: position 18,657,684 of record NC_073392.1, on the reverse strand, counting down.
CAGTGGGTCAGGCAGCAACTCACGAGAAAAGGAATAGGTAATGGTTTGGGTTGAGACCTGAAGAAGGGTCACCTATTCATTTTCTCCAGAGATGCTGCCTGACCCGTTGAGCTACACCTGTATTTTGTGTCTATCTGTTGGGAAACCAGCATCTGCAGATCTTTCCTAGACATGAAGACTAAATGGTTAATTTAATCAAGCCATATATGGCAATGACACATCTATAGCTGATTGAACAGATAATACTGGTTACTGCATAAAACTGTTGGGGAAATCATTTTATTTGTCATTTATTTGTTATTTTCATTTGTTAGACGCGAGCTAGTGGTATATTTTCCCACAGATAGATAAATGTGGGTATAGTTTTAGGGTGGGGGGGGATGTTGGTGAGCTATGGTTATTCAGGCAATACAATAAACAAAGCCCCCTATAGTCTCCTTAGGCAGCCTTAGAGGATCTCACTGTACCTTTGTGAAGAGCAGCAGGGAAATCCTCCCCATGCTTTTGTCATTATCTATCGCATAACGAATGCGACCAAAGCAAATCTTCAGACTGCTTGCGTCAGTACTATTTTTGTATTTCATACTCCACATTTATACATTTATTAATTTGTCTGCAGGCCAAGGGCATTTCATCAGCTTCAAATGATAGACTTGGGTCACACAAGGCAAATGTTAAATCTATTTTTACATCCCATTTCTTAGACCTAGTGGTTGAGGAAAAATGGTGTCCCACAGAATAGTTGATTATTACGCTGCTGAGCTGCAACCTTTGGCTTTATTAATCTGTTATTCATCTCTCTATTGAATCAACTGTATTTGTTTCACACACTTTGAAGGAAAACAAGCAGCTAATCTCTAATTTGAGATAATTATGAAGCTGTTTCATCTAGCACTACACACAGTCTAAATCAAAAGACAGCTTTATTATGACATCAATGGGGTTGTGCATTTAAAAAATGGAGGGAGGCATGGTGTGCTGGAAAGGTAATTTCAGCTGCTAATTTGAGGGAGCACAAAGTGAAGTTCTACCCAGGAAAGGCAAGCAAAACTCTCACTCATAATCTTGCCACCAGCCTCAGAATGTCATTTGAAGGCTCTCTACTTGTTCTTAGCCAGCCTATAGAGCACCCATTGAGAAGAGACACTCAAAAGGCAGAAAGAACTATCACTCTTAATAATAAAGGAAATAAAGGGAATGGGGGATGTATTGCTTTTCAAGTTTGTAACATTATTCATTACAGATCCACATTAACCACATGAAAGAGAATGCATTCTGGAGCAAAGTGCAAATTCAAATCATCCTTGGATTTAGCTAATTTACGCACACACTGTATATTCATCAGCTAGCAGGAAATATCAGCAATTGGTATTTGGAAAAAAAAAATCTTGGTTTATTTCATACAATGGTTTTTGATGCCACAAAAAAAACAATTTTCATGGACTACCAAGTACCAAGCAATGCTTTCAGTTTATTACTTTTGTCTTCCACTACTTTGTTACTTGATCAATAAGAACTTGCATTTATATGGACCCCTTTTAATGGAGTCAGATATCCCAAGGGGCTGTCTAGAAGCATTATCAAATAGAGAAAAATAAATTGAGGCTATAAAGGAGACATTAGGGCAGATGACCAAAAGCTTGGACAAAAATATAGAAACATAGAAAATAGGTGCAGGAGTAGGCCATTCGGCCCTTCGAGCCTGCACTGCCATTCAATATGATCATGGCTGATCATCCAACTCAGTAGCCTGTGCCTGCCTTCTCTCCATACACCCTGATCCCTTTAGCCACAAGGGCCACATCTAACTCCCTCTTAAATATAGCCAATGAAATGGCCTCAACTACCTTCAATATAGGTCTTCCCTTGGCTGATCATACAACTCCTGCTTAATAAATTAAATTATATAGATTGCAAGTATAATATTTAGTAATAGGAACCAAATCATCTCCTTGACATCCTCCTTCCATGCAATGTGAATCCATTTGAATAGTGTAAGGCCTGGACAATGAATGTGGAGAGGATGTTTCCACTGGTGGGAGAGTCCAGGACCAGAGCATATAGCCTCAAAATAAAAGAATGTACCTTTAGAAAGGAGATAATGAGCAATTTCTTTAGTCAGATGGTGGTGAATCAGTGGAATTCACTGCCACGAACGGCTGTGGAGACCTAGTCAATGGATATTTTGGAGGCAGAGTTTGACAGATTCTTGACTAGTAAAGATATCAGAGGTTATGGGGAGAAGGCAGGAGACTGGGGTTGAGAGGGAAAATAGACCAGCCATGATTAAATGGCAGAGTAGACTTGATGGGTCAAATGCCTAATTCTTCTCCTAGAACTGATGAATATATGTAATTGCTCATATTGGGTTAGTTCATGTCTCAATACCTAACCGTGGAATGTGCTCAAACTGTAATTGCATGCAGCCCATCTATCACTGTGTGAACACTGCAATATTCTGAATAAAATGATGATGAGAGACGAAAATGACAACAACTGAAAATGTTAGTAGCATTTTTTCCTTGCCCAAAAGTTGATGGACACTTGTAATGGATTTCCAGATATCAGTTGTTGGAAACAATGATTTTACTCAGCTCCACTTTACCACCAACTATAAATTGTTAGACTCTTTGTCTCACATACTGTAATGGATGAGAAGTTACTTTATTCAGCTCCCTTCATAGGATACAATAGAACTTTATTTATCCCGGGAGAGAAATTGATCTGCCAACAGTCATAAAAAACACAAAATACATGAAGCATGAAATTAAAGTGACGAGTGGAAAGGCTAGGGGAGAATGTGCAAAGATTGAGGAGGTTTGGGGGGGGGGGGGGGTCAGTCTCAGTCTCAGTCTACCCCACGACAGAAGAGGGAGGAGTTGTAAAGTTTGATAGCCACAGGGAAGAAGGATCTCCTGTGGCGTTCTGTCCTGCATCTTGGTGGAACCAGTCTTTTGCTGAAGGTGCTCCTCAAGTTGACTAGTGAGTCATGGAGGGGGTGAGCTGTATTGTCCAGGATGCTCCACAGTTTGAGGAACATCTTCCCCTCTAAGACCACCTCCCATAAATATAACCCTGTCCCCAGGACAGAGCCAGCCTTCCTGATGAGTTTGTTGATCCTAGTAGCGTCCGCAGCCTTGGTCCTGCTGCCTCAGCTAATGACAGCGAAGAAGATGGCACTGGCTACCACTGATTGGTAGAACATGTGCAGCATCTCACTGCAGACGTTGAAAGAGCGGAGCCTTCTAAAAAAGTACAGCCGGCTCTGTCCCTCCTTGTACAGACCCTCAGCATTCCTGTACAGGTCTCCTCAGAGACAACGTTATCCACACAGAACGTTATGTAGCTGGTAACACAGTCTGCAAGTCATAGTCATAAACTCTACACCAATCGCTGAGTCCAATCCCCTCCCCGCATCTGTCTGAAACTGCACGCAGTGTAGTGCAGCAGATGTAGTCTCACCACTCCAACAACCAGAGTTTCAATCCTGAGGTTTGGTGTCATCTGGCTTCAGTCTGAAGAAGGGTCTTGACCCGAAACTTCACCCATTCCTTCTCTCCAGAGATGCTGCCTGTCCCGCTGAGTTACTCTAGCAGTTTGTGTCTACCAAAGACATGAAGGTTGGTAGGTTAACTAGCCGCTGTAAATCACCGGTAGTGTTAGACTCTGGGGGGAGTTGATAGGAATGTTGTGAGATTCAAATGGGATGTGGAAATGGGTCCCAGATGGATGGTGTTGACTCAACGGGCTGAAGGTCTGGTTTCCATGCTGTATGTCTCTAAGGCTTCAAATCATTGCTGTAATATTTACTGCCGCACTCAATTTTTCCCTTTATTAACCCATAGATTTGGCTTCTGGCTGCTCCCCTCACTACAACTGTCTGCAAACTTGAGACCATACAAAATGTCCCTACCCATGCCTGCACATGGAGTCCAATTCTCTCATCAATACTATGCTTCCTGATCGATACTGGCTGCATACAAGGCAACAATATTTTTCAAATTACTCTGTACCTTTATTCCTCTCTTTCCACTGTCTATTGCAGCACCATAATCGTCCAAGATACTTCATGTGTCCAATTCTAACCTCTTCCTGATCCATTCTGAGATCCATCCTTGTAATAGTTCAAGTTCTAAACTCTGGAGGCTTCTACATAGCTCATGCCATCCAGCTACCTCACTTAGGATACCACTTAAAACCTACATCTTCTTCTAAGCTTTAGGGCATTTTCCAGAATGTCTCCTCGATGTCCTATTTTCTTTCATAAAGCTCCTGTGATCTGCCTTGGAACTGAATTGCTGAATTCAAAATGGATTCTGGATTCAATAATTAATCGAGGAGCCAGAAAGGGATTAGTGCCTCTGTCCTGGAATCTGCAAAAGCCCAAGTACTCCAGCAGAGCTCAGGGTGACACAGCCAATCATTGTGTTGCCACCGGTTCTACAGCCATTGAACGGTTCACAATAATCACTGCCGCCATACACTGTTGAAAATCATAGCTACATGGTCGCTCAGCTTTTAGGGGCACTGTCTCATTGCACTAGAGACCTGGGTTCAGTTCTACACCTCCCAAAGTTAGTCACAAAGTGCTGGAATAATTTAGCGGGTCAGGCAGCATCTCCGGAGAAAAAGGATGGGTGACGTTTCGGGTCGGAATCCTTCTTCAGACTCAGTTCCTAATTCCCAAAGTTAGTGTCAGTTTCAAAAAATAATCAACATAATTGGTCTTCCTCCCCTCTCATTATTACCACAAAAGCTCGGTTGATAATTTTGTTTAATTACTTCCTTACAAACCTTACCAAAAATACATCGTAATTAAAATTAAGCAAATGTAAAATATATATATTTTTCAGATATTTCTGATCTTTAACTTGTAAATACTTCAAGTGAAAACAAGATCACTGATTGCAGATTGTGTGTTTGAATGCATGCCTTTATCGTGGAAAATAGATAAATCACGGATCATGAAGTTTCCACAGTAGATGCCTACAGGCCATAAGTCAAGAAGACACTGGCTCTGTGTTTGGAAGTTACTTGGAAACATTGTGATTTAATGTGACGAATGTTTCCAATCCCATGAAAAATATTGGTGGTCAAATTAGGCAATGGGGATTTGCAAACAAACAAGTGCCTCTTGAAACATTGTATAACTTCTTGAAACATTGTATAACATTGTGTAACCGGTCTTGTTAGAACTGAAACTAATGTGAATCGCAACTCATCACAGGTTTCAAGACATTCTGAAGGAAGACTGTCAGGGGCTATGGGGAGAACCTAACCTTAAAATCTGGGTCTTCTGTAATTTTCAAGATCAAGATTCAAGGGAGAATGGAGTTAGGAGGGAGAGATAGATCTGCCATGATTGAATGCCTGGGTAGACTTGATGGGTGTAATGGCCTAATTCTGCTCCTATCACATGACCTTATGAATATTTATATTTTTCCAAAATTGGATAATTCTGCAGTATGTTCGCATCTTCAAAGAATGGTATATTTCTTAAGATGGTGTAAATTGTATGTCGAAACATAGAAGGACACAAAGTGCTGGAGTAACTCAGCAGGTCAGGCAGTGTCTCTCATCTGTCAATAGGAATCTTTGCCTTCTATGCCTAAAGTCCCTCACAAGACATATAAGGCCCATTACACTGGTACAATTTATAGAAATAAATCTTAGAATTACCTGTTCTCAAGTCCACCTCTGCAGGCATATTCCCATTCTGTTTCAGTGGGCAGCCGTTTATCTGCCCAAGCGCAATAAGCCACTGCATTGTGCCAGGAGATGTGCACAACAGGGTGATCCATCCTGAGACAGAGCAAAGGCCATTAATACAGATAATCACATACAGTATTCCAACAAAAAGATGTTGTAACAACCATAACTGCCATGCATTTTGGCCGTATTATCAGTCGATAGACCTAAATCCGTCTCAAATATGGAGAGGAGCAGTAATCCAGAGGCCGGAATTTGCATCCCGTGGAATACAGACCCAAATTTCATCTGGTTTCCCTGCTGTCTGATTCTGTGACTCTAATAACAACATCATTCTTAATCATTTTCAACAAAAACTCGCTGTATTTGAATGAGTAATGCACAGAGCCAAAGTCTCATGAAGAAACAAGAAGATATTCATTATCTGCATTAAAATATGCATAAATATAACCATATAACAATTACAGCACGGAAACAGGCCATCTCGGCCCTTCTAGTCCATGCCGAACACGTATTCTCCCCTAGTCCCATCTACCTGCACTCAGACCATAACCCTCCATTCCTTTCCCGTTCATATAACTATCCAATTTATTTTTAAATGATAAAAACGAACCTGCCTCCACCACCTTCACTGGAAGCTCATTCCACACAGCTACCACTCTCTGAGTAAAGAAGTTCCCCCTCATGTTACCCCTAAACTTCTGTCCCTTAATTCTCAAGTCATGTCCTCTTGTTTGAATCTTCCCTACTCTCAGTGGGAAAAGCTTATCCACGTCAACTCTGTCTATCCCTCTCATCATTTTAAAGACCTCTATCAAGTCCCCCCTTAACCTTCTGCGCTCCAAAGAATAAAGACCTAACTTGTTCAACCTTTCTGTAACTTAGTTGCTGAAACCCAGGCAACATTCTAGTAAATCTCCTCTGTACTCTCTCTATTTTGTTGACATCCTTCCTATAATTAGGCGACCAAAATTGTACACCATACTCCAGAATTGGCCTCACCAATGCCTTGTACAATTTTAACATTACAGTGGAGTTTCTCTGTGGAAATGAAATAAATCACTTGAAGACGTCATTCTTGGTGAATTAATGAAGTCAGTACTGGATCGGGTTTTAAAGGCAAAGAGCTGCCAATTACTTTTTCAACAAATTGTTATTATCCACATTTGTGTAGGTGGAGGGAAATAGGGGAAAACTTGATCCATCTGTAGTTAAGCACAAATATGATGTTGCAGGTTTTCCACTCATATAAATAACCCACAGAATATTGTCCTGGAGTCCTCACTAAATGGATGACCAGTCAGTTCTGAACTTCCAGCATAAAATCCGTAGGGAGCAGAACAAGAATTGAGGCAAATATAGAAACATGCGATTATGGCAACAGGCAAAATATTCCATTCTAATCAGCAATGGGAATAGTTGAATTTCTGGATACAGAGTATCATCTGGAATCTTCAGCAAAAAATCAAGTTCAGGAGGATCCCGTCTTGACACATCTATCCATTTCCCTCCATAGATGCTGCCTGATGTGCTGAGTTCCTCCACCACTTTGATGTTTACGGTGAATTTCTATACTTGTATTTTAACTCAGAGAGACATAATGTGCAGGTGAAAGGTTCAACAACCTCTCTATGAAAGGGATTTGCAGATTTACATACATTGATATCCTCATAACCAGGAGCAAAAACTGCAGTACGTTTTATTAAAATGTTCACTGTTGCTGAAGACCTCCTTTTGTAGATTGCAATGTCTCCTCGAACTGTTTGTGTTCTTCATTAACAAAATAAACTATAACTACTGAGAAGCATCCTATTCAATTCCATGTGTGGCGCAATCAACAGAAATGAACAGAATGATTGGCTGACAATGAGTTGTTTTTTCTATTTCCTCCTGTATAAAACAATGAGCCAAATTTAGCATTTGAAAAGCCGAGAATGCTGAGAAATACTAAACAGCAAATACAACTGATACATTGCCAAGTTTCTTAGATAAACAACAAATTAGTTGGGAATTTGAGAAAGGTTGGAACATTATGTTAGGACGTCATGTTGCAGCGTACAGATTTTGTGCTGTAACCTGAAGTAATGTGTAGAGAAGGAATGGGTGACGTTTCTTCAGTCTGAAGAAGGGTCTCGATCCGAAACGCCACCCGTTTCTTCTCTCCAAAGATGCTGCCTGTCCTGCTGAGTTACTCCAGCATTTTGTGTCTACCTTCGATTTCAACCAGCATCTGCAGTTCTTTCCTACACCTGAAGTAATATGTTCCGTTTTGGTAACCCTGCTATAGGAACGTTATTATTAAGCTGGAAAGAGTGCAGAGAAGATTTACAAGGATGTTGCCAGGACATGAGGGCCTGAGCTACAGGGAGGGTTGGGCAGGCTAGGACTTTATTCCTTGGATTTTAGGATGCTGAGGAATCATCTTATTAATCTTATCTCAGCATAAAATCATGAAAGGAATATGTAGGGTGAATGCATAGTCTTTTTTCCATGGTACGGGAATCAAGAACTAGAGGGCACAGGTTTAAGGTGAGAGGAGAAAGATTTAATAGGAATCCAATGGGCAATTTTTTGAACACGGAGGGTGGTGGAGATATGGAACGAGCTGCCAGAGGAAATAGCTGAGGCAGGTACAATAACAACATTTCAAAGACATTCGGATAGGCACATGGTTGGGAAAGGTTTGGAGTGATATGGGTGCAAGCAAATTGGTGGAGCTTCTTGGTTGACATGAATGAGTTGGGCTCAGGGCCTGTTTTTGTGTTGGACGACTCGGGGACTCTAAATCACATCAGCCGTTGGATCAGGTTGATGTAACAAGTACATTGCATGTAATGTTTGGAATGAATTACTGAACCAATGATCAGGTGATGCAGCCTACACAAATTTGCTGCACGTTTTTACATGTGCAGTTTACAGAACAATATTTTGGCAAACCTTTTATGCCTTTTATGAGATTTAAATATATTTTCAACACCTTTTGGCTAATTCCCCTACTGAGGATTCAAGCCGTACAATATATAATTCTCTAACATGCATTCATCCATATTCCTGGCCTCCTGCTGATATTCTAATGAGTTATTTTTTAATTCAAAGAAATGGAGCACACAGAATTCCCAGCTCAGCAAAGTGCAGCAACCCAGACTTGCAAAATCATTTTCAACCTTACTTCCTTCTCTCCCACACTAATTGTGCATGGTGCAAACTACACAGAAAGAGTACCAAGCAGGCACCAAGGTTATGTCATCTGATACCACCCCAGCTTTTAGGGGCACTATTTCTTTGCAGTTGTCCCACATTTACCAGATTCCCTGCAAAACAAGTAAAATGTTATAGAGTCAGACCACACTAAATAAGGCCTTCAAGCCCCTAAATCCTATCAAACTCCGTTTATACAAATCCTGCAGTTATCCCATTTATATTGATCCTCCAGTACTTTCATCAACTCCTCCCTAGATTCTTCCACTCACCTACGCACCAGAAGCAATTTACAATGGCCAGTCAACCTATACTCTGCACATCTTTAGGAATTAAGAGGAAATCGGAGAACCTGGAAGAACCACATGTGGTCAAAGGAAAAAAACTCACACCGACAGTTTGCAAGGACAGGACTGAACCCGAGTACTGGAGATGAGAAGCAGTAAGCCTACTAGCTAAAACGCTTGTGTCACTCCCAATTTTGATCAACAATGAATGGAAGATTGTATGGAAACTAACGTTAAATGTTGTTTCTCACTTCCCCAGATCAACTGTAATTTCCAAAGTAACAGAGCTAATTATTGCCTGGGCAGGAATAAAATGAGGAGCAGAGAGAAAAAGGAGGAATGACATTTAACGATTTTGTCACTTTTTAAATTGCACCAAACACAGAGAGGAAGATGAGAGGGAAGAAAGATATCCAGAGCACAAGGAATGCTTATGAGTCAGAGTTACCTCTTCGTAATGTTGGAGTCGGGACCTTCAGGATGTTTCCAGCTGGCTTCTTTAACAGGAAGCCACCACGGTGCTGCTGCAACCTGGAATGGGAATATACCATCTTGGGGTTAGAATTGTGCAGCAGAACCAAGAAACTATTGGCTCATCTCTGAAGCCTCCAGAATTTGGCCTTTATCTACAGTAATTTCGATTTTGCCATTTTCATGGGTACAATGTCTCCTGGGAAATGATATGTTCACTGGGAGAATGTGCAAACACAACACTGACAGTGCTGGATATCAGGTTTGAAATCTGGTATCTGACACTGCAAGGCAACAGGTCTACTGAGTGAGCTATTGTGCCATCCACTGAACAAACTGGACCTCTTCCTCCTTTTTGTACACAGTTTGACTATGTATTTCATCACCTGAATATCATCACATGCACCAATTTTTGTTTGAGCTCAGTGTAGACAAATGTCAAGAAGTTTTTCATGAAATTTATTCATCACGATGTGACCATTTCTGTGAAGATCAACATTTATTGTCCACCTGGATTTCCCCAGGGATGGCAGTGGCGAATCTGCCTTCTCAGTGGGACAGGCAGCATCTCATCAGCAGGAGAGAAGGAATGGCGAAATTTCAGGTCAAGACCTTTCTTCAGTTTTGTTTAGTTTATTGTCACATTTACCAAAGTAAAGTGAAAAGCTTTTGTTGCATGCTAACCAGTCAGCAGAAATACAATGCATGATTACAATAAAATGAACAAGAATAAAAATGTAAAAACTAGGCTTGCAATTATATGTAGGAAGGAACTGCAGATGCTGATTTTCACCGGGGATATACACAAAAAGCTGGAGTGACTCAGAGGGTCGGGCTGCATCTCTGGAGAAAAGGAATAGGTGATGTTTCGGGTTGAGACCCTTCTTCAGATCCTTGCAATTCAGACCCTGCTTTTCACTACCCTAAGCACTTTATAGTCAATATGAATCATGCACATTTAATAGTATGGGATGAAACATTTGAACGCTTGCTTCCAACCCAACAATGCAGTGGAAATATCTTCACCAGGAGAGGAGCAAATCAAAGCTGCCAGTTGTTAATTGCCAATCTCTCAGGAGGCAAATAGAAACAGGTATCAAATGCTGGTATTGCCAGTGACACTAGATTGGAAATAAAATTAATGTACAAGTCCTGCATTCAGCAGCTTAAAGACAACACGCAAGACTCTATGCAGGGAAGACTATCTTAACGCCATGTGACTGGATAAAAACTGACAATCGAAACTACGACTAGAAGGAATATGACCAGGTTGGAGTTTGGTTTAGATTTAAGCAGAGGGTGGAACACAGACTGGACACCCTGAATAATACATAATTGGATTGCAAAAATAAGCAGAAGATTTTAAAAAACTCTTCATCAATCAACACTGCACCACTAGTTAAGCACTGGGTGCAACAATGAGGCATTAGTCAAGACTAATTTTAGAGTGGGCAACTTATTGTTCCAGATATCCAGGATATGTTTATCTAAGGTGATAGAAATGTTGCCGATTTTGTGCTTCAGGTTGCTGCTAGCTGTCTATTTAGTACAAGCAAACAGTTAAGTGTTGAAATGAGACAGCAGAAATTATCCTTGTTGTTCAGAGTGTGATTGTTAACATAATGAAATAACATTGACATCAGTGAAATGACATGTTTTATCTTGATATAGATTGCCATGTTGGTATATGCAGCAGAGATCTTGTTCGTTCATGCAACATGTATAGTAGTACAGGTTGAACATCGATGGTCCGCCCACTCCGATAATCTGGACCAAATTACTAGAGCTCAGTTGAAATTGAAGATGGCATTGTGAGTGGCGAGCGTTCGTTCCGGTCATGTCCCTGCATCATGAAAAAGTTATTTGTTTACATCTAAACATTGAAATCCCTTCTTGGCCTTGTCTACTTCTATCTCTGCTAGCTCAATGTTTACGTTTTTTGTGTTTCAACTCTGCGTAGCCGCCATGCACCACCCTACCACCTCCTGCCTCCATTTAATTTCCCTCACCCTCTGGAACTCTGAACATTTTGTCAAGCCTTCTCTAATTTACTGGGCACCTTTAAAAGGCTGCTTCCCAAAATCCCTTTTTCAACCAGGCTGACAATCTTCTCTCCCAAAGACAATAGAGTAAACCCTTGTTTTATCAACCCCCTTATAATGGATTTTGGATATAGCAGACGGACCTGCCAACCCATCCCTGGTCGTTTAGAGCCCCGGCTTCTGTCCCCACTGCCGACGCACAATGTTCACTTTGCGGTTGTTGCGGCTCACGTTGTAGCCCCCAACAGGACAGTGCTTTCTTCAGGCCGCGGCCAATGGCAGGACGCGCTTGGTCACCGTGGGGCTCCCTCCCCTCTCACCTGTCGCTTCCCAGGTGTAGTATGCCAGTGACTCTGGGGAGAAGGAGGAGGCAACGGCGGTGGGGGATGAAGGGGGAAGTTGGGGGAGGAGTGGATGGGGGTAGGACAGAGACTGACTGGAGAGACCAATGGGAGAAGCACGTGGCAGCGGTCGAGTGGACAAAGCCACCACCGACAGCAAAACAGCAGCAGGTGAGAGGGGAGAGAGCCCTGCGGTGACGGAGCGTGTTCCGTCGATGACAGCTGCCCGAAGAACGGGCTGTCCCCGGGGGCTGCAGCGTGAGCCACAACGCCAACCGCGTCACCGGACCCTGCAGTGTGGTGAAGACGGGCTCATTGCTGCACCTTACGAGTCAGGTGTGGGGTCGGAAGCCAGAGCTGGGAGACAGTGGGAGCAGGGAATGGGTTGGCAGGTCATTCCATTCATATTCAATTCACATTTGATATTGGTTTTATTGAAGTTTCTGGCACTCCATGGTGCTTTAGAGACACGGGAGGGGTGTATTGTCATTTCACAATCATGCAACATCTATTCGTCCAGAAAAACGGATAATCCAGAAAGGCTCTGGAACCGAGTATACAAGAAATTTGTTCAACCTTTATAAAGATATATTCTGCAGTTTCCAAGGTAAGACATAAAAAATGCACTTGAATATCTCAATCTATTATCCCACAGACAAGGCAGCAGTTTCTGACCTGGGATTATAGTGTAGTCGCTGCCTCTCTGACCACACTTCTTAAGAATGTTAAAATGGAAACACGAGATTGCAGATGCTGGAATCTTGAACAAAACACAAGGTGCTAGAGTAGCTCAGTGTGTCAGGCAGCATCTGGAGAGGTAAAGAACAGGCAGAGTTTAGGGGCAGGACTCTTCAATTAGTCTGAAGAAGGGTGTCAATCCAAAACATCCCTCCTGATTTTGCTTGACCCGTTGAATTCCTCCAGTATTTTGTGTTTTTCTGAGTGCTGTGTATCGGTAGAAGTGTAAAAGCAATGAATTCATACTGAACTTCCAGTCTTTCTCACACATTGTGCCGACATTGTCAGCCATTCAGTGCTAGCTGAACAATGAACACAGCAGTATTATAAGACCCATGAGCCAGTTGCAGGTTGCAAAAGAATTCCAAGCTGCAGAATTATTCCAATGTTTGAAGTACAATGTTGGTGCTGCAGGAATAAACTCATCACTGTACGGCTCAAAGATTTGTGCTGCCGAATGGAATCTGAGAACTCCCACTTTGGATTCTTCCTCTCCATTTGTTTACATGTTCTGTCTCCCATTCAGAGTGGTTAAAATATTTCGCATTTCACAAGTAATGTTCTCATACTCAAAGTGTCAACTATTCTCTATCGCCATGACTCCAAAACCTAAATACCACAGAACTATGTGTATGCTCCACAGAACACAACAAGCAGACCTGTCTTTGATAACGGGTTGCCATGCCACAATTATGACTGCAAATCTACTAGATTAGAAAAAAATTGGAGACAGATATGGCTATCACACTATTCAATTGCAGTTTAACTCTTGCAATGCCACCTGATCATGTTTGTCATAGCTCTTCCAACAATTGAAAGATTAATCTGTACACTACACTAATCTGTAACCTACCAGCAATATAAATATATCAGTGCATTAAACTAACTTTTCTTTCCTCAGTTACATTTACATTTAGTATTTAGAAAATAAACTATTATTGCAGAAGGGGTAAAGGATAATTTGACTGATCAGACTGTTGGTGGAAGTGAGTCTTTCATATTAATTTACATTTATACTGAACCTCGTGCAATGAGAGAAAATCTCCAAGAATGTGCCAACTAGAATTGGTAACCTTATACCAATCAACGGAATTTAAAATCAAAACTCCCATTTTAATAGGCGGCCATCGTGCCGGCTAAGAGGATAATACAAGAGAACAATAGTAACATTTCTTGGAATTAGGGCAGCCAGTGGCGCAGCAGTAGATTTGCTGCCTTACAGCACCAGAGACCCGGGTTAGATCCTGGCTACAGTTGTTTGTCTGTACGGAGTTTGTAGGTTCTGCCCGTGACCTGTCGAGGTGGTGAGAGAGAGGGAGTGAGAGAGAGAGAGAGCCCCTGCATATCCCCCCCCCCCCCCCCCCCCCCCCCCCCCCCCATTTCCATCACTGTGTAGTTCCCATTCTGGTCAATTAATTGTTGTTGGGTCATTTGTTAAAAAAAGCTTCCATACAATTAGGGAGAAACCAGTCACACATTACAAATATCAATACTAAGATTGGATTTAATGATTCATCATGCACTTGAGGTGTTTAATTACATCAGTGCGAGGCACCAAAATATATACATTAGTGGATCTTCAAACAGAAAGGGCATAAGGACAACTTAGTGAACTTGATAGCAATCTCTAAAGATGGCGAAGAGGGGAGCAAATAATTTGCACATATACTTTCACACTGCTCAGGACTGTGTAGCCACAGATGGAAAAAAAGCAAATTGTGCAAATGACAGAATATGTGATTGAAGCACAAACCAGTCCACACAAGGTGGAATGAAGAGGTATGTTCGTGCCATGAAGGGAATGCAATGGGGTTTACTGGACTGATTCTTGGGATGGCAGGACTGGTGTGTGATGTGAGATTGGGTCAGTTAGGCCCCAATTTACTGGAGTATAGATAACCAAGAGGGGATCTTGTAGAAATCCATAAAATGTTATCCCGTCTAAGACTAGACAGAGGGAGGATATTGCTTATGACAGGAGAGTCCACAGCCTGGGATCACTACTTGAGAATACACAGTATGCCATTTAAATCATGTTCAAGAGAAATTTCTGCACCCAGAGGGTAATGAACCAGTGAAATTCTCTTACCAATGAAAGTAGGTCAAGTTATTAAATACACACAGGAGGGTGATGGATAGCTATACTGCTGAAGGTATTTGGGTAGATGGGAAGAAGGCAGGAACTGGGAACTAGGGGATGATCAACTATGATCAAGTTTAATGGTTGAAGACTGAATGGCCTCCTTCTATTCTACTCTGCTAACCTGGAGATTCGGGCACGAGTACAATGTGTTGTTACCTTCACCTGAAGCACTGCAGGTTCAAGGAGCTCACCACCAATTGTTTCAAATGGCATGTCATACGATCATAAGATCATAATTGATAGGATGAGAATTAGGCCATTCGGCCCAACAAGTCTACGCCACCATTCAATCATGGCTGATCTATCTCTCCCTCCTAACCCCATTCTTGTGCCTTCTCCCAATAACCTCTGACACATGTACTAATCAAGAACCTATCTATCTCTGCCTTAAAAATATCCACTGACGGCTTCCACAGACTTCTGTGGCAAAGAATTCCACAGATTCACCATCCTCTGACTAAAGAAATTTCTCCTCATCTCCTTCCTAAAAGAACATCCTTTGAGGCTATGACCTCTAGTTCTAGACTCTCCCACTTGTGGAAACATCCTCTCCACATTCACTCTAATGAAGCCTTTCACTATTCTGTACGTTTCAATAAAGTCCCCCCTCATTCTTCTAAACTCCATCGAGTACAGGCCTAGTGCCAGCAAACGCTCATCCTAAAGACCCTGTCCCACGATGCGAGTTTACCCAAGAGCTCTCCCGAGTTTAAAAAGAAATCAAACTTATGGTAAGTACGTAGAATGTACGTCGGAGCTCGTGGATGTCTCGTAGCGGCTCGTAATGCTAAGGGCAGGTACTCGGGAAATGCGGAAACTTGTGAAGTTTTTTCAACAGTGTGAAAAATTTCCAAGAGTAAAAAAATACTCGTGATGAAGTACCACGAGTTTGATTTTTTTTAAACTTGGGAGAGCTCTTCGGTAAACTCGTATCGTGGGAAAGAGGCTTAAGTTAACCTACTCATTCCTGGGAAAGGGCAGTAAATACTGGCCTCACCAGTACTGTCCCCATTGTAAAAAAAATTAGAAAGACAAAATACAGCGGCCATTTATTTAACAGTTTTCTCCAACAACTCAAAAAGTACTCAAATTGATCGCAATGCACTTTGGGAGCACCAAGGTTGTGATGGATGTTCCACAAATGCCCACTTTTATTTACCTGACTTCATGTAGATAAACAGTGGACTGGCGTAGAGTTTGTCTCGCACTTGTAGAATGTATTCTATAGTACAAGATGTGCCAACCATAACGACAGAAGGAGAAGCGACCAAAAGATTTGGGAAATACATCTCCATTTTACTTCGAGCACGTCATAGGTTTTTAAGAAGTCAATTTATATTTTGGCTTTGAATCTATTTTTTATTTTAAAGATCACAGTAGTCATTCTGCAATAAAATTGGCACCGCAATACGAGCCAGATTCAAAAGACACGTTAAGAACAAAATCAAACCACAAGAGATAGAAATGTCCATTAAAAGTTGAGAAATGGGATCTCATTTTGATTTAGCAGATGAAGCGGATATTGGCATTGGTTTAAACTAATAACACGCTAATTTCCTTTGCGTATAGTTTTTTAGATTACACTGTATTTACTAATCCTGTCCAGGGAAAGATAGCATAACCCAGCACTAACAATTAACATCAGTTGTGGTAAATTTCACGATGAAAATTACGTTGATTGCAGAGACATCATACTCAGGGACTAACTGCCACAGCCTGATATCGCTGAAGTATTTGTTCTGCCTCAAAAAAGACACTAAACTTTAAGAACAGCAGAATATTACACTGCATGTACAAGGTAGTCCATCCTCTGGTGATCACAGCTTATTTAGACGATAAAAGACAAACTATAGAACAACTTAATTTAGTATGTATCATATTCCCTGCGCATGACATGTTCCCCTCTACATTGGTAGAGTGGGTGATAACTTTGTGAATACCAGTTTTTGACTTTCGGTAGCTTTAATCAAGAGCTTTAATCTCCCACCATACATCCACTTTGTATCCTAAACTTTGTCAATTGTATCAACTGACTCAAAGGACAGCAAATAACGTTTGAGAAGATACTTCAACAGGCACCCAGACTGAAGACTTGTTAATTTCAGACCATAAGAGCATGATTCATTTATTGTGCAGCTACTCTTGTACACAATCTGCTGTTGACATTCAAAATTCTTCTCAAACCAACCTTTGTTTCATAATGATACCCTTTTGCCTTGCACCGTCATCTTTTGCCATTTAATCTCTCCAGGTTTCCACCCCATCAAAGAACTTCACTAAAGTTCCGTCCTCCCCTCTCTGACTTCCCTGCCTCCGCATGTGCTTAAAACCTGCTACATCTAACAATTTGCAGACCGCAAGGGGTCATCGATATGAGCTGTCTCAACAGATAGTCTTAACCTGCTAAGTATTTCAAGCATCCTCTGTCTTCATTCTGCACTGTCCGGTCGGCGATGGGCTGCGGACAAGCGATCAGGGGGGCACCCGACGGAGAGGGGCGCCAAGAACAAAGAGTCAGCCGGCGGAAGGTGGAGGGTGGGGGGGACGCCGAGAAGGAAGGAGCATCACCATGACACTTAGGAGTACTTTTATCGGCACCAGAAACGTGGCAACTCTTTGTGTACTTTGTGTATTGTATGCACAAAAAAAAAAGAATTTCACTGTACCTAGGTACATGTGACAATAAAGTATCGTTGAATTATCACATTCACTAGATAATTTCAGAGAAAAAAAAAACAGATACCCTGACATTAAAAAAGAAAGTAAAGATCTTGAGTTCCCACATCAAATACCATGTATGCTGCAAAATGCTGTATGTGCCAGGACAATGGGATCCTCCAATCCAGAAAAGTAGAGCAATATCAAGTAAGGCTGTGAAATGCACTTGCACTTCATTTTGTTACTTCTTATTGCAATGTTGTACCTCAATTCGAGCTAGCATTTCGATGGAGTGGAGCTAATCTACAAGACTACTGGAGATTAGGCCAACGGCAACCCAGAGCCAAGGTCATCTTGACCTCAATAATCAAGCTGCAGTGCTCAGATGGTGCTTGTGCAAATTCAGAAGCCAAGCTCCAAGTTATTATTAACCCATTCACTGAGAGGGTGGTTGTCATACTCAACATTCCCAAGCCAAAGCTTCTCTACCAACCTGGTCCCTAAGCACAACTCTAGCTCTGGCAATAAAGGCTCACAGCGAGATCCTAAGAAAGGACACAAAGTGTTGGAGTAACTCAGCAGGCCAGGCAGCATCTCTAATGAACATGTTCTCCAGAGATGCTGCCTGACCCGCTGAGTGTCCTTTACCACTTTGTGTTCTTTTTCGTTTCACAGTTCTTTGTTTCTACAAAATCCTACAAAACATGGACCACCCCGCACATCTTGGTAACCACATCTCGACAAGGCGATGATCGAAAATATAATTCACCTAACTTTCAGTGTACCTGTGCAATCTTTCTTTCACTGAAATAATGGATGCTGAAGCATTAGACATCATTTGGACAAGTGATCCCTACACTTCCATATGCTTCTGAAGTTTGTACTACCTGCAGAAAGCACCTTGCGTAATTGGCATTCAGTGGAAAGATATTAGATTAGATTAGATTAGTTTATTGTTACATACATCAGGGTGCAATTCAATTCCTTGTTCACATGAAGCTCACAGCATACACAGTATACATAAAGTAGCTATGAATACAACAATAAATAAAGGTGGCCAAACCATCAGAATGGTGCAAGATTGGTGTGCAGAATCTGAGCAGTGCAAAAAGAATATTAAAGTCCAATAACAGAATAACTGGTTGAGGTTGAATTAGGAGGAAGGGTCCATGGCAGCATCTCTGGGAACAGGGTGTGAGAGAGATGAATGGTTCAGGAGCCAGACAGCAGAGGGGAAGAACCTTTTATGAAGTCTGAACGTCCTAGGTTTACAAGCTCTTGTACTTTCACCCAGAAGGTAGAACAGGAATAGCCTGGGTGACAGGCATTCTTGACGATACTTCCAGACTTCCCGATGTAATGCACTTTGATGATAAATTGGATGGAAGGAAATGATGAGCACATGATAGACAAGGCACTGTTCACCGCTCTCTGCAGGTTACAGGTGTTCAAGAGCAGAGCAGTTACCATATCACCAACATTTAATATGAACATAAATCTGTGCCGAGTAAGGTAAAGGTCACTCATTGACCAAACACAAACCCTGGAAATCATTTTACAATTTGCTCTCTAAACATGGGTTCCGTAACTTATTAGCTGACTTATTACAGGTTTGCTGTCTCCCTTGTAGATGGACCCAGTAGGCACACGAACTGGAGAATATCTTTACTGCTCAGTAAGTAGTTAAGTGTTATCTCACCCCTCCATCAATCAGGTCCCTTTTTCTGAGTACAGGATATCACAATCTTTGGATCAGGATAGCTATTTCCACCCCTGGGTCTGAAGAAGGATCCTGTCCCAAACATTGCCTATCCAAGTTCTCTAGAAATGCTGCCTGACCTGCTGAGTTACTCCAGCATTTGTGTCCTTTTTAGTAAACCAGCATCTGCAGTTGCTTGTGTCAACATTGTTTGGGGTCATATATTGGCTGCACCAGTCAAAGACAGCAGATTTGTTGCCCATAAAATAGTATTTATGTCCTACTTGTTTTTATTAAATTATAATCTAGTCATTTTTGTGTTAATTGACATTAAGAGTAACTGTCCATTTTTCCAATTTCCAGATTTTTGATCTGAATTTAAATTGTACATCTGATGCAGTTTGATTTGAACTTGAGTATCTTGATCGATAGTCCAGGTCTTTGGATTGTTAGTATGGCACTTTAACCAATCGTCTGATACCACCACTCCATCAAACAAAGAAAACAAATCTACACAGTCTTTAGAGAATTACCCACCGGACCCACCCATCAAACTGGATTCTCCTCTTTCAATTCACTTGCTGTGGCTGAGATATGAGACGGGGAGAGAGAATCTAATTAAGAGAATAGTGATTTAAGAACTGGGATACATGGAGAAAGATAATAGCCTATTAATGATTGTAGTGATTTTAAATTAGGTTATACCAAAAGGCACAGAAATTATTAATTGACAACCTGAAGTAAAGTGAATGTAAAACTAGGGCAGAGAGAAAGAGGGGGGGGGGGGGGGGGGGGGGGGGGGGGGGAGACAGATTGAGACTGTAAACCATAGTCTTCATGAGGGTGATATTGAAACACATTTTTACAGAATATATGGAACAGAACTGACATAAGATGTTTAATCTCCCAGAGAATGTAAACACGTTTTGCCATTGTTGCAATTCATTGTGGAATATTCATAGATTGTGCCAATGTTACTTAAACATGCAGTTAAAAATAAAAATAACATTATTTTTAATAGGGCTGGGCACAAATGATGGTTGAATTATTTGGTCATTTAATTTTACACAACTATCCTGATCCGTTTCATTATTAAAGGAAAACAGGGAAATAAGTAACTCACTGTGTCTGTAACAGAAAGTAAACATATTTTAGATGTGAATTTGTATCAACTGTGGATGTAATCATGTATTGCATTTCCGCTGACTGGTTAGCATGCAACAAATGCTTTTCACTGTACCTCGGTACACGTGACAATAAACTAAATTCAAATCAAATTGACCCCTATACAGGACTGATTAAACATTAAACTATATAGAACCTTTCATAGCATCAGCTGCCACTTGAAGTGATGAACAGTTTGTATTTCCAACCGCACCCTACTTAAATTGTTCATTGTATAGAGTCATAGAATGATACGGTATGGAAACAGGTCCTTTAGCCCAACTTTCTCATACCGGCCAGCATGTCCCAGCTACACTAGCCCCACCTGCCCACATTTGGTCCATATCCCTCCAAACCTGTCCTATCCATGTACCTGTCTAACTGTTTCTTAAATGTTGGGATAGTCCCTTTCTCAACTACCTCCTCTGGTTGCTTGTTCCATATGCCCACCACCCTTTGTGTGAAGATTTATTTTCTAAAAGAAGCCTTTGCAAACCAACCATACCAGCTCTGAGAGGGACATTTCACGTCATTCTTCTTCTTTCACACACTGTGTACTTCCACCACTTTCTAAACACCTTAAGTTTTCAACAGCGATTATTTAATTTAGTGTGCATACATAGTGACCATCTGTCTTAAAAGACTTTTACAATGAATTAGAAATTAATTATTTTAATAATGCACCCACAAAAATCAAAAGTTAAAATTTTGTTACCTTCATATAATTGGAAAACAAAATTTGCAAACAATTTACATGTGCCTTGGAATGATGTTTCCAATATTTGGAAAAGTGAGGCCAAACCTCAACACTTATCTGTCTGGAAATAGCATCACATCATAAAAAAAACCTTTTCCATTTAGAATCATAGTATCACTTGTCACGGAAACAGGCCCTTTGGGCCAACTTGCCCATGCCGACCAAGATTGAGATAAAAACAATTTGACCTAGAAGTTACTCTGAGTTACTCCAGCTTTCTCCAGTCTATCTTCCATATTCAGCTGCAGTCCTGGACCACCCTGTTCCTTCTATTCTCTACAGTGCATTATGGGTGTTTGGGCATCCTGCAGTGCCTGATACATTAGGGGCAGCAGAACATTATTGCAGTGAGCTCGAGCCCAAATGGAGATTGGTATGTGATGCAATGACACTTTGGAACACATATCTTGGTGCTAATGAATTTCTGGGCCTTGATGTACTTGTGAGATCCAACCTACCAAAGTTAAGATTTCAACACCAGAAGCGCATGAAATGCAAGATTCCCTGTGAATGGTCTTTTGTAGCTTTGTCTGGGAAATTGCCAATTCATAAATTCATGTGATAGGAGCTATTGCGTCATTCAATAGACAATAAATAATAGGTGCAGGAATAGGCCAAATTTGGCCCTTCGAGCCAGCACTGCTATTCAATGTGATCATGGCTGATCTATCTTTCCCTCTCAACCCCTTTCTTCTGCCTTCTCCCCATAACCCCTGACACTCCTCCAAGAAACTGCTAATAACTGTAGAAGGATGTAGATTTGACGGCTGTAGATTTTCAGCAATTGTAGTGTTTCGATTTTCATTTACTAGAAATAATTTTGTTATATTAGATGGCTCCTATAACAAGGAGTAGGTCTGCAGATTGCTGCTCCCTCCTCTCTTCCCTAATGTCCATCTCCAAACGTATATACGGATGTGAAAGTCCGATTTCTCAGAGCAAGACTGGATTATTTTTAAGATCAATTAGAGTCATGAAATCATACAACAAATGTGAGTACGTCATGAGACTGTGCCGGTCATCAAACACTCTTTAACACTAAGCCCATTTTATTCTCCCCACATTCTCATCAGCTCCCCTCAGATTCTACCACTCACCAACACACTGAGGAAGAGTTACAGTGGCCAATTAACTCACCAACTCGATTTGAATGTGAGATGAAACCAACACCATCGCAGACAGCAGAACCAGGGTCACTCGAACTGTGAGACAGGAACTCTTTCCTTGGAGAACCATATAAGGGGTTTACTTATAGCAGCAGCATAATGGACAAATCTTCAGTAATGCTGAGATGGAGTGGACAGCAAGGTGGAAATTCCTTCCACTGGATCAAATAAGTGTGATAACAGAGGTAGAAAATTAAAAAAAAGTACTGGAAACCAGCAAATTGGGCACTCATGGAGAGAACCATTTGTGAGGGAACTATTATTGTGGAACGGAGGGAATGATGATCCATACGTGTTTGGGAGTGACTGGGAGTCTGCAGCTGTGAAAATGTTGAAATGTTTTTTTGGTGGCTGTCATCTCCACACAGGGCAAACCGCAATCTCTCCAACCCACATATTATCTGGAGTCAAATGGACGAATTACTGTCAGTATACCCAGCCCATCCACAGCATGAACTGTTGCAGGCTCGATGATTTGTTACAAACTTCGACATATTGCTTGTTATTCTTGCTATTAAAAAAACGTTAAGAACTGTGTAGATGTGTGTAACATAGTTGCCCACCATTCCATGTTAAAATCCCACTGTTTTTACAAGTTAAAAGACAGCATCGACCACATGGCACTTGTCACTGACTCCAATAAAAATTCCTCATTAACGTTTCCACTCTCAGCATGAAATTTAGCAAATATTAGGAGTTCTTTTCCAGCAGCACAATTTTGACATATGCATTCCAGATTTAAAAGTGATGAATCATGGAACCATTAATATTAGCGCCAATACACCTGCCCACTCACCACAATAAAAAGGTCTAAAACACCCGATGTCAGGACAACATTATGACCTCAAACTTAGTTGGAAGTGTTCAAACTAAACCTTCAATCACATCCAGAAACATATGGGAATATTAAAATAAGAATTGAAAATACTTTCAAAGAATTTAAATTAACAGGCTATTAGAGAGATGTTAATAAGTTCTACAGTATTGAGCCATGGGAAAGCCGTTTTAAATTAACAGGCCATTACCTAAGTCTCTAAGAGTTTTTTACTTCCATTAGAATCTACAAGAAAGGACTTCATCTCATGCCAAATCTTCAACTTAGTTTTCCAAGTACTGGGAAACCAGTCAAATTGGGATCCATTGGGATCACGGACAACTGGCCTCAGTTCCCCGCTCACATCTGGCAGGGTTCTCTGTCTGAACCAGGGGCCACGGAGCGTTATTAAAAGTGGGAGGGCTGAGCGATCACTGATCACTCGCTTTGGGGATACCCGGTGAGGGAGTGGAGCAACCGAGTAGGGGGAGGGTGTGGGAGGGGTTGCCTCCCCTCCCGCGGTAGGGACTTTTTGAAATTTGATGTATTAAAATCATGTTTTAGTGCATTGTAGAAGTATGATTTCAATGTTTTTGTTTGAAGTATTTTTAAGAGGTAACTTTTTAAGGGGTAACTTTTTCCACACAAAGGGTGGTGGGTGTATGGAACAAGCTGCCAGAGGACATAGTTGAGGCAGGGACTATCCCAACATTTAAGAAACAGTTAAACTGATACATGGATAGGACAGCTTTGGAGGGATATGGACCAAAAGCAGGTAGTGTAGCTGGGACATGTTGGCGGGTGTGGGCAGGTTGTGCCGAAGGGCCTGTTTTCACACTGTATCACTCCCGCGATACATGAATGCAAGACTTACATTTAAAGATGAACAAAATATAAATTTAAAGACAGATATCAATTAATTTCCCCGATTGAGTATGAATGTAGATTTATTTAACACTCCTTCTCTCTCTGTCCCTCCCCCACCCGACAACTACCTGGTACTAGCTGCAAAGTCGTCTTGTTGGGTCTCATTGTGTGAGAAAGAACTGCAAATGCTGGTTTAAACCGAAGAGAAACACAAAATGGCGGACTGCGGGGGTGATGCGCCGTTGTGTATGGCCGCTCCTCCTGCAGTCCGTCCTTTCACCCTTATTTATTTTTATTTTTAGTCCTGTTGGAGGTCTTCTTTTATGTGGTGGGTGGGGGAGGGGAAGGGGGAAATTATTTTTAACCCCAGTCCTACCTGGTCGGAGATGCGGTTTTTCTCCGAACCGCATCTTCGTCCTCTCTGTGCGGCCTACGAACGAACTGGAGCAGCGCTGGAGCGGCGTTTCCTGCGGGGACTGCAGCTTCGACGGCGGTGTAGATGCTGGGACACCTACAAGGAGCGGGCGATGCCTTGCCGGGTCGCCTTGCGGTAAGCTCCGGGGCACTGTTACCGCCGACAGCACCGCAGAGCCTGGGATCCGAGATCGCCAGAGTCGGAGGTTCGGCCGGCGCGGCCTGTGAACTTTGGTCGTTGCAGTCTTCGGGGGGGAAGCGGCCGCTTCAGTCCAGGCTGCTGATGGATGTTCACCGACGCCGATGGTCCAGCTTCGCGGCAGGAGGGCCTGAAGACACCGGGCTGGCTGAGGAGGCAGATATATAGCACCTCGGGTGGACTATGAGGGGGAGAACTGGTTATTTTTGGTGCCTTCCCTCACAGTGAATTCTGCTGTGGGGGGACGTTTCATGTTGATCGTGTAGTTTCTGGCTTTTTTCTATTCTCTTTTTTGATTTGTATGGATAGATTGCCTTGAAGGGTTCAAATGACCAGAAAAGTCATCCATTCTTTCTAAAGCACTTTGGTTCAGATACTGGTTTTGTTGAAAAGTGCTATATAAATAAATATTATTATTATTATTATTATAAAATGCTGGAGCAATTCAGCGGGACAGGCAGCATCTCTGGAGAGAAGGAATGGGTGACATTTCTGGTCGAGGGCCTTCTAATGATTTCGGGTAGAGATCCTTAGAAGGGTCATGACCAGAAAAGTCATCCATTCCTTCTCTCCAGAGACACTACTTGACCATGCCGGTCACCAGGACGAATTCTGCATAAAGATTATCGGCAGCGGCGCAACGCTTTCCACGCCTCCGACGGCCCGGGACTCTTGCACTGAGGCTATTCCATGGCCGGAGCTGCAGCAAGCGATTTGCCAGCCCGGCAAACACTCGCCAGCCCGGAAAACACTCCCCCCTCTGCTGCGTCTGCTTCCATCCCTCCCTCAACCCCGGCTCTCAATCGCCCGCGGCCCAATATGAGTTTTGAAATTCTCGTTGATCAAAGAATTTTTCACGGCAGAGGGTGAAATATTTGTGATCAGCGTGAGAGCATGAGAATTTGTCGAAATGAGTGAGTCTCACACTCAAAGCGTGAGAGTTGGCAGCCCTGGTAATTTGAACTTGAAATGCAACTTGAAATTAACATTTAAATTATTTAAGTTGTGATGCATAATTTTCAGAAATGACACTCCACAAATAGAATTTTTGAGCAATAATGGCAAAATGTAGCAAAAGCCACAAAATGTACTGGAGCACGTGTATCATTCTTTTTTCTTTGAAGGGTTTAACTCCATCTGACATTTGCCAGGATTTTTTACACAACCCTGCTGTTTGAGGCTGATAATGTTTCTTATGTTTTGACCAATTCTTCTCACTATCAATAGCAAATAATTTGATCATTCTTCTAACTGCATCTCAACTGGAATGAGTTACTGTGCAGCTCATTGCAAGGTATTTAGAGGAAGCTGTGCACCTGAAAAGGGCAATGGTGTCCAGCTGCAACTTTCTGACTGTCAACATGTTTTGAACACGTTCACACTACGTAAAGTAACAATAAAATCTGGGAACAGATACTGAGCAACAAGCAATCATTAAACCTGTTCCCAGATTTTAATCTTACTTTACTTAGAGTGAAAGTGTTCAAAACATATTGATAGTCAGACAGTTGCAGCTGTACACCATTGTTCTTTTCAGGTACACAGCTTCCACTAATGAATGTTTGTTTCTCTCTCAAAACTGCAATAGAACATCTTCAGAAGTCAACGTTAAAGTTCAACAACGGAGAAAAATACTAAATTATCGCTCAACCTCTGGTGTCCCCCACCCCCTCCCCCCCCCCCCCCCCCCCGCCCCCCCCCCCCCATGGTCCATCTGTGATGGGGAGGGAGTTTGGAAATCTGCTCCGCAGCACCATCTCCTGGCTAATAACATAACAGCTCCTTAATAGCAAATTGTTTACATATAACATTTTCATTCAAAACATTACAAGGTCACTTTAAACTTGGCATGAAAGTGCATCTAAAAATTGTAATTAGAGAAAATGGCACAGTATTTTTTTAATCAAAAGATAAATAAGACATCTAGAATTGTGCTCATTTTAAACAAGAATTTCCAAATTTTGATATCAGAATCAGAATCAGAATCAGAATCAATTTATTTGTCATTTGGCTCTTATTTGCCTCTTGCGATGTGACGCATTACATATTTTAGAAAGCAGTGGTGTCAATATCGGAGGACAAATCATAATCCTATGCTGTTGATATCTCATTTCAGCACTGGCAGAACATCACAACTCTAGGTAATGAGTGTGTATGAGGTGCACATCACTTACAGCCTGGGAAATGCTGCTCTTCACCTTGTCGCTCAGTAGTCCCTCAAACACAAAGGAGTCTCCAAATGTTTCTGCCTAAAGGAGCAAATAAACAATTGATTATGACCTGCAAGAAGTTAGCATCCCGCCAGTTTCGATGCATCTTATTTTAGATAGCTTCAGTCACATCTTGCATCTATATTCGTACAAACACAACTTCAATTTAGTTCAGATACAGCGCGGAAACAATGGTGCTTTATTTGTCCCGTGTGCAACTGCACAGTGAAATGTTTTATGCGTATATTACACATGCAGGCGCTGGCATGTTTTGGCGCCATTATTCAAAGTTGGCCCGCGTGCTCAAAGTACTGGGGCAGTTCCCGCGAACCGATGTTCCTCGGCCCTTCGGCCCACCGAGTCCACACCAATCAGCGATCCCTGCTACATTAGCACACATTACACATTAGGGCCAATTTACAATTGTTACCGAAGCCAATTAACCTACAAACCTGTAGGTCTTTGGAGAGTGGGAGGAAACTGGAGCACCCGGGGAAAAGCTCATGCGGTCACAGGGAGAACGGACAAACTCCGTACAGACAGCACCTGTAGTCAGGATCGAACCCGGGTTTCTGGCACTGTAACGCAGCAACTCTACCACTGCGCCACCGTGCCAGTTTCTCCTATTCATTCACGCATTGCTCTTTCCCGTTCATCTATGCATTTCGTTTTAGAGTTGTTTTATGCTGCTTCGATGCCTTCTCCCACTTGCTGTCGGAAAGTACATTTGCAAAAATAAACTTCACTTGAATGAGGCCCAGCGCAAATTGGAGAAACAGCACCTAATATTTCGCTTGGGTAGTTTACACCCCAGCGGTATGAACATTGACTTCTCTAATTTCAGATGGTCCTTGCTTTCTCCCTCCTTCCCCTCCCCCTTCCCAGCTCTCCTACAAGCCGTCGAACAATCCTTGCTCGAGGCGTACCGTGGCCCTATCCCCGAACTCTACCTCTGCTACATCGACGACTGCATTGGTGCTACCTCCTGCACCCACACACAACTCACTGACTTCATCCATTTCACCACTAACTTCCATCCGACACTCAAATACACCTGGACCATTTCTGGCATTTCCCTACCATTTCTTGACCTCACTATCTCCATCGCAGGTGATAGACTAGTGACCGATATCCACTTTAAACCCACTGACTCCCATGGCTATCTGGACGACACTTCTTCCCACCCTGCTTCCTATAAGTACTCCATCCCCTACTCCCAATTCCTCCGTCTACGCCGCATCTGCACCCGGGATGAGGTGATCCACACCAGGGCATCGGTGATGTCCTCATTCTTCAGGGACGGGGGTTCCCCTCTTCTACTATAGATGAGGCTCTCACCAGGGTCCCTTCTATACCCAGTGACTCTGCTCTCACTCCCCATCCCCCCCACTCGAAACAAGGGTAGAGTTTCCCTTGTCCTCACCTTCCACCTTACCAGCTGCCGCATACAACAAATAATCCTCCGACATTTTAGCCACCTCCAACGTGATCCCACCACTTGCCACATCTTCCCATCTCCTCCCCTGTCTGCTTTCTGCAGAGACCGCTCCCTCCATAATTTCCTGGTCAATTCGTCCCTTCCCACCCGCACCACCAACTCTCAGGGCACTTTCCCTTGCAACCACAGGAAATGCTACACTTGTCGCTTTACCTCCCCCCTTGACTCTATTCAAGGACCCCAGCAGTCTTTCCAGGTGCGGCAGAGGTTCACTAGCACCTCCTCCAACCTCATCTTTTGCATCCACTGCTCTAGATGTCAGCTGCTCTACATCAGTGAGACCAAGCATAGGCTTGGCGATCGCTTCGCCGAACACCTCATATCGGTTCGCAGTACCCAACCTGATCTCCCGGTGGCTCAGCACTTCCAACACCCCCTCCCATTCCGAATCCGACCTTTCTGTCCTGAGCCTCCTCTTTGGCCAGAGTGAGGACCAGTACAAATTGGAGGAACAGCACCTCATATTTCGCTTGGGCAGTTTGCACCCCAGCGGTATGAACATCGACTTCTCTAATTTCAGGTAGTCCCTACTTTCTTCTCCCCTTCTCGGCTCTCCCTCAGCCCACTGGCTCCACCTCTTTCTTTCTTTTTCCCGCCTCCCCCACGCTCACATCACTGAAGAAGGGTTTCGACCCGAAATGCTGCCTATTTCCTTTGCTCCATAGATGCTGCCTCACCCGCTGAGCTTTTCCAGCATTTTTGTCTACCTTCGATTTTCCAGCATCTGCAGTTCCTTCTTAAAAAATCTCCTATAAGACTATTGTCTCTGCCTCTTCCTTTCTTCCCCCCCCCCCCCCGACATCAGTCTGGAGAAGGGTCTCGACCTGAAATGTCGCTTATTTCTTCTCTCCATAGATGCAGTCTCACCTGCTGAGTTCCTCCAGCAATTTTGTCTACCTTCAATTGCCTACGAAGAGGACCTTCCCAGAGGTGTTTTCCATTCTCTAAATAAAACTACCAGGCACATGCCCTGAAGATGTTGCCGCTACAGTGTGTGCATGGACACACACTCAACTTACATGAGTGGCACTATTTATTGCTGAGAAAACTAGTTTTTTAGGACTCTTCTTGAAATTGTACCACATTTTCTGGCATCTATTCGTAATTTGTACCAAATTCTCATCCCACCATCCATTACATAACACATTTTCTGTATTTAATGATATTTTTAACTTCAGTACTATTGTGCTCTAATAAGGTTTATTAGAAAACAGTTAATGATCACTGACCCTCCTCTCTTCCAGCTTTTCCCCTTCTCCCACCACAATCAGTCTGAAGAAAGGCCCCGACTTGAAAGGCCACCTATTCATGTTATCCAGAGATACTGCCTGACCCGTTGAGTTACTTCAGTACTTTGTGTCTTTTCTTGTTTATAATCATTGCCAGGAGTCAACTTTAACTACCCACAAAAGTGCAGTTGAATGGAAATCTTTCCACAAAGTAATCCTGTGAGTGTTGTGTATATAGAGCCTTAATATTGTTTAGTCTGTGGGTTACATAGACAGCACACTGGATTATATCATACAGCAATGCAGACCACCATTACAAGAATCACGCTACGGACTCTATATCCAAGCAGTCTATAGTAGCCTTCTTCCAAACTCTGTATATCTGCACTTCCAAATATAGAGTATAACATGACCAAATTCCTATCAGTTGAGTCCTTCTCAGAGGCACTACATTCAACTCACGATCTGTATTTACAATAATATATAAAAACATAAATTGCAAAACAAAATTGTATCTTTATGAAAATAAATTCTAAACATGTTTATCTTATATTCATGCGCTGTTCATTTATTAAAGGCTGTTAATAAGGTAAATTAGATTTCTGACATGCTAGAGGCAGGAAACATGTTCCCGATGTTGGGGGAGTCCAGAACAAGGGGCCACAGTTTAAGAATAAGGAGTAAGCCATTTAGAATGGTGATGAGGAAACACTTTTTCTCACAGAGAGTGGTGAGTCTGTGGAATTTTCTGCCTCAGAGGGCAGTGGAGGCGGGTTCTGTGGATGCTTTCACAAGAGAGAGCTAGATAGGGCTCTTAAAAATAGCGGAGTCAGGGGATATGGGGTGAAGGCAGGAACGGGGTACTGATTGGGGATGATCAGCCATGATCACATTGAATGGCGGTGCTGGCTCGAAGGGCCGAATGGCCTACCCCTGCATCTATTGTCTAATGCCTATTGATCAAAATCTCATGCTATTCGAGACAAATTAAATAGCAGACATAAAAATGAAATGGGGGAATACCAGAGATTTGCCAGCATCTGTGAGAAGACGGTTCTATGCACCTCAGTTTCAAATGATTGCAACCTATTCTTGTAATAGCAGGAAGGAAACCAGCCATCTGCAGTTTGTCTTTAAGTGCATTTGAGATCTATCAATTTGATTGACTTTTAACTGACCTCTGAAATGTCCTTCTATTCAGCGGGAAATTAAGGATGGACAACGTATGCTGGCCTTGTCAGTGGCATTCATGCCCCGCAAATAAATAAATTAGAAAGTAATAAAGTAGCTACAATCGATTACAATTCATTATGTTTGAAAGAATTAATGTGATTGAAACGTATTTTGAGGAGCACCTTCAGCAACAGACTGGTTCCATCAAGATGCAGCATAGAACGCCACAGGAGATTATTTTTCTCTGTGGCTATCGTGGGGTAGACCGACTCCCTCCCCCCCCGCTCCCCACCCCAATCTTTGCACATCCCCAATCCTGGACTTTCCGCTCGTCACTTCAATTTCATGTTTCATGTATCTTGTGTTTTATGACGGTTGGCAGACTAATTTCCCTCTGGGGATAAATAAAGTTCTATTGTATCGTATCACATTTGGTTTGGTAATTAGACAGACCATGAACACTGCCCAAAGGGTGCGTGCATACACACACACACACACTGCAAAAAGAGAGGAACGCTCCCGTTCCACCCACAACACATACAGATTTATAATGTTATGTACACTATGTAACTAAATATTTGATAAGGAAAGACAGAAACATACATAGGAATTAATCAGCCTCGAAAATTGGTCTATAACTCACTCACTCAATTAAAGGAGTGCTGACCCAGAGAACCATTTGTGCAAATTTCAAAATTATTGTATCATAGATCTTTGTGTAACCTATGGCTTTCATTCCGCACCCCTCCCCACACAATATAATTTCATCTCTGCGGTTTTATGAATACGAACCACTGAGGTAAACTTTACTGCAAAACCACTAATTATATCTTCCATCCTAACCACTGTCCTTCCCACTCAGCTCAATATTACTCAATAGTCTACTTTTTCTCAGATCACTTCCCTATTTCACCCCAACCTTCTTAATTTTCCATCTGGGGATTAATTTAGGGCTGTTCCAGTTCTTTTCAGTGGGAGTTGTGCAGATCATTATTAGCGACCACTGAAACAATTATCTTGCCTCATATTAGTATTTCACAGAAAGATCATTAAGTAAAATAAAAAATTATTGAGAAATCTGTTTCAATTTCCACAGCCCACCAGATAAAATGTATTGGGTTGATGTGTCTGTGAGACTGTGACATAGTGGAGCAACTGGTAGAGCTGCTGTCTCACAGCACCAGATACCCGGGATCAATACTGACTATGTGTGCTGTCTGTATGAAGTCTGTACGTTCTCCTTGTGACTGTATGGGTCTCCTCTGGGTGCTCTGGTTTCCATCCACATCCTAAAGATTGCTTGGGGTTGTAGGTTAATTGGCCTCTCTATAATTGACCCTAATGTGCAGTGAGTGCATGTGAAAAAGGGATAACATCGAACTAGTGTGAATGGGTAATGAAGGTCGGCATTAACTTGATGGGCTGATGGGCCTGTTCCATGATGTATTGTTTTAACTTTTGCTCCTCCAAGGAGAGTGTTTTCAGCAAGTATATCTTTCTTATTCTCAGTATATCCTTGAACCAGATTCATACAGCTCAAAAACAAGCCCTTCTGTCAGCACGTCTACACTAACCATCAAAAGTGCCCACACGTACTAATCCCAACTACCAGGTCGAGTTACTGGTGCAATGGTGTCTGTGTGAAATGTTGCATAGTACACAATAATAAAATGGCCTTGATATCTGGTTTTACCTGTTCAGGAATAAAATTTGAACAGGGCACGAAAATAACTCATCCTACCACTTCTCTTCAAATTGTGTATCGGCAGGAACAGCATGTAACGGAGAAAGGTGGGAAGATGGACCAAGACGATGCTTCAGAACTAAAGATGAACCGCAGAAGTAAACCACAAAATAGGGCAAGGGTTTAGGAAATGATGTAAGGTATGTCAAGGCAACTATGAAACAGACAAGGCTGCAGTTTGCAGGACTGAACATCTATGGATTCCAAAAAGTTAAAATAAGGCAGAATGATAACCTAAGAAATCTGGGATGTTAGGAGGCATAAGCAAACGTTTTAAAAGTTACCAATAAAATGAGATTGTAGGAAATGACGTGTCGAAAATATTTCCCAATCAGTTTGTTAGTTAGTTCAGTTCCAATGCAAACTGCCAGTTCAGGTGAATCTAAAACTACAGAAACCTTTGGCCCTAATGGTAGAAGGAACAAGAAAATGAGAAAAGAAAACTGTTTCCCAAATTGCCACATATAATGCAGAGCATCCATGAATGTAATTTAAAGTAGCAAAACTGCAATGTACTAACTTGTCGCACTTCCCTGCAGAAATGTACAAAATGAGAAATATTAATGACAGATAAGCAAGTTTGATAAAACTGAATTTGTAATTAACTGCTAAATAAATACATAAATAAAATAAAATATATAAATAAATTTGAAACAGAAGATGGACAAGCTGACAAAGTGAAAATGCAGATAATCCACAAATTCAACACTGATGTGTAGAAAAGAACTGCAAATGCTTCCCACACTGATGTATTTTAGTGAACAGAATGAGTAGAATAAAATGGTACACAGCTGGACATGGCACACTTAATTTTTGCTGCTTAGCACATGCAAACTGCTACAATGCTTAGCAAACAATGTTGCTACTAATGTTGCTTGAATGGATTAGTAGCAACAATTATTACAGCCTTGCAAAGAAAAAAATCATACAAACCTGGACTTTTAGAAAGCATTCGATAAGGTCCCACATAGAAGCGGCTGGGCTTGTATACTCTGGAGTTTAGAAGGATGAGAGGCAATCTTATTGAAACATATAAGATTATTAAGGGTTTGGACACGCTAGAGGCAGGAAACATGTTCCTGATGTTGGGGGAGTCCAGAACCAGGGGCCACAGTTTAAGAATAAGGGGAAGCCACTTAGAATGGAGACGAGGAAACACTTTTTCTCACAGATAGTTGTGAGTCTGTGGAATTCTCTGCCTCAGAGGGCGGTGCAGGCCGGTTCTCTGGATACTTTCAAGAGAGAGCTAGATAGGGCTATTAAAGATAGCAGAGTCAGGGGCTATGGGGAGAAGGCAGGAACGGAGTACTGATTATGGATGATCACATTGAATGGCGGTGCTGGCTTGAAGGGCCAAATGGCCTACTCCTGCACCTATTGTCCATTGTCAGTATTTGCTGCTTATTTCCAATTGTTTTGTCCCAAGGAATATTAGAGAATATTAGATGGTCCGAAGAAGGGTCTCGACCCGAAACGTCGCCTACTCTTTTTCTCCATAGAAACTGCCTCACCCGCTGGGTTTCTCCAGCATTTTTCGTCTACTTTAGAGAATCTGAATGGTTTTTTATTTGAGAAAAGAAGCAATAATCTGATTATTTTTTAATGAGCATCATTGATAACAGCTTTTTAATTCTAGATTGGTTACTTATCCAAATTTAAATTCCACAGTTGTCATGATGGGGTTCAAATTCATGACCCCAGGAAAGTAATAACAGTCCTCTGGATAACTGTCCAGTAATTTAACTGCTGCCGAGTAACCACCTTGCTCCATCGAGTCCTGCAGTCAGTATGCACTGCAGACTGAATCCCAGTAGTAAAGATTGTGGACATTTATTTCTGTTAATAGAGCTCCTCAGTCTCTATCACTCTTCTCCTCACAACTTTTTTGGAGATAGATATATCTTAGAAAGATCAGGGCATTAAGGGCTGTGGAGAATTGAAGCAGAGGATGAGTTGAGCCTCGGGCAGTTTAGCCGTGATCAGATAGAATGACAGGGCAAGCTCAAGGGGGTCATTGCTCTACTCCAGCTCCTCGAGGCTTGTGTATTATAACGGAATGATTATTAGGTTTTAATGTTTCAGGTTGCGATCAGTTTTTTCAGAAAATCTGGAACTCATCAGCGGGCAGGGGTTCCTGCTGCCTTACTCCCCTCTGTAACTGTTGACAATGTATTTGCTATCAATTAAACACCACAGTTTCAGGATTTGGAGGTGTTCTAGTTTATGGGTAAACACGTGGCACTTGTTATTGCAGGCAATAGATTTTGAGAGCTGAGGAATAAGAGATGACTTTTCTCAGAAAGTGTCTTTGATAGGCTGCAGTATTCTATATCCACCCCAATGTGGACATTGGACTTTTTCCAGGGACCTGGTGCACTACAATGGTAAGAAGTATATTCTGCACTCTGTATCTTCCCCTTGTATTTGTACCTATTGTACTTGATTATATTTATGTATAGTATTATCTGATTTGATTGGATAGCATGAAAAATAGAGTTTTTCACTGTACCTTGGTAGAGGTGACAATAATAAACCTAAACCTAAAAAGCAAAAAGCTGCAGATTGATAATGATAAAAATGTAAACGATACAGTGGACTGTCCTGATGAAAGATCAGCGACCTTATATCTTATATCTGTTTTTCTCTACATGGATGCAGCTTGACGTGGAAAATGTTCAGCATTTTCTATTGGCAATGTATGCTTAGTGGAGAGAGGACACTGTCAAACAGAGAGCTGACATGAGTTGGGAAAAAAATGATTCCCTCTTCACTCCTGATGGGAAACCAAAGAATTGAAGCCTTTGCCTTCATTTATCTCGTTACCTCAGTTAATTGCGTATCAGCAGCATCGACATCTTTATGCCATTCAGGGTCACGCCACTCCCTTTTGGTATATCTTTTTCCAGATCTATAACTCACGGTCCACAACAAATTACTTTTCTGACTCCAAATGTGATCCGCTCCACTTCTTTCATCAAACCTCTGACCATCTTACATTTTGCTGTCTGGTTCTCTTTCCCTTCAAATCCC
The DNA here is from genome assembly GCF_028641065.1 of Leucoraja erinaceus. Classification (NCBI taxonomy): domain Eukaryota; kingdom Metazoa; phylum Chordata; class Chondrichthyes; order Rajiformes; family Rajidae; genus Leucoraja; species Leucoraja erinaceus. Next base: position 18,622,133 of record NC_073392.1, on the reverse strand, counting down.
TCTACCATGCAAAACTGCTCTTCTTAAGACTGTCTTTGAAATCTACCTCCAGAAAAGCCCTTCTAATCATTGCTTCTTTCACACACCTTTGTGAAGCACTACATTTAAGTGAAAGCCATTGCTATAATAGTAAAAAAAAAGAGGCTGCATTTCAACTCAAGCTAAACAGTAAATATTAAACATGCATGTAACATTTTATGGTAACTTTCATTCAAAAAATATGATATAAGCAATGTGAAAAGCTATTGACAGAATTTCCTACCTCTGTGATGTAGTCAGTAGATTTGATAAATCTCTCAAATTCAGCATTGGTGACTTCGTATACATCCATATAGAACTGCTTAATGTGTGCTTTTCTGGCTGGGCCCTCTCCATCCTGAGGTATCACAGGGTCATTAGTTCCCATGGTGAACACTCCACCTGGTATCAGCACCATCTTAAATAAAAAAACATTATATCAGCGATGAAGGCCAATTATTGGATCTCATTAAATTGATGATGTGATGTAGATTTTCGTCAATTGATTACCAAAACCAAATATTAAGCATTCGAAAAGGAAATAAAGTGGTTGAAGATGAAATGTCAGGAGCTTTGCATTTAGCGTTTCTTCAACTTAACTGAAGAAATACCAGACACACGATTTAACAGGTTACTAATCATTTCATAAAGCATATACCAATGATCTATGACCAATTGTCTGAACGTTATAAGCCAACAGCCAACAAATGAGAATAACAAATGTAATATAAAAAATACTAATTCTGTTTTATTTCCTGTAAGTACTTGGTGTAGCACTGTTCTCCCTGATCATGCTATTTAGAATAAAATAATAATTATCTAAATAATTATGGTGTTGAGAACAGTAGTAAACTAACCTGTCTTTTATGCTGAATGCTGCTTGTATTATTGCATATGGTACTGACCAAATGTACCAATGTATAATTAAGGACTTTATAATAAGCTTAGGATGGATAAATATGTAAAATGACAAATTTGCCATGTTGGCCAACTAAGAGAAGACATTTTTTACGATGACTTAGCAAAACCATAATTTAGTTGAAACCAATTAGCCACATATTGATTGCATGCTGCTATTTCCTTTGATCAATGGGCATCAAGAAAATAGAATTCAAGGATGTGAAATACCTAAAAATGTCTAACCTCTCTGGCTCAAAAAAATTGGAAGATCAAAATTTGATTATTTTACAAATAACTGTAAATTACTCTTCAGTGAAGTACATTATAGTGAGTTTAAAAAATGGAAGGGGACTCAGCATTTCTTCTTCAGTACACGGTGAACTTTATTGATTGTGCCAAGTTGAAAATACTGCAAATTAGCATTACTTCTTCTGCCTTCTTTTTCATGCAATTATGTAATTTTGTTTTCTAGAACAAACAGATTTTGATCCAATTAGTTTTCAGATCCCAGAGATTACAAGCATTTCTGTTTTTTTGTTAACCACAGCAATTGTTTTTACCAGCAATTGATATGTATGTGTGCAATTTCTATACATATATTCTTCTGGTAAAAACAGTCATTCTGCACAAATATATCATACATGATAGCAAATCCATTTAATTATTCACCAGCCTAATTCTATTGGCTGTTAAAGGAGTACTTCCCCTCTAATGGAGTTCTCAGTCATCATGCTGCAAATGTTTAATGTTCAAAATGACTACTGATTTATATCAAGGGAAGGAAAATGAATCAGCAAATTTTGCTTTAGGCAAGCACTTCCTGGTTCTAATGGTTGCAATAAGAAACAAAATGGAAAATATTGGACAATTCTCATATTTCTAGATGACTTTCAATCTATCTATTGTCCAATCCCCAATAAACACTTACTTTAAAAAAAGTAAATTTTCATTGCACTCAGAGGCATATGTTAGAGAGGTCCAGGACTACCAGAGATTGGACAAGATCATGGAAAGATTTGAAAAGAATAAGTTTATAAATTCAAGCATAGTTTACATGGGAGATGATTTATGTTAGTGAGTCTGAAGAAGGACCTAGCATGAGACATCGCCTATCCATGTCCTTCAGAGATGCTGCCTGGCCTGCTGAGAGACTCTGGCATGTTTTGTTCCTCGTATGTTAGTAAACACTGGGCTAATGGGCAAATGTGGTATCACATTATGACATGTGCAATGGATTTTTAAATGATTTCATGTCTGTGCTCAGTAGATCAAAGGACAGAAATGCGTTGGAATTGTCAATTTTAGCTAACAAAGGCATTGAAAATGTTACAGCAGAGGCAGTGGGCCCAGGCAATATTAAAGAAATGAACTGAAAAAATACAATAATAGTGATAGCATGGTGGTGTTATTGAAATTGGTCTCACTTTCATTTTTACAGCCGGTTTGTGAACACTGTAGCACACTTTTAGACAGATGTCAAGATGCAGGAGAGGTGTAATTGGCTATGAAAAAGAGTTTGTGTTACAAACTGCAGCCAATCGCTTCCATTTACCTATTAGTTAGCTGTATAAAATCTCAGCAGATCCTGCACTGAATTATGAATTTGTTGTCTTACAAATTACAAGATAGTAAAGCAACCACGGCAGATACATTGAGATAGAGCAGCGCATGTTTGAGGGGTAGCGTGTAAATGGGAAGTAAGGCATAGATGTCTGGGGGAGTATTGTGATACACCTTTGAAGACATCAGTGGTAACAGTAGGGTATGGGGAAACAAGCCGTGGATACGAGTGGCTAGATAAAAATCAACTTTAATATTGCAAGTACAATGGGCGCAAATGTGGTTGGTGACAACACATTCAAGGACTTTGCAGATAGGTTGGTTGAAAATGGGTAGGATTGCAAGGATGAAGTGGGTCAAATGATGGTTTTAGCTAACAAGAACAACATTTGGATTTAGCTGAGTGAACCACAGATATAAAGACAATGATAGCTAAATAAGGTGGTTACATTAGCAAAAGGAATAGAAGTGAGATAATTATTTTCATTTGAATTAAGGTTAGCCAATTTATTGGAATTGAGATATTTGATTTACAGTTTAATATTTCATGAAAAAATAGGTTTATCCTCGTTGGACACAGTAATATTTGGGGGAAGTTAAAAACAGCCTCAATAATAGCAATTTAAATTGATGAGGATACTTCAATTTCATCCAAGTTTCTCTGAAAATTTGGGAATATAATTCTTGTGATTTATTGCATAGAACCAACAATTTTTGGTGTAAAATGATTGGGCTTAGTGACCAAATGATTTCTCTTGTTCCAGATTTTACTTACATTCTTCCATACCTATTGTTCTGACCCACAGTGCACCATTTTTTTTAAAGCTATCACTGGCTTGTCATTTCTATAACTTATACATTTTGTGATCTAGCTTCCTTTTTCTTGCCCACCTAAATCTTAGTTAGGCTGCGCTTTCTTTCAGAATTTATAAAATGTCAAACCATCCCAGATAAGACCCTCTCTTTATGTCAACTAGAGTTAACAGATTAAATTCCCTTTTGTGCAGATCTTTGCAGGATCTTGATGTATTTCTATCTCCAAGCATTATACGGCTGGAGTTTTCTCATTTTTATTACCCAAGTAATCCTCTTTATAGAGTTTTTTTTCCTTGAAGCAGAAAACACGGAGAGGCATTTCATAAAACAATTAAAAATTGTGTGCAATTTGTCCTTCAAAAGTAGAGTTTAGGAGGGGTTAGGCTAGAGTGTGGAGCTACAGCAGAATAATTGAAATGACCATCTTCATGTTAGCACTGTGTGGTGTGCAGATCAAGATGATAGGTCACTGACTGGAACCACTGAATGTGCCCTTTGCATAGCTGTTGCCCAACCTGATTATTTCCAACCTCTTCTGTTTTTATTTTGTAGCCTTGGTTTTTGATTATTGCCTATGAGCAAGATAAACTGGACTTGGATTTGTTGATCTAATTCTTCTTCGGCTTTCCCACGTTCCAAAAATGATCAAATTTGAAAGTGCTAATGTCTTAAATGTATTAATGTCGCCTATCCATATTCTCCAGAGATGCTGCCTGACCCGCCGAGTTACTCCAGTATTTTGTGTCTATCTTGAGCACTAATGTCTGTCACGGCGCCCTACTTGACACTTCTACTAATAATAATGTAACACTGTAGCCATGATTGTTATAAGTTTGAAGCATTGTTGGGCTTATGCAATAACAGTTGATGGGATATTTAACGTAAGTAGCCGTTACTGGGCAGCAAAAGTTGTGCGTTGCTCTACCTGATTAGTGCGTGGTTTTGAGTGTGACCTGTGGTCCTGTGCAATCTTTTGAGCTTCAACATTGGCCTCCCTGGAGTATTTGACAGCTGCCTGTTTGGCCAAGGAGATGCTGTCGCTCGCAGCCTCGGGGAGAGAACCGGCGGCCTCGGGTCGACTCGTGGAGCCGGATCCGCAGCCGCAGCCGGAGCGGGGCCGTGGAACGTCGGTAATTTCTTGGGCATGATTCAGTCCCAATGAAAGGGCGATCAGCGCGGGGTACAAATAAAGAATCAAACCCCCCGCGTCCGGAGACCGGACCGTGGGCGCCGCCATGACAGTCTGGTCACGTGGTCGGTCGGTCGGTTGACGTCAATGCGGCGACGTGGCTGCAGCCCCTCCCCCTCCGCTATCGACCTGCTCCGGGGTTCACACTCCATCCGTTCATTCACGTTCCAACGGGGTTCACAAGAACAACTCAAAGGTTATTCAAAAAGAACCAAAAAATGGCAGGTATCTGGCTGTAGACCAGCCAATCAGACCGTTCTGGTTGCATCCTTCCCACAACGAGCCGCGGCTGCGGGCAAGAGTCTCCCTCGGGCGGCAGAGCTCTGCCACTCCAGCCACACTCCCACCACTTGGGAGGACCTCAGCGTTGGTTGCGGCTAACCCGCTGCTTGAACACCTTGTGGCTACTGCTGTGTTATGTTTGCTCTGTTTTAAAGGTTAGTTTTTATTGATGATCCAATGTTGTCTCAGCTCACATTAAATTCTGCGTTTATGAATTTCTTATTGCAAATTATTTTTTCCAGTGAAAAGGGAATTTGTGTTGAGGGTTATTACTTAAATGTTTTATAGAATCTTACATGTTTTATAGAATCGGTATTTGACTGAAATTCCTTTAAATTAGTTGGCAATTATTTTGTGACTATGTAATAAAAAATGTTCTTAAACTTCCCGAAATGTATATTTAAGCACAGTCGTATCCTAAAAGTGTGTACCAGATTTAACAACCTCTAAATTATCTGATTGTAGCATTATACACTATTATAATGTATTCATTTCACGAGATGGAAAATTGATATGGAGAATGAACAATTGAAATAATGTGTAAGAAGACATTGTGATTTGTAGGAACGCATGTAATATTTACTATTGCAATGTAAATAGTTTTGCATCAAGATTAATACAGTCCATCCATTGTATTATGTTATAGGTAAGGTGATAAATTGAGATTATTGCATTGTTTATTAGAGGAGTATAAATGACATGATTACTATTGCCTTACTCATGGTTTTCTTCAAATTGTTTGGTGTTTGCAACACGAGTCCCCACCTCTTATAATGATGGGGTCCTTGCTGGACATCTACATAGTATTGAGCCATGCTCTGGTTTTACTTGGTCTGACTGGAAGGAGCCCTGTATTTAAGTCTTAAAATACTAGATGACTTCTAAAATAATCTATTAAATTAGATGAAAATTATTACAATGTGTTTAGGTGATCTTGTGGAATTGTCAGATTTTAAATGCACATGTTATTTTGATCAACAATAAAATCATGGAATATGATGATACAGATCTTAAATGATTTTATACGAACTTGGCAAATGGTTTTATGCGAACCTGCGAACCTTGAAGTAGTGCAGTCAAAATATGTATTTGTCATCTGTTCTAGATATAACCAGAACAATGAAATTCTTACTTGCTGGAGCTTAACAGGCATTGGATAAATAATAAAAATATGAAGTAAATTGTGAAATATTCTAAGTAAACTGGACCAGATAGTGCAAAATGCATAGATCTAGAGCATCTATAGTCGCACAAAGTCCGTGGTGGTATGATACTGAGCTAGGGTTGGAGTTCGGGTTGCACAATGTGATTCAATAACCTGACAGTTGATGGTCTGTAGCTATTCTTGAACCCGAAGGCAATGGTTCTCAGTTGCCTCTACCTGTTTCCCAGTGGTAGCAACAGGAAGAGAGCATAGTCAGGGTCTTTGATGATATTGGCTGCCTTCTTGAGATCCCTTTGAGGGTGGGAGGTCAATTGCAGTTAGTAATGTACATATGTAGAGGTTTGATAGAGTATATAGTGACATGTTGAATTCCCTCAAACCTCTGAGGAAATGGAGGCATTAGTGAACTTTCATTGTGATTGCATCAATGTTCTGAACCCGGGACAGATCATCAGAGATGTACGCGAAGGAACTTGAAGCTGTTAACTCTCTCCACCTCCGTCCTACCCATAAAGCCAGGTGTGTGGCCCTCAGCTTTCCCTTCCTGTTGTCAACAATAAGCGCCTCGCTCCTGCTAACGTTGATAGCAAGATTGTTGTTCTGGCACCCACTCAACCAGATTACCAATCTCCCTCTATACACACTGTAGGCTGTGGGAGAGCTGTCTCATCGGTACCACTAACTACAGCTCTTCCACAGTCTACTGTCTCCACCTCTTCCTTTCCTCTTCCTGCCCCCCCCCCACATCAGTCTGAAGAAGGGTCTCAACTCGAAACGTCACCCATTCCTTTGCTCCATAGATGCTGCCTCACTCGCTGAGTTTCTCCAGCTTTTTGTCTACCTTCGATTGTTCCAGCATCTGCAGTTCTTTCTTAAACATTCCCTCCATACCCTGACTTAATAGTGAATATTTGCCCAATGATACTGGTATCACTGCTGAATTTAAAGATGACTTTGGATTTGTCTGGCTTCACAGTCATGGGTATAATATATTCATGATAGATCATTTTACAAATATGAGGACCTGGATTTAATAAATAGGCTGAATTGGTTGCGAGGCATTAAGGTATCTGGTATCAGTCAGTGGATCCCAACATGGAAGCCACATGCCATTTCTTTGGTTTGGATGATTCTGAATGATGATACCGAGAGGAAAATGTGCTCCACAATTCGGCGAGCGTAAACTATGTTCTGCAAAGCCAACGGTAGTCATCTCTTACATTTTGTTTTTCCCACTGATACATCTGATATTCATTTAAGCGTGTGCCTGTGCTGCCATAAAGAGCATAGGAGCACTTCAAAGTGGACAATCTTTTGGGATTTTCTTATAGAGGCGAGGCTCAATCCCGCGTCAATTACCATTAACTAACTATGAAGTTATACCGAGTCAAAGTTAATCCCCGGGGATGTCAAAGTGACTCCGCCAGAGTCGGGGAATCTGTGTCAAGTCCAACGTGGCCATCGTAAGCAGAGCAAAGTCGGCAGAATTGCAAGATACTGTTGATGTCTAAATGTTGCAGAATCACATTAAAAGAATCTAATTCTAATTCTATTGATATCTGGGCATTCGGTCATGAACAGGACCGCCGAGTCTCGATCTGATACCAAGAATTGAATGTATTTTAAATAAAAGTAAGAAATGTTGGACACGCTCAACAGACCAGGAAGAGAAAGAGTTAACGATGCAGGTGGAAGACCTTCGATTTTTGTTAACACGTCTTGAAATTCTACATGTGCAGAATTGTAATGGCGTGCTTTAGCAAACGTTGGCACTGCTGCCAGCTACCCGTCACCTCCAATGTACGAAGTACGAATCCTTTATTGCAAGCATTTTTTGCCGCACATTGAACATGTCCACATATTTTTGCTCAGTCGTTTTCACACCTTATCCTTCCACATCTCTAGTCTCTACCTTGCCTCTCAGACTGAAGAAGGGTCTCGTCTGTTTCTTCTCCCCAGAGATGTTGCCTGTCCCGTTGAGTTACTCCAGCATTTTGTGTCTTATCTTCGTTGCAAACCAGCATCTGCAGCTCCCTCCTGCACTTATATTTTCCATTTGCCATTTTTTTTTTAAACGACTGAAGAAAAAGTGGTACTAAACAAGAAACAGACAGGTACATAATCTCTTGACGTCTACAGCTCGCATTTTGATATCACTCAGTGACTACTTGAAATATCGCAAGCAAAAGTTTCCTCCCTGCACAGAAACTTTTTGAAGTCTTCGGGGGAGGCGGCAGGAGGGCGTGATTGACGCGCCGGCGGACCAATCAAACGGCGGGGCCCTGGGAAAGAACGTGCGTCGTCCGACGTCACAATGTCTTGGGGAGGGAGGGCAGGACCAAGCCTCGCTCGCGACGTCCGCTGGGAATTGTAGTCCGCAGCCGCTTCGCTTTCATTGCAGGCCGCGGGGTGGAGGACTACAATTCCCAGGGTGCACGGCGGGCCGGGGCAGATCGCTGATAGGCGGCGGCGCCGCATCTGCTGCTGGAGGGCTGGCAGAGAGCGGCGTTATCTAACGGGAACTGTCTCGCTGCAAAAAAAAGGGGTCAAAGAAAGGCGAGCAACCATGGATTCCTTCTACACTACCTAACTACTACTTCTGCACCACTATCACCTACAGGTTCCACTGCATCCAGCTCCTCTTTTTAAGGTCAGTGATTTTTGTTTATAGCGTATTCTTGCTTTAACTTTAAATAAACTTAAGGGGAGCAGAGAAAAAAGCGCAGCTCAGCACCCAACGGCAGAAACTACTGGCTGTGGCATATGTGCTATTGTTTTCATTCGGGGTTAAAAGAGATTAATCAACTTTTATAGACTTGCAACTAAAATGGAACAAAGTCTACGCAAGGAACGGAGATCAGCGAGCTTGTGGTTGAAACACTGTTGTAACTTTGTGTTCGGCAGAGGGCTCTTTTTCTGCAACTTGTTTCTCTGCCTAATAAAGCTAATGCCTACATTGGAGGAAAACAAATGTAGCGGTCACTGTATGGAATGCAGCTGCTGCAGCTCCCACCCCCTTCCTCAACAAACTCCCCACCCAACCTCTTTAGGATCTGTCGCTTTAAATCTAGCTGGTCAGAGCTCTCATTGTAATAATATGTGGTTTCCAATTATCTTGTGTTCGAGGAGATTAAACCAATTTATTTTCGTGGTGGTGCGATTTGAGATTTGAGCAGCATTGATTTAATTCTGCTTTTGCTTTTTGCAAAATACTTGTAATTGACGCTTGTCATTTTAATATGTGAAAAGTATTATTAATTAAACCGTTGTTTGCTTTTGACGGGCGAACGCCTTGTGTTAGTGGTAGAAACACAGTTTCTTAGCGGGACTATTGTGTTTGGTTTGACAGCTCCGAAAAAGGGATGAGAGATGTCTGACAAGATGTCGAGTTTTCTTCATATTGGGGATATAGTCTCCTTGTACGCCGAAGGATCCGTCAATGGATTCATCAGCACGTTAGGGTGAGTATGTTACGGCAGCCTTCCTCTTGTCCTATTTCGCTGAACCAGTGATTCTCTCCGCCGGAGTGAATAAGCGGGGCGAAATATTTCGAGCCTTTCTTTCGCCGTGACGTTCTTAACGGGCATCTTAAAGAGAAGCGTAATGCTCTTGCCCTCAAAGGGTTACTCTTTTAACGAGGATCGTGCATAACAGTAAAAGGCAACAACTATACAGCCCATTCATAATCTTTGAAAAGGAAACAATGAATTAAGGTTGTGATGTTGATGCATTGGCAAATGTAAATTCCTTGTAGAAGTCAGCTGTCATAATACTAAATGTGGGTAATATTGCTCAAGTGGATTTTGACAAGTAAACCGAGCTTTCTTTGGGTACAAAGGTCCATCAACAGCATATAATCCTCCAACATTTTCACCTCCTCCAACGGGATCCCACTACTGGCCACATCTTCCCATCTCCACCTGGTTCTGCTTTCCGCAGAGACCGTTCCCTCCACAATGCCCTGGTCAACAAGTCCCTTCCCATCCAAACCGCCCCCTCCCCAGGCACTTTCCCCTGCAACCACAGGAGATGCAACTCGTGTCCCTTTGTCCCTCGACTCCATCCAAGGATCCTGACAGTCTTTTCAGTTGAGGCTGAGGTTCACTTGCACCTCCTCCAACCTCATCTACTGTATCTGCTGTTCCAGGTGTCAACTTCTGTGTAGGCAACATCTGTGAGACTAAGCGCAGGCTCTGCGGTCATTTAGCTAAGCACCTCCGCTCAGTCTGCCTTAACCTACCTGATCTCCCGGTTGCTCAGAACTTTAACTCCTCCTCCCATTCTCAATCTGACCTTTCTGTCCTGGGCCTCCTCCATTGTTAGAGTGAGGCTCAGCGCAAATTGGAGGAACAGCGCCTCATATTTTGCTTGGGTAGCTTGCACCCCAGTGGTATGAACATTGACCTCTCTAACTTCAAATAGCCCTTGCTTTCCCTCTCTCTCCATCCCCTCCCCTTTCCAAGTTTTCCCACTTGTCTTACTGTCTCCGACTACATTTTATCTTTGTCCCACCCACTCCCCTGACATCAGTCTGAAGAAGGGTCTCGACCGGAAATGTCACCCTTTCCTTCTCTCCAGAGATGCTGCCTGTCCCACTGAGTTACTCCAGCATTTTGTGTCTACCAAGGCCCTTCAAGAGTTCCACAAAGGCGGCCTGTACCCAGGAACACATTGGAATGTGGTAAACGTTTGCTCAGTAGGGCTCTGAAATGTAATTAAATATACTGAGAGCTAATTATGACCTTCACACTACAGATGAATTACATTTATCTTGCTGAAGGTCTCCTGCCTGGTTTCGATTGGTTTTCCATTATAAACCTAGCTCTCCTATCTCTCCAACTGAATTATCCCAACAAAGTCGATGTGTTGCAAGTGGAGTTGAATCTGGAAATATATTCTTGTCAGACCTCAGCTGCAAATGTGGCAAAGCATAACCCATTGACAGCCATGTAAAAAACTGCCTGCTCTGCATCACGTCCATATCATTATCATCAGTGATTGGCCAAATGGCCAAATTCTGCTTCTATCAAGTCTACTCAGCCATTCAATCATGGCTTATCTATCTCTCCCTCCTAACCCCATTTTCCTGCCTTCTTCCCATAACCTGACACCCATATCCCTTCTTCCCCTGGAACTCCTGAAATAGGGGTGTGTTTTCTGAGGATTCTTCAGTCAGAGAGAGCTTTCACCTCTCACTTTCTAGCACTAGCGACCACTGATCTAAAAACCATCTCTTTTTTCTTAAATATCTTCTGCAATTTTATTCCTCACTCTCCCTCCTAAATACAAAATTCCAAAGATGTACAACCCCCTTTTTGTGAGTCCAGGTTGTAGACATTGAAGCCAGGATAAATATCATCCTTGCATCTGCCCTATCAGACCCTTAACTTAAAGGTCCATGCTCAGATGGGATTAATCTTTCCGCTTATGACAAACATACTATCCCAGGGTTCAATTTAGAAAACATTTATTGCATTCCTTTGTGATATGGTGTAGCAAGATCAAATCTGTACACAAAATTCTAGAAGTCGGGAACTCTGTACATTTACAGCAAAGCATTTCAACTCGTGCGCAAAGGCCAATCTACTTTTTGTCTTTCTCCATGGATTTAGAAAAAAAATACACCAGGTTAGAAGATTACTCGCTCCTTAGATACCAAAATTTAATGTGGCCAACATTGGGGCATCATAATTGCTCTTTTGACATTATGCTGAGAAAAGGACAATTCCCCAGCTCTTGCTGTTTCTGTTAAGGGTCATTAGATAAATACCATGACCATAACTACCACTAGCCAAGTAATCTTTCAAGAATCGAGTTCTGCCAACTCTGGCATCATGTACATTCCTCACTCCGTCTGTCCACCAAAGGTGACCAAACCTTCAGCTTCCTGGCATGATGTCGAAATGTTTCATCTAACCCCAGCAGCTTTTAAAACATCTGACCAATCTTTTAACCATGTAAATTACAAAATCAACTGTGCTGTGATAAGGCAACAACCTGTTAGGCAAACAAACTTGAAAATTGATCACTATTCTGTGAATATACACTCAATGCATTTGCAATGATGTTGGCAGAAAGAACATCAGTCGGAATAAAATGGTCTGGCCCATTCTTGTACTCTGTGTACAGTGTGCTATCAGTTGGGGCTTTAGAATAATTCCAGAGTTAATCACTCTGAAATTAAGAGAATAGTCTAAGAATTTGATTCAATTATACTTTATTGTCTCATGCACAGAGGTACAGTGAAATGCTTTGTTTTTGCATACAACCCGGAAAAATCATACATCAGACCTCACCTAGGCAGTACACACGAGTCACCAAGTTTCTGTCAAAGTTACAAAACGTTCACCAAATAGTCCTATCTGCCTGCCACTGCAGGTTGCCCCCTACCAGGTTCCCTTTCATTCTCAACAGCCCCCTGCCAAGTCCCTTCCTTCGTTCTCAGTGGTCCGGTGATACCGCCATAAAATGAATGTTTTGAGATTTTGTCTAACATTTTTTTTGTTTTCGTTTTGTTTGAAAGCCTTGTGGATGACCGATGTGTGGTGCAACCGGATGCTGGAGACTTGAATAACCCACCTAAGAAGTTTAGAGGTGAGTAATGAATCTTCAAAGTTCCATCTTTTGGAAATTCTAATCTACTGGGCTTGTTAAAATATTCAATATTGTATGATTGCATTCTATTGGGTGGAATTTGTCAAAATTGATCCCACTAATCTTGAATTTAAGTGCAGCATTCACAATTGTGAAATTATATAGACTTGATGTACTGTACAATTTGTTTGGAAAGATGATACCAAGTTGTTATGGGGAGAGGAGTGTCATTGACTCTGGATTGCTTTTGAGAACTACTAGAGTAGGGGAGTCGCGAACCAGAGGATATTGGTTTAATCGGAAACTGATGGGTAGCTTTTTCGCACAATAGGTGTATGGAACGAGCTGGCAGTGGAGGTATTTGCAGCAAGTATTATTGCATGGATAGATGGTTTATAGTACTATTGCACGGGTTCATGGATAGGACAGGTTGAAGGATATGGGTCAAACACAGGCAGGTGGGACTAGTGTAGATGAGACGCGTTCGTTGGTGTGGGCAAGTTGGTCTGAAGGGCCAGTTTCCATGCTCAATGACTCTATGACGATGACCAACATCAAATTAACAAACTTAAACTTTTTAGTGACCCAAGTACATTTGTATTATAGGTTTAGGTTTATTATTGTCACATGTACTGAGGTACAGTTAAAAGCTTTTTGCATGCTATCCAAAATAGATAATTTGTACTATACACAAATGCAATAATGTCAAACTAAAGTTCAATAAATAGAGCAAAGGGGCAGATGCACAGTGCAGAATAAATTTCTCAACATTGTAGCTCATCAATTCCATAAACAAAGTCCAATGCCCACAAATTGTTAGAGATGAATTGGACAGTGCCGTAGCTTGTGGAAGGACCATTCAGAAGCCTGATAACAGAGGGGAAGAAGCTGTTGCTGATCTTTGTTTTTCTGTAGTCAAGCTGGATGTCATAAGTGTAAAGCCCTCAATTAGTATTGACTTGCACAGATTTGTAATGCGGGAACATTTTGTTGAAGTGCAAGTTTCATTGTGGTTGGTGTGTTTCTTTCTAAATCCATGTTGGTTAACTGTGTCAATTAATCTGGGGATTTGCGCCTTGGTGGTTTTGTATTTTAATTGGCAAAATGTCAGTTCCCTAGTGTATAGTGGCTAGATTAGCAGAGGTTGACCCCAAGAAAACTAAGTGCTGGCAGCATTTATTACTGCAATAAAAATGTAGGAAATGTCATGTTACTTAATTACTGAACTGACCAGAACATTACTGAAAATGTCTCCTCATTCATTTGCCCCACTCCACAACTTTTAACTTATGTATGCGTGGATTTTTGATTTGGATTTAGTTTTTATTGTATTTGTGGAAAAGCATTTCCTTGATTAAACATCATGTGAGCAAGAGGGTTGTCTAATCAAGACTTCAGAATGTGTTGATAAAGTGCAGCAATGTAAGCCTTTGAATTAATGTGAATGACGACGGTGTGCTAGGTCAACCTGCTGCTCTTCCCGTTATTGCAAAGTCAAAACTAATGTATTGTAAATAGGTCACTAGATCTGCAGTAGGGTGAGGAAGTCACTTCTACTGCACAATATCCACTCATTTCCAACCTAGTGGATGATGTTTATCAGCCCTCTATTCTTAATATTTAAAAAAATTAAAGTATCTATTTTCTATTAATTTGAATATTAATTCAACCCACCAGCATATAGAAGGCCTTGTCCAAAATGTAGCCAAGCACAGACATTTAGAGTTCCCTCCAAATGCACGCAAGGGAAAGCAAGCCCGTATCCGAGTATAATAGACAAAAGTAACAAGGGCCGATCTTAATATGTGACAGCTTTTACTGTGGGCATTTGCTCTGCCAGAATCTTTGCAAGTGGAGAACAATATGTGCAAGGATATGCTTTAGAGACCTATTCACTTGCAGTTTAAAAAATAATTGGATCAATTTCTATATGCAGATTTTGACGTTTTGTTTAATGCAGATTAATCTCTCAGGAGTAACCTAGCTTGGCACTCTGTACTATTTTCCCACATCCTTCGAGAATATTTCAAAACCTTTTTGATATTAGTTTAAAACTGGAGCTACTGCTATGTGATTTGGGTCATTAATCTCATTTTGGAGACCTATTTAAAAGCTGATTGTTCAGTGGAATGGCAATTGGAATCCTGTTGATCTGTGTGTTCTATTTTTAATACGCTAGTATTTCTGCATCTGTTAGTGACAGAAAAACCACTCTAGTAATGTTGATTGTATTTTACTTTAAGTTTTCCATTTGCAGAGCACCTTTCGTGACGTCAAGCAATCTAAACTTATTTAAAAACAATAAAATACTATGGAAATAACACGCTATAGTGAAAGTGGAATGTGTGTATCTCTAACTTCAAGTAACCTGTGCATCGCCCTCTCTCCGTCCCTTCGCCACCCTAGTCGGCGTACACGTTTCACTGTTGTCCTGCTGCATTTCACTGTTTGTGTCACTCGTTATCACCTTCTCCACAGCCAACAATGGACTATTGTGGGCTCCACCTTTCCTTGATGGAAAATTGTTCCTGATGTTGGAGGAGTCCAGAAGCAAGGGTTACAGTTTAAGAATAAGGGGTAGGGCATTTAGACTGAGATGAGGAAAAACGATTCCGCCTACAGAGTTGTGAATCTGTGGAATTCTCTGCCACAGAAGACCGTGGAAGCCAATTCACTGGATGTTAACAAGAGAGTTAGATATAGCGCTTGGGGCTAGCGGAATTAAAGATATAGGGAAAAATCAAGAACGGGGTACAGGTGCACAACCTTTTATCCGGTGTTCCAGAAACCGAAAAGCTCCGAAAACCGGCCATTTTTTCCAGATGTCGTCTGCGCACCAAAGCTCGCTTAAACATCTGTAAATCATTGCTTAAATGTTAGTCAGTTAGTTTGGAGGGCTTTTATGTGAAGGGGGGTGAAGGGGTAAACTTTAATTCTTAGTCCCCTACCTGGTCGGAGAGGCGGGGAGCGGTCAATGCATTACCGGGTCGCCGTGCAGTAAGCTCCGCAGCGCTGTGGCCGGTGGGGCTGCGGGCGACGCCGGTTGTAGCTCCGACCCCGGCAACTCTACCCCTGGCTGCGAGGCGCTACAAATCCAGCGCGCCCCAGCTCCACGAATGTCGGGAGTCGGCGGCATCGCAGCGCTGGGATACCAGCGGGGAGCGGGCAATGCCTAACCGGGTCGCCGTGCGGCAAGCTCCGGAGCGCTGTGGCCGCCGACACACAACATCGCGGAGCGTCGCTGGATTTGGAGCCGCGCAGCCAGGGGTAGAGTTGCCGGGGTCGGAGCTCCAACCGGCGCCGCCCGCGGCCGGACGGAGCCCCCAGCTCCGCGGCTCCAAATCCAGCGACGCTCCGCGATGTTGTGTGTCGGCGGCCACAGCGTTCTGGAGCTTGCCGCACGGCGACCCGGTAAGGCATTGCCCGCTCCCCGCTGGTATCCCAGCGCGACGCCGCCGACTCCCGACATTCCCGGAGCTGGGACGTCCGACCGCGGGCGGCGCTGGATTTGGAGCGCCTCGCAGCCAGGGGTAGAGTTGCTGGGGTCGGAGCTACAACCGGCGCCGCCCGCGGCCGGACAGAGCCCCCAGCTCTGCGAGGTTGGGAGTCGCCGACCAGGTAGGGGACTAAGAATTAAAGTTTCCCCCTTCACCCCGACTCCACCACCACCACATAAAATCCCTCCAAACTAACTGACTAACATTTATGCAATGATTCTCCCGGTCACCGGGGAGGAGGCAGCAGCTCCAGACTTTTCAAGCCCCCCGCGCTACCTACCTAATCTACGCTAAAAATCTTCCATTCTGAAATCCGAAAATGTCCGAAATCCGACAAGTGTCTGGTCCCAAGGCTTTCGGATAAAAGGTTGTGCACCTGTACTGATTTTGGATGATCAGTCATGATCATATTGAATAGTAATGAATGGCTCGTGGGGCCGAATGACCTAATCCTGCATCTATTTTCTATGTTTCATCATCATTCCCCAAACCGTTAATTCAAGGATTGAGAAAAATTTCATAATTCAACAAAAACACCCAAACATTGATTAACTATGGGAAGTTAGAGTATGGGAGCAGGCTAACAAACATTTAAAAACGAGATTGTAAGCATTTCTGTAGATACAAAATAAGGAAACGATTAGCAAATTTTAATGTGGATTCCTTGCATTCTAAGACGGGAGATATTGGGGAATGATAAACTGAACAAATATGTTGTATGACTTTGTGGAAGATGACACAGAAAAAGCCTTCTAGAAATGGTAATAGATACAGGAACTGAGTGAAGGAAGAATTCAAAGGAATTATTGAGAAGACTTACGTTGACAACATTAATAGGACTGAGAGGCAACAAATCCCCACAATGTGACGAGTTGCATTCTAAGATCTTAAAAGAGGATGCTGTTGACGTCTTACAAAATTCATCCACCTCTCTCAAACAATTCCTGAAAATTAGGAGTGCAAATGCCCTATTTAAAAGGATGGGGAGAGAGAAATTATGAAAGTATAGACCTTTTAGTCAGATGTCAATAGTAGGGAAAATGTTTGGTTTTATTTTTAAGTGGTAAAGGAACAGTTGAAAATTATAGGATTGGCTAGAGCCAATATATTTATGAAAGTGAGATGTTTTTGAAATTTCATATTTTTTGAAGTTGTCTCCAGCCCAACGAGACAAACTGGATTATGTGCATTTGGACTTTCAGATAACTTTAAGGTGATACATAGGATCATACAACTAACTTACAGTTCAGGGTATTGCCCCACAATGTCTGAGCTGAACATGATGCCAAAACCATCTCTTATCTACATGTGCTTAATTCTCATCCTTCCATTCTTTGCAGAGCCATATGCCTATCAAAGTCTCTGAAATGCCACTATTGTATCTGCTTCAACCATCAAACCTGACTGTGTTCCATGCACTCGCCACCCTCTTGCTTAAGTTGACCCACATATCTCATAAACTTTGCCCCTCTCATCTTAATACTATTCCCTACAGAGAACTTGGTGAAAGTTAATGGGGATGTCTTAGGGATAGTTTACATCACACGAGAAGAGGTGCTGGACATCTTAAAATGGATGAAGGTAGATAAATCTCCAGAGACTCGTTAGGTATTTCCAAGAACATTGGGAAGTGAGAAGAAATGGCAGGAGCTTTAAATGAGATATATAGAAACATAGAAACATATGCACTGTCGTTAGTTACTGTAGGTAATTCTGAGGAATTCTAAACATGCATTTGAAAAATCTGATATTAATTAGGCATAGTCAGGATGGCTTTGTGCATGGTGGTGGAAGCAAACATGATAGTGGCTTTTAAAGAGGCATGTGGATATGCAGTGGATGATGGGTCGTGGATCATTCCATGAGAGTGGCATCGCAAGCAGTTGGTGGTAAATTTGTGGCACACTGGCCTTCATCAGTGGGGCACTGAGCATAGAAGTTGGGGTTACACAGAAAAGCTGGAGAAACTCAGCGGGTGCAGCAGCATCTATGGAGCGAAGGAAATAGGCAACGTTTCGGGCCGAAACCCTTCTTCAGACTGATCAGGGGTGGGGGTGGGTGGGGACAAGAAAGGGAAAAGGAGGAGTAGCCGGAAGGCTGGAGGGTGGGAGGAGACAGCAAGGGAGCTGAGGAAGGGGAGGAGACAGCAAGGACTAACAGAATTGGGAGAAGTCGATGTTCATGCCCCCGGGATGCAGACTCCCCAAACGGAATATGAGGTGCTGTTCCTCCAATTTCCGGTGCTGCTCGCTGTGGCCATGGAGGAGACCCAGGACAGAGAGGTCGGAGATGGAGTGGGAGGGGGAGTTGAAGTGCTGAGCCACCGGGAGGTCAGCTTGGTTATTGCGGACCGAGCGGAGGTGTTCGGCGAAACGATCGCCCAACCTCCGCTTGGTCTCACCGATATAGATCTGCTGACATCTAGAGCAGCGGACGCAATAGATGAGGTTGGAAGAGATGCAGGTAAACCTCTGTCGCACCTGGAACGATTGCTTGGGTCCCTGAAAGGAGTTGAGGGGGGAGGTAAAGGGACAAGTGTTGCATCT
The DNA here is from genome assembly GCF_028641065.1 of Leucoraja erinaceus. Taxonomy (NCBI): domain Eukaryota; kingdom Metazoa; phylum Chordata; class Chondrichthyes; order Rajiformes; family Rajidae; genus Leucoraja; species Leucoraja erinaceus. The sequence continues at coordinate 18,603,566 of NC_073392.1, read as the reverse complement.
GCTGCGGCCGCAAGGGAAAGTGCCCGGGGAGGGGGTGGACCGAGAGGGAAGGGAAGAATTGACAAGGGAGTTATGGAGGGAGCGGTCTTTGCGGAAGGCAGATATGGGGGGAGATGGGAAGATGTGGCCAGTAGTGGGGTCACGTTGGAGGTGGCGAAACTGACGGAGGATTATTTTTTGTATGTGATGGCTGGTGGGGTGAAAGGTGAGGACTAGGGGGACTCGGCCCTTGTTGCGAGTGCGGGGATGGGGAGAGAGAGCAGTGTTGCGGGGTATGGAAGAGACCCTGGTGCGAGCCTCATTTATGGTGGAGGAGGGGAACCCCCGTTCCCTGAATAGTGAGGACATTTCAGATGTCCTGGTGTGGAACGCCTCATCCGTGGAGCAGATACGGCGTAGACGGAGGAATTGGGAGTAGGGGATGGAGTCCTTACAGGAAGCAGGGTGGGAAGAAGTGTAGTCCAGATAGCCATGGGAGTCAGTGGGTTTATAGTGTATGTCGGTTAGAAGTCTATCACCTGCAATGGAGATAGTGAGGTCAAGGAATGGTAGGGAAGTGTCGGAGATGGTCCAGGTGTATTTCAGTGCCGGGTGGAAATTAGTGGTGAAGTGGATGAAGTCAGTCAGTTGTGTGCGGGTGCAGGAGGTGGCACCAAAGCAGTCGTCGATGTAGCGGAGGTAGAGGTTGGGGATGGGGCCCTGGTATGTATTGAACAAGGATTGTTCGACGTAACCTACAAATAGGCAGGCATAGCTGGGGCCCATGCGTGTGCCCATAGCTACGCCTTGTATTTGGAGGAAGTGGGAAGAGTCGAACTCGAAGTTATTGAGGGTAAGGACCAGCTCCGCTAGGCGGAGGAGAGTGTCAGTGGCTGGGTATGGGTTGCTTCTCTGGTCGAGGAAGAACCGGAGGGCTGTGAGACCATCGTGGTGGGGGATGGAGGTGTATAGTGATTGGACGTCCATGGTGAAGATGAGGGGGTGAGGGCCTAGAGAATTGAATGCGCGGAGACGACGGAGAGTGTCTGAGGTGTCTTGGACATAGGTAGGGAGGGATTTAACCAAGGGTGATAGGATGGAATCAAGGTATTTGGAAATGAGTTCGGTGGGGCACGAACAGGCGGAGACAATGGGTCTTCCGGGACAATCTGGTTTGTGGATTTTAGGGAGAAGGTAAAATCGGGCTGTGCGGGGCTGGGGAACGATGAGGTTGGAGGCTCGGTCGGGTAGGGCATTGGAATGGATGAAGTTGGTGATGGTGCTGGAGATGGTGGCCTGGTGCTCGTCAGTGGGGTCATGGTCCAGGGGTAAGTAGGAGGAGGTGTCCGATAGTTGGCGCGTGGCCTCAGCTTTGTAGAGATCGGCGCGCCAGACTACCACGGCACCTCCCTTGTCAGCGGGTTTGATAACCAAATCTGGGTTGTTGCGGAGTGAGTCGATGGCAGAGCGTTCCTGTGGTGAGAGATTGGAGTGAGACAGGGGAGTGGAGAAATTGAGGCGGTTGATGTCGCGACGGCAGTTAGTGATAAAAAGTTCTAAAGCCGGAAATTGGCCACGAGGGGGGTTCCACGAGGAGGGGGTGCGTTGGAGACGGGAAAAGGGGGTCATCAGTGGGGGGCGAGGACTCCTTCCCATGGAAGAAAGCTGTGAGGCGGAGGCGACGGTAGAAGCGCTCCAAGTCGTGGTGGGCGCGGAATTCATTGAGGTGGGGACGGAGGGGGACAAAGGTAAGACCTCTGTTGAGGACGGACCGTTCGGTGTTGGAGAGGGGGAGGTCGGGGGGGATGGTGAACACTCGACAGGGATGGGGGTTGGGTCCGGAGGAAGGCAGGTGGGGATGAGGCGATGTGTGGTGGGGGGGTGGTGGGTGGTCAGGGGGTGGGGGGGGTGAGAGGGCTGTGGTGTGGGTGGGGAAGAGCAGGGGCCCACACAGTTAGAGGGGGTGGGGGGAGGAGACTTACAGTTAGAGGGGGTGGGGGGAGGAGACTCAGTCGAACTGCCACTGAGGTGAGCAAGGCTGGGTCGACTGGCACTAGGACCCAGTGGAGTCAAACCCAGGAGAGAGGGAGTGAGCAGCGTGAGGGCTTCAGGCCCAGTGGAGAGTCCAGGCTCCAGGTAAGGCGACGGCTGTTGGTTGTAGGGGGGAGGTGGAGTGGCGGGGATCAGCGGACCCGATGGTGGTAGTCCAGAGGCGTGGGTCAACGGACCCGATGGTAAGAGTCCGGTGGCGCGGGTCAGCGGACCCGATGTTCGGCGTCGATGGTCGGTTGAGTCGGGGTCCGCGGGCGATTTGTGGGAGGTCCCGGTGGGCGGATGGTCGGCGCGGCGGCAAGGCTCGGCCAGCCCGGGGAAGGCGACGAGATGAGCGGGGTGCGGTGCAGCGGCCATGCTGGGAAGGCCCCGGTCCCGCGGCGATGCCCGGTGGGTCGGGGTCGGGTCCGGCGGCGATGCCCGGTGGGTCGGGGTCGGGTCCGGCGGCGATGCCCGGTGGGTCGGGTCCGGCGGCGTTATTGGGGAGGCCCGGTGAGACGGCGGCGTAGGGTAGGCCCGGTGCGGCGATGAGGCTAGGTTGTCCCAGAGAGCGGCGAGGGTCGGAGGAATCGGCGGGGAGAAGAAAGTCGGAGTTACCGTAGCGGCGAGGCTGGGCGTTATCGGTGGGCAGGTGAGGGTCGGCGGCGGCAGCATCAGCGTGGAGGTCGGTGAAGGCGGCGTCCTGGTGAGTGTTGAAGGCGCTCCTCGTGGCCAAGATGGCGTCGCGGGACTCGGGCAGGCGATGTAGGCCGGAGTCGGGGCCCGGAGTCTGCGGGTGTTGCGGGCCGTCGGGAGAGGCCTGGAGGCGGGATAATTTGAGGTCCTTGGTGTAGTTCAGATGGGCCAGGACTTGTTGATTGAAGCGGTGGATCTTCCGGCGGATAAAATATAATTGGGGTCCGTTGCAGGTCTGGGTAAGTGAGGCCTGAAGTTCAGGTAGGGTAGATGTGAGTTCCTGCTGGTGCCGGCGCATCGCGGCCAGGGTGGATCTCAGTGCCCGGTTGGAGAATTGCTGGGTATGCCGGTGGATGGCCAGTCGGGGTTGTTGGGGTGTTGGGGTGTTGTGCTGTAGTTGTGCAAGATTGGTGAGGCTATACCTGGAATATTGTGTTCAGTTTTGATCATCCGTCTATAAATAAATATACCATTAAGCTAGAAAGAGTGCAGAAAAGATTTCAGGATGTTGTCTGGGCTCAGTAGACAGTATCTGGAGGGAATTTGGGCATGCTAGGACTTTGTCCCTTGGAGCAGAGCAGTCTGAGGGGTGATATTATAGAGGTGTATAAAATTGTGAGGTGAATAGAAATGGGGGGGGAATGCACACCGTCTTTTTTCTCAGGGTATGGCGATAGAGAATTAGAGGACATGGGTTTAAGGTGAGAGTGGGAAGATTTAATAAGAACCAACATTTTCGCACAGGATGGTGGGTTTATGGAATGAGCTGCCAGAGGAAGTCGTTGAGGCAAGTATCGCAACATTTAAATAGCATTTGAACACGTGTGTACATAGGAAAGATTTTAGAAGATCTAGGTTAGTGGGCAAATGGCACTACCTTAGATGGGCAACTTGGTGGCATGGATGAGTTTGGTTGAGGGGCCTGTTTTCTGATTCTGTATGAAACACTGATTTTTAAGGGGCTTGACTGGGTATTTGTGAGACATTTATATTCTCCCAGTCTGGGGTGAATAGGGCCAGGGGTCATCTCCACAAAATAAATCGCCAGCCATTCAGGAATGCGAGGCAAGAAATTTCTTCAAGCAGAGCACAGTGAAGCTTTGGACTTTTGTACTCCAGGGACTACGAGCATTATGGTGATGAGTAAAATTAAGGCAGAGATTAATAAAGGAAAATTGAGTTAGTGCAGATAGATGCCACTCAATAAAAAAGATCAGCAATAATTTAATTGAAAGGCAGAGTTGATGTGAGATGCGGAACACGCTGTGTTCTTGTGGTCTAGTTCTAACAACCAATAATTTGCTCCATTTAATAAGTACAATCCAAGACGGAAAGAATCAAAATCTCCAATTGTGTATTTCCGATATTTACAGTATTATGGTTTAGTGTAATTGTAGATGTCAAATGTTTCCACAAAGAAATGGAATTAACAATACTGGAATCATTCTTGTGAACTTCCAAGCGCACATGCTATAATGGGCAAGAATGTATATTCCCTGCCCTGTCCGGTTTTACTACATATGTCAGGGTGCCTACCTTTACAAGAGCTGTGCTGTCTTGGGAAAGACAGAAAGCAAAATGTCAGACTAATTGTTATGTAATGGCAGAGAGCCAACAACTTATTCTTCAAGATTTGGAACACAAAACTCCACAACTCTTTGGCCGCTCCTTTGACCATCTCTTTTGTGCACAGTTGTACCTCTGGAAAGAAGCAGTAGTACAGTTGTATGGAATCAAAAGATGTGCAAAGGTAATTTGTGATCTGTTATTCTTCCATGGGTGTGAAGATTTATTGTATTAAAAGGCAGCACTGTGGCGCAGTGGTAGAATTGCTGCCTTACAGTGCCAGGGACCCACTTTTGATCCTGACCACAGGTTGTATGATGTTTGTACATTCTCCCGTGGCCATGTGGGGTTTCTTCCTCTCACATTCAAAGACTTACCGGTTTGTAGGTTAATTGGCTTTGGTCAAAAATAGTTAATTGTTTCAAGTGTGCAGGATAGTGTTGGGATATGGGGATTACTGGTGGGACAACTGGCCTGTTTCTGTGCTGTGTCACTAAACTAAACTAAGCTCTAAAAACTAAATGACTATAGTTATAAATTTTGTCTTGCACTTGATTTAACAAATGTTACACATTTCACATTGGTTAAACAGCTCATTTCTGCACACTGATTCACTGAATTAGATCCAAAGAGCAACCATTGGTCCAAATTTGAAACCATTTCATTCTTAATATAGTTGAAAAATCTTGATAAGGAGCCACTATGGGGCTGTCCCACTGTACGAGCTAATTCAAGTGTTCTCCCGAGTTTCCCCCGATTCGAACTCGGAGAATTATTGTAATAGCCGCTCGTAGGTACTCGGGGCTTTCGTGGACATTTTTCAACATGATGAAAAATCTTCACGAGTCTTCCCGAGCTTACTGCGTTTCCCGAGTACCTGCCGTTAGCGTTACGAGCTGCTAAGAGACGTCCTGAGCTTCGACATACCCGCAACGTACATTCTACGTGCTTACCGCGAGTTTGATTTTTTTTTTTTTAACTCGGGAGAGCTCTTAAATTAGCTTAAACAGTGGGACAGCCCCTTTACTATGAGCTCAGACCTCTTTTCCCATCTTCCCCTGGGGAGAAGTGTGCTGATCTTCTTCCTGAGCTGCTGTAGGCTGTGTTATGTTGGAAGCTTCAAGATTTTCACCCGACAGCAATGAGGACATAATGACTATATTTCAATGTCAGGATAGTACGTGACTTGATTAGTGGTGTTCCCATGTGTATGCTGTCCTTTCGCTTCATTGTGCTGGAGGATGGGGAATTGGGTGATGCATCATTATTTTTAGAAATTCAGTAACTGAAAAAATTTACAAATTTGAAACTAGCCCATTTATATTTAAGCTTTTTTTCGGGAAAAATAAACCCTGTGCTCTTTGATTTCCCATTTCTTCCCTTGTTTTGATCAGACCAATTGAAAATGCTACATTCCTGGATGATGCAGGCATTCCAGGTACAAAGCCATAATTCAGGTTTTTTTTTAAAATAATCCTGCTTTGCACTCCTGGTATTCTTTGCCTCTGCTGCAGTTTTATTAATATGCCACAATTCTATATTGCTTTGGCTGGCTTTTGCCAGATGCTTGCCACTTCCTTCACCGGTGTCTTTTGTCTCTCATCCTCTCTACACTGACAGCTGGGGCCAATAAATGCTCCTGTCATAATCCAATAATCAGCAAGGCAATGGTCCAACAGGTTGCTTGGGGCACAGTTTTTCAATGGACCAAATTGGGTGTGCAAGATACTAAATGGAAAATTAACATTGACGGTTTGAATCTGCCCTGTTGCTGTCTATCCACATCCACAGTTCCTGTCTGCCTCCTCTAAACTGCTTAAAAACGAGGGCATGCAGATCTCTTTTGCCCCTGAGAGCAGCACAAGATGATGGTAGGCTTCATGCCAGCCTCTGCTATCAAAACCTGATGTACCTGATAATCTTTGACAGCTGAGTTAACAGTTCCTTTGAGACTGTTTTTAAATGTTTCCAGTTAAAAGCAGTTTCCAGTTGGTCAACTTAAATTTTATAAATGAAAAAATGCAATTTAAAAATGTATTAAAATTATACTAAATATTAAGTAAACCAGTTTGCATCACTATCTTAGATGCAATATGCTGGAGTAACTCAGCGGTTAGGCAGCATCTCTGGGGAAAAGGAGTAGGCAATGTTCTGGGTCAGACTGAGAGTCAGAGTCAGAGAGAGAGAAACTAGAGAAACTAGAGAGAAACTAGAGAAACCTTGCCCCCTCCGAATAAACCCAACTCGATCATCACTATCTTAGCGGGTGAGAGACCAGATGCAGATGAGTGGGGAAAGTTGTAATGCTATCAGCCTGGTTTAAAGCAGAGGGAACTGGTAGATAGTATACAGTGCATTCAGAAAGTATTCGGACCCCTTCACTTTTTCCACATTTTGTTACGTTACAGCCTTATTCTAAAATTGATTACATTCAGTTTTTTTTTAATCATCAATCTACACACAATACCCGATAATAAAAAAAAAGCAAAAACAGGTGTTTAGTAATGTTTGCAAAGTAATTAAAAATAACTGAAATATCACCTTTAAGTATTCAGACCCTTTACTCAGTACTTTGTTGAGGCACCTTTGGCAGTGATTACAGTCTCAAGTCTTCTTGGGTATGACGCCACAAGCTTGGCACACCTGTATTTGGGTAATTTCTCCCATTCTTCTTTGCAGATCCTCTCAAGCTCTGTCAGGTTGGATGGGGAGTGTTGATGCACAGATATTTTCAGGTCCCTCCAGAGATGTTCGATCGGGTTCAAGTCTGGACTCTGGCTGGGCCACTGAAGGACATTCATAGTCTTGTCACAAAGCCACTCCTGTGTGCTTAGGGTTGTTGTCCTGTTGGAAGGTGAACCTCCACCCAGTCTGAGATCCAGAACACCCTGGAGCAGGTTTTCATCAAGGATCTCTCTGTACTTTGCTCCGTTCATCTTTCCCTCGTTCCTGACTAGCTAAAATTCCTGCTGCTAAAAAACATCCCCACAGCATGATGCTGCCACCACCATGCTTCACCGTAGGTATGGTATTGACCAGGTGATGAGCGGTGACTGGTTTCCTCCAGTTGTGATGGTTGGCATTCAGACCAAAGAGTTCAATCTTGGTTTCATCAGAGAATTTTGTTTAGGTGCCTTTTGGCAAACTGCAAGCGGGCTGTCATGTGCCTTTTACTGAGGAGTGGTTTCTATCTGGCCACTCTACCATAAAGGCCTGATTGGTGGAGTGCTGCAGATATAGTTGTCCTTCTGGAAGTATCTCCCATCTCCACAGAGGAACTCTGGAGCTCTGTCAGAGTGACCATTAGGTTCTTGGTCACCTCCCTGACCAAGGCCCTACTTCCCCTGATTTGGTTGGGCGGCCAGCTCTATGAAGAATCCTGGCGGTTTCAAAGTTCTTCCATTTAAGAATGACGGAGGCCACTGTGCTTTTTCGGGACCAGCAATGCTGCAAAAATTGTTTTATACCCTTCCCCAGATCTGTGTTTCAACACAATCCTGTCTCGGAGGTATACGGACAATTCCTTTGCCTTCATGGCTTGGTTTTTGTTGTGACATGCACTGTCAACTGTGGGGCTTGATATAGACAGGTGTGTGTCTTTCCAAATCATGTCCAATCAATTTAATTCACCACTGGTGGACTCCAATCAAGTTGTAGAAACATCTTGAGGATAATCAATGGAAACAGGATGAACCTAAGCTTAATTTTGATTGTCATAGCAAAGGGTCTGAATACTTATGTAAATGTGATATTTCAGTTATTTCTTTTTTAATACTTTGCAAAAATGTCTAAACACCTGTTTTTGCTTCTTCATTCTGGGGTATTGTGTGTATATTGAAGATTTAATAAAAAATAATTTAATCCATTTCAAAATAAGGCTGTAACATAACAAAATGTTGAAAAAGTGAAGAGGTCTAATACTTTTTGAATGCACTGTATCTGGTCTCTCTTCTTGGCAGATTGTGCTCTGCTGCCTAGCCTAGGTGAGTCCATTGGCAGAGCAGGAGCTCTGGTGCACTGGCACCTGAATTTCCAGCTCTCTTGGACTTCTGCATGTGATCTCATGTCCTAGGGTCCATTCACACATGGCAAAACGTTGGTCCTCATCGATAAAAACAGAATAAATTATTCTATTGTCTGTGAAGTATAGGGGCAGTGTGAAATGGAAGGTAGAGTGCCTGTCTGATTCTAGGTGTTCATTGTGACTCGCTGACTAATTTGTTCTTTTGGCTGAGGAGCAGGCCACTCAAGTGTATTCAACCACTTCCGGCCTGCGGCCTACACAATCTTGAAGCCGCGGTCTCCGGTGAGGAAAGACCGGTCCTGGACTGGACTCTGGACTCTGGTCTTGTCCACGGGGGGGGGGGGGGGAAGGGAGGAGGAGGACGGCCAAAATTTTTTGTGCCTTCCACCACAGTGATGAATGCCGTGGTGGATGTTTATGTTACATGTTGTGTCCTGTTTATGCATTTTATTATTTTGTTAACCCATCTTTATGCTTTGTATGTAACTGATTTTTAAATTATGTAAAGCACTTTGGGGTCAATGAAAATTGACTATAAATGTGCTATATAAATAAATTTATTATTATTATTATTATTCTACAGATGATGGATGCAGCTTTGTTTATTCATCTTTGATCCCCTTGCACAATAAAACATCTCAATTTTCTTATTGAAAACTTTCAGTAGATCCTCATCCCTCGTGTGAGAACTGCCGAGGTGCATATTGTCTAGGGCTTCAGTTTGAAGTATGTGCAACTGCAGGACAAGCCATGCCACCAAACCAGAGCTGTCCATGCGCACATGATATTGGGATTGTTGAAACTGGAAATTGAGGAAAGAATCACAATTCCGACAATTGAAGACTGTGGTTGGACTGCTGATGTTTTCAAAGCATTTGGTTCACTTGTGCCTTGGCACTGATGGAGACTGCATGTTACGGTTTTCTTTTCCCCAGGTTATCCTGTCTGACTGGTCCCCATTGATCATTGCTGCATCACCTCAACATTATTAACTAAAACACACCAGTCTGATTTGTCCTGGAAATGTAATGAAGATAAGGTGATAGACTATGGTCTAACCTTCTTTGTAGTTGATGTATTATTTTTAATCTGAGTAAAGAAACAAAAAGCTTCATGTCAAATGTGATCAAAGTAATTATCTTGGTAGTAGCTGTGCTTTCGGACCAACGATATGACACCATTCAGATTCCGTTAAATATCTGCCACTGTCTCAACTTGACTCGGTATATTATTTGAGCTGAACTGCTTGTTTTTTTGTGTTGCAATTTGCAACTTGCAAAGACATGGGTTAGAGGCCAAGATCTCTTGAAGATGGGCTTGGTGGCATGGCAAGTGGCATGGTTAGTTCAGGAGGTTAATGTGTGAAAATAATGTGTTGCTTCTGTTGGTGCACCTATATCAGGAATGAGGAAAGAGAAAACTGCTACTGATCTTTTTAATGGACTGTCAGAAGGTGAACATATATTTACATTGAAAATGAGTATGTTATAAATAGAATCTGTCATTAAAAACAGTGCGATAACCACACTGGTGTGGTTTAGAACCGAAAACCTTTGAATTTTAGTAGCTGTTAAAAGCTCTTCCTCCCTCATTTATTGCCCCTGCATTTAAAAAAAACCCTAGCAAACAATGGTTTAGTTATCATTCTGTGGTCTCCCTTTAAAGCAGTGTGTTCTATCTACTGGAATTTGTTCAGTTTTACGTTGTTAGATCCCAGCATGTTCTCCATTTATTTTCTGTCTCTCTCTCCTGTACTTCCTCTGCATGATCTACCGCGTGATGCTCTCGGCTTTGCTGCCTACACCAGCATGTAACACAGAATGATACCTGCCTTGTTCTTTGCATCCCTTTATCAGTTTGAGGTAAACATTCACATAGGCGGAAGGATGCATTTTGCACTGCTCAAACCTTAATAATGTAGAAGTGTTCTGGTGCTGGTAAGGTTTAAGTCCAGAGTGTTTTATTGTCATATGCCCCAGATTGAACAATGAAATTCTTACTTGCAGTAGCACAACAGAATATGTAAACATATACAGTGTATCAATATAAAAAATAAGAAAAAAAGTTCAGTGTGTGTATATATCTTCTTAAGCACCCCTTAGGTCATGACTGACCATGGGTGTCTCCAGGGTGCTAATTCCTATATGGAGGACGCCTACTCGTGACTTTGTTTAATGTGGGGAGACTGGTGCACAGACAGCCACTCCACGGTCCTTGACAGATCTGAGTCGGGATCCAGTGGCATGGAGTCCCAAGACGACCAGAGACCCTTTTCTGCTGCAGCCTTCATCTGCTTTCCCAGCTGTTATGATGCTCCACTAAGGTCAGCCATTATCCTCTGCCTGTTCCACTGTTGAGGTCTTGGTTGGATTGCTCTTTATCAGAGACCTCCCCCTTGACCTTACCACCATGGGTGGCCCTACCAGGAGCTTAGCTCCAGACGGCATCGCTCTCGGGCTCTCAGGTCCACACAAGCTTCTCCACCACGACAAGGTGACAATCCACAGAGTAGTGTGTATATACACATGCTCATATATACAGATCTATATATGTATGTTTAAAGTTTCATTTATTGTCACATACACCAATTGGTGTAGTGAAATTTGAGTTGCCATGTGCTATGTGTATATATGTGTGTGTGTGTGTATATATATATATGTATGTGTGTGTGTACAATAATAGTGCAATTATAATAATAGTCTGTGTAGTTCAGAGCTTATTTGAGGTTGTAATGTTTAAGTGAGGTCATGGCTAACGTGTAACTTCAGCCTATCTACTACTTTCAATCACTATCCCTTAATGTCACAACTTGTCAAATTATATTCCTGTTATCTTTTAACAATTAACCAACCATCAGTTGCAAACTCCTCCCACTCTTTGACAGGCATTAAATTTCAGTTTTGTTTCACAATGTCTCGTGGAGCAAGTTTACATTAAAATTGTCCTTGTGCTGATGTAGTAATTGTGGAAATAAGTACGGTTTGAGATGCACACAAAAATGCTGGAGAAACTCAGCGAGACAAGCAGCATCTCTTGAGAGAAGGAACGGGTGACATTTTGGGTCGAGCCCCTTCTTCAGACTGAAGGAGCCTTTCCTCTTCGTCAATCTCAACCCGAAATGTCACCCATTCTTTCTCTCCAGAGATGCTGCGTGTTCCACTGAGTTTCTCCAGCATTTTGTGTCTATCTTTAGTTTAAACGAGCATCTGCAGTTCCTTCCAACACAGTAATGTTTGCGATTCTTTTATTTGCATCTGTCTATAAATAAGCAGCGATGATCCCAGAGTTGTACTTATGAGCCAATTTAATTCGGGATCCTGTGAATGTGGAAGTCAGATACCACCCAGAGTGGAATTCAACATGATGTCTCCCTCCTTCCTTGAAAAATATTAACTGTCTATGCTTTGCTCATCAGAAATTCAGTGAAGTTGGCACACGATACAGCCCTAACATTGTTAAGGAACAGCATCCTTTTCTTGTATATAAAATTGTACACAAGGTTATAAATAATTGCTTTAAAAAAAAGTAACACTGAGTACTAGGATCATTGTCTGAATTATGGCTCACTATGATTACTTTCAGCAAATTGATTAATTTGGTGTTTGTTTTAAATGACAAGTGACTTCTCAAGATTCCAATGACATTATCCAAGTTAACTTTTTTTATTGGAAAAAAAAACACAACTTCAGTTAATATGTATTGTAACAACATTCAATGGTTCATTGACCACTTGAGTGGCTGCTTTAATGTATCCAACTTTGTGTCACTGGCATGGATGTTTCATGGTTTCCAATTCTAAACGCTATTGTGCAATCCTGGTGGTCTACCTCAGGAGCATGATGCCTATTGCTATTGTTTTAATATATCGTGCATTAAGTGGCATGCTGTGGAGAAAGGTAAAGGCTGCAATTCAGTCTGTGGGTGTTATTGGTGTTCATTAACATCTTGAACAATTGGCTTTAGAGATTTTCTATAATTACAGCTTTTGCAACTCCACAGGATCATTATTCTGCAATCAATTAACACCGTGTTTTGTCCTTTTTGGAATTTTGAAACTCTACAGGTCTTGCTCCTTGAAAAGGAATATTTGATTTTTAGCTGATCCAACTCCTTGCCGTAATTAATTGTTCCAAATCTTTACGCTGTCATCACAGTAGGGTGTCAAGTCATCTTGCTCTCATTTGGTGCTCTACCAGTTGGTTGCCAGGGTAATGAATTTAGAATGCATTCAGTGCATTTGTTTTTTATCAAAGTGACTTGATTGGGATTCTAATTTTGAAAGAATAGAGGGTAAGCTCTCAAAGACATGAGACTGCAGATGATGGAATCTTGAGCTAAACACTAAGAGCTTGCGGAAGTCGGTGGGTCAGTCAGCATCTGGGGAGGGAATGGACATGTGATGTTTTGGGTATTGACTGGAGCAGAGGGGAGAAAGCAGGAAATTAGATGTGGGAGTGGGCAAAGCCTGGCAAGTCATAGAGATATGCACGTGATGGGGACCGATTGCCGGATGGGTGGAGTAATTGACAAAGGCTTGAGGATAAACACTCGCTGTTCATTGCCAGTTAGATGGATAACCAGTGAAACTCAGATAATTAACCTCTTAAGCAGTTCTCCATTTTATAAGGTCAATGTTTTCTCCTTCTTTGCCACTAATGTGTGCCATTTCATGCTTTTGTAAGTGTCGTGAATTAGTAAACTATCTTGACTTGGAGGAACATGGTGCTCTTTAAAACTTCATTTAATTTGTGTTCTTAAAGATTATGGAAGTAAAATCAAAGTCATGAAACATTGTCTTTTATCATTGATTATCTGCGTTGTTATCAAACAGCATAAATAAGTAGCAGCATTTCTTGCATTGGAGCAGTAACTGCACTTTTCGGGGAGTGGGGTGGGGAGAACAGCCTCTGAGCAATTTAGTTTGCCCGTCGAAATGACATAATGTGCAATAATTACTTTTTACTTTGCTTTCTAGTTACTTTCTTGCTTCGTGACACAACCCTGAAATACTTCCATTTTCTTTTCTGTTCATTGACCCTCTTGCCACAGACTTGAGTTAAGTGCTATTGAGGAGTTGTGTATTAATCTTAATTTGTATAAATACTGAAGTCTTTGTGTAACTGTTCCATTTGATGACAGACTTTGAGAATTGGCAGAAGAATCTAACGTGGCTTGTACACGTTTCTGCAGTCAACAATGCAGCACAAAGACCCACATTGTCTGTCAGCACCTCGCTTTCTTCCTTTAATCTCAGATTCCTATTGTTAGCATAATAACAATGCTAATTTAGCTGAACAGGAGATTAAGGGGCCATTGTTTATGATGGAAACTGTTATAATGGTACAGAGCTCTCACTGGTGAATGCAGCCACATTGTGTCTTTCATAAAGTCATAGGGAATAGGAGTAGGATTAGGCCATTCAGCCCATCAAGTCTACTCTGTCATTCAATCAAGGCTGATCTATCTCTCCCTCCTAACCCCATTCGCATGCCTTCTCCCCCAAACCTCTGACACCTGTACTAATCGCGAATCTATCTACCTCTGCCTTAGAAATATCCACTAACTTGGCCTCCAGAGCTTTCTGTGGCAAAGAATTCCACAGATTCACCACCCTCTGAGTAAAGAAATTTCTCCTCATCTCCTTCCTAAAAGGACATCCTTTACTTCTGTGGCTATGACCTCTGGTCCAAGACTCTCCCACTTGTGGAAACATCCTCTCCACATCCACGCTATCCATGCCTTTCATTATTCTGCAAGTTTTAATGAGGTCCCCCTCATTCTAAACTCCAGTGAGTACAGGCCCAGGTGTGACAAACACTCATCATAGGTTAACATACTCATTCCTGGGATCATTCTTGTAAACCTCCTCTGGACTCTCTCCAGAGCTAGCACATCCTTCCTCCGATATGGTATCTATAATTGCTCACAATATTCGAAATGCGGCCTTACCAGCGCCTGATAGAGCCTCAACATTACATCCCTGTTTGTCTATACAAGCTCCCTTGAAATAAATGCTAGCATTGAGTTTGCTTTCTTTACTACCAATTTGACTTGCCGATTAACTCTTTGGGAATCCTGCACCCGCATTCCTAAGTCCCCTTGCACCTCCAATTCCTGGATTCTCACCCCATTTAGAAAATAACCTATGCCTTTATTCCTGTGATATTTGTGCTGATAAGATATTCCTTTCATCAGCATTTTAATGAGGCATTGAACTAAAAAACAAAATAGATGCTACCTTGTGATCTGCACATTGATCCATGATGATATCACATGATGTGGTGTCACGGATGGAATGTATTGCATTTTACCATGAAAATATTTGTGCATTGATTAAAAAGAGGACTTATAAATGGATCTTTAGATCAAGTAACTGAGTCTCTGCAACATCTCTGGATGTTTGCTACTAACGGTACTTTGTGAAAAAAAGTTAGCCTAATTGCTTCCTGAAACTCATATTTGCATTATCAATTGTCTTGGTTAGGGGGAAAAAAGCTCTCAAAACTGGGTGCAATTTACTGTATCCCTCCCACGCATACTTTCAGGTTACATGCCAGCGTTGGACTTTTATGCAGCCCAAGCTCACTCACAAGATCCAAGTATATCTTTGTGCTGATAAGATATTGTTTACAGGTGTTTTCCATTCAGATTAATTATCAAACATGAGAGGTTTACTCATAGCTTGTGCTTTCCATAACCTTCAAAGACAATTGTCCCGAAAAGCAGTTTGGAATGCAAGAAAAAAAACTTGGTTTTCTGTAGAATATTTTGCAATCTCCTTACTATGTCACAAGCTGCTTTGCATCCAATGAAGGACTTTCAAGGTGTAGTCCGTACTGTAATGAAAGGAATTAATTGTGACTCGTATATAAAGCCTTGCCTCCGAGTCAGGAGCTTGTTGACATCAGAGACCTCTGCATGCAAGTCAAGTTTAGGCTGTCGAAGGTGTTGTATTCTGTCTGGACACAGGTTTTTCCTGTCCTCTCTGGTGGACGTAAAGGATCCAATAACACCTTTTTAAAGACAAAAAAATGTACTTGTCTTGGCCAAGATTTTGTTCTTCCTTTGACTAATGATTATTTGGACATTATTATTATTGTTGCTATTTGTCGAACATTCTTGTGCATGCATTGTCATCTCATTGCTGCTATTCAGTTGCCAAAATTTACAAATTACTTACTTCATTGCCTGTATAGTACTTCAGGACATCGTGAGGTTTTGAAAGATACCCCCAATCTTTGCCTTTCGACATATTTAGTGTTTTTGTTTCAGTGAGTCTGAAGAAGGGTCCCAAACTGAAACATTGTCTGTCCATTTCCCTCCACGGATGCTGCCTGGTCTGCTGAGTTCCTCCAGCACTTTGTTTTGCTCAAGATTCCGGCATTTGAAGTTAATTCTGTCTATTGTCTTTCTGTTTGCTCTGAAAGGCCTGGATCCAATGGTGAACTGTTACAAGTCCAAGACAACCGGAGGATCTTGTTCCTGTTTCTTCCTGATCTGTTTCCTTTAATATTTTGAACGGAGCAAGTATCATTGAGAAAACAATTTTTGCTTGCCAATTTACTAAGCTTTGATAATTTTCGTTTCAATATATATGTGTTTGAAATTCGGTTTTCTAAACAGGAAGATGCTTGGATAGCGAACAATATGAGCTGGGATCTGCCAAGATCTGGAGAGGAAGATCTCTGGTGGCTGTAGATGTGATAAAGCTCCATCCACCTTTCCCAACAGCTAAGCTTGGTTTAAAACTTTTTGTCTGTTTTGTGCGCTGTTACCATGAGGGCAAGCAGATCACATAGTACATAGTTACGAGCTTGGTCGAGACCTGAAATGTCACCTATTCCTTCTATCAAGAGATGTTGCCTATCCTGTTTAGTTACTCCAGCTTTTTGTGTCTATCTTTGGTTTAAACTAGCAACTGCAGTTCCTTACTACACAGAGCTTGGAAGACCAGGCTTTGCGATCCCTGGCATGGCAATGGGCTGTTCTCATTCATCATGCACTTCCCTAATTTAGAAGTACATTTTCTGTCTTAGTTCGTATGGACAACTGCACTGAACAGTAGTTATGCTACTGTGGTTAACCAATCATCATGTTATTGAGCTTTACTCTGATTTCCCCAAGGCTTAAAACAATCTCTGATCACATGTATGGAGATGCAGCTCCTTTGTGGGCCATTGGACCAGAGGGCTATTCGCTAAAATGTGTTACATCCTTGGGTTGAGGAGAAAAAAAATCTGGTTTAGAGATGTGTAGACACCCTCTAACCATTGACTTCAGTGTATGTATAAAGGAAATGGTTTCATACAAAACCTTGCACCACAGTATCTAAAGGATATTTCTATCAAGTAAACCTCTGATCATCTGGCTCACTCATTAGTCTGAGGTGAGTGCTGGGGGGACAGAGTGCAAGAGGGGTGTGTGGCTCATGCTGGAGTTAGTCTTGAATATCTGGGATGAAATGTCGCTTTGTTTGCAGCGGAAGCCCAGCTCCCCCAATAAACTTGCTGGATTTGCAGGAAATGTATTATGCATGCTTTTATTTTGCTTCTTTTAAATTAAAAAATCAACTATGAATAAGTGTAATATTAAACATTTTGCAAAGTCTGCTAGTCTAATACCACTAAAGTCCCAAGAGAACTTTGATGGTACAAGACTATCTGATTATCTGGGTTGGATGCAAAGTGTTGAGTAACTCGGTGGCTGAGGCAGCATCTCTGGAGATAATAAATGGGTGACATTTAGGGTCGGGACCCATCTTCATTCTGGAGTTACTGAGTTACTCCAGCACTTTATATCTACTGTATATTCGGTATAAACCAACATCTGCAGTTCCTATATGCACATATTTTCTGGGTTATCTGTTTTATGTATTTTAAAATTAAATACAGAATCTGTTTTTCTTTTCACCAATAGCAGTTTGAGGAAGGACATTCCTAATTTGAGAAAGGACATTATTGCTATTGAGGGAGTGCAGCGTAGGTTTACAAGGTTAATTCCCGGGATGGCGGGACTGTCATATGCTGAGGGAATGGAGCAGCTGGGGTTGTACACTCTGGAGTTTAGAAGGATGAGAGGGATCTCATTGAAACATATAAGATTGTTAAGGGCTTGGACACGCTAGAGGCAGGAAACGTGTTCCCAATGTTGGGGGAGTCCAGAAACAGGGGCCACAGTTTAAGAATAAGGAATAAGCCATTTAGAAAGGAGACGAGGAAACACTTTTTCTCACAGTGAGTGGTGAGTCTGTGGAATAATCTGCCTCAGAGGGCGGTGGAGGCAGGTTCTCTGGATGCTTTCAAGAGAGTGCTAGATAGGGCTCTTAAAAATAGTCGAGTCAGGGGATATGGGGAGAAGGCAGGAACGGGGTACTGATTGGGGATGATCAGCCATGATCACATTGAAGGGCCAAATGGCCTACTCCTGCACCTATTGTCTGTTGTCAGTTCCTCAACTCTTTGAAAATGGATGGATGATGTTGATGCAGACTTGGTGGGCTGAAAGGCCTACTTTCTAGCTGTATCTCTTTATGGCTCTCACTCAAGGTTTTTAACATGGTGAATCGAATCTGTCCTGTCTGAAGAAGAGGTAATTTAGTTTCTTGGAATATATTGATGTGGATCTTTTTCTTTTGTAGTTTTAGTGAAATGGATCATAACTGCATATGTTTGTTCATCAATCTTCAGTCACAAATTAAATGAGAAACTGGGGAGGATTGTGAAGAAAAGTAAATCTTGTTCTTTGCAAGACCATTAAGTCATAAACTGCCAATGTGTGTGTGTAGAAAAAAACTAAGCTGTTGCTGTTTAAGATGAGATGGAATTTTGGCAGGAAATGTAGCTTGTATAAACATCACGTTGCACTTGAAAATTTGTTCACTGATGTAAATGATTAGTGTATTTTTGATTTTGGAGTGCACTTGCTGGTTCAAATGCTCTGATTTGGATAAAACAATTTAAAAAATGTTTCTCTACATCAGCAGTGAACTTTATTTCTTGCTCTGTTCTGAATGCCGCTCTCTAGTCATAGATTAAGGGGGCCGCTAACTTCAAGTCTATGAATAGTTTAGCCATGACTTTGGTAATTTTTATTTTAAACAGGAAAAGTATGTCCTTTCAGTTTATCAGACACATCTGCAGTTTCATGGTGCATCCTGCTTGTGGGCACCTAGTTTTTAACTTCAGCCTCTTATTCTTGTTCCATTTATCAGGGCTGGCCTTTTATCTCAGGCCTAACAATCTCTAAAGAATTATTGATTCCTTAAATATATTTGGTGTCTGAGCCTCCACAGCCAACCGGGTAGAATATTATACAGATTTATTACCCTCTGCATGTAGACATTTTTTTCTCATCTGAATCCTCATTTTGGGACTTTGCTACTTCTGGAGAAGCTGACCAGAGAAACGCCTCTTGTAGGAAGGAACTGCAGATGCTGATTTACACCAAAGATAGACACAAAAAAGATATAGACCAAATGAATGAAAGGTATGCAAAAAGCAACGATGATCAAGGAAAGGTGGAGCCCACTATTGTTGCTTTTTGCATACCTTTCAATCATTTGATTTATTTTTTGTGTCTATGTTTGTTGTAAATCAGCATCTGCAGTTCCTTTCTACACGTGATATTTCCCTGGTCAGCTTTCGTTTCCCTTTCCCCTGACTCTCGGACTGAAGAAGGTTCTCAACCCGAAATGTCACCTATTCCTTCTCCAGAGATGTTGCTTGACCCACTGAGTCACTACAGCTTTTTGTGTCTATCTTCAGGGAAACATCTCCTTTCATCAAAGCCCTTTAAGAATTTTGGATGTTTTAATTCTTTCTTGTTCTTCTAAAGTTTGCTGTGTATGGGTGTAGTCTATTTAGCTTTGAAGGAGAACACACAGTCCCAGGACTAAATCTAGTGAGGATTTGCTGCACTCCTTTTGCAAGCGTTTCCTCCCTTAAGTAGGGAGACCAGACTTGCGCGCACAGTTTTCCAAAAGCAGTCTCATCAGGGCACTGCAGAACAGTAGAGTGGAAGTGGGAAGGGGATATTTTTGAAGGGGGTCAGGGGCAGTGAGAAAGTAGCAGAGGTCTAAGCAAACATCCACTGCTGCCATTTTAGTTGTACTTGTTAATCCCTAATTTAAAACGTTATGTACATTAACATTTCATGTTAAAATGTTTGTCTTAATTTTTGACTGAATTGAACTTTCCACTTCTGGAGGAAAAAGTCTTTAAATTCTGTTCCTCTAAAAAAATAATCATAACTGAGGGGGTAGATGAGTGGTTTCTTTATGGGTCTCGCAGCATTTTACTAAGTGAGTTTTTTGGTGATCATGTTTGCCTTTTTTGGCTCTGAATTCTCCTGGATCTCTCCATATACTGCCCTCTCAATGCAGGAATTGGTGCAGGTGATGGGATCAGCTTCTTTTCATTATAGTCAAGTGCACATAGTTAACTGCTGGTTGGGCACCTTCTCTTAAGCAAAACATTCATTTTCTGAACTAAATTTATTACTTCATCATTCTGTTTCATAATTTTATTTTGATTGAATTGCTTGCGGGAACTATTCCATCCCTCCTCTGTCCTTCAAAATTAACTAATTTTATTCTAATCAGCACTGTTCTTCATTACAAACCAAGTGACCTATTGAAACAAAGCCTTTATATTAATTTCAACAGTCTGATCGAAGAAGAGTTTTAATTCATTTTTAGGACGTGCGTTTCAATGGCAAGGTCAGCATTTATTATCCATCCCTAATTATCCGCACGAAACCCGCTGTGCCACCTTGAGCTACTGTAGCTCCTGTGGTGCTCCAACAATGCTCTTTGGCCAGATGTTGCAGGATTTAAACCCAGCAGTGATGATGAATAATGATCTGCAGTGAAGGTGGTATGCAGCTTGAAAGAGCAACTGCAGATCTGCTGCCCTTGTCCATTGGTGGTTGAAATCGTATGTCTGGGAAGTGCTATTGGATTTGTTTAAATGCATTCAGTGTGTCAATTGCAGTGCATATTGTACATGGTGCATACTACCGCGAAGAGCTGCTGGTGGTGAAAGAAAGAATGTTTGGCGTTGTTCTTGGGGCACCTATCTAGCTTGTCCTGGATGTTCTACACCTTTTTGAATGGTGTTAGATCTGGACCCATCCAGGCAAATTGTGAGTATTCTGTTACATTCTAGAAGTTCAGGGGAAAGATGTCAGCTGTGGGGGTGAAATCAAACTCTTTGCAATGTAATAGTCTACTGTGACCCAAGCATGTTGATGGTAGGGGATTTAGTATTGACATTGAATGCTGAAGGAGTGTGATTACTTTCTCTCTTGTTGGAAATGCGATTTAGTTAGCATTAATGTAAATATTTTGCTTAGATCTTGCTGTACAGTTACTTCAATTGATGAGGAGATGAAAGTGAGATCAAGTGTCTTGTCTCTGATCATATGTAGCTGATGATTGGGGTTTGCACACTGCCTTGAGGCTCTATCCGGTAACAAGAAGCCAGAGTGCGAGAGGGCGAGAGATAATCTAATTGATCGATGCCAGAATAACAATCTCGCTCTCAATGCCAACAAGACCAGGAAGTTAATTGTTGACCGCAAAAAGGGAAAACTGAGGGACTATGTACCTGTCTTCGATAGTGGAGAGAGTGAACTGCTTCACATTCCTGAGTGATGCTAAATTCTCTATCATACTTGTATCGGTGTATGCTGGCGAGGATATTGACTGGTTGCATCGCAGCCTGGAAATTGGAACGTCCAAAAATGAAGGGGGCTTCAGATAATGGTAGACATTGCCCTGTCCATCACGATTACTGACCTCTCCACCATGGAAGGGGTCCACATGAAGCACTGACTCAAGGAGGCACAAGCAAGCATGTGATAAATAAACATTTGAGTGTTTTGAATCCTGCAGTGATGTGCTGGGAGTGGTATACATGATCTCCAACGATTGCAACCATCCCCCATGGAAGTGGTCATTGACTGACTGACTGTGTGTGTTTCTATTTGATACCCATTGACTTCCCTGCCTGTTTTACCATATGCAACAGTTGGACATAATTTTAATAGGGGGAAAATGCAATGTTTGCTAGAGATCCCATGGTCACTCAACATCTACATCCAGCAATTAGCTTTGCCAAATAGATAGTGAGTTGTTACGTTCTCCAATGAGGAGGGGGGAAATAATTACCACTTCTAGATATGCATGTTGGTGGATGAGGATCAGCAAAGGGGTTGCTTGGTATATGGACACACGGATCTGTTTTGTAGTAAATGCCTACTATGTTCTGTGTGCTGAAGCAAAACAAGAATTTCATTGTCCTATCAGGGACACATGACAATAAACTCACTTGAACTTGAACACTTGAACTTGGTGTCGCAAATCAAATGCCAATGGTCACTTCCAAAACTATGGGTAGTGTAATTACCTAGGCCACATTCTTATGAGAGGATGTTCATCAAACAGAAAGAAGAATGAAAGTAGTGGTGAGGGGTGGAAATCCAAAGTGGTTAATCATTTATAATTGTTAAACCCGATTGGTTTCCCTCTTTCCTTTTTCCCTGATGGAATGCATAGTGGGTACTGTGTATATGGAAACCTGCCTCCCCCTTTTCATTAAATTACAGTTTTGAAAGTTTTTTCTGGTACATTGCATTAGCATCTTTTTTTTTGTAGTAAGGGATCAAAAAGATATGAAGGCAATCTTCAGGATCTAAACTTTTTTTGTTTTAATCCATGTGCCTGTTTTCCAGCACCAATTTACTTGTGTTCCAACAGCATGTTATGGAGAGAGACAGGCAGTGCTGGAGTAACTCAGTGGGTCAGACACTGGATGCATAGGCGCATGGGCCGAAATCCAGGGGGGGGGAGGGGGCATGTCCCCCTCGTGTTTTGAGAGGTAGGGGACAATTCCCACCCCTCCCCCTCCATGTTTTGTAATCCGGATTTTGAAATTCTGCGGAACAAAAACAATTTAAAATCTCCGCTTTCCGCGAGACAGTGGGAGTCTCACTGTTAAACGCTTGTCAAATGACTGCATTAACACCATATTAACACGAGGTGTCACAAATTGTGTTTTGACTTTCCAAAGCTATCTGATGTGGGTACAATTACCATTTGAACTAATTGGATGTATTGGATTTAAATGGGTATCGGATTCAGACGGGTCAGGTCATTAAGAAATCCGGCGGAACGGGTTTCCTGGCTGGCTTGCAGGTAAGTCCCTCACTCGTGTTATTTTGTATGTTTTTCCCATCTCTCTCTTGCCCTTCCAACGTTGGTTCTTCTGTTTGCCTTGATTTGCTTCAGTTTTATTTGTTTAAGTGTTATTTATCACATTGTAGCTTTTGAAAGATTCAAACGGGTATCAGACGCTTTCTAAGGGCTGAATCGGTCCGTTCGCAGGACCTTTCGTCGCCCGGCGCAGCTTAAAATTAAACTGCTGCATCGAGGCGATCGAGGCTCCTGATGTTCAATCCCAGTTTTAAGCCATGCCGGGCGGCGAAAGGCCCCACGAACGGGCTGAATCTAGCCCCACGATTTGGGGCAGACGAAGCTGGAGTTCGGTGTCGGTCACCAACCAGGTCAGCTCCCGACGTTACCGTCCACAGGGCCCACGGCTGAAGCCTCGTGTGTGAGTGTGTGTGTGTGTGCGCATGCGCGCGCGGATGGCAAGAAATTGCACCCCCCTCCATCTTTTGATAGCGATTTCCGCCCCTGGATAGACGATATTTCTTCGGATTCTAGAATCTGAAGAAGGGTCCTGACCCGAAATGTCGTCTATCCATGTTCTCCAGAAATGCTGCCTGATCTGCTGTGTTACTCCAGCATTGAGTCCTTTTTGTTATCCACCATCTGCAGTTCCTTGTCAACATTTTATGGAGACTATTTTCCTATATTTATATCATTGCCTTTTTCATTTGCTTCTGTTTTTGTTCAAATATGGGTAAATATTAAAAATGATGAAATGGTGTTTTTTTTTAAAAAACGCAACCTGTAATTATATCTGTAAGCGGATCATTTTTATTGCTGAAACTAATTCTGCAAAGAAGGTCTTATGATCATTGTGATTCTAGTGAAGAGACTCTCGTGATATGATCTGGTGCTTGTCTTTCGTAACTGCTCATTGGTTTTCTGTCTGTTTATACCCAGTGTTTTTATCTATCATCTGTTTTCTCATCTTTGTGTCTCTAATATATGAACTCTGTAGTTTGCTCAGATGAAAGGCCCCTCAAGTTGTCCATTTATGTAACCACCACTGTCACATCATCACATGATTCCTTTCTAATAATGATTGCTAATGAATGATAAATATTAGTGTTGGGACATGTCATATGAAATATGTGTTTTGTGTTGTCACTTGGTGATTGTACTGTTAGTACCAATTAAGATCTCAATTTTGTTTTAAGCAAATGGCTTTGTTAGTATAAATTCACGTGGGTTATTTGAGATCATTGTATCCAGAAGCATGAGCTCTTCTATCATTGATTCCATGTGTTCTGCTGTGGATCTACCCAACATATTGCTAATACCATCTTATGACTGATTCAATATCTCCTGTTTCTTGTCTTGAATTATCTTCCTATTTGCTATTAAACATTACTCCCTTCTACCCATTGGGGATGAAAACATCCAGTAAATTGGCCTCCATTGCAACCTGTGGAATTCTCTGCCACAGAAGGCAGTGGAGGCCAATTCACAGGATGTTTTCAAGAGAGCTCTTGGGGCTAATGGAATCAAGGGATATGGAGAAAAAGCAGGAATGAGATACGGATTTTGGATGATCAGCCATGATAATATTGAATAGCGGTGCATGCTCGAAGTCTGAATGGCCTACTCCTACACTTATTTTCTATGTTTCTATGGGATGACCCCTCATTCCCCCTCCGTTACCTCTTCAGCCGATATTTCACAGCTTTCTAAGATTTTGGATTTTCTGCAGTTGTAACTTTTTAGTTTTGACGAATAGATGCAATTGGACCCAACCCTAACTGCTTTTACTACGTATTGCCTGAACTGCAGAACATTTCCAGAATTTTCTGTTTTGGTTTTCAGCTTTCTGCTATCGATATATTCCTTGTAATTTTGTGCTTTTCAACTATTTTCATGCAGATCCTTTGTTAACACTTGATTGTAGGTTGCATCTTTTATTTGGGAAAAGAATGATATAGGGAATTACAAATCAGAGTTTCAAGTACGATATTTAATGAGATGATGGATGGCAATAAAATATTGTACAAAAACATTCGGAATTTTAAATTCGTAATCTCAGAATGAGGAATGTATTTGAAGCTACAAGTCCAGATGCTTTCAACCTTCTTATCCTGACTGGGTCAGACACATGCAATGTAATTTCTTTTACTTGTAATAATCAGGAGGAGTGGAAGATTGCTCTATCAGTTGCGAAGGTAAACACAATTAAATTCTATTGAAAAATGGTATTGAGTAGCTTGGTAATCATTGGCACCTTTCCTGCAGGTTAGTCATATGTTGGAGGGTTGACCTTTAACCACCAGATTTGCAATCACCAATTTGATTATATTTTCTAACGATAGCACAGTAGTGCAACGAGTAGAGCTACTTCCTGCAGCTCCAGTGACAAGGCTCCAATGCCGACATCTGGTGTTGTCTGTGTGATGTCTCTCCCTGTGACCGCTTGGGTTTTCTCTGGGTGCTCTAGTTTCCTCCCACATCCCAAAAATGTGCGGGTTGATGGGTTAATTGCTCACGATAAATTTTCTTCCATTAGATGAGTGGAAGAATTGAGGACAGGCTAGAATGGCTTGGGATAGGATTGCAGTAAAAATATAAAATGAGTGCTTGATGGTCGATATGAACCCGATGTGTCAAAAGGTCTATTTCCTTATTCTATGACTGCAAGTCATCAGTAAGTGTTTAAGGGCATTTTAGTTTAGGGATACAGCACGGAAGCGGGCCCTTCGGCCCACCGGGTCCGTGCTGACAGGTGAACCCCTCACATTAACACTACCCTACACACACTAGGGACAATTTTACATTTATGCCAAGCCAATTTACCTACAAATCGGTACGTCTTTGGAGTGTGGGATGAAGCTGAAGATCTCTGAGAAAACCCATGCAGGTCACGGGGAGAAGGTACAGACTCCGTACAGCCAGCACCCTTAGTCAGGATCGAACCCGGGTCTCCGGCGTTGCATTCGCTCTAAGCCACCGTGCTGCCCTTCTGGTATCTGGAAGACCATATTAATTATTAAATCAATGGATGTGCTACTCACCTCTTAAGCTTGAATTTGTTTTTGTTCATCCCGAATTGTCCTTGAGATTAGTGCTTTGCCCAGCCACTTTGGAAGGTAGTTGAAAGCATCTAGGTAGTTGTTTCTCTGTGGTCGCACAAAAGCCAGGCTAAGTATGAATGGGAGCCATCCTCTACTAAAAGGGGCTGGTGAATTAAGGGCCTGTCCCACTTGGGCGACGGCAGAGAGTCAGTGACTGACGCCCGTAAAACCGTCAAGTTGCATGACATACACAGCTGACGTATGCTATCGTGCGGGTGATGCCCAGTTAGGGTTGAGGCTGTAAAATATTCTTCCTTCACTGCATGGATTTTAAACGTTAATATATTAAAATTAATACAATAAAATCAATTGTGCAAATGAAAAGATGTCTGAGTCGTTCAGTTATTTATGGATGTATTGGTCCCCGTCCAAATCCAATCACCGTACCCCCTCTCCTCACATCCCCTTCTCCCCCTCTCCCTCCCTTCACCCAATTTCCCCCCCCCCCCCCCCCCCCACTTTCCCCAATTACCCCCAATTTGTGGACCCAGGCTGCGACCAGCGACCCCCCCGCGCACTATCCCACATGCTAGGGACAATTTATACAAACCTGTGCGCCTTTGGAGTGCGGGAGGAAACCCTAGCCTTAACCCTAACTCTAGCACTTACCCTAGCCCTAACCATAACCCTAACCCTAAAAGTCTTGTCCCACGGTACGAGTTCATTCCATGAGCTCTCCAGCGTTTGCCCTGATTTGAACGCGGAGATTTACGGTAATGGCCACTCGTCGGTACTCGGTGCTCTCGTGGACATTTTTCAATGTTGAAAAATTTTCATGAGTCTTCCCGTGCTTACCTGCCGTTAGCGTTACGAGCCGCTAAGAGACGTCCCCGAGCTCCGATGTGCTCGCTACGTTCATTCTCTGTGCTTACCACGAGTTTGATTTTTTTTAAATCTCGGGAGAGCTCTTGGAATGAACTCGTGGGACAGGGCTTTTACTCTAGGTTGATAGGTTTGGTATAAGTATAAATTGTCCCTAGTGTGTGTGGGATAGTGTGCGGGGGATCGCTGATCAGTGCGGACTCGATGGGCTGAAGGGCACTATAAATCTGAACTAAATGTGACACAGAAGCCCCAGGAATTAGACTCAAACCCCCGATGTTGTCCCAGAGGCAGATTTCTTCTCTCTTCCAATGGTCTCAAAACCCCCAGAGGCTGCGGGTACAGGCAATGTTCTCAATGTACCAGTGCCACCCACCTGCTCCGGCCACTGTCTAAATACCCAACCACACATTTTGAAGCGGGGGAACTCTATAAATACTGTTTTGCTTCAGATATTGATTCAATCTGAGGCCATGAATTTGCACCCAATTCTTTCACCTTCATCTCTGGTCTCAAACATATCTCCTAGGGAAAATAATACTTTGGCATTAGTGTCTGTATGTTGGAAAAATATGTATACGGACCCCCTACACTTTGAAATAAAAGCCATGAAAATGTGAGGAATAATCAGGAAGTTGGGTACAGTCTGCAGAAAATTAAATACTTTAATTTTTCGAGTCAAAGACCATTTGGCAATGTATAATGCTGGCAACATTAAGCGGGTCGGGTAGGATTTAGGCAGTTCAGTCACTCTCCTAACCTACCTAACCTGACTCTCCTATCAGTCACGATAAGAGTTGGTGTACCTGTAGGTTTTTGGGGAATGTGCAAGGAAACAACCCACAGACCTTCAGAATAACTGAAATCAGAAACCATACTGATTATTGTTTTTACCTGACATATGGTTACAGGTGAACTGAATAATTCAGATTCAGATTCAATTTTAATTGTCATTGTCAGTGTACAGTACAGAGACAACAAAATGCATTTAGCATCTCCCTTGAAGAGCGACATAGCAAACGATTTGAATAAAAAATAATAAGTGGGGGGGGTGGTGATTGGCAGTCACTAAGGTACGTTGTTGAGTAGAGTGACAGCCGCCGGAAAGAAGCTGTTCCTCGACCTGCTGGTTCGGCAACGGAGAGACCTGTAGCGCCTCCCGGATGGTAGGAGGGTAAACAGTCCATGGTTGGGGTGAGAGCAGTCCTTGGCGATGCTGAGCGCCCTCCGCAGACAGCGCTTGCTTTGGACAGACTCAATGGAGGGGAGCGTGGAACTGGTGATGCGTTGGGCAATTTTCACCACCCTCTGCAATGCCTTCCGGTCGGAGACAGAGCAGTTGCCATACCATACTGTGATGCAGTTGGTAAGGATATACTCTCGATGGTGCAGCGGTAGAAGTTCACCAGGATCTGAGGAGACAGATGGACCTTCTTCAGTCTCCTCGGGAAGAAGAGACGCTGATGAGCCTTCTTGATCAGAGTAGAGGTATTGTGGGTCCAAGAGAGGTCATCGGAGATGTTGACTCCCAGGAACCAGAAGCTAGAAACACATTCCACCTCCGTCCCGTTAATGTGGATGGGGGTGTGCGTGCGTGCTCTGGACTTCCTGTAGTCTACAATGAGCTCCTTGGTCTTCTTGGAGTTAAGGGCCAGGTTGTTGTCAGCGCACCATGCTGCTAAGTGCTGGACCTCCTCCCTGTAGGCCAGCTCATCGTTGTTGCTGATGAGGCCAATCACCGTTGTATCATCTGCATACTTGATGATGGTGTTAGTACCATGTACAGGTGTGCAGTCATAGGTGAAGAGGGAGTAGAGGAGGGGGCTCAGCACACAGCCCTGAGGAACGCCGGTGTTCAGGGTGAGGGTTGAAGAGGTGTGCTTGTCTAACCTCACAGACTGGGGTCTGTTGGTTAGAAAGTCCAGTATCCAGTTGCAGAGGGAGGGGTCGATGCCCAGGTTACCGAGTTTGGTGATCAGTTTTGATGGAATAATGGTGTTGAATGCTGAGCTGTAATCCAATTTCAGGAATATTTTCACAGCATTCTCATGACCAATTCCCAGACATTCAATTATCACTTCCTGCAAGATTGTCTCATATCCTTCCAGTGAATGTTTATGTATTCATTTTGCATTATCTCTAATGTCATAAAGAGCCAGATCCACTATTAATCTTTATCTCTAAGTAGGTAAATACTAAAGCAAAACTCTGGTTTGTTTTTTCAATGCTTCAATTGCACAAACAGGGACTGACTTGTTTCATAGGGCATGAATATTCTACAGTAACATGCCAGTCATGTCAATGTCCAAAGTACCATTGAAGATTTTCTAGCCATTCAGGCACAGTTGTGCACAAATCCTGGCACTTAAATTCGCTTGCAGTGGTTTCATCCTAATCTTTCCATGCAGTTGGGATTACTGGTAATCCTGGTAACACCTATATTGATGAAGAGCCAATGAATTGGAATACAAGAAGAAAATATCCCAATGGATAAACAAGGAACTGAAAATGTTGGTTTAAAAAAGTGCTGGATTAAATCAGTGTGTCAGGCAGCATCTCTGAAGAACATTGATAGGTAATGTTTTGGACAAGGCAAAATATCCCAACTCTGATTTCTGTTCTCAAAGCAGATCCAACACAATTGCTAAATTATTCTGTTTCTTGTTATTTGTCCTTTCTCAATTAATTGAGAAAATTACTGCAACACATGGGAGATCATTGTATGGCGTTTATTTTCATTACATCTCATGAGAGGTTTTCTGCAAGACAAAGAAAAATATGCAGTAGGTTGCCCATGTTCATTAATTTTGTAACTTGCAGGGATAGGGGAACAAAAACAAATGACTAATTCACAACCTGCATCTCAAGCTGTTTGATATGTCACCATCTTAATCTTGGTAATCTCATGCAACTTTTTTCTTTTAAAGAGATCTTCTGGAGATATAGGTAGTCAACTGAAGCCTTTTGTGCTCTGTCTTGCTTTGCTATTTTTAATTACATGCATTTAATCAAGCTTCCTTAATTTTGCATTGCATTGTTTTCTTGCATCCAGGAGAAGCGTCCACAGTTGCATGCTTTTTGTTGTACTTATCTTCCGGGAAGCTTTGATTAAGAAGTTTATATTCTGAAAGCACCATTGCAAATGTCAAGAGAGCAGGCAGGCTCTTTGGCCAGTCGATCTCCTTATTGTTGTAAAGCTACATGAGCTGTATTTAATGGAATTGTGTGCGCTGCTGCCAGTTTTATTTGGGCAACCTCGTATTTGTGCCGTTTTGAAGCGTTGTCAAAAAGTAGTGAATGTGTTCAAAGTATACTTCCCTTTGAAGTGAGGTGCCAAAGGGAAATATGTTTTGAATTAATTCACTATTTAATTATTTTTTTTTTTTAATGAGCAACCTTTACAGAATTTCAACTAGTTTCTGAGGAACATCAGGCATCAATGTGGTCACTAATACTGTGCAAATAGTTTGGCCACAACGTTGTGGTAGCAGCAGCGTAACTGTTGGTTCTGGGCAATTCCTGCTCCATGATGACATGTTCGCTTCAGAGTCTTTCATTGGAGATGAAAAGCCCTGCCAATAATTTGAGCATGTGATCTGAGGGAGTGCTGCACTGCCTGAAAACCAAACAAACGGAACAAGGTAATCTGATAATTAGAACATAGAACACTACAGCAAAGGAACAGGCCTTGGGCCACAGTGTCTGTGCTGAACATGATCCCAAATAAATCTCCGCTGTTTGCACATATTCCATATCCCTTTATTCCTTGCATATCCATGCGCTTATCTAAATGCCTCCTAAATGCCACTTTCATATCTGCTTCTGCCACTATCCCCATCAGAATATTCCAGACAGCACCACTTTAAAAAAAACAAAAAAACTTGTTCCACATATCTCCTTCAAACATTCGCTGCTAGATCTTAAAGCTTTGGCTTCTAGTCTTTGACATTTCCACTCTGAGGAAAAAGATTCTGACTGTCTTCCACTTTGCTTCGCATAATTTTGTGCACGTCTATGGGTAGCACAATTGTGTAGCTGGTAGAGCTGCTGCTTCAGCAAGAAATGACAGGGATCTGGGTTCAATCCTGACCTTGGGTGCTATCTGCTAGGAGTTTGCACATTCTCCCTGTGAATGCATGGGTTTCCTTCGGTACTCCGTTTTCTTCCCACAAGATGTGTGGATTTGTAGCTAAATTGGCCTTTGTAAATTGTCCCCAGTGTGTATGGAGTGGATGCGAATGTGGGACAACATGGAACTAATGTGAATTGGCGATCAATGGTCATCATGGACGGTGAGCCAAAGGGTTTCTTTTCATGTCGCATCTCTAAACTAATCTAAACAATCATGTCTATCCCTTAACCTCCGATGCTTCAGAGAAAACAGTCCAAGTTAGTCCATCCTCCCCTTGTAGACAATACCATCTAATCCAGACAGCATACTGTTAAACTTCTGTAACCTCTCTAAAGCCTCCACATCCTTCCTGTAAAGAGGTGACCAGAACTGCTGGTTGTAATAACCTTTAGTCAAGAGTCTGCACTGTACATCCATTCATCTAGGGTTTGGAATAAGAATTTCTTATGGCTATAGGTAGAAACCAGCAAAGTAGAAAATATTTATTTCATTCTATTTAGAAGGAGGAGTGTTTGACAGGTTTGAGGAGTGCTTGTTGGTTTGTGAGTTCTTAAATTCATAATCTTGAAGCTGGAGTGAGAACTACTTTTCTTGCTGAAAAGTAAACTCCGCTTGTAATTCGAGTTTGATTTCTGCCTGCTCGAGAGAATAAATCAAAATGGAGTTGTTGCTTCAACTCTAGCAGTCATAGCGTGGCATTTGTTCATGTCCCCTGGAGCAAATATTCTAGCACAGACTTGGAGAATGTTCCCATGGGTAGATATGTGTGGAGCTGCCAGCAATTAATGGTGTTTTGTCTTGGGCCTGATTGTTAAGCTGCCCACCATGTTTATGCCCCAGGCTCCCACTCCATGTGCCATTCCCAGCTGCCTGTGGGTCAGTGCCACCAACAATCCAGGCAACGCAGGACTGATGAAAGGCAGGGGCCTTTGTCACTGTGGGGCCTTTGAAAGGAACAGGTTCTTTGGCTTGGTGTTTGGGGGGGAGTGTTGAGTCTCCTGTGGCGTTTTTAAGATAGGATTATTAATTTTTGATTACACATTGAATTTACCCACTTCAACTGTCCAAATTTAAAAACGTGTTTTCATATCTGGTTCTAATAATGGCTTCCTTTACCAGTCTTTGAGCTGCAACTGTAATGCTTCATTTCTGAATGCATCATGTTAGTGGCTTGTCTACTTTATGTATTTGCGTTGTCACTTGCATGATGATCTTGTTATACTTTATCTTTTTGATGTGATCCTATAAATAGCACGTTCTAAGCTTTCCCCCCCCCCCCAGTCTAGTTTCAGTCAAAAATCACTGTCAAGCACTTGCGCATCTAAACTTTATTTTGACAAAACACAATTACAGTTCCACTACTATACCTAACCACCCCAGGTTCGATCCTCCTTTCTGCCTGATCAAGCCCTCTTGGCCTCGTTCAAACAGAGACACCCAGATGATCGACACAGGACCTCGTGGTAGCAGACTTTTATAGGTCCCTGGACCTCGAGGGGCTAAACCACATGGGGGTGGTCTCTTTACAATCCAATTACAGATATCAATTAACCCCATACTTGACAGTCATTTCCCTATACAGTCCCTATACATTGTATACATAAGAGGGAGTTAGATGTGGCCCTTGTGGCTAAGGGAATCAGGGGGTATGGAGAGAAGGCAGGTACGGGACACTGAGTTGGATGATCAGCCATGATCATATTGAATGGCGGTGCAGGCTCGAAGGGCCGAATGGCCTACTCCTGCACCTAATTTCTATGTTTCTATGTATTCAAACAGTGTTTCTCAGAGGAAAGTAACATTTCAACATGTGCCTTGATATGCAAAAAAACAGACAAGGCTCGATACTTAATCTTGGTTTCTTGTTTCTTGGTTTCCTGGTTTCTTGGTCCTCCAAAATATTCCAAATGGAATTAAAACTGTAGGTGGTGAAGGGAGGGCTTAAGCCAGAATGGGTTATTGGGAAGAAAGAGCTACTTTAAATTTAGTTGCATCTGGTTGGGTAACTATAGTTGGGTGGAGATTATTCCATGCTTTAATTGTGCGGGGGAAGAACGAATTGCGGTATACATCTGTCTTTGTAACTGGGATCACAAATTGGATCGAATGCCCTCGTCTGCTCCTAATTGGTTTGGGTTTGGTGTAGGTCTTGTAGTCTATGTCGAGCTGACCATCAACAATCCAGCAAATCCAACAACATCCAGCACAGTAAAGCTTTGCAACATTATTTATAATGTGTATATCTGGTTTGCATTCATCCAATCCATTCTACGCATTTTGCACCTAATTGTCAGGGTCTGCAGATGTTCCCATTCTCTTCCTGCAGCTCTGATCTAGGCTCCAGACAAACTGGCACCATTCTGCAGCTTGTCCCATTTCTACAGAAAGCACTTTTAAATTGCCTAGCAGCCCCGAAGCCTTTACTCAATTTTAGGGTCCTAGCCTCTCCAATTTGGCCAGGATTAACAATCCTTGGTATCATTGGAAACCCCAATTCAAAGATTACTGTGCCCACTAATGAACTCAACAGTCTAGCAAATAAAAGTATCCAATTGGAGAATGATGGGCTATTTGCAAAACTGAGGGGCAGTGTTTCAGAATGAACAGTTACAAACAAAATCAAAATGGGATTGGTGCTATATTCATGAACAAATTAATTGTACTACAATAGAGATTTCACAGAGCATGTTAGAATGCTTTATGGGCCTGTCCCACTTGGGCGACTCTTTAGGCAACTGCCAGGGACTAGTTTTAATGGACTTCACCTACGATACCGAGCGACAATCTATGACAACATCTACAACAACAAAAATTGTTGCCAATGTTGCCGAAAAATTTTCAACATGTTGAAAATTTTGTGGCAGTCGCCTGTAGTCGCCAAAAAACTTGCCCAAGTGAGACGGGCCCATTAGTTTTCTTTTCCCTGGTGGAAACGGCCAACATGCTTTATGTTGGTGATTTGGAATCTATATTCTCTAATTCTGGATCTTTGTGCGTCTCTGTTTGCATGATGCCTGCACAAAATTGTCAGTATGTCAATACTAATCATGTCACACTTGCATGAATCATTGATGTACACACTGCACTGGATTTGCCAGTGCTAAAAAATATTGGGGTTATCACCCAAAAAATAGTTAAATGGTAGATTGAATAAGGTGGTCTATTGACTAACCATCCAGCATGAATATAGCTTTGCTCTACTTCAATGTGAAAATAATAATGAATAGTGGAAAGACACAACATGCTGGAGCAACTCAACAGATCAGACAGCATTGCTGGAAAACATAGATAGGTAACATTTTGTGCCGGGGCCCTTCATCAGACTGATGAAGGGGCACGACCTGAAATATCACCTATCCATGTTCTCTGGGGTTGCTGCCTGACCCATTGAGTTACTCCAGCACTTTGTGTTCTTTCTTCAGAAATGGCGATTAGAGTCTGCCCTGAGAAGACATTTCTCAGGACCGACTCGCACAATTGTTTTTGTATTGTAAACAAATAATTTAAATAATTTGAAAAACAAATTTTGAACATTATTTAAAAAAAAAAGCTCACATGACAATTGGACATGGTGGCAAGAAAGCTCAACGGGGAAAAATGTTGAGAAGGAAGTTACAGCTGGAATTATCCATGTATTTTATGATTGTAGAATTCCCCAGTGACTTGACCTTAATATTCTGTTTTCTACTAAAATAGCAGGGTTTATGTGAATCTTTCAGTACTGGAATTTGAGTACTGCTGCGGCCCTTGGAAGTATTGGATTTGTGCCAGGAGAACAGATTTCAGACTTCATTAATTCTCCTAAAATTGTTACTTTTATTTAAATTAAAAGACCACAACAGCAGCTGCTCGGGTTAGTGTTGTCCTTTTGAATATGGACATCTTCAACGTTGCAAATTAGGGGAGCCACGTCACATAAACGAAACATGAATGAAATGATAGGCTGGAAAACAAACAGCTGGGTCGCTGGAATTTTTCCAATAATGACCAGAACATTCGTCAGTGAATGTTTTGAGTTCTTATTTCCCCCGACTCTTCCCACATCCCTGCCCCTTCTGCACCCAAGCAATTGCTTGGAGAGGCAACAGAATGGAGAGGGTTAATGGGATAAAAATCCCCTCTCAATTACTTTAAGGAATTGGAATCAATCCAGATGATTGCATGAGTTTGTTAGCTATCTGTTTACCCATTTGTCTTCCACGTGATATGATCTCTGCCCTAGTTTAAAAAAAATAATACTCCCTCCTACAGGCAAGCTCTACAGTGTTAGTAATTGGAAGGAGAATATTGTACAAGATTATGCTCAAAGCATTTCTACTATTTTGGTGTTGAGCATGCAGTTCCTGCAGGTCATTGAAGCTACCAGTTGAATTTGTCAACCTCGCCTGCTTATTTTCTTTCAGCTCAATCTCCGTACCAATTTTTTTTTGGTGCGGGGGTGTTGACCTACACGGCCCAAATGAGTGCATCCCTCTGAAGATTAGTGATGGATTCTGTATTGGGAAGGGGGTATGCACACACACACACACACACACACACACACACACACACACACACACACACACACACACACACACACACACACACACACACACACACACACACACACACACACACACACACACACACACACACACACACACACACACACACACACACACACACACACACACACACACACACACACACACACACACACACACACACACACACACACACGTCTCCAGTTGGTTCAAAATGCTGCTGCTCGTCTTTTAACTGGAACTCGAAAGAGGGAGCACATAACGCCAATTCTGGCCTCCCTCCACTGGCTCCCGGTGTACTTTCGAGTTCATTTTAAAATTATTTTATTTGTTTTTAAATCTTTAAATGGGCTCGCCCCGCCTTACCTCTCTGAGCTGCTTCATCCATACGCTCCTGCCCGGTGCCTTGGGTCAGCTGATCAGCTGCTCCTGGAGGTACCGAGGTCTAAGCAGAAGCTCAGAGGGGATAGAGCCTTCTCTGTAGCTGCTCCGGCGCGATGGAACACCCTGCCGTTGCACATCAGACAGGCCCCCTCACTGTCCATCTTCAAAACCAGTATTAAAACACATTTATATTCCTTGGCTTTTGACCCTGCTTGAGACTTTGCTCCTGTTTTAGTGCTTTTAATGTTTTTAATATTATTGTTTTTACTTTCTCTTCTAGTGTTTTTATTGTTGTGTAATAATTTTTTGTCCATGATTAGTCATGTACAGCACTTTGTTGCAACAGTTGTTGTTTTTAAAGTGCTCTATAAATAAAGTTATTATTATTATTATTATTGCACTCTCTGCAGGCTGATTATGACAAACAAATAAAACTGCAGATTGTGGAATCTGAAACTGGAGGAGTGGGGATGGAAAGATGCGGTCTGATCGGGTGGAAGGTGGTGGAAATGTCAGAGAATGATGTGTTGGATGCAGAGGCTAGTGAGGGGAAGGCAACGACAAACTCGGATTAAGCAGCTGCTGTCTTCGGCTTGTTATAATGGATTAATTGTTCAAATTTCCAAAGATGAATTCTTGTCAGCTTTATCAAATTTCAACTGATTTATAACAACTGTGTAGAAATTCTGGCTATTTGAATTTGGGACTGCCACATTAAAATTGGATAAAAAATTATTTATTCTGACTATCGGTAAGGTGAGGCCCTGATTCTTATCCCGATGAGGTATTTGATTACTTCTCCAGTTCAGTTACCCCCAAATAACCTCAGTCTTGGTGAAGTGGAGCTTGGTTTCAACATCCCCTATTATAATGACCCTCTGTAGAAGAGTGCTGTACAAGATGTATGGGCTGATTTTTTTTTTTTAAAGGCTAAGTCTCCTCATTATTCAGTTTTATTTAGTGCTCAACATTTTGTCGGCAAATTACTTTTTTTAAACTGGCCTTTTATGCTTGTGTATTAACAGTTTAAAGGCCTTTCAAGCAGGATTCTTCCAATTCATTTAGAACACCTCAAACCAATTTAGTTTCGATATAAGCTTTAGTGTGGAAACTCCCTTCAGCCCACCGCGTCTACGCTGACCAGTAATCACCTGAATGCTAGTTCTATCCTACACATTAGGAACAATTTATAGAAGCCAATTAACCTGCTAGCCTGTACATCTCTGGAGTGTGGGAGATCACGGGCAATGCATGCAAACTCCATATACAGACTGCACCCGTAGTCATGATCGAACCTGGATCTCTGGTGCTCTAAGGTAGCAGCTCTACCACTGAGCCTTTGTAGTTCTCCTCTCTTTTAATGTTCAACACTTGTACTATTTCCCTTTCCATTGATTATTGTCTTTTGCTCTTTGTACTCCAACTGAAAATGGTAAAGGTGTCAAGAAAACTGCAGTTAGGGTCAAATTACAGTTAAGGTCAAATCGCAGTTAGGGTGTGGCACCACCCGGTGGTTAGGCCACTTACTATATGAACCCTCGGCAGCCGGGGGTAGGGTCACGTGCCTGAGTAATGGCGGTATTCACGAGTGTGTTCTCTTTACTTCAACAATAAAGATCTCTTTGATTAACCACACGTGGCTTGATTATTCACCTGCCATATTGGTGACCCCGACGATCCAAAACAGTAATTTTGGATTTAAACGATGTTTGCAGCCAACGATCACCCTCAACAGCCCGAGGTTGCTGATAATCCAGCCCAGCAGAACGCTGTCTCCCTGAAGCTTCCCGTGTTCTGGACAACGCAATCCCAGGGGTGGTTCTCACAAGCCGAGGCCCAGTTTCAAGTTTGACGCATCACGGCTGAAGACACCCAGTGCCACTATGTGGTCGGCATGTTGGATCAGGAGACGGCCAGCTGCCTGGCCCCTTACCAGGACAAGTACGAGGGCCTTAAAGCGCTGCTCTTGTGGCTCATGCACATGGGCAGCCTCGGCGATCGCAAGCCATGATGTGCTCATGAGCGAGATGCTCACCCTCATGGATGGTCATCGACCCTGCCTGCTCTTTGAACATGCCTTCTTGGAACGGGCCCAGAAACTAGGCCCTGCGTCCATCGGGATTTCAGCTGCGCCGCCTGTCCCGAATGATCCCGGTATGGGGAAGTGGTGTTACTACCATCAGCGCTGGGGTCCCGCAGCCCGTCAGTGCTGCCCATCCTGCTCGTATCCGGGATAGGAGTTGTCACGAGGTTTAGGGGTGTGTCCTAGTATAAGTATTGGGCCCCGGGTCAACCTTCCCCCATTCGTGTGTGTGTGTGTGTGTTTGTTTGGGTGTTCTATTTGCTTCAACAATAAAGATCTCTTTGATTCAACACGCATGGCTTAATTATTTGCCACCATAAGGGTAACATAAATACACAGATCTCACAAGGGTGGACTGCTTGGGTCTATGGTACCTGAAGCAAAGTTGGAAAAAGGGACATGGGAATTGCACGGCATCGTTCATGCGCATCACATTTTTATAAATTGCATCTATTCTATTTCTATAATTAAAAAAATGTCACCATTAAAATAACCTGTTTTAGCAGGCTCGAGGTACTATCTATAATTTGGAATCTTGGTCTTTTTTTAAAGCATCAAGTAATTTTGTAAGCTTGCTATAGCATCTAACAAATGATTTAAGCATCAGATGCTATTTACCATGAATAAAGACAATGTAAATCTTAACTTCAGAAACTGCCTCAGGGATATGCCATGCTGTTGCCCATGATGTGGTCACAAATAATATGATCATAAGACCTATGTGACGAAAGCAAATTCCATTGCTAAATTCCAGAAGTAAAAGAAGGGGAAGGTCCTCTGAGTGCTGTGATTTCCAGAAAGACAGAACATCTGTGATACTTGCCGAAGGTGATCTGGAGTCAATTGGTAACTATCAGTTGACAAAGCAATAGCACAAATGGTATTGTAAGCAACAGGTGAGCTTCTTGCTGAAGTAATATTATACTCTGGTTCAGAGCTGACATGTAGGTTTGTAAAACTAATATTTGCAGTTAATCCGTGTTCTAACAGTTGCCAACATCCAATGCAATCACTCTGTCTTTGGATTATTGAACTGCACATGATGTGTTGGGTTATGATGATTGGATAGTGTGTTTTTGTGTAGAGGATGGATGCAATGCCAAGATCTAACAGTGCTTTCAATGTTCTTATGATTTGTTGCTCTATATTGTACAAAGCCAAAACAAATTTCACAAAGAATAAAGATTGCCTAATATAGCTCTTTTTTTGCTCTCTTTTTGTCTCAGTTTGTACTTTATATTTGGAATATTGACGCATTTGTGTTTAATATTCATGTATCTGCAATGAGCTGACCTGACAATAAATTGAAAAAATAATTGTTGAATTTTCTGGTCTCTTCAATGTTGCCACAGGAATAATATTTTTATTGTGATCCGGTTTATTCTTCTTTCCAGCCATGAACAGTGTTTTTTCCATTTTCATTACATGGGATCTGAACATCAGCGATGAGGCCTTAATTAATTGCCTGAAGGGAATGATGAGTAGCCGCCGGCATTAAATGTTGTAGTCTTTCCGGTGAAGCCACCTTCAGGGTCTTGTTGAGGAGGGAGTTGTCGGAATTGGGCTCCGTGATATGGAAGAGTCAGTGATTAACCTGATGTTGGGAGAGTCCAGAATCAGGGGTCATAGTTTAAGAATAAGGGGTAGGCCATTTAGGACTGAGATGAGGGAAACATTTTCACCCAGAGAGTTGTGAATTTGTGGAATTCTCTGCCACAGAAGGCAGTGGAAGCCAATTCTCTGGATGTTTTCAAGAGAGAGTTAGATTTAGCTCTTAGGGCAAAGGGAATCGAGGGATATGGGGAAAAAGTAGGAACGGGGTACTGATTTTGGATGATCAGCCATGATGGCAGTGCTGGCTCGAAGGCTTACTCCATCTATTTTTCTATGTTTCTATGATATATTGCCAAGTCAGATACATTGGCAGAATGGAGTGGACCTTATAGGTGCTGATCCAAGCACTATCTCCCCTTGTCCTTGTAATAGCGAGCAAGGGTTTGGAAGGTGCTGTCAAAGGCAATTAACGGCGATGTGCTTTTATACAGGGTGCACTGTGCACATTGTGGGTAGTGGCAGGAATGAATGCTCATGGTTGTTGATATGGTCCAATCAAGTATAGAAACATAGAAAATAGGTGCAGGAGGAGGCCATTCATTGTGAACATGGCTGATCATCCCCTATTAATAACCTGTGCCTGCCTTCTCCTCATATCACTTGATTCCACTAGCCTCTGGAACTCTATCTAACTCTCTCTTAAACCCAAAGCAGGCTGCTTTGTCCTGGACGGCGTCTTTAATGTACTTGATGTAATTGATGCCACACTCATGCAAGCAAGTGGAGAATGTCCATCGTACTTCTCAATTGTTCCGGGTTGATAGTTCCAGCCTGCAAACTGCTCGTGTAGTAATTTTATTCATGTGGCTGGTTCAGTTAAGTTTCTAGTCGATGGAGGCCCCTGGATAGTGTAGGAATAGTTGCAGAGAGGGCAAGCACAAGTTAATTGCTTTATTTATCATTTCATATCTTAAAAAAATCTTCTTCTTCTTGTCGAGTCCAAACACAAGATTAGAAGTTGTTCAGCCAGAGCTGAACACACATCTCGGCATCTGCATGCAATGGTGTCTATCTTGCGCTTCTTGTGCATGGTGTTGGAAAGATTAATGGAAACAGGGCCGCGACCTGAACGCTCTTTCCTTGACCCCAGTTTTTAAAAAAAGTAACGATTTAATAACACTTTTTATGCTATTTTGAGATGTTCAATGGTAGTCTAAATGTTGTTGAAGCATCATAGTTTGGTAACATCTATAGGCATGCAATCTGCTTGACAAGAGGCAAGCCGTAGAGGGGGTTAACCAGATTGCAAAGTGTTTCTACGACATTGCTCAAAGACGTTGGCTACTTTTGGAAGAATGTGGGCAGTGGCCTAGTCGTGTTGAGGCTGGGTTTGGAGAGGAAGTGATTGGATCCTTTTCACAATGGCAGGCAGTGACTAGTCGGGTACCGCAAGGCTCAGTGCTGGGACCCCAGCTATTTGCAATATATATTAATGATCTGGATGAGGGAATTGAATGCAGCAACTCCAAGTTTGCGGATTACACGAAGCTGGGGGGCAGTGTTAGCTGTGAGGAGGATGCTAGGAGGCTGCAATTGTGACTTGGATAGGTTGGGTGAGTGGGCAAATGCATGGCAGATGCAGTATAATGTGGATAAATGTGAGGTTATCCACTTTGGTGGCAAAAACAGGAAAGTAGACTATTATCTGAATGGTGGCCGATTAGGAAAAGGGGAGATGCAACAAGACCTGGGTGTCATGGTACACCAGTCATTGAAAGAAAGAATGCAGGTGCAGCAGTCAGTGAAGAAAGCAAATGGTATGTTAGCATTCATAGCAAAAGGATTTGAGTATAAGAGCAGGGAGGTTCTACTGCAGTTGTACAGGGTCTTGTGAGACCACACCTGGAGTATTGCGTACAGTTTTGGTCTCCTAATCTGAGGAAAGACATTCTTGCCATAGAGGGAGTACAG
This sequence comes from Leucoraja erinaceus, assembly GCF_028641065.1. Taxonomy (NCBI): domain Eukaryota; kingdom Metazoa; phylum Chordata; class Chondrichthyes; order Rajiformes; family Rajidae; genus Leucoraja; species Leucoraja erinaceus. Next base: position 18,562,509 of record NC_073392.1, on the reverse strand, counting down.
TGCAGGTTCACCAGACTGATTCCTGAGATGGCAGCACTTTCATATGAAGAAAGACAGGATAGACTCGGCTTGTACACGCTAGAATTTAGAAGATTGAGGGGGGGGGGGATCTTATAGAAAGTTACAAAATTCTTAAGGGGTTGGACAGGCTAGATGCAGGAAGATTATTCCCGATGTTGGGGAAGTCCAGAACTAGGGGTAACAGTTTAACGAAAAGAGGGAAGTCTTTTAGGACCGAGATGAGAAAATCATTTTTTACACAGAGAGTGGTGAATCTGTGGAATTCTCTGCCACAGAAGGTAGTTGAGGCCAGTTCATTGGCTATATTTAAGACAGAGTTAGATGTGGCCCTTGTGGCTGAAGGGATCAGGGGGTATGGAGAGAAGGCAGGGATGGGATACTGAGTTGGATCATCAGCCATGATCATATCGAATGGCGGTGCAGGCTCGACGGGCCGAATGGCCTACTCCTGCACCTATTTTCTATGTTTCTATGTTTCTATGAGCCTGGATGGTTTCCTGTTTAACAGAAGATAAGGGACTTTTTTTTTTAGCCTTCACTTTCTATGTTCTACATGCTAAACATCTTAAATGGTTTATACTTGATCTTGTATTTATTTATCCTCTAGTCTCTTAAACATGAGCATTACCTGATTGTCAGGCAATTCTACAAACTCACATTCACACTGGGATTAATTTCTCTCTGAATGAAACCAAAGCCGTCCAAAGTCCCTTGGGTTGTATCCCTGTTAATGTTGAACTCCAGTTGTGCAAGCATTCCTGGTTTTTTTTCTAGGTTGGAATTGTGTTCTTAATACTCAGCTCAAATTTGTATCATCCTGGTTTACTTAATAGTCCAGTAGGTGCAAGAGAAAACTGCCGGTAAGCAAATGGCTGTTTTGCGTTCAATTACTAACCAATTTATTACCCCCAACTAATCTGCTGTTGCTGTATCAAATTAACTTAAAATGTTTCCCTTGTTGAAAAACAATATAAAGTAAATTAAAAATCAAAATGAAAATGTCATACTTGCCTCCTATTAACGCAGTGAAACTGCACATTGTTTTGTTCTTTTGAAGCTGATTGCCATTTCTCAGCTTGAAATGTAATATTTGTAACAGCTCATTCACTCCTTTCGGCAGACTCTATTGTGTAATCTGCTTCTATTGTGAATCGGCTTCTTTGGTCTCTACCCTCCTTTTTGGAGATGTTGGGCATGACAACCCATCTCTAGTTGTCTTGCCCTCTGTCTTGATCCATTCAATCACATTCCACGTTTTTACAATTGGGTAAGAGGTGCACAAAATGGACACAAATTGGAAATCCTCCTCCATCACAGGAATGTATAAAACTGAAGGACATGGGTTTTTGTGTAATGGGAAAGCAGTGTGGAGTGGATCTGAGAAAGCAATTTTCACTCAAGAATAGTGCCCCAGTGGGTGGTGAAGGCGGGTACTTGTCACATTTTGAGAAGTATCTAGGTGAATGACTTAGGCATAGAAGGCTACAGACCAAGTTATGGTAAATGGGATTAGTGGGGATGGATAATTGCTAGTTGGCATGGAGGCTGTGGGCCAATGTACCTGTTTCTGTGCTTTGACTCCATAACCAGTCCATTTTGTACCTCCCTTGAAGGACTGGCAGCTTGTTAAGGGGGACAATGGAAGGCCAGAGTAACACCGATCCTTTGGTGTGCTGCATTGGCAAACATATGCACTTGCTCACGCTGTTGAAATTACAAGCTACATCATTTATTGTGCAGTATCACAACCCAAGCAGTCATTAATAGTAATTGCCAATTTGTGAGACGAAAAGATCTGTAATTTACATCTTGTATTGTGGTTTGAATTTCATGGGTTTCCCTGATGTCACTGCAGACTTAACTTCCGCACTTCTGTCAGTCTAATTAAAACAGTAGATAATCTACCCATTTATTTTTAATACCAAATAAAGCCAATCATATATGACAGTATTAACTTTTGGCTGTGTGTTGAATTGAGCTCTGCAGTTAAACAGGATTGATTCTTACTTCAGTATCTAATATAAATAAGGTGTCCAATTTGTAGTGCTACTATTGGTTTTGCTTAGTGGGCAATTTGTATGTGAGGTTTTATGTTAATAGCCCAGATAATGGGACACTTGATTGTTCTTTGAAGATGATAGGCACCATCTTTACTTTACTTTAGTCCTTTGAGATACAACGTGGAAACAGGCCCATTGGCCCACCGAGTCCGTGCCGACCAGTGATCACCCATACACTTGCACTACCCTACACACCAGCGCCAATTTACAATTTAATCAAAGTCAATTAACCTACAAACCTGTGCACCTTTGGAGTGTGGGAGGAAACCGAAGCACCCGGAGAAAACCTGTGCGGTCACAGGGAGAACGTGCAAACTCCTTTCAGGCAGCACTAGTAGTCCGGATCAAACCAGAGTCTCCGATGCTGCAAGGTGGCAACTGTACTGCTGGGCCACTGTGCCAATGGTCTTTCTCCATCTGACCCAACCCTCCTTATGTACCCAAGTTAAAACCCTGACACTGGATGCTCTCAGCTACTTTGAAACTTGGGGGGAGGGTTGAGGGAGAAAGAGGTTGCACCAGATTTTCGTGGCAAATAGATTTTCTTTTGTAGCTTGTAAAGTATTAGATTTGGGAAACTTCAAAATGAGGACAGGCGGAAGACGTGATTACAGAACCTTTTGCAAAGGCAGTTGGACAATATTGGGAGAAGGGAACTGGGAAATGACGCGCTTCAACTTCTAAAAAATGATCCTCTGAACTGAAGCCTTGGCAGTGTAGGGAAAGTATTGGTCCACGAGGAGTGAAAATAGGAAATAGAATTATATCTTATTAAAATCCTTGCAATAGTGACACAGCACAGAAATGGGTTCTTTGGCCTGCTGAGTCCACATTGACTACAGCTTAACTTTCCATCTGCTTTTGTGTAATTTACAAATTTGACAACTATATCGTTGCTTGCTTCCTCCATGTCACAACTGAATATTTAAACAGTGTTCTGCCTGTACTGATCCCTGTCTTATGCCACTAGTTGCAGGTTTTCGGATGGAAAATGTGCCCTTTATCTGTTTCCTCAACACCACAATTCTTGTGACTTAACATTTTGTGACTTAGCATTTTTAAAATGTTTCTTGGAAGTTCAAATGCAATACATCTGGTTCCCCCTCTATTTAGTTTAATTTGTTGTTGTCGTGAGTATCAACGTACAATGAAAAGCTTTTGTTTGCGTGCAATCCGGTCAAAGAAGACTATACATGATTACAATCAAGCCGGCCACACTACACAGAAAAAAGATGAAGGGGACAACACTTGGTGATAGGGAGAGTTATACATAAAACTGTAAATTTAGCAGAAGCTTAAATAAGCAAAGCATAGAAAAATACGGTCTTAATGTAGGCAAAAGGGATTAGTGTAAATGTTGGAAAAACTACAGTAGGAATGTGGGCCGAAAGGCCAGTTCTTGTGTTATTTGACTTTATGACTTCAAATTTCTGCACTGTTCTTTCCACTTTGTGAAGTGATGATGAGAATGTGATTTTCCAAATGTACTTTTTTTCTGATAATTGTTTCAAACGCTTCAAATAATAATTGATTGAAATACTTATCCAAAAAGATATTGGGATAATTAATGTTGGTCTCTCCTTTTTGTTTGAATGGGGTTGTCACATTGTCAGTTTTGCACCCTCCAGCACTTCTCCAGAACTTCGGGGGGGAACATGGTAGTGCAGTAGTAGAGGTGCAACTTTACAGTGCCAGAGACTGATTCGATCTTGATCGCGGGAGCTGTCCGTACAGAGTTTGTATGTTCTCCCTGTGACTGTTTTTTCTCCGGGTGATCCAGTTTTCATCCACTTACCAAAGATGTGTGGGTTCGTAGGTTAATTGGGTTCTCCAAATTGTTCCAAGCGTGTAGGATTGAACTAGTTTACGGGTGATCGTTGGTTGGCTTGGACTTGGTGGGCTGAAGGGCCTGTTTCCACACTATCTCTAAACCAAACCAAACAAAGTATTTCTCGAAGATTATAACTGACACAGTCAGCATCTCTGTAGCAATTTCTTTGGGGGATCCTAAAATGCAATCCATCTGTACTGGGGACTTATTGGCCTTTAGATACCTGCCACCCTATACCGCTCAGTAATTTGTCTCCAAAATCTCAACTAACTACAAATTCTGTAGTAATGATGGTATTTAATTTCTCCCCTTCATTATTCAATATTAATTGGATATTTGTAGTATCTATCATAAAAGCTAATCTAAAATGTTTAACATTTTTTTCCAATAAAGCAGAATATTTGAACATGTGCATTTTATAAATGTGTCCGATTTCTATTTGGCACCATTTTGTACTTTAAAAAAAAAATGGTGCCAAATTCTTTGTTTCCGAAGCGTAGATTTTCTATTGGAATCAACTTTAGAAGCATTTGGCACCCTTGTTTCAGACACTATCTATATATGATCTCTCAAGTGAATGAGTAAATTTCTATTAGCCAGTGTGAATTTCCAATTTTATTGGAGTCTAATTTCCTTAACTAGAAATGGCCATGTCATGAATTGTTTCAGTCAATACCAACCTGATAATAAAAGATCATTTACATCTTGTAAATAAAATTCTTGCAACCTTGCATCTGAATCTATAGTTATGCCAAAACTTTTCAAATTTATTTTTGGTCTTTCTACTACTATAATAGAATTCCTTTGCGGTTGACTGTTCAATCTGTTCCTTATTAGTGCGCAAATATAAGTATTAATGTAATATGAATTTTTGCAATGCCTAATGGGTGCTTCGCTGCATATCATAGATTGTGGTGTGGATTTAAACATTTTATAAGATTCATCCAGAAATTATTATACTTTTGAGGAAAGGGCATAAATAACTATTATTACATCGTCTGCAGTCTGTATTTTCTGTACAGAATCTTCCTGGAGCAATTAGGTTTTGTTTCAACATATATTTAAAGTAGAAAGCATTCTTCTGGAAGCCATTTTGTTATTACATTGTATAGAAATATTTTTATAGATTAGATATTAATATCACTGCTTTCTAATGGTCAAGAGGCTCATCATTGCTGTTGGCCTCAGCAAAGTCCAATCTTCAGTTTTTATTTACGAGATTTGGTTATTGCACAAAGAAATGGGAGAAGGTAGGCCCCTTGAGTCTATACCATCATTCCATGCGATTATGGCAGGTCTGTCCCAGGCCTTGGATCATCTTCTGTGCTGGTCCCCTTGAGTAGCCCTCAAGTCCCTAATCTTTGAAAAATGTATCTACATCTTCTTGCAAATCTAGGGTGATTTAGTCTCTAGAATAATCTAGGAAAGAGATTTCCACAGATACACCACCTTCTCAATATCTACAATGTTTACACTCCTCTTTGGATCTTGTATGTTTCAAAACGACTATCCTTCAGTCACCTAAACTAAAAAGAATGCACGTATAATTTCTTTAGTCAGTGAAAGGCTAAACCTCATGTCCCAGGAATTAGCCAAGAACATCTCTGCTGGTTAGAGTGAATGTGGAGAGGATGTTTCCACTAATGGAATTCTAGGGCCAGAGGCCATAACCTTGGAATCAAAGGACGTACCTTTACAAAGGAGATGAGGAGAAATTTCTCTAATCAGAGGGTGGTGAATCTGTGGAATTCATTGCCACGGATGTTCTGGAGGCCAAGTAAATGGAAACTTTTAAGGAGGATATTGACGGATTCCTGATTCGTAAGGGGGGTCAAAGGTTAGGGGGAGAAGGCGGTAGAGATGGAAACATAGATCAGCCATGATTGAATGGCAGAGTAGACTCTGCCATTCTGCTGCTACAGCTTATGAGCTTATTGTAGTAGCCATTTAGCTTAACTCAGTATATTATAATTATTCAGTTACTGTTAAATTTTTATCTGGCTGCAATTATGTGGGTGGGATTTATACGTAGTCTGGGTGCGTGGTTTGTGGCTAGGACTCTGGCGCAGACTCCCAAGGAGTTTAGTTTACTTTGATGAAGATCGGGAGAGAGACATAGTTTCGACCATGCATGAGCATGACCACGTGTATGATTGAAACGTACTTGTACAAGAAGAAGCTTTGATGAATCATCTTACTGTTTTGTACTTCAATAAAGAAACTATTAATCAAGACACTGTTTCTGGAATATTAATCTTTCGACGGCATTGAATGTTTCGTGGAGGGTTCATGGGTGCGTATAGATTACCTTCTGATCCATGGTCATCAATTAAAGTGACTATTGAGGGCTAATCCCTTGAGATGCTGTAGAGAGTGTCAATACACTTATGAAGCGACCAGAATTGTACACAGTACTCCACATGTAAACTTGCTAACACCCCGTCCTTTTATAACAATGGTTTTCTTCTTGTAAACTCTTAAACCCTGAGCAACAAAGAAAAGTATGCTATTTGCTGCCTTCATTATTTCAACATAAGAAATATAAATCTTGAGCATTAAAATATAAAGAAAATAAATTGCATTTGTTTTCACTGTAAGGATTCTCTCGTTTTGTTGTCTGCCACTGACTCCACTCTTTGGCCAGCCAAACATTTCCTCCATGATTGTTGTCACTGCTCTTCCCTGCTTGTCCCTGTTTGTGATGTTCCCACCAACATCTAGAAGGAGCCCAATATTGCTCCAATCCTTGAGCACCTGGCCCTGAACTAAATGCTACCAGCGTGGCTTTCCTTTCTTATTTTCCGGAATGAGGTGGGGGTTTGGGTCACCTACCTGGCTCGCTCCCAATGTATACATCCAATAGGGAAGATCACCCACTGCCTGGACCACACTGCTTATTCCAGCTCCGCTGAGGTTATTTGCTGGGGGCCCTGCACTTTCATGGGGACTGTCTTGGGGAAGCAGCAGTTGCACTCGTGGAATGGTTTTGATCGTCTGCGAGGCGCGGTTCCTAGACTCGCCCGCAATCAAAGCTGTGTGAATGCCTGCCTGTGTGCACATGCGCTGGGTTAAATCTGGCAGGTTATTGGTCTGACAGATGAGCTTACTTTGCTTTCTAGGGCTAGGTGAGGCATTCCACTTGACAGATGTACCCATGCCCCAGCACCAGAAAGCAGGAAACCCTGATACCATGGTCCAGAGGTTTCAGCCTAATATCTTTCTTCATCTGGCAAATTACTCTCCAGTGCTGATCAAATTGCACTTCAAACAATGAAACACTTGATTAAATTTGGTACTGGCAAGTGGAATTTTAAATTTAAAGTTTTATGCAATCTTTATATTTGAAGAGATTTTGGGGAAGGATAAATGTGCAGCTTTATCTATGAACCAGAGCAGGCAGTGAAAGCTGGCCCAATTGCCGGCTGCAGCTTTTGAGATTTTGCGTGCCCAGAAATTTTGAAATTGCTCCCATTTAAGGACAGTGATCCAAGTTTCAATAGCATTATGGCAACAAAATGTGGGCTGTAGATTTTATTAGCTTAATATTTCATTAAGATGTATAGATCATGCAAGTATGTTGAGACATTATCAACTTGGAAGCACATGTGTTGGTGGTAGAGTAATATTGTGGCATTTTTCAGAATGCATGTTTATTGTAGTCATTGAGGTTGATGGAAGAGGATGTCCAGGTACACAGGTTTGTGGGATGTAGCTTATTTCATGATCATAGGAGCAGAAGTAGGTCATTCGGCCCATCAATCAAGGCTGATCTATCTTTCCCCCTCAACTCCATTCACCTGCCTTCACCCCATGATCCTTGACACTCTTACTACTCAAGAATCTGTCAATCTGTGCCATAAAAACATCCAATGACACTGCCGCCAAAGCCGCCTGTGTCAATGAATTTCACAGATTCACCACCATCTGCCTAAAGAAATTCTTCCTCATTTCCTTTCCAAATGCGTGTCCTTTTATTCTGAGGCTGTGCCCCCTAGTCCTATACTCTCCGGCTAGTGGAATCATCCACTCCACATCTATATCCAGACCTTTCACAATTCGGTAAGTTTCAATGAGGCCCCCTTCTCCCCCCCCCCCCCCCCCCCCCCCCCCCCCCCCCCCCACAACTATGATGTGTAGGTTGGATCTCTGCTATGCGCCTTAAGGGATGATGTCAATCGTGATAACATGTGGCTGTCAGTAGAATACTGAACAAATGTGTATATGGCAACAGAAGCAATTGACAAAGATTGATCATACAAACAAATTCCCTGTTAAGTCAAATTCTGTGACATGGCCGTAGAATAATACGGGAGAGAATGAGATCGCCATCTCTGTGCTATCTTTTTCCCTTAAGCCTGGCAATTCCAATTCACAGCATGAGATTTACAATGCCTTGATGTCCGCATGTGCCATTCACAGAGGGAATGGTGTCTCTCACACGTGTGTTTCTGAACTCTGCTGTCACAATGATTGAAATGGGAATGAGCAGGAGAAAATCAAGTGTTCTGATAGATTTGAAATGGTTGTTCACTTTTAAAAAAAGGAAAGAAATTCTGATCATCCAGCATACTTGTGACTTGGGTTCTGGACAGGCAGATTTTCCAGACCACCAGATCTTGTTTCTATTAATACCACACATCTTAATTCAGCTTTATAAGCTAGCAGTTATGTAATAAATTTTCCAGTGAACCTGGAGAGTGGAAATGGATACCGTTTGATTAAAAAATGAGAGTGTGACAAATATTACCTGGTGAGCCAGATGGATTTAGGCTTTCCAGTTAGGATTTCCAGGTTGTCTGAGATCAGATTTTCAGAGTTGTGTTGCAGGTGGTTCTTTTGATCTATGTTGAATCCTTCTCGCCCCTCCCATGGTAGTGCGTGACTTTTAATTTAAAATATTCTCCTGGTATCAATTACCATTTGGAGAGCTGAATGGCGCATCCCATTTTGGGAGCTGACATGCTGCTGTTGCAAATGCCACGAACTCTTGTGAAACTTGTCTAACAACCTCGAGGAGGTTGGTTAGGTATTGAGTTGGGTAGGACATGGGTTTTCAAATGCATGGCAGTCATGAGACTTGATTAGCTGGAGTCGGTTACGTTGCAGGCTGCAAGCAGTGTTTGAATACTTGAACGAGGTTGACTTGTGCCATCATATTGTGAACAGTTTTCTTTTCAATGAGAACATTTGGGTTTTCATTAACTTGCAAGAACAGAGTGACAGTATTTTTTAGGTCATGAGTAGTACAGAAGGGAAAAAAACTTTAACCAATTCCTTCAAAGCTGAAGATTGAATCATTTCCTTTACCTGTTCTGACTTCTCAGAAGGTGTTCATTATTATTGCAAGACAGATAGTTTTCTAATCGTTAGATATAGGTCTGAGGAAGGTTAAAGACCAATTGTGTGCGTGCGAGTATACACAGATTCTATCAAACCTTACTGTTGGAGAAATTCCGTAGGAACATGAATAATTAATGGTGCAATTAAACTTTTTAAAAATAATCTTTTAATACTAATGAATCCAAGGATATGTGCTCGGGTTTTAATCAAAATGTGTGCAATGTTACAGGGACTAATGTAAGAGCCGTGTCAAATAATCATGCTGCTTGTCCAAAAATGCTACTTGGATCAATTGAAGGAAGAAAGATTAAACATCAGTGATCTACAGGTCAGGGTTCAAGGTCAAGGTTCAAATATATTTGTCACATGCACCAAATAAGGTACAGTGAAATGAATTACCATGCAGCCATACAATTAAAAAGAACACACAACACACAATAGAATTAACATAAACATCCACCACAGCACTCCTCACTGTGATGGAAGGCAATACAGTTCAGTCAATCTTCCTCCTTTGTTCACTGTGGTCGGGGCTGAACCCTCCGTAGTTGCTGCCATGGACGGCCCAATGTACAAGCCCTCTCGCCGGAATGATCGAAACTCCGACGTCGGGACGGATTGAACACACAGTTAGCTATTCTATTATTAAAGGGATGGTAATAAGGCATATTGAAAATAATAAGAGGATTAAACAGAGTCAGCATGGATTAATGAAGAAATCTATTTGTTCTTTGAGATGGCGACGAACCAAATAGGCAAGGGTGAATGGATAGTTGGAAGACCTTTTGATAAGATGCATTAAGTCTTTATACAAAATTAGAGCATATTGCATTAGGGTTAATACATTGGAGAGAGTTGTGGATTGGTTACTGGACAGAAAGCAGTCAAATTAAACTAAATATATTCAGATTTGAAGGCTTGTGACAAGTGGAGTGCAATAGCTGGGGTCTGGCTGTTTACGACCTACATCTGGTCTCCCTATCTGTGTACAGATCTGGTCTCCCTATCTGTGAAGGGGTACACATCATCCATGGATTTGTTAAGCAGATTCTTCCTAGAACTGAGAAGAATGAAAGGTGAATCATTCTCCTAGCAGAGCGAGATGTCCATCAGGGAATGTTGCCGAGTGGCCCATTCCAGACTGCAGGAGTACGTGCTGAAGGACTCATTGCAGCTTGGTACAGCCAATGCCAAGGCTGTAGGGGAGGACCACAGTCTAGGGACCTTCTGCTGTTGGACATTGAAGATCTGGTGGGGACACCCCTCAAACAAGGGAAGAGGTATCACCCGAGGGGCCACATGAATGGCAAGGGTGTTTTGTGTAAAGAAAGGTGTGAACTCTGCAGGGTATGACACTATTGAATGTATATACACTGGGAATGTATGAAGAATTTTTGTTTTGTGTGTATATATATATATATATATTCTGAAGTAAGTTTATTTTTGAAATGATGATAATATTTCTCCTGCTTTGGTGCCTGTAACCAGTGGTCGTGGCTTTATAGTAACGGATTGACCATTGGAGGTGAGATGAGAAGAAATAGCTTGGAGAGTGGCAATTCTTCGAAATTCTCTGTTCAAAGGTCTGTGGAAGTGCTGAGTATGTTCAGATCAATAGATTATTAGATATGAACAGAATTGAGCAATGTGTGGTGAAAGCATGCAAATAGCACCGTGAGGAAACATCACCTATGATGTGACTGAATGTTAGAAACAAGGGGCCGAATGGCCTACTCTGTTTTCTCTAATTCCTGCCGATATTGCTCGGGACGGTGTTCCTGATTTTGTTTCTTTGGAGAGAGTAGTCAACAGTTAGATTTGATTAGATTTCCTTACCCCCCCTCCCCTCCCTGGCCGAATTCTTTAGCTAAATTTGTAGTGTGTACATGCTGTGCTCCTGAATCCAGGTATCCTTCGTCAGCTTAGGTGTAACAAATAACCCTCTGGTGAGTGTACCAGTTTTTCTTTGGCGTTGTCCTCTAACAAACTATGGTGGAATTGTTAAAAATCCAAAACATGAAATAAATGGCATCCAGAATGCTTTAATTAAAGTAAAAATAATATCTGGAACAAAAATGAGAATGAAAACAATGAATACATTTTTGGATGGCAAAGGAAAATTTGCTTTTTATTTATTAATAGAAAATGTATGCTATCCTTGTTGTTGAAGACGAGGGTGACCCATTTGTTGTACTGCTACAGTCCATGTCCTGAAAGTACCGTTTCGGTGCTAAATTTGACAGGACAAAGTTGGGTTGTACAAGCTCTCGTCTAAGCTGAAAGCCCCACGCTTTCTTTAGTAAGACATGTACAACGTGTAGGTTCCACGTGTGACCCCCTAGTTTCGGCTAGGTTAAATGACTTGCCCAGACTGGTAGTTCAGGCTGTTTGACTAGTCTCACCATCACTGGACCAAGAAGTACTGGTATATAAAACCAATCGCTCCCCTGACATCAGTTTGAAGAAGGGTCCCGACCCGAAACATCACCTATTCCTTCTCATCAGAGATGCTGCCTGTCCCGCTGAGTTACTCCAGCATTTTGTGTCTGCCTTCGATTTGAACCACTATCTGCAGTTCTTTCACGCATATAAAATCAATCATCTTGGCCTTCCACTTTTGATTTCACACTGTTTTCCTGCAGAACATTTCGAGCCATAGTATAGAAATGACCCTGTACTATGTGGGTGCTCCCCAACCCCAGTGACTCTACTGCTGCGCCACCGTGCCGCTTCTTTGCACTATACTTTTTTGGTTTTATATATTGAACTTTTTATATTTATTATGGATAAGTGCTATGTTTACAGATCTGTTGTGCTGCTGCAAGTAAGAATTTCATTGTTCCATTTTGGGACATATGACAATAAAACATTCTTGACTTAAACTCCACACTGGACATCAGAATCAAATCGGGGTTCATGGAGTTATGAGGCAGGATCTCCACAAGCATTATCAAATAACCTATCGATGGAATGTGTGTTAACCTTTTTAATTTGTTTCCTTTGTTTGGATTAAATTATATTAAAAGGAACCAATTTTGTGACAGAATGTATAGCATAGCATATCCCTGCATTTTGAGTAGCTTCTGCTTTGACATCAATGCATATTTTAAATTGTGTGTCTAATGCAAGGATGAAGGAATGCAAATCAAAACACATGGCATTAAATGAGAAGTTTATGTTTTACATTCCAGCAGCATTTCCCTGAGGGCTGTTGGCAATGTGTTTGCCCTTTTTGGTAACCATGGCACCAGTGCCAACTTCAAGAACTAAAACAATTTAATTGACCACAATCTTGGAATGCATGTCAAGGATGTGTTCCTCTGTGTGAATATGGTGATGCAAGGTTGTTTGCGTTAATGCCTGAGACTTGGGAGTTGGATCCAGCTCTGAGCATGCAGGGCTTCAGTGCCTCCCCCTGCTGCCCAACTTTGTCTTAAGTTCCTCAGAAGCAGATGGTTAGTCTCAAGGGTGGGATATGGCATTCTTCCCACTTTAGTACAAGTAACTAGGTTAACAGTTTGGAGGTGGGAAGGACTTAATCAGGCAGGGAATAACACAAAGTGCTGGAGTAATTTAGCAGCTCAAGCAGCATCTCTGGAGAACAAGGATAGGTAATGTTTTTGCGGTGGGACTCTTCAGACCGATTGTTTGGTGAAGGGGGTAGGTGGTAGTGGAAAGAAAACTAGCATCTGGCCTTTTCCAGCTTTCAGTGAAGAAGGGTCTGAAGAAGGGTCAGTTATCCATATTCTCCGGAGATGGTGCCTGACCTGCTGTTACTCCAGCGCTTTGTGTCTTCTTGTGCAAACTAGCATCTGCAGTTCCTTGTTACCACAGGGAATAAGACGTGTCTCGCCGACTGTCAAGTATTTGAGGGTTTGAAAAGGTGCCATGGAAATACAAGATCCCTTTAAAAGCATGGGTTGATTCATTCTTAGTGGAAATATTAATTTATTTTGACCTTTTTTACTTTTGCTGTTGAAGTTACAGAGGGAAGAAATGACAACATCTTTTCATTAAGCATTGGTAGTGCCATCTACTGGTACAGCTTGGAATTTCCATTAGGCCTCCCTCTGTAATTCAACAGGTAATGAGGCAAGGGCAAGAGCAAGGTATTGACATTTAATGCTGAAATGGTTGGGCAGCAAGTTTCAGTGGAGTAGACACCGCAGTCTTTATATGATACCTAGGTAGACTGAGTACAAGTTTTGTCCGAGAGTGTCGCAATTCTGTTGTTGGCAGGTTCAGTCGGAGGCTGGTCAATTAATATTCCTGGTGAGCTAACATTCTCATTACCACTGCATGAAGTTATCTTCAAGAAATGTCGTGGCAACCAGCTTTATACTTTTGCACATTAAAATACTACTGTTTGATTAAAGAGATATTTTCAAAAATTACTGGGTTTGAGCAAGAAAATCTATGTATTCATCAGTTACTGTAGAATTTGTAAAGGTTGTTTAGACTGAAAGGCTCGGGGCTGAATGCATAAAAAAATGCCCCGTTTGTTCACTTGAAATGCTAAGAAGAAAGCGACGGTAGCGTAATTATGGTTTTGGACTCAAAACAAGAGGTTAAGAGTTCAAATCCCACCATGGAAACTTGGTGAATCTGAAGTTGATAAAAGGGTAATTTGTAGGTTGAACCCAGGAAAGAAGATTGCAGCAATAGGATTGTGGCTGTTAGAATTTGGCTGGTTCATTAGTGCCTTTCACAGATGTCTGTGACTGACGTGTGACGCCAATCCTTTGCTATGTCACTTAATGCCATTTGGAAAAAGTCATTTAACCATATGTGAGTAAAACACTTGCAATACAAAGGATTTTGCCTCCCGTGGGCAGATGGGAGTATCATCTGAATCTTGAGGACCTATGCAATAAACAGTTGTGAGCAATTGATTAACTCCAGTAACATGTTGTTGATTAAGATTTGCCCCAGATGATAATGCCACATATTATCTGGCATTCTTAATACACATTTAATAAATATTTATCTGGTTGAGTCATCGGTTGAGTTGAAAATGTTGTGATTATCCTGAGACAATCCTGTTTACTTGGTGTGGTGGAGGGAGATTATACAGGGCAAGAAGTTAAGATGCGGATTTAGTATCATACACGTTATGATTGCTTTGTTTTTATTCATTTGTGATACGTGGGCAGTGCTGACAAAGCTAGCACTGTCTGCCAACCTGATTACCATCGGGACTCTGGAGACAAGCTGCGTTGTTGAACTATTACAGTTTAGACCCACTTCAACTGCGCTGTTTGAGCAACAAACATGATTTTTGAAAACCCATCTGTGCCAAAGATGCCCCATTGGGCCTGTTTATAATCAAAGAAAAATCTGATAGAAGGCTTCCGCTGATAGCTGATAACATTTATGTTATGAGCCAGACTTTCTCCATGGAACTGACTCTCAAGGTGCTTCCCAATTGGAAGCTCATTACCTAATTTCTTTGCTGTTAACCATGGAGAATAGGGTGGTCATGGAACGGAGGCAGGAGCAGATTATTTTGCCTTTATCTCCTTTTCAATTTGACGATCCAAGGTGGAACATTTTACCTTAGTGCCACCTTCCTGCACTATCCTCTTATCCCTTCAATACCCCGGATTAGACTTTGTCTATCAGTCATCATTATCTGCTAGCATTGGTGTGGTAAGAATGCTGTGCAAAACTTATTGTCCAGATTTAAATGTTGCTCGGGTCTCATTGATTTGTACAAGTTGCTGTTCTAATTGCAATGCACTGGCAAATGAAGGCATTCATCCCTAATTCCTTAGTTTGACAAACCCTCATTGGAAAGATAGATCCATTAAACAAGAGATGGCAGGTGTAGGAATCCAGAGCAATGGGAAGAGGAACTGAAATGAGAGGAGCAGAGATAGATTGACAGAGAAAGAGAGAGAGAGAGGAACACAGGTAAGGGTTACCTGAAATTGAAGAATTCAATGTTCATACATTATTGGGTTTGCAGACTACTCACGCAGAACATGAAATATTGTTCCTCTAGTTTACACTGGGCCTCACCTTGGCAGTGGAGAAGGCTGTCGATGGACTGATTGGTATGGGAATGATGTGCAACAGGCAGCTCAGGGTGGCCATTGCAGACAGATCACAGGTGCTCTGCAAGTCAATCGCCTAGTCTGGGCTTGGTCTCACCAATGTAGTGGAAGTCACATTGGAAGCACCAAAAGCTTTGGAGAAGGTTCATGTGAATTATACCGCACCTGGAATATGTGTTCTGATCCCTGGGTAGAGGTGTTAGAAATAAGATGAAATATCCGTTGTTTTAATGGGAAAGGGTCAGGGAGGGGTGGGTGGGATGTGATGAGTGCACTGGTAAGTTACCGAGAGAGTGGTCCCTGCAGCGGGTGGAAAGAGATGGGGAGGGGCTATGTGCCTAGTGGTGTGATCCCATTACAGCTGGTGGAAATGGCAAATGACAATGTGGTGGATGTGGAAGCTAATAAGGTAAAAAGTGAGGACTCTGATTTAAGCATCAGTCCCAAAGGACTTACAAACCTGGAAAGTGGACTGATGACCTTTTGTGCACTGTTAGAATTTCATCAGGAAAAAGTTGAGTTTCAATGAAGTTAGACTTCACGAGGTTTCTATCATCTAAAAAAAGACAGTGCTAGAGTAACTCAGCGGGTCAGGCAGCATCTCTGGAGAACATGAATAGCTGATGTTTCAAGTTGGGACTTTTCTTCAGGGATGCCTATCATCTGCTTTTATCGTGAGCTCCTGTGTGATTGATACAGAGGGAACATGAGGCTCCTGCTGTGATGTCCAAAAGTATGCAATGCACTACTCCCTCAGCAATTTGCTTCCCTGACCAGTGACACCAGCTCCCAGGCAATCAATCTTTAGCTGACCACTGCTCTGAATTGTCAACTTGTTAATTGCTCCTGATCAATCTGGCCGCAATCCTGCCCGGTTATTCTTCACAAGCTCTACTCTGATCTGCAAGAAAAGGAAAGGCCTCTCAATTTTCCAGTGCTGAACCATGTCTATTGGTCTACCATAAACCAATAACTTCACCTGTGCAAATGAACACCATTCAATATCTTGCCAACTCTTTACCAAACTTGCTGAAACTTGCATTGGTCATGGCTGGGACTTATCTGTCTCTTGTGGATTTGTTTATTGACCATGTAGTCTGATGGTTTCTGCAGTGTGTTTCTAAAGTGAGACCTTCAAGTTGCAGATGTGTTCTCATTGTGACCATTCACTTGTTATGTTTGTTTTCAGCAAATTAAGTGTTGTGTGTGTTTATCTACCCTTGGTTTAGAATTCTGAGTACCTTGTGCTCTTCTCTGTCTCATAACTGTTAAGTGCGTCTTGTTGGAGAGTATTCAACCAGGAAGCTGAAAACCACCTGCCCAGCCCCCAACCTCACTGCTTTAAATGGTACATTAATATGTGACATAGCTTCTTGTTCTTACTCAGATGGAGCATACATCTAGAGAAGGCAAGCATTCATCCTTTACACTATGAACTGTCCCTAAGCAAATGTTACCCATTTCTATAATGTGCTGCTGCATTCACTGCCCGAGTACTGCTAGGAAGATTCAAGGACAGCAACTCTGACACTTGGAGTGATCCTGCAGTCAGTAATGGTGTGCACATCTGGTGCAATGTTCTTCTGGGGGACAGCACCCTCAGTTGTTTTTGATTATTTGCACGCAAAGGTTGAGAGCTGTTGAAGAGGTTCTGGTGATAATTTTTTTTAATCTTCTGACTAAGAACCTTGATCTAAAAGAAGCTGTTTTGATTGTGCTAAGTGTTAATATATTTGTTTGTTGGCTGATCCATTTTAACTTATCAGAAATGTCATAGACAACTGGAACACAGAAGGATCTCGCTCACTCCACCGTGTCACTGCCAGTTACCAATATTTAAATTTGCCAACTACTGTTATCTCCTGCGTATGAAGGAACTGCAGATGCTGGCTTCAGACCCGACCCAAAACGCCACCCATTCCTTCTCTCCAGAGATGCTGCCTATCCCGCTGAGTTCCTTCAGCATTTTGTCTATCTACTGTTATCTCACAGCTTTGCATCCTTCCCTGCTGCAATATTTTATCCTGTTTTATTTTTCAAAACGCGCATCAGTTTCTGCTTCAACCACTTCCTGTGACAAAACTCCAGCAGCCCTTAAATAAATTTCACTTTTCCTTCTCACCACATCTGACTTAACCCTGACTGCCAGGAAAATTTTAATAAAGATAAATATTGATATTTTACAACAATGGAAAAAAGTGTGACATCTCACCAAAAAATTCTAAGGTTTGACAGATTAGTTTAAATTAAAAGAAAAACCCATAATTTTAATGAAAAGGCAATATAGGGGGATACATCAAACCATTATTCCCCTCCACTTCATGTGAATTCTTCCACATTTTTGGCAGAATATGCATGGTGTTATGACAGGCATTGGCATGTATCATAGTGGCATTAAACATGTCGTGTGTGCCCAACACGTAATGTGATTTTGGTATAAAGTTCAGTTGAGTGCAAAGATAAAGGGGCTGTCCCACTTGGGCAACCTAATTGGCGAGTTTAGAAGAGTTTAGGAGAATTTGAAAAAAAATGTCATGTTGAAGACCTCCTTCGACTATGTTGAAGACTAGCTTCGACTAGCTACGACCAACTTCGGGAAAATTGGACACCGAAAGGTGGAGAGTGAAGATGACCTCCCTTCGACTATGATGAAGACTATCTACCACTGCCTTCGACTACCTTCGACTACCCTCAATTACCCATGACTAACATGCCGACCTACTAGGACTAAACCTATGAGTAAAAAAAGTATTGATTTTTTTTCCATGGCAACCTTTTTTCACTCGCGGGCATTTTTCAACATGTTGAGAAATACGCCGCGACCTAGCTGAGGCCTCGAGTACGCAGGGACTACCCTCGAGCATGAAGGAGAGTTAGAAAGACCTCCTATGACCTCGTGTCGACCATGCTGCGTGTATGAGTCGAGGGCATGTTTAGGAGGTTGTGGTTTTGATTAAACTCTCATATAATTCTGTTCCCATGTCTTTGGAAGCCATTCACAGCTGGGCAGTGAGGGTAACCTATGGCAGTACTGCATCTAAGATTAATAACTGTGCAATGTCAGTTTAAATTGTGCTTGTGTTTAGAACCTGGTTAAAAGAAAATATATTTGTTTTGGCAGCATAGTTTTTGATTAAAGTGGATGTTAATGTTTAATTTTTTTGTCAAGAGATTGTTTTAAATTAGTGATTTGCCCCTTTATTCCTCTGCAGTTGTACTGCGGGTTTGGCGAGATGTTAAGTCATTCAAAGTCCAGTTGTCCTGCATGTTTGCCCTATCCAGGGACAATTTGGGTGCCTGCTGTTGCATTTCTTGTCGCAACTTTGGTCTTTACAGGGGACTTTGTTTACAGAGGACTTTACTGGGTACTTTAGTTGCTGCCATTTAGAATAAATGACTTCTGTGCATGAGTATTATAGATTAGGGAATGAATGAGTTGAGCAGGAGGCCAGGTCCCACATTTTTGTTTATGTTCTTTGGAACGTGACCCCTCAGATGTACTGAAAGTCAAGGTACTTAAGTGTGTTAGGGCCAGGCTTTGTAATTGTATACAATTGTAAAATAAAAAGTGTATAAAACCATGGGGATAAATATGGTGAATACAGTCTCTTACCTAGAGTAGCAGAATCAAAAATCAGAGGACAAGTTTAAGGTGAGAGGGGTGGTAGGTATATGGAAAGAGCTGCCAGGTGACACCATTTAAAAGACATTTGGACGAGTACATAAGTAGGAAAGTTTTGGAGGGATGCGCCAAGTGTGGGAAGGTGGGACATGTAGATGGAGCATGTTGGCAGGCAAGGGCAAGTTGGGCCAAACAGCGGACCTGTTTCCATGCTGGAGCACTCGGATGCTAAGTGTATTCGGTCTTTCTGAAAGATGAATCTCAAATTCACACCGTGTCCAGTAATTGTACAGCGGATTTGAAGTAGTGAAGGATGGTAATTGGCCCCTTTTGCGGCCAGCATTTTTGTGGCGTTTTACAAGGTAAGAATTGTACTTGGATCTGTTATTGAAAGAACAGATGGTGCTATGAAAACATGTAACAGCTTTCGATCCACGCTGATTCTCTTGGTTTCGTTTGATCTACCACTTAACTTACATTATCATCACCGTGCAAATGTAATTTGTTGCCTCTCATCTTTGTAGGAAAAACATTACCATGTTGGGGTCGATGAAACATCTGTCCTCAAATTTGGAACATTACGAATGACTATGATACAAAGATCACTTTTTTGTATTTAAATCTGACGGGGCAGCTCAGTTGTATATACAGTAAAGCAGTTAATTTATTCATAGGAATATTTAATGTGGTGTGAGTGCTTTAGACTTTTAAACGTTTTTTTAATGCTGTGATAAATAACATGGACCTTTTTGAAAGTGGTGATCATTGTCATATGCATTTAAATTTGTAAATGCTTAAACTTCAGCCTGACAAGCTGTGTTCATGGGTACCAGTGGTCTTAAGAGCAATGTTTAAACTCCATTGTAGAACATTTATTTCAATACACCAAATGGTGTTGCACTCTATTTGGCAATGCTGACTTTTGTGCGTGGAACTCGCCCAAGTATTTGTGTTAGTTTGAGTGTATCACTGCTCTAACATTAATCTTCTATCTGAAATAGCTGTGCTGATGAAGCTGTAAGCCAACTCGTATTCGTTTTTCCATTTTTGCTCAAAAGTACCAAATTTCCAATTTTAAGTTGATTGTTATTCATAGTTATACTTTTGTTCAGAAAAAAAGGGCAGCGGTGGCGTAGTGGTAGTGTTGGTGCCTTACAGCGCCAGTGACCCAGGTTCGATCCTGACTATGGGTGCAGTCTGTATGGAGTTGGTACGTTTTCCCCATGGCCGAGTGGGTTTTCTCAGAGATCTTCAGTTTCCTCCCACACTCCAAAGACGTACACGTTTGCAAGTTAATTGGATTAGTATAAATGTAAATTGTCCCTAGTGTGTGTAGGACAGTGTTAATGTGTGGTGACTGTGGGTCGGTATGGACCTGGTGGGCTGAAGGATCTGTTTCCACACTACCTCTAAAACTAAAAACTAAAAAGTGGCACATGTGGAAATTGGGTGAAAAAGCTGCATTTATAAAACGATGGATTAATCTTGACTAAGACAGAGAGAATTAAGTGGTTATCAAGAGGGGGATTTTAACTCTGGGGAAAGCTGATCTCCCGGCGGGGAGATCAGTGGGGAATTGTCCCAAGAAGAACTAAATTAATATTTTTGAAACGCATCCCATGTGTACTCAACATTCAAATTCCCTCCTGAAAATAATTGATGTCTTGCATTGCTTGTCAATAGTAATAGTGTACCAGTACAAGAAGCCATGCACACAGTGTGCAATGTAACATACACAAGTATGTTAATGATCATTGCAATAAAGTAATCTCTATCCAAAGTTGATTGGGTAAAGGTCACAGTACATCTAATATGGCCTTGTTTTATGATGGTACAAAGTTATGATTTAAATTTTTGATCATTTGACAAGCAGCTTTATTAGCACCGTAAATTGATACAGTCCGAGTGTCAGTTACAGATTTGCAATCTTTCTGGTACAGTGTTCCAGTAAAAGCTGATCCTTGATCCAGTGTCTGAGCACATACGGCGTGACCAAAAGATTTCCATGTGGAAATGCATATTTAGTGAGCCGGTTGCTGTACATTCCCATTGTTCAGCAGACATTTGTAGAGCACCTGCTGAGTGATTAGCTTCCTGCTTGTTTGACCTATGAGGTTTATAAAATTAATGAATTTTCTTGTTTCAGTCCTGGATGGCCTGCTCATTTTTAGTTTTGATTTTTGACTCCTCAGTCAGTGGAAATATCCTCCCCATAAGTATCCCATTGTCTTCCTAAAACATTTGGTGCATTTCAACACTATCTTCTGTTCTTCTAAACTCTGACGAATAGAGCCTCCTCAACCTCATCTTTGGCAGTCCTGCCATAAGAACTGGAAACCAGTCCACTGAACCTTTGCACACCTGCACATTTAGGTAAGGAAACCATAATAGCACGCAATGCTGCAGACAAGAGATGTTGTACTGCGCACCAATTAACATTAAGGTATTTGCAAGCATTGGCCTGCAATATAAAATGAGATGCTGAGCAATGTATAAACAAGATGTTGTTTTAAAGTTTTGCCTACTCTTGTTCATGAGATTACTATTTGCGTATATCTTACTCCAATGCTACACTTTATCAGCAATGATTCCTGGAGAAGGAAAAGCCAATCAGTTAACATTTTAGAAAAAAACACTTCTGATTTTAATTTCAACCACTTCCTTTGACGGATGTGAGTGAAGCTCCACTAATTAGTGTAACTGATACCATTTCTTCCCCTCACGTGGTAACCACTACCAGAGATGCAATGCAGATTGCAGTTTGACCTGTATTTTAATGCTTACTGCAAATCTTCAATACCAGATGAAAATTGTCTGGATTGTATATAATGGTGGTGAAACATGTTGTGATGATGAAGTGAACCATATAAAATAGCAATGCAAACAGAGCAGTTAACTTGAGGTTGATGATACTTCATGTAAATACGAGTATGGTTAGATGGAATTCAGTTGCTGCTTTGAATGAAGTAACTTTATGTAGCAAACATTATAAAAAGAAAAAAACTTTTATGTTGAGTCCTGAACAAATTGATATGCTAAACTCTCCACCAATAAACGTTGTTAATTAAAAGATTTCCTCTTTGATATTGATGAACCCATAAAAAACGATCAGAAAACCATGTGTCGATTTGAGCTACTATAATGTTGCTTTCGTCTCTATGATTGCTCTTAATTGTGAAATAAGTTGGACACTGCAATGTGATGACTGTTTCTGCAGGCTCTAGCTGTGGCTTGTTATGTGAATCCAATAGCCAGTATTTTTGGATGCAAGCCAGTGAAGACCCGAGTTCTTTGCTGTAATGTGTGCCGTGCCAGCTGCAGAATGCAAGCAGAGTCTTGCTACATCAGTACAGAGTAGCACTTCTTTGCATCTTTATAGAAACATAGAAACATAGAAATTAGGTGCAGGAGTAGGCCATTCGGCCCTTCGAGCCTGCACCGCCATTCAATATGATCATGGCTGATCATCCAACTAAGTATCCCGTACCTGCCTTCTCTCCATACCCTCTGATCCCCTTAGCCACAAGGGCCACATCTAACTCCCTCTTAAATATAGCCAATGAACTGGCCTCAACTACCCTCTGTGGCAGAGAGTTCCAGAGATTCACCACTCTCTGTGTGAAAAAAGTTCTCCTCATCTCGGTTTTAAAGGATTTCCCCCTTATCCTTAAGCTGTGACCCCTTGTCCTGGAAGCTGTGACACCTTGTCGTGGATGATGCTCATTGAAACTGGCTGCAAATTCCATTCAGCAAGATTTCAGATAATTAAAATGTTTACATTGGTTTTAAATAGCATGCTTTTACATCTGAAATACTGGGCCAGTTTGTGAATTTGTTACAATTTCAAAGCTTCTGGTGCTCAAGAACAGGCTTTTCTGGGTGTGGGAGGAGCGCCCTGCCCTTTTTCAGGGATGCTTGTGGAGTGCATTGTATCTCCCCCCCCTCCCCCCCTCCCCATTCTGTAAATGCACTGACAACTGCTGAAGAGTTGTTCCTCTGAACAACAATTTGCGATTTCATGGGATAGGCAGAAAGCAAAATCTTTGACCAATTTGATGTAGTGGGAGAGAGCCAACTGCTTGTCCTTCAAGATTTGGAGCATACACTCTCATGGTTGATTTAATTTGCGTAAATCCATGCTCTTTCTGCTCGATCTTTTCATTATGTTCTAAGTGCTACTATTACTACTGAACATCACAGATTCCAATATTGTCCCTGGCACACGGGTCTGTAATTGTCCAGCAGTGATTTCTCAGTCTAGTGGCTGCATGCTGAACTGGGCTACAGAGCTGCGAGCCACGCTGGAACATTGGGTAAGGACCAGGGGCATTTAACCAGCAATGTCAAGGCAATGGCATATTGATCCAGCAAAATAGTAGCTGGTAATTGTGATTCCGAGAAGGGCCACCAGTAATTTGTGGCGTGTGTTGTGAACTGCTGGGTTAACCTTGTACCAAACACTCAATTCTTTATCTTTGTTTGCATTCTTAAAAATAATCTTGATGTGTTTGAGTGATGACCTTGGTGTAGTTGCCATAATCGACTGGAAAATTGAATTTAACATAAAATAAGCACTTTGAATAGCTGCTTACCCCGTCTGTGAGTAGTCTGATTGTAAGATAATAAATAATTAAGATAATTAAATAAAGAAATAAAGATGAACCACTTCAATGCTGTATGTTTTTCAAGTTTTTCAGTATTTTCTTAAAATTTTTATAACACTTAAAATGTTTGAAGGTTTTGCGAGCATGGGTTGTGAAACTGGCCGTGCTCATTAATTATTCAGCATGTGTGCTGGGCTGTGGGTGGAGCTGCAGAGCTTTGTAAACCAATCTCAATTCCCGTTTGATGCAACTTGCATTTCAGTTTCAGTGATAATTTGTGCTCCAGGTGGATTTCACTTGGAGTGCGCTGATTAGAACCAATTGAACCAAACAAATGTTACGCAACCAGAAAAGTGGCATTCAAGTCAAAGTTAAGAGGGTATTTTGAGATATTTGTGGACTGCGGACACCATGCGCAATGTTGTTGTCTGTTTCATTGGACATTGTTTCATTAAAGGCTACAAACTCCATCAGAAATGAAAAGGCAGTGAGTTTGAGAAAACTTAAGGAGTATAGCTTCATAAGAAATAGGTGAATGGATGGCTCATTTGACCCTTTGAACTCATTAAATGATTTTGTAAGCACTGCTTGCTATTTTCCCACACTCTCATCATTGCTAGATTCCCTTAATATCCAGAAATCTTTCCGTATGTTTTTGACATAAACATGAAATATGCATAGGTTTAAAGTCAAAGAGGAAACATTTAATTGGGCCTGTTTCGGTGCTATATGACTCCTTCGACTTTAGAGATGCATGGTGCAAACAAGCCCTTTGGCCCACTGAGTTTGCACTGACCAGCAATCACTCCATACACTAACACTATCCTACAAACTAGGGACAATTATACTACTTACCAAAGCCAATTAACTTCCAAACCTGTACATTTTTGGAGTGTGGGATGAAAGGCAGGTGGTCACAGAGAAAACGACCAAACTTCCAGATACTTTTAAAGGTGAAATTGACAGATTTGTGATTGGTAAGTATGTTGGGTTATGGGGCAAAGGCAGAAAAATCAGGTTAAGAGGCAAGATATATCAGCTATGATTGAATGGCGGAGTAGACTTGATGGGCTGAATAGCCTTATTCTGCTCCTCAAGCCTATGAATACTACCAGAAGAAATGTCTTAGTCATAAACCGCCTAATCCTTATTGTGAAGCAATGAGATATGATTCAAGACAACTTAGCCAAGCTTCAAGTCTGTCAAGTCCCACAGAATTTTAAGTTTCAATGATATATCCTCCAAGGAATCCTGCCCTGTCTAATTTCTTCATGTGGGAAATCCATCCTTACGACATCTAGCAAATAGAGTTGGCGTGCCACGGTGGTAGAGTTGTTGACTCGCGTGCCAGAGACCCAGGTTCCTCCCTGAATATGAGTGCTGTCTATATGGAGTATGTTAGTTCTCTCTGTGACCACATGTGTTTCATCCCACACTCCAAAGACAGGTTTGTAGGTTAATTAGCTTTGGCAAGTTGTAAAATTGTCCCTAGCATGGAGGATAGTGTTAGTGTATGGAGTGATTGCTTGTCGGCGCAGACTCGGTGGGCCGAAGGGGCCTGTTTCCGCCCTGTATCACCAAAATCGAAAGAGTCATATAGCGCCGAAACAGGCCTTATTTAAATGTTTCCTTTTTTACCTTAAACCTATGCCCTTGAGTTCTTGATCTCCTACCCTGGGAAAAAGACTGCTCATTCATGATTTTGTACATTTCCTATAATTAGATCACCCACACTCTTAAGCTCCAAGGAATGAAGTCCTACCCTGTCCATCCTCATGCTGCAGCTTACCTTTAAGTTCTGCAACATCCATTAAAATATTGTCTGCACTATTTCCAGCTTAATGACATCCTCCTTATGACAGGGTGTCCTAAACTGAACACATTACTCCAAGTGTGGCCTCACCGATATCTTGTACAACTATAACACAATGTCCTTACTTCTATGTTCAAGAAGGAACTACAGATGCTGGAAAATCGAAACGTGCTGGAGAAACTAAGCGGGTGCGGCAGCATCTATGGAGCGAAGGAAATAATCAACGTTTTGGGCTTCGGCTGAAGAAGGGTTTCGGCCTGAAACGTTGCCTATTTCCTTCATAAATGCGGCAGCTCCATAGATGCTGCCGCACCCGCTGAGTTTCTGCAGCACTTTTGTCTACCGTCCTTACTTCTATACTCAATTCCCTGACTGATGAAGGAATCTTTCATGCATTTCCTTTTTGGCAAGTTCATCCTTCTGTGCTTAATTGCCAGGAAGTGGCTGACCGAAGGAACCTCCGATGTATTGGAGTAGATTTTTGACAACTTTGCTATGCATCTGTCTGATAGCTGCCCTTGGTTGTAGGGACACTGTCTGAAGAAGAATTAGAAATGAGATGTGCAGTAAGAAAAAATATATTTTTTTAAAGAATGGAATTAATAGAAACTACAGATCGACAAGTAATTCTGAGAGTTTTTATGAATTTTTAAATACCTTTTGATGGAAATCTGTGTTGTATTTTTTCAGGGCCAGAGAATTGAATTGCAATAATTGCATCATGCACTTTCAAAATAATCTCTTCTGAATGCTGCAGCAAAACCTTTTGTATTCTGGGATTTTTAATAGAGAGTTGATCAGGCAAATACTGTTTGAACTTCAGTCCTGGTTCAAGTAGTATGTAAAATAATTAATTTTTGTGGTGGTAGCTTTTAAAGTAATGCCTAATGTTCAGAAGTAGTTCAAATATGCTCTTGTTTTGTATTGCTGTGGAAGAAATTGAAGTTACATTTTATTTTAAGTTTGAGGCTATTGTTTGTGCTTGTCACAGTTTTGAGAACCCAGTGCACATCGCAACATTTAATCATCTGATCCAAGGTCAGATACTTCTTCTGATTGGCATTGTGGCTCGCATCTAAACTAGGATAATTTCTGTCCTTGCATTTTGCCTTCACTTAACCTTATTTGGTAAGGCTTCTGCAGTTAAAGCTGCAGTAAGCTTTTCAGTGAAGCAGCCCGAGTGATTCTCCCACTGTCTAGGTTGCACTGTATTCAACTAAGTGAAGGAGATCATAGAAATTAGGTTTTAAGTTATTGCCCGATTATGAGTATTGGGTTTTAAGGTCTAGAACCTTATGGCTGTCCCTGATCTTTCAGTAAACAAGTTAATGTATAGAGAATTAGTGTGCAGTTTGAAGTAGTCTTTCCTTTGTTTAAAGTGGGTGGGGTGGGTGGAGGGGAGGGGGGGAGAAGAGACACTGCTGGTTATTTTTAGCTGTGGTTATTGATAATCGTAAAGTAGCATGAGAAGCTTTGACATGCGTGGAAAGGAAATGATAAGCAATGGTCGGTGGGTCCCTTGCACACTGCCAAGATAAACTGGATTGGAAAATGAAGAGCATGGAAGAGAAATCAAATATTTTGTCTTGAAAGTTGGCACCAAATATCTAGAAATAGTGGTTGAGCAGTGGACTTCAGGTGAGAAACTCAAAGAAAGTAACATTGCTATTAATAGTAGGTAAATTAATAGGGACATGGTGAAAAAGCCCAATGACTTGCTGATCTTCACCCCTATTTAGTTCCTCTTCCATGGTCTTTATTCTCCAACCCAGTTTATCTGGTGGTTTTGCAGGACTTATGTGGAGATGGTGTATGCAGGCTGTTAATGTCTTAAAATCCCATAAATATTCAAATTGTTCTGACAGATTGGAAGGTAGAAATTATAGCCCCACTATATATGCAAAGAGCAGAGCACTACTGACTAGCTGCTGACAGAAATGCTCAGGAGAATTGTGGAATTCATTAAGTGCAACATAAAACTCAAAATAAAAATAAAATTAAATGAGCTGGTCAACATATAGATTTATGAAAGGAACATCATATTCAATAATGCTATTTGAATTATGAGCTTTTAATTAGCAGAATGGGTCAAGTTGTGGTGTGATGTATTTTGACTTTAAGCTGCTGTGCGATACTAAATTAAATTGGGGGTATGATATTGGAAGTAATGTTATGGCATGGATTGAAGGTGCATTTATGAGCAGAAAACAAAGTAGGAATAATGGGGTTCTGTTTGGTTTGGCGGACTCTTAACCAGTCAGTAGCTGAAGCCCCAACACTGACAATAAATATCATTGGTTTTGAATGGTTGGATCATGCAGTATATTCAATGTATTGCAAATTCTAAGCTTGGTGACAGTGTAGGTGGTGAGGAAGATACCAAGCTGTTTTGGAGGATATAGGCAAGTTAAGTAAATGTGCCAGTACCTGACAGATGGAATACATTGCGAAAAGATAGGAGAACCATTTTGGAAGGAGAAATAGAAAAACAGTCCTGATGTACTGTCTTAACCCGAAATGTTGACTATCCTTTTGCCTCCACTGGTACTGCTTGACCTTATTTGTTTCCCCAGCCATTAGGCTTACAGCATCTGTAGTATTTTGTGAATCCCACAGAATCTTCAGTGCCTGTGGAATGAGGGGAATGGCAGGGTCCATTCAAGATGGTGTTTCTGGCAGTGCAGCATTACAGTATTGTGCTGAAGAGTCAGTGTCATCTGTGTGCTTCAGTCTGTGGAACAAGACTTGTGCCCTCGACATCCACCCATAGGAAGCAATGTGATCCAGAGCATTGAGAATGGTACTCATTCCACTGCTGTCTCATTCCCTCTACTTACCATATATCTGAATTTGATTTTTGCCGATGGAATATGACGTACTAAAATCAGAACTCCATTGATTGTAAAGTGGTTGGTTTGGACATGGATCACTTTGGGAGTCACTGCAATTTTACAGCTATTTTGTTCCCCTTTGTGGGCTTCCTAGGTTGCTGCGTAAGGGAGGCTGCAGATGGAATAGGTTTCAGATTTGAACCAGTTTGCTGTGTGTTTAAACAATTTCTGCAACTAAATTGTATTTTCTACCCGATTTGCTTGGATAAAATCCAATGTATTCCATTCTCTTGAGGGATTGGTATCTTTTCTGCCATAATATGAAAATATCCAGCTGAAGGAGAAATTTTGAGAGGCTTGTTGGATAAAGTTCGACAGTAAAGGGCCTGCCCCACTTTCACGACCTCTGTTGAGTTTGGCCTTGACTCGCACTAGCAGCATGGTCGTCACGAGGTCCTAGGTGGTCGTAGGTAGGTCGTGATGCTAGTCGTAAGTACTCGTGGCATCAAGTAGGTCGGGGTGTTTTTCGAGCCTGATGAAAAATGTCCACGAGTAAAAAATTAGGTCGTGAAAGTGGGACAGGCCCTTTACAATACTTGGTTTCTTATTGGGTACACACAAGATTCCGGGTGGGTGCTGATGAATCTAGTGCATAGCATAATACTTTGGAACAAAACAATAGATTTTTCCAAATTAGTTGCCTGTGTTTTAATGATTCATTCTCTTACTAAATCATCTGCTTTTAATAATCCCATTATCTTTCTCTCCCCCATCCCCTCATTGTTTCCACAGACTGCCTCTTTAAGTTATGTCCCATGAACCGATACTCTGCTCAGAAACAGTTCTGGAAAGCAGCTAAGCCCGGAGGCAACACCACGACGGACGCAGTGCTGCTGAATAAACTGCACGTAAGTAGAATCCAGAAACTGTGCAGCTGACTGATGTTCTCTCTCCAGTGAGTAAGCCTGGAGTTAGTGGCTGGAGGCATATTTTTGCTTTATCAGGTAAGGCTTGAAGAGATTTCTCCCCAAAGAGTAGAAGAATGTAAGTTAATTGGGCAGCAGCTTGTAGAACTGTTGTCTCATCACTCCCCTGCCCAGGTTCAATCCTGATCTCTGGTGCTGTCTATGCGGTGTATGCATGATTTCCCCATGACCTTTTGTGTCTCCTCCAGAGGTTACATATCGCAGAAATGTGCAGATTGGTAGATTAATTAACCACTATAAAGTATCCCCACTGTGTAGGTGAGTGGTACAACCTGGGGGAGTTGATGGGAATGCGGAAAAAACAAAATATAGATAGGGTAAACTGATGTTTGCTGGTTGGGTGGGTCCAAGGACCTGTTTAGCTGCTGTATGACTCTGAAGCTATGACTAATGTTCAGTTCAGTTCAGTTTATTGTCACGTGTACCAAAAGGATAGCAAAAGGATTTGAGTATAGGAGCAGGGAGGTTCTACTGCAGAAAGACAATACCTGATTACAATGCCTGAGATATTTACAGTGTGTCTAGTAGATACATGATGAGGGAATTGTGTTTATTGCACGGTAAAGGCAGCAAAGTCCGATCAAGGATAGCCGAGGGTCACCAAAGAGGTAGATTGTAGTTCAGTAGATCATCCACCTGTCCAAAGTAATACGCACCTGTCCAAAGCCTTGAGTTGAGAGGTATGGTTTATTTGAAGGACATAATGTGCCATAGCGTTTGGAATAGACAGGCAAATGTTTCCTACTGTCCCGCCCAATGTTTATCCTTCACCCTTACTGCAAGAGGGCGAACTGTTCTTTAACACAATATGACTTGTGGAAGCCTCCTGTGGACAGACTGGATGTTATATTTCCTACTATGAATGGGACTATACGTCTGAAGTACTACATATTAAATAAAGCACTTTCAATAATGAACTGTAAGATCTTAACTCCTTGACATTATCTTCCTGAAAACTCCATCTGGGATTTACTTGGAATATGTGTTTCTCCTAAACTCAAAATGAAATCCCATTGGGAAAATTGTCAATTTAATGATTGTAGTTGTTATTATCGTTATTAGTATAATACTTTCATTGCTCCCAATTGAGTCTCTACCCAAAATAATTGCAGAATATTGTGTTGTTTTGAAAGGGAAATTTCCTTTGCAATGGATATGTCAGTCATGGAGTCATACAGCACAGAAGCAGGCCCTTCATTCCAACTTGTCGATGCTGACCACTTTGTCCCATCAAAGATAGTCCCATTTGCCAGCGATTGGCCAAAATCCCTCTAAGCCTTTCTTATCCATGTACTGGTCCAAATGTCATTTAATTGTTGTTACTATGTCTGCCTAAGCTACTGTTTTTTGGCAGTTTGTTCCATTCACCTTTTCTAGGTGAAAAGGTTGCCCCTCAGATTCCTATTACATCTCTCCCCTCTCATTTTCAACCTATGTGAATAGACAAAAGGTGCAGGAGTAGGCCATTCGGCCCTTCGAGCCAGCACCGCCATTCAATATGATCTTGGCTGATCATCCCCAATCAGTACCCCGTTCCTGCCTTCTCCCCAAATGCCCTGTCTCCACTATCTTTAAGAGCCCTATCTAGCTCTCTCTTGAAAGTATCTAGAGAACTGGCCTCCACCTCCCTCTGAGGCAGAGAATTCCACAGACTCGCAATTCTCTGTGTGAAAAAGTGTTTCCTCATCTCTGTTCTAAATGGCTTACCCCATATTCTTCAACTGTGGCCCCTGGTTCTGGACTCCCCCAACATCAGGAACATGTTTCCTGCCTCTAGCATGTCCAAACCCTTAATAATCTTATATGTTTCAATAAGATATCCTCTCATCCTTTTAAATTCCAGAGTGTACAAGCCCAGCCCGCTCCATTCTCTCAGCATATGACAGTCCTGCCATCCCGGGAATTAACCTTGTGAACCTACGCTGCACTCCAAGAATGTCCTTCCTCAAATTTGGAGACCAAAACTGTACACAATACTCCAGGTGTAGTCTATGTAGGTCCCTGTACAACTGCAGATGGACCTCTTTGCTCCCATACTCAACTCCTCTTGTTATGAAGGCCAACATGCCATTAGCTTTCTTCAATGCCTGCTGTACCTGCATGCTTACTTTCATTGACTGAAGAACTAGGACCCCCAGATCCCATTGCCTCACAGTTGTAGAGACCCAAAATGTTGGAGTAACTCAGCGGCGACAGGCAGCATCTCTGAATAGAAGGAATGGGTGATGTTTCCGGTCGAGACCCTTCTTCAGACTGAAGTCAGGGGAGAGGGAAATACATAGATAAGGAAGTGTAAGGTGTGAAAATGGACCAAAGGGGATGAGTTTTAAGGAAAATGTAGAATAGATCATTGTTCGCTGGGAGAAGGCAACCACAAAGCAAACATAAGATGTCGACAGAGACAGTCAGACTGGTTGGAGAAGTTGGAAGGGGTTGGGATGGAGAGAGAGGAAAAGCAAGGATTACTTGAAGTTAGATAAGTCAATGTTCATACTGCTGAAGATCATTTCTGGTAGTTGATAAATTTTGTGACTATAGAACTGTTTTGATGTGTTTTAATTGGGTGGTTACATTACATTTCAGTGTGTTTTCAGATCCATTTAAATAATTTCTCTGAACTCTCGAGTGCTGGGCAGAACAGCAGTGTTGTAATCTTAGAGGATATCCCATCGTCGCCAGAAAATATTAAAAAATTGTAGCTCTGCAATCATTTTAAGACTAATTATTTTGGTTGGCTGAAAGGTTGACACGTTTCATCATTTCAGCTTAACTATTGATCTGCATAAATCCAAATGTATAAAATCTCTCTGCAGAGTAATCCTTTGCATCCATATTAGATGCTAGGAATCTTTGCCAGTCCATTGATGTTTCCCCAACTCACCCCACCACTCCGCACTGCCCCACACCGCACCACACCACCCCACACCGCACCACACCACACACCGCACCGCACCGCACCGCACCACACCGCACCACACCGCACCACACATACTGCCATGTTCATTTCTGTTTAAGCAGCCTATCTATATTCAGACAAAGGGCCCTGACCCAAAACGTCATCTATCCATGGTCTCCAGAAATGCTGCCTGACCCACTGAGTTACTTTGCCACTTTATATCCACACTATGCAGTGTAGTATTATCAGCAAACTTCACTGTGTCTTGTGACAATAAACTAAACTAAACTAAACTACGTCATTAAGGGATCTTGCTTAGAAAGATGCACCAGCTGGACAATGGAATTGGGGTATGTGGTCTGATTCAACAATTTAAACAATGTACAGAACTATAAGGGAATTGCTGCTGCTGACCTTTTATCCAAATGTGATGTGTACAATGTTCACCTTGACATTTCTTCTTAACTTTTACCGGCTGCACACAGTAAGCGTTCCAATGATGGTAATCCTGACATCCCTTTTGGTAGTAGTCAAAGCAAGCATTCTGGGCCTAATTCTCCATCCCAGGTTTTTTTTTTTTTTTGGGGGGGGGGGGGGGGGGGGGTGATGGGGGGGTGATGGGGGGAGAGAGAGATGGCTAAACTGCTGCATGACTTGCTCATTACTGCAAGGAGTGAATTGTCAGAATTTAGGGCAAGATCTACATATGTATTCCACTGGGTCTATCAAGGATTGAATGCTGAGTACAGTACGCACTGGAAAGTAGCTACATTTGCTCCTGGCAGGTTCTTTCAAGCAAGTGTTTTTTTTTAGATTTTCAAAATTAATTCAAAAAATGCTGTCTCACTTCAAAACCTATTGGGAGCTGAATTCTGGCTTTTATCCAATCTTGCTAATTTCATGAGCAAAGCTTATTACATAAATCCGTCTGAAGACTTTGATCTTCACGAGAGTGCAACATGAAGCGACAGTCTAATTTAGCTGAAAAATACTTTGATGTTGTTTGTGGGAGCTTGCTGTGTACAAATTGGTTGTTGTGTTTTTCCACATTAGTGAATCTGTCACAAAATATTTCACATCCTGTTAATCACGTTGGCACTGCCTGGTGCAACCAATTGGTATTCTTTCATGCTATCAGTTCAGCTTAGTTTAGATACAATGGAATAACGTTTAGTGCAAGGTAAAGCCACCAAGTCCGATCGTAGTCCGAGGGTCATCAAAGAGGTAGATAGTAGTTCAGGCCTACTCTCTGGTTGTGATAGGATGATTCAGTTGCTTGATAACAGCTGGGAAGACACTTCTATACTTTTTGCCTGATGGGAGAGGGGAGAAGAGGGAGTGGCCAGGGTGCGACATCCTTGATTATGTTGCTGGCCTTGCCAAGGCAGCGTGAGGTATAAATAAAGTCAATAGAAGGGAGGTTGGTTTGTATAATAGTCTGGGCTGCGTCCACAATTCGCTGCAATTTCTCACAGTCTTGGATGGAGCTGTTCCCAAACCAAGCTGTGATGCATCCTGATAAAATGCTTTCTGTGGTGCATTGGTAAAGGTTGGTGAGAGTTGTAGGGGACATGCCAAACATAGTTATATTAAGATCTTAAGGCTAAAAGAATTAAGGGCTATGGGGAAAGATCAGGAACGGGTACTGATTTTCACCACTAACTTCCATCCGACACTCAAATTGACCTGGACCATTTCCGATATCTCCCTACCATTTCTAGACCTCATTACCTCCATCGCAGGTAACAGACTACTGACCAACATCTACTACAAATCCACTGACTGCCATGGATATCTGGACTACACTTCTGCCCACCCTGCTTCCTGTAAGGACTCTATCCCCTACTCCCAATTCCTCCTTCTACGCCGCATCTGCACACAGGATGAGGTGTTCCAAACCAGGGCATCAGAAATGTCCTCATCCTTTACGGTACGGGGGTTCCGCTCCATGACTACAGACGAGGCTCTCACCAGGGTCTCTGCTATATCCTGTAGCTCCGCTCTCACTCCACATCCCCCTACTCGTAACGAGGACAGAGTCCCCCTTATCGTCACCTTCCATCCTACCAGCTGTCACATACCACAGAAAATCCTCTGACATTATCGCCACCTCCAACGGGATCCCACCACTGGCTACATCTTCCCATCTTCTCCCCTTTCGTCTTTCCGCAGACACCGTTCCCTCCGTAACTCCCTGTTCTCCGTAATTCGTCCCTTCCCACCCAAACCACCCCCCTCGGTACTTTCCCTTGCAACCGCACCAAATGCTACACTTCACTTTATATCCCCCCTCGACTCCATCCAAGGGCCCAAGCAGTCTTTCCAGGTGAGGCAGAGGTTTACCTGCACCTCCTCCAACCTCATCTATTGCATCCACTGTTCTAGGTGTACATCGGTGAGACCAAGCGTAGGCTTGGCGATCGCTTTGCCCAACACCTCCGCTCAATTCGCATTAACCAACCTGATCTCCCGGTGACTCAGCACTTCAACTCCCCCTCTCATTCAGAATCCGACCTTTCTGTCCTGGACCTCCTCCATGGCTAGAGAGAGTCTCACCACAAATTGGAGGAGCAGCACCTCATATTTTGCTTGGGTAGTTTACACCCCAGCGGTATGAACATTGACTTCTCCAAGTTCAAGTAGTCCTTGCTTTCACCCTCCTTCCCCTCCCCTTCCCAGCTCACCCACAGCCCACTGTCTCTGCGTCTTCCTTTCTTCTTCCCGCTCCCACTCCCACATCATTATGAAGAAGGGTCTCGGCCCAAAACGTCACTTAGTCCTTCGCTCCTTAGATGCTGTCTCACCCGTTGAGTTTCTCCAGCATTATTGTCTACCTTTGATTTTTCCAGCACCTGCAGTTCTTTCTTAAACATACTGATTTTAGATGATCAGCTATGATCCTATTGAATGGCCGTGCTGGCTCGAAGGGCCGAGTGGCCTACTCCTGCACCTATTTTTCTACGTTTCTACATTCTAAGCCTTCTAAGGAAGCAGAGGCTTCCTTATCTTTCAAAGATGTGAACAATGTCAAGAACTTCAAGTTAGGCCTGTATATAGAAAGAAATGGATTAAGGTAATGAGTGAAAATGTATTTGTATTGGGACTTCTGGTTACAAGGCGAGTAGATAGCTGCTTAATCTCGAGCTCCCGATAGCAAGTTTAAAACTAGCCTCCCTTAATTCACTAATTGCCACATAATTCACAGTTTTCTGTATTGGAAAGAGTGGGGGAGTGACAACTAGAAGTCAAAAGAAATGTGACGGATGAGAAAGAAAGAATTCACTGGAGATGGACGAAGCGCAAAGCTCAAATGATGACTCGGCAGAAACCGTGCGCTCAATGCTCAACAATATCAGGAAGGAAATACTTGACTTCAGGGCTATATATAAAGTGGACTTACATAAATTTAAAGAAGCTCAAAGAAGACATGAAAGCCGAACTCAAAGATCTGAAACAAGAAATTTATCATAAACTTTCTGCTAACTCCAAACAAATCCACGCCCACGAAACTAGACTAAACAAGGCAGAGGCACGAATCGAAGAGGCTGAGACAATTAGCATGGCTATGAAAAATGTGCTGTTTAAATCAATGGAAAAACAGAAAGTCACGCACGAAAAACTGACTGATTTGGAAGGACGGTCTAGACGAAATAACATTCGCATCTACGGCGTACCTGAAGAGAAAGAAGGCCAATCCATGTCTGAATTTGTGGAGTAACTTTTGAAAACTGAACTCGCAATAACAATGGACACCGACGTACGGATTTAGGGCGCGCACAGAGCTATGGCTCGCAAACCAGAACGTTACGCACCACCTAGGTCCATAGTGGTAAATTTCCTGGAGTTTAATATCAAAGAAATGGTATTGAAAAAGGCCTGGGGAAAGAAGATAATGATTAATGGGCGACGTCTATCATTTGACCACGACTATGCAACGGAGGTTGTCCAGAAGCACAAGGCATATAAGGGAATAAAGAGGGCCCTGATGGAGAGAGGTGTCAGCTTCCAGACCCCGCTGGACAAGATGCGCATTCACTGGGACTCAGGAACATGCACATACCATAGTGCACAAGACGCAGCGCAGGAGCTGAGGAGGAGAGGCTACTCCATGGAGACACCAGATTACAGCGCTGAGGAGCTGGTGGACCCAGAGATGGAGCGTCTTCTCCAGGCTTTGACATGGCAGAGAGTTGGAAAGAGGAGCAGCGAAGGATGGGAGTGAGACAGCAAGAGAGTGACTACAGGAGTCTGAGCAGACCCCATCCAACTAGCTTTTATTGTGTCACGACTTCTTTTGGACTAGAAAATAAGTTCTATTGGATGACGTTGGACGATACTAGCATGCGTGAAATGGAGTGTTTCACCTCTAGTGAGGGGCCCTCTGGGAGGAGGTTTTCCCCTATACCTGTCAACGGGGACTCAGGGTGGCAAGGAATCATCCTTACTTGGAAGTCAACTGTTTTCTCTTATTTTTAATTTTCTTTACTTGATACATGTTGTCCAGATGTTCAGACCTGCACTGTTCCAAGTTATCTGGAGATTTATGAATGCAATACAGGATCAGATAAATTAAATGTCACGTAATACTATTAAATTGGTGTCACTCAATGTAAGTGGGATGAATAATCCAGTTAAAAGGAGCAAGGTCCTGGCTAAACTGAAAAAAGAAAAGGCTCAGGTACTGTTTTTACAAGAAACCCGCCTGCCTCAACAAGAACATGCGAAATTAAAACGCTTTGGCTTTAAAAATGCATTTTATAGTTCCTATAAAACTAGTCAAAAGAGGGTAGTGGCTATCCTTATTACAAATGCAGTCCAATTTGAATGCCATAAAGAAGTCAGGGACAAAGAGGGAAGGTATGTATTAGTTAAAGGAAAGTTGGTAAACAAAGTCGTGGCACTGATCAATGTACATGCCCCGTACTATGTTTGACATTATTGCTTTAGAGACTGAAGGTATTTTGATATGTGGAGGGGACTTCAATGTGGTTATGAATCATAATTTGGATACAACAAGCCTAAAAAAAAATAAGATGCAACTGACCAAGTTTATTAACACATCAGTGCAGGAAATGGGCCTAATTGATGTTTGGAGAGAACTTCACCCTTTAGAAAGGGACCACACACACTATTCAGTACCTCACTCAATCTACTCCAGGATAGACTACTTTTTAATGAATACGGGTGAAAGTCACAGGATCACAGAGTGTAAAATCGAGGTTGCAGATGTATCTGATCACAGTGCGATCAGCTTGACAGTACACCTGAAAAGTAGAAAAAGAAATACTGTTTGGAGGCTCAATGTGGGTATTTTAAATAATAAGGCAAATATGGAACAAATAAGGAAAGAGATAAAAAGGTACATAGAAGAGAATGATAAAGGGGATGTGGATCCTGTAATACTGTGGGATGCTATGAAGGCAGTTATACGAGGAAAGCTGATCGCTCTGACATCATCACAAAAAAAGACCCGGCTAGCTACGTATGAACATAAAGTAGAAAAATTGAAAGAATTGGAGAAAAAACATAAAAACATACAGGATCAGTTGGTGCTAAAACTGATTAAGGAAATAAGGGGGGAGATAGATGAGATCCTCAGGGGAGATATGGAAAAAAGTGCAAGATTTGTAAAGCAGACCTATTATGAAGCGGGTCCAAAAGCAACTAGACTCCTGGCCAGACGCCTGCATAAACAACAGGCCTCTAATACAATTCATAAAATAAGAGATCATAAAACCAATCAATTATCACCTGAGCCAGATGAGATAGAAATAATATTTAAAGAATACTATAAGAAACTTCATTCTAAACCACCATCAGCTGACGAAAGGACAATGAGAAGTTTTCTTAACTAACTCGACCTGCCATCAATTGGTGAGACACAAAATAATACCATTACGTCACAATTTACGGTTAAGGAGCTGGAAGCTGCAATCAGTAGACTCAAGGCTAGTAAATCACCAGGCAGCGATGGGTTTCCACCAGAATGGTACAAGGCCTGTAAGAAAGAGCTAACACCTCTGCTCCTGTCTTGCTTTAACTGGACCCTTAAAGATGGCAGGGCTCCCCCATCATGGAAGGAAGCAATTATTACCATTTTATCTAAGGAAGGCAAAGACAAAGCAATGTAAAATTTTCAGGCCAATCTCAATTTTAAATGTAGACTATTTGCCTCAATCATTTGCAAAAGACTCGAGACTTTTGTACCAGATCTGATTAATGAAGACCAAACTGGATTTATTAGGGGGCGTCAAACACAGGACAATATTAGAAGAACCTTCCACATTGTGGATAATGCTCAAAAGAAGGATACAAATATGGTCCTGGTCAGTTTAGATGCAGAAAAAGCCTTTGATAGTGTCAGTTGGGTATTTTTATATGAAGTACTGAGGAGATTTGGTCTCAATGAAGATGCAAATTGGTGTATTAAAACAATATATCAGGAGCCTACAGCTAGGATTAAGGTAAATGGAAACTTATCAAAAAGGATCCAGTTAGAGAGGAACACAAGACAAGGATGCTGTCTTTCTCCTACTCTCTTCGTTTTGTATATTGAACCCTTGACACAAGCAATAAGGCAGAGAAGACCTGCAGGGGGTCAAAATAGGGGGGAAACTTTTCGCTGATGATGTCATTATTTTTCTTGCACGACCAGATATGTCTCCCAAATGAATATATTTGAAACATATGGATACCACTCAGGATATAAACTGAATATAACAAAAACACAAATTCTTTCATTCAATTACTCTCCATCCCAGCGACGCACATAATCTGAAATGCAACGCACATAATCGATGCAGTATCTTGGTGTAACTATAACCAAACCACTTTTCAACATGTTTGAAACTAATTATAACAAAATTAAAGAAAACATCAAAAAGGATGTTGAGAGGTGGTCGACCCTTCCTCTAGACTTCAGTGCCAGAATACAAACGGTAAAAATGGATATCCTACCTAAGCTACTATAGTTATTCCAATCTCTCCCAATTAATGTTCCCCGAGACAAAATCATAACCTGGGATAAGATGACCTCTAGATTCATTTGAAATAGCAAGAAACCAAGAATAAAACTGACAACACTTCAACTGCCGAAAAGCAAGGGTGGAATGGCTTTACCGAATCTGAGGAAATACTTTTATGCAGCTCAACTTAGACCTCAGGCTTGTTGGTGTAGACCTGATTATGAATCTCGATGGAAAGAAATGGAAAGGGAGATACAGGGTTACCAGATCCAGATTTTGGTGGGAGACAAATATCTGAGAGGGGCTTTGAGACATGCTGTGGATCCAATAGTAGCATTTACGTTTGAAATATGGAATGTTATAGTGGAAAAATACAAATTAAAAAGAGGGGTTCACGCATTGAAGTGGTTCGCATATCTCAAAGTTTAAGCCGGGGTGTATGATTCAAGATTCAAAGAATGGGCACAAAAAGGCATAACAGTAATGTATACAGTTTAAGAAAATGGCGAGTTTATGAGCTTCTAAGATTTAAAGTCAAAGTATGGTCTCGAAAACAAAGATTCTTTCAGATGCTTGCAATGAACAGACTACTTTACTAAAGAGATAAGGCCAGAACTAGATGAAACTTCAAATAATGTAATCAAGGTGATTGTGGGTGCATACAAACAGAAGGGGTCTCGGGTCATCTCTGCTTCCAAGCTCTGGTGGGAAGCAGGGGAGAATCAACGCTCTACATAAAAACAAAATGGGAAGCAAAATTAAAGATTCAAATAACTGAAGAAGAATGGTATCAAATGTGTGAGATACAATGTACATCCACAAGCTCACTAGTATGGAGAAAAATTTGTTGGAAGAATCAAACTCGCTTTTTTATAACACCCAAAATAAAAAGCAGACAACTTGCTGTCCAACAACACTGTTGGAGGCTGTGCGGGAGTACGGAGGCAGACCACTTGCATATTTTCTGGAACTGTAAAGATAAGGCCATACTGGGAAAATGTTAACGCAGTTGCTAAAAATATCTTGGGTTATAAAATCCCAAATACCTGCCCTGTCTGGGGCACATTAAAGATATTGTAAAGATAGAAGATACATATTTGATTAAAGTTTTGCTTGCAGCAAGTAAGAAGGCCATTACCAGGCAGTGGCTTAATGAAAAAAGTCCAAAACAGGAACAGTGGTTAGAAATTGTGCGAGACATCTTTAATTTGGAGAAACTGACATATTCCTTAAGAGTCAAGGAGAATTCATTTGAGAAGATCTGGGGAAAATGGTCCGCTTATTTGAGCCATGACACCAACTAGATAAATGCCGAGCTAGATATGGGAAGATTGTGTTATATAGAACTAGATGGTATGTTTGTGTGAATATTGAAATATCTCCAGATAACGAATCAATGTAACGTTTTTTTTTTAATTTGGTAAGTGAACCACACGGTCTTATTCCATTTATTTATTTATTTATTTACTTTGTTCCCCCTATCTATTTTTTTTTTTTTTTTTAATTGTTTTTCTTATTTTGTTTTATTTATGGTGAAGGTGCTGCACTGTTTTGTATATATCTCTGTGAAAAGTCAATAAAAATTTAAGTGGAAAAAAAAAAGAGAAAATGTATTTGTAATAATTAATAAATTGGGAACCGTTACCCCAGGGTTTTACATGTGTAACCTTTTGGAAACTTGAACAGAAGTAACTATTTGCAGAATAAAACACAGTATGTTTGTACTATACTAATACACTGTAATATTGCCATAGTTTTAAAGGATTCGATGGGGTAGAATTTGCTAAATCCAGAAACAATTTCTGAAGCAACACGTAGATGGTCATACTGGAGAATGGACTATACGCGATCTCTCAGTAAATAAGTCTGGGAAAGTGGCTGACGTGTCAGTGGGGGAGCACTTTGGGACTAGTGGTCATAAATAGTTTCAAGATATGGAAAATGATAAGACTGGTCCTCAAGTCAAACTCCTAATTTGGGAATAAACTAATTTTGGTGGCATTAAGCTGGAATGCAAAAAGTTGATTAGGATAGACTGTTAGCAGGTAAAGGAAATCTTGCAAGTGAAGGCATTTAAAGGTGAGATGGGATGAGCTCAGAGCCAGCACGTTGCCGTTAGAATAATGGGCAGGATTATACGGACTCTGATTGATGAGGGATATTGAAACTGCTCAGGAGAAAGAAGATTGCAGATAGGCAACGGGGTTCAAGTGAGTCCCTTGCATTACATGGCATTGCATTTAAGAAGGAAGGTAGGAGAGCAAAATGGGAACACAAGATTATCCCCGGCAGAGAAGTTGAAGGAATGGTTTTCTGTGTGTTAAATGCCAAAGGGTAACTCCAAAGAGAGTAAAGAATCTTCATATTTGGTGTGTCATCTAT
This sequence comes from Leucoraja erinaceus, assembly GCF_028641065.1. Lineage (NCBI taxonomy): Eukaryota > Metazoa > Chordata > Chondrichthyes > Rajiformes > Rajidae > Leucoraja > Leucoraja erinaceus. Next base: position 18,521,102 of record NC_073392.1, on the reverse strand, counting down.
CTCTGAAGCCACAGAAAATGGGCAAAGTGTTAAATGAATACTTAACTTATTTACTGTGGAGAAGGGAATGGAAGCTAGTGAGTTCAGGGAAGCGAGCAGTGAAGTCCTGGAGCATATCAATGTTATGACGAAGATGTGTTGGTGGTTTTGAAAGGGAGCAAAGGTCCATAAATCCCCACAGTCTGATCAGGTGGAATGTGTGGAATGTTGCGCTAACCATGGGAGGACATTTTTGCTCTCCTGGCAGAGATTTTTATGTTTGTTTCTGATGGTTGAGGTATGTGAAGTCTTGTAGGATGAGCGTTGTGATGCCTTTACTTAGGAAGGGCTGCAAAGACAAGTCAGGGAACCACAATCCGATGAGCCTTGTATCACACTGGTGAAAAGGGATTCTGAGGTACGGGATTTATTTGCAGTCTGTTACAATTTAATCTGTTAATTTCTATTACAAACTTGCTACCTTAAATTACTCATTGGTTAACTTTGAGACTGGATTGTATACATTTCTATCTTGACAGGCAGTGACCTCTACTGGAGATGATTTGTGCTGTAAAGTAATGACTTGGAAACTCTAGTAGAATTTAAACAATTTATATGCTGAGTATATTTGTCCATTTTAGCTCAGCATTTCACAGCACAGTCGCAAGAGTAGTTTTTTATCGGTGGGATGTTTCATATTCTATCATAAGGTCATAAGTGATAGGTGCAGAATTAGCCATTCGGCCCATCAAGTCCATTCCGCCATTCAATCATGGCTGATCTATCTCTCCCTCCTAACCCCGTTCTGCCTTCTCCCCATAACCACTGATACCTGTACTAATCAAGAACCTATCTATGAAGATAAGCATCATAGAAGATCTGTGACGGCCTCTGTGCAACATGAGAGAAATTCAGTATCATAAGGCCCTGGGTAGATGCAAAATGGTGTTGGTGGTGGGAGGTGATGGGGAACCCCAACAAGTGTGAGTAATGTAAGAAGGAACTGCAAATGCTGGTTTAAATCAAAGATAGATACAAAAAGCAGGAGGAACTCAGCAGGACAGGCGGCATCTCTGGATAGAAGGAATGGGTGACGTTTCGGGTCTGAGGAAGGGTCTCGACCCAAAACATCACTAATTCCTTCTCTCCAGAGATGCTGCCTCTACCACTGAGTTACTCCAGCTTTATGTGTATATCTTAGGTGTGAGTAGTTGTGGACTCAACTTGTGTGCCCTTGAAAAACACCTTAAAGTGCTGTAATCGATTTGGGACATGGTACACGGATGTGGACAGGCGGCTGCTGGAGGGATCAGGAGACAAGTTTGCGGTAGTTACAGATCATGGCTGCAACAGCTGTACAGGTGTCAGAGGTTATGGGGAGATGGCAGGAGAATGGAGTAAGGAGGGAGAGATAGAAAAGCCATGTGCAATAAAACTGCAGATGCTAGTTTAAATTGAAGGTAGACACAAAATGCTGGAGTAACTCAGCGGGTGACACAGCATCTCTGGAGAGAAGGAATGGGCGATGTTTTGGGTCGAGACCCAGTCTGAAGAAGGGTCTCGACCCGAAACATCGCCCTTTCCTTCTCTCCAGAGATGCTGCCTCACCCAATGAGTTACTCCAGCATTTTGTGTCTACCATCGATAGATCAGCCATGATCGAATGGTGAATGGCGGAATAGGCCGATGGGCCGAATGCCCTAATTCTACTCCTGTGACTTAAGACCTTATGAATCCAAGCGCAGATAGAATGCTGATCACAATCCAATATCCACCAAGCTGGGAAGCAGCATTGTATTTGGCCAGATTCTTGAAGAAATGAAAATACAATGGCAACAACATTTCAAAAGGACATTAATTGTCACTTTGCAGGGTGTGGAGAAAATGCTGGACAATGAGAGACCTGCAACATTGTATCCTGGTATCCTTGCATCTTTGCATCTATTTATCTGTTTTCATTGATGGGCCGACTGGCCTATTTCTACTCCCATCTCTTATGATGTTGTGATGATGATGATGACAGAGATGCCCATGAGAGACCCTTGAACAGTCAGGTGAGCGAGAGTATCGGGCACAGCCTGCAGCAGCTGCACGGAGTGGCAGTGGAAGGATCCGATGGCCTTACACTAGGTCAGGCTAATCCCTATTTCATCGATCCCCAGCTGACAAAAGACTAGGCCTTAATGGAGAATATAAGAAATGCATAACTTCTTGGGTTAAGGCCGGACTTTTTAAATGCTTGCAAGTTGCAAGATGGTGCCAGAAGATGCCAATTCTCTGCGTGCTGTTCCAGAAGAGGTCCCCTTGAACTTGTGTACAGTATGATTTGACTGGGTAGCATGCAGGATAATCATTTCACTGTATCTAGGTGCACGTGACAATAAGGAAATTAAGCTAAACTAAACTAAACTGTCAAAGAAGAATGTGGATGTTCTGTTGATGTCTGTTGATGTCTTGGCTGTTATTCATCCAAAAACTGACATCCCTGAAGCTAATTGCTTGGTCACTATCTTATTGTACTATTTTTCCAAGAAAAAAGTATTAGCTATGTTTCCCTAAATCTAGCAGGAACTACACATTCAATATACATTTTGCAATGTCTAAAGGTGTGAAAATCACCTTACAAATACATCTTTATCCTATACTGGTTGGTTAATAGGTTCGGACAGTCTAAGTTGCAAATTGTTTGAATGTTCGGTGTATATGTAAAGGAAGAACTTAATGGCTCATTGTTTCCCAGATCAAGTCAGTTTAAAAGCACTTTCCTTTTAAACACATTTTATTTTGGATATTTACATTGCTGGCAAGGCCAGCATTCATTGCAAATGCTTAATCATCCTGATGTGGCGGTGAGTTGCTGCCTTGAACTACAGCAGCACTTTAGCTGTTAAGGGCCTGTTCTGCCGAGTTTGCCCTCGACTCATACTCGCAGCACGGTCGACATGAGGTCGTAGGAGGTCTTCGTAACTCTCCTTCATGCTCGAGAGTGGTTTCCGCGTAGTCGAGGCCTCAGCTGGGTCGCGGCGTATTTTTCATTATGTTAAAAAATGCTCGCAAGTAAAAAAAGGTCGCCATGGAAAAAATCGATACTTTTTTTACTCATAGGTTTAGTCGTAGTAGGTCGTCATGTTATTCGTAGGTAATCGAGGGTAGTTGAAGGTAGTCGAAGGTAGTCGTAGATAGTCTTCATCATAGTCGAAGGGAGGTGGAAGGAGATCGAAGGATGTCGTCTTCACTCTCCACTATTCGGTGTCCAATTTTCCCAAAGTTAGTCGTAGCTAGTCAAAGCTGGTCTTCAACATAGTCAAAGGAGGTCTTCTACATAGTCGAAGGAGGTCTTCAACATGTCATTTTTTCAAACTCTCTTAAACTCTTCTAAACTCGCCAATTAGGTCGCCCAAGTGGGACAGCCCCTTTACTGATACAACTGGGTTTCAGGGGACATTTAAAAGTGAACAGTGCTGCTTAGGGAAGGCTGAGCCAAATATTCTACACTAAAGGCTGTGACTGAACTAGATGGCATTGTAAACTAAACCAGTAGATTTGTGGTCCTCTATATATAGAAGAAGAATCCATCTATTTAGTGAAGTGTATTTTTAAGTTGTTATCTTGGACATATTGTAAAAGTTGAAGCTTTAATTTGATGTCTTCTCTGCAATGTTCTTTTTGGCTTTTAATCTTGATTGTTGCAGTTTAGCCAAAACTCTTTTGGCATTGGTGCCTTGATGCCTTTGATAATTGGGTTGTGTGTTCCTCATTCACCAGCTGATTTGTTCACGTTCCAGATGTGATAAAGCAATTTTTTAAAGTGTGTGGAAATGTCCATTGAAATTCCATACAGGCGCCTGGGTGTCCTGACTCCGGTAATATTGAGCACGGTGTTTCATAACTCTTTCTGATCGTCTGCCTGATTCGCAATAAAACAACTTTCTCCTATTTGCCCAAGTAAATCTGAATCTGACCATTTCTGCAAAATGCAGAGTTAGAAACATAGAAACATAGAAAATAGGTGCAGGAGTAGGCCATTCGGCCCTTCGAGCCTGCACCGCCATTCAATATGATCGTGGCTGATCATCCAACTCAGTATCCTGTACCTGCCCTCTCTCCATACCCCCTGATCCCTTTAGCCACAAGGGCCACATCTAACTCCCTCTTAAATATAGCCAATGAACTGGCCTCAACTACCTTCTGCGGGAGAGAATTCCAGAGATTCACCACTCTCTGTGTGAAAAATGTTTTCCTCATCTCGGTCCTAAAAGATTTCCCCTTTATCCTTAACTGTGACCCCTTGTTCTGGACTTCCCCAACATCGGGAACAATCTTCCTGCATCTAGCCTGTCCAACCCCTTAAGAATTTTGTAAGTTTCTATAAGATCCCCCCTCAATCTTCTAAATCTTTAAAAGTTGTCAACGATAAAGTAAATGATGAAGTAAAGCATTCATCGCAATCTCGGGGAGATGTCCAAGGTTACTTTTGTAAAGATAGCCACAGTGTGCTGTGGGTAGTGCAGCACATAAATTATATGCAGAATGTTTCTGTAAATAGCAGCTTGATGATCGATACAATTTCAGTGATAGAAACTTAGAAACATAGAATATTAGGTTACCCATTCGGACAGCAATCTGATCATGGTGGATCATCTTTCAGTATCACATACCTGCCTTCTCAAGAGAATCAAGAGTGTTTTTATACAAAGTCACATCTCCCAGATAAAGCCAATGAAATGGCCTCAACTACCCTCTGCAGCAGAGAATTCCAGAGATATCTAAATATATATGCATTGTACCCTGGCAATGTGGTGGGATATCTTCTCTACACATTTTTGTCAAGAAATCAAGAGTGTTTTATTGTCATGTGCCCAGACAAAGCAATGACCTACTTGCACACACACACACACAAATATTGTGCACACATAGTACACAAGACAAAAATTCACACACACACACACACACACACACACACACACACACACACACACACACACACACACACACACACACACACACACACACACACACACACACACACACACACACACACACACACACACACATACTAATAGTGCATAAAGACAAAACCAATGCCCCCATGTCTATGTAGTTCTGATTGCCATTTGGGGAACAAGCACAACTTGTGTCTTGTTTGCTAATTGCCACCTTCAGCAGTTTATCAGTTCCTCTGTCGTGAGGCTGAACAAGCCCCATGTAGATTTTAGAGAGGTTCTCAAAACCAATGGAATACATGGTTCTAGGGAAACAGTAGCTTATATGTCCAAGAGTACTCTCTTACCTTTGAGTATGTTGGAGAACGTTCAAGCCATGGTGTGCTTGGGCTAATCTAAAGGTTTGAGGCAGCCACTGATCTGATGTTTGTGCCTCTCTCCACAGCATGCTTCAGATCTGGAAAAGAAGCAGAATGATTCGGAGAATCGGAAGTTGCTTGGAACAATCATTCAATATGGCAATGTTATTCAGGCAAGTGCAGGACATGTTGATGATGTCCCGACTAACACCCTGCAATACTGTGCTTCCAATATGCTGCCCCTCTGGTCGCACAGCCATGTGGCTCCACGTATCCTGGAGTTGTCACAGTCACTGTGATCCCACAAAGTGAGGTGCTTTGCAAACAGCAACTAGGTCACAGATGGTGGAATCTGAAGCTCCATTTTCAAGCTCTCATAGAAATATAGAAAATAGGTGCAGGAGTAGGTCATTCGGCCCTTCGAGCCAGCACTGCCATTTAATGTGATCATGGCTGATCATTCTCAATCAATTTCCCATTCCTGCCATCTCCCTATAGCCCTTGAACACACTAGCCCTAAGAGCTCTATCTAACTCTCTTTTGAATGCATCCAGTGAATCGACCTCCACTGCCTTCTGAAGCAGAGAATTCCACAAATTGACAACTCTCGGGGTGAAAAAAGGTTAACCTCATCTCAGTATTAAATGACCTACCCCTTATTCTTAAACTGTGCCCCCTGGTTCTGGACTACCCCAATATCGGGAACATGTTTCGTGCATCTAGCTTGTCCAAACCCTTAATAATTTTATGTTTCTATAAGATACCCTCTCATCCTTCTAAATTCCAGTGAATAGAAGCCCATTCTTTCATCATATGACAGTCCCGCCATCCCGGGAATTAACCTCGTGAGCCTACACTGCATTCCCTCAATGTACTTCCTCAAATTAAGAGACCAAAACTGCACACAATACTCCAGGTGTGGTCTCTGTAGAACTGCAGAAGCCCTGTACAACTGTTGTACAGCTGAAGCCCTGTACAACTGCAGAAGGACCTCTTTCCCCCTATACTCAAATCCTTTCGTTATGAAGGTCAACATGCCATTAGCTTTCTTCATTGCCTGCTGTGCCATGTGATCATCTCCGATATCATGTGCTGCTGATGGCCTTTCCTGTGTCGCTGACTGGAGAAGTTTAAAAATGATTGAAATTCAATTAGAAAATAAACTTCAACTATGCTCATTTAATCAATTTACACAACAGGTTTGTTTTGCTTTTAAAAGATTTACCTTTCTTAATAGATCATACCCCCTTGGCTGAGCATGATCAGAAAACGCTCATAGATTTTGATACATGGGCTTGGGCCAAATACATTTTTTAATTTGTGTGTTCTATAACCAGTTCTCTATGTTGTCATTCTTTGTCCTGTCCAGCACCTTGCATGATCTTCAATGGGAACGCAAGTGGTGTTTCCAAACTCATACTATTGTTGCTGTTGCAAATTGCCTCCCTTCACTTTTGTGACCTTGTGACTCTATAGCTGTTGCACCTGAAGAGCAACAAGTACCTGACGGTGAACAAGAGGCTGCCAGCTCTGTTGGAGAAGAATGCCATGAGGGTGACACTAGATGCTGCTGGCAATGAAGGCTCCTGGTTTTATATCCAGCCATTCTACAAGTTGCGGTCCATAGGTGATAGTGTAAGTAGAGGACTTTGGCTACATAGTGTGAAATGCAGAATAACACGAGCTTGTGTCACAATGGGTTAGGGTGCTTTTTAACAAAATGTGAGATTTTAACTTTTGCTCTTGACATGGCTTCAATTTGGTTTAATTTGTTCTCTTGAATATTGTCTGTTCGAGTTCTACAGAGAGATGCAGCACAGAAGCAGGTCCTCTGGCCAATCAGTCACCCATGTTTACGTTAATCCTCTCCTCATCACTTTAATCTCCCCACATTCCCGTTCAAATGTCCAGATTCCACCATTTCCCTCTGTACAAAGGTTGTCCACAGCAGCCTGCATGTCATTGAGATCTGGGAGGAAACTGGATCACCTAGATGAAACGTTCACAAATGCAGGGAGAACAAGCAGGCTTCACATAGACAAGCCTGGAGGTCAGATTGAAACTGGATCTCTGGCACTGAGAGAGCTGCTTTATGAACTGGCCCACCGTGCTGCTATGTTATTGTTGGAAACACTGGAGCATCCCATGAAAATATGATATGGAAGTTACAAACTATATTTAAATCAGACTTTCATTTATTGCTTTTTCCTATTCTGTCTCATTAAGATTTGGCAGATCAGTAAAGTTCTAGTTTTGATCCCTTGGGTTCCCGGTGTCTCTCTCTGGAGGCAGTAATAAATGCATTGACTTTCAGAGAAAGGATATCTCACTACTAATTGACATTAGTAGACCCTGTTGGACTACTGTGCTTTGGTGCAGAGGAGGATTGTGCATTCCTGCTGTCACCTCAAAGTCGCATTGAATTCCGAGAAGCCATTGAACATTCAGAATTGTATTCAAATATGGATTTGGCATCCATGGGCCAAACAAGGAAGAAACCTGGTACTGTTAAAGGCCGGCCCTTTTAAACCAGATTCCTCTGGCATATTCTAGAGAACCTTCAGTCCAAAGAGCTCAATTTGAACATCTTGTAATTGAATGCAGATACCGGAACAATTAAATGTATATCCAATCTTAAATGGTCTCTTTTTTCACCCCAAAGGTTGTGATTGGAGATAAAGTGGTGCTGAACCCAGTTAATGCTGGCCAGCCACTTCATGCCAGCAATTGTGAATTGGTCGACAATCCAGGATGCAAAGAGGCAAGGAATAAACACTCTATTTGTTTTGTGGCACTATACCTCATGTGGACCGTTATTCATTAAACAGTATATGCAGTGGACATTTTGTGTTAGTGGGAAGTAAACAAACATCCAGCAGACAGATGAGGTTTCAGTTGTTTTAATAGGACTCATTTTGAAGGAGAATTTTTACCTGTCAAGCGAATTTTATGTGCTTCAGGCCACCAGGTGATTAATCTGTACTTGAGCCAAGCTGATTATTATTTAATTAGAAAAAAGCACTATGATGTAGCATTTAGTCGGTACTGCAACCATAAATCTCCTGATTTCTGAGGGCTTACAAATAAGACGGGCTAGCTAATGGCATGAACCACAGAGTCATAGAGCTTTACACTATGTCAACGGGCCCCGCAATCCAACTGGTCCAGGCCAACCAAGTTGCCTACATGAGCTCGTCCCATTCACCTGCATTTCTCCCATATACCTCTAAGCCCTTTCAATCCATGCACCTGTCCAAATATATTTTAACCATTGTAATTATGCTGCTCCTTCTCCCACCCCCCATACACCCTCCTGCTATCAGGCTTCTGAATGGTCCTTCTATAAGCTAGGGTACTGTTCAATTCACCTCTAACCCATTCAGGACATTGGACTTTGTCTAAGGAACTGATGTGTTACAATGTTGAGACCTATATTCTGCACTCCGTATCCTCCCTTTTGCTCTACCTATTTGACTGGAGTATGAACTGATTGTATCTGTATATGACGTATCTGATCTGTTTGAATACCATGCCAAACAAGGGTTTTCACTGTACCTCAGTATGTGACGATAATAAACCTAAACCTCAGTACATTTGAATATGACGTCCAAGCCTTTGTACTTGATGGAGATGGGTGTGCCAGATGCCTTCTTCACCATTCCGTCTATCTGCGTTGTCAGTTTCAGTGTACAATGTATTTGTACCTCTCACTATTCCACAATATTCTCCAGGGCCATGCAATTTACGGTGTAAATTCCTCCCTAGTTTAACCTGAACATGCAGCACTTTACACGTGTCAGATTTAAAGTCCATCTGTCATTCTTTGGCCCTTTAGCCTAGTTGATCCAAATTGCAGTATAATCTCAGAAAATGTTATACACTGTCCACCACTCTACTAATTTTAGTGTCATCAACAAACAATATTAACCATGTCAACTACATTCTCATACAAACAATTAATTTAGATGACGAAAAGGGACAACTACATTAGAATATTTTACATTCGATAAGCACAAATCACCAGTTGACCTCGCAATTGCAAGTGAGTTGACTTATGAAGCTGCCCATATTCTGGAAATGCCTTGCTTGTACTGATTAGGAACACAGATTTTGTGTGAATGATTAGAGTCAACTGAAGAAGACCAGTTGAATAATGCTGGGGATTTTGCCACTACGACTCATTTTAGAGAAAAATTTGATATTTTTAAGCACAATTCAAAGCAACGAATAAACAAAACGACCTTTTTGGAGGCTGAGATTAGGACAATAGGAACTTGAATAACAAACTTGCGTTCTTTGGAAATTCTGTTTTGCAACAATCTATCAAGTGCGATCAATTTAATTGAAGTTCTGTTAAAAATCAACCCCACGCAGTTGTTTTAATCAATATATGCTTGCATGCTGTCTGTTCCAGGTTAACTCTGTGAATTGCAACACTAGTTGGAAAATCGTGCTGTTCATGAAATGGCTTGATAATAAGGAAGACATCTTGAAAGGGGTGAGCTAATTGGCACTGCCTACAATGTATCTGAATTGAATTATAAACATTGATGTTCAGATGGCTCCTGGGGGAAGCTGTTGAAAACATTGTCCAAGTAACAGATTCTTCTGATGCAGGGTTCCAACCTAAAATGTCACCTTCCATGTTCTCCAGGAATGCTGCTGACCCACTGAGTTACTCCAGCATTTGTATCTATCAACAGAATGTAATCCCTGTCTAGGGACTGCTCTAAATAATGAAGCAGTGTTTGTGATGGTGCTGAGTCCCTTTGGGAGTATGCAGATGAAGGAAGCAACCAGCCAATCTCCCCACCTGCCTGTTTTATCGGAACCATGTGTGTGATACAGTCTGTCGATCCCACTTTGGACTCAAAAGCCATTTCAGACCCTGAAAGTAATTTATCCTTAACCCCAAAGGGAACATAAGATGCTTTCTATTTACTTTGAGCATACAGGGCTTTTGTCTACAGTAGTTTAGTTTAGAGATACAGCGCGCAAACAGGCCCTTCGGCCCACCAAGTCTGTGCCGAACAACGATCCCTGGAAACTGACACTATCCTAAACGCGCTAGGGATAATTTACAATTTTACCAAGCCAGTTAGCTGACACACCTGTACGTCTTTGGAGTGTGGAAGGAAACCGGAGCTCCTGAAGTAAACCCATGCAGGTCACGGGGAGAACATACAAACTCCTCACAAACAGAACCTGTAGTCAGGATCGAACCCAGGTCTCTGGTGCTGTAAGGCAGCAACTCTACCACTGCGCCTCTGTGTCACCCAGTTGGGAACTATTGCCTTAAAACAAACCTTAATCGATGGTATCTCAGTTCCCATCACCAAACTATTAATGCCATTATTTTAATCTTGCTCTCCTAGGGTGATGTTGTGAGACTGTTTCACGCAGAGCAGGAAAAGTTTCTCACCTGCGACGAGTATCGGAAAAAGCAGTATGTGTTCCTCAGGACCACAGGGCGGCAGTCTGCTACGTCAGCAACCAGTTCCAAGGCACTGTGGGAGGTTGAGGTATGGCATTGTGTTTAAAACATCACTCGTTGTAGTCAGGTGACATTTACACCACAAAAATGTCCACACAGGATGAAACTTGTAACCGGTTCTATTCGAGGTCTGACATTCGCTAATCACCAAAATCCTTTCTCCCCATAACTTCCATCTCCCATGTACCAATAGAATCCCAGATCCCAATAAACTGCTTGGATCGAGGGTCCAACTTCCTCAGCTTGACGTTGGTTGTCTCCATCGATCTAGTCAAGACTGGTGAAAACTGATAAATAGATGCAAGAATGCATGAGCAGATGTACAACGTTGCAGCTGTCCCATCGCCCAGCATTTTGTGCCAGCATTTTCTCCACACCCTGCAAAGTGACAATTAATGTCCTTTTGAAATGATGCTGCCATTGTATTTTCATTTCTTCAGGAATCAGGCCAAATACAATGCTGCTTCCCAGCTGGGTGAATATTGGATTGTGATCAGCATTCTACCAATGCTTGGATTCATAAGGTCATAAGTGATAGGAGTAGAATTAGGCCATTTGGCCCATCAAGTCTACTCCACCATTCAATCACGGCTGATCTATCTATCTATCCCTCCTAACCCCATTCTCCCGCCTTCTCCCCATAACCTCTGACACCTGTACTAATTAAAACTTACACCTATTCTTTGGGCAAAAAGGAAAGACTGCAGGCAAACATGGCTAAAATAGCTTGTCTTCACTGTTTACTAGGTTGTTCAACATGACCCTTGCCGTGGGGGAGCTGGGCACTGGAACAGTCTTTTCCGCTTCAAGCATTTGGCCACGGGCAATTACTTGGCTGCTGAGGTTGGTGATGTGAGTGTTTCCTAAACTTCAGAGTTTTTCAAATTTAACTAAGTTGCGATCTCTGCAGGGCCTAACGTTGAATTGGTTTTTTTTTTCCAGGGTAATCCAGATTACCAGGAGGAGTGTCAAGAATCCCGATCATCGGTGAGTGAAGTTCATGTCATTCATGTGGCAATGATCTGAGATCTTGACACTGCATATTCTTGAGTAATGTCTATGATCGTCATTGAGCCAAATGGCAATGAAACGGGTGCTTCAGCTTACTGTGCAGAAAGGAACGGCAGATGCTTGTTTACACTGAAGATAGACACAAAATGCTGGTGTGACTCATTGGGTCAGGCAGCATCTCTGGAGACAAGGAATAGGTGACGTTTGGGGGTGAGACTGAACCGACGTTTCGGATCGAGCGTCTGAAGAAGGGCGTTGACCCAAAACGTCACCTATTCCTTTTCTCCAGATATGCTGCCTGACCTGCTGAGTTACTCCAAAATTCTGTGTCTACCTTCATCTTACTGAGTCCACGCCAACTACCAAGCAACCATTGACATTAACCATTCATGAATCCAATTTAACTTCCCCACATTCCCATCAACATCCCCCCAATTCTACCATCTACTTGGGGTTGGGTGGGGAGGAGGGGGGGAGGTGGTAGAATATACAGTGGCCTATTAATTGACCAACCCACATGTCTTAGGGATGTAGGAGAAACTGGAGCACCTGGAGGAAACCCACGCTGTTATAGGGAGCACATATGAGGTTTCCTTAGATAGCACTGGATGTCAGGATTGAACCTGGAGCTGTGAAGGCACCAGGTCCACTAGCTGAACCACGCTGCAAAGTATTTCCTGAAAATCATTGTTATTCTCCTGGCTTTCAACAATGTTTCCAGATGTGGGAGTATCGAATTTCAAGCTAATTATAAAGTTTTCAATTAGTTTCATTGCCGCGCTGTGATGGAATTGAATATCCCTCCATCTTCAGAGGTAGGTGGTATTGATCAAATTCTTAACCTTTGTAATCAAGTTTAAAAATAGGAACAAAGCAATTGCTAAATGCAAAGGGATGAGATTCATTAATTTGTGTGATCGTTCAATCACCCAGACACATGATAAACTCGGATGATTTATTGTCTTACTCTGGTGTATCAATTACAAGTGATTAGTGTAAAGAACATCCAGGTTGCTGAAAAGATGTAGGAACTGAAGGCCCAGAGTGGCTTATTACAGTAAAGAATGTTGAACGTTCCACATTGAGTTTCCAATTATTCTTGTATAATATAACAAAAATATAACCTTCTGAAAGCAGTTAATAATTTAAAAGGAAAACAACTCAGCTGCATCTCTGGAGAGAAGGAATGGGTGACATTTTGGGTCGAGCCTTCTTCAGACTGATTCTTCAGTGGAATGGTAGAGAAAGCTGATTCAATAATGGCCGTCATAAAGGATTGAATGGCTGAATGGAAGAAATGTTGTAGGGCTGTGGAAAAAAAAAAGGATTACAGGAATAGGTAGCCCTTTCAGAGAAATAGTGCAAGGCCGATGAGCCAAAGGCCATTGCATTTGTGTCAGGATTGCATGGTATTAAGAGATGACTGGTCATGTACAAATGACAGCAAGATAATGTAAGACACTTCCAAGTTCATATCTTATCACCTGCCTTCCCAACTTCCCACCCTGTAATCTGTTACCAATATTACCCCCATTTTGTTTTCTGTGCTAAAAATGATTGCGAGTAATTCTCCAATAGCATGACATAGTTTGGTAATATCTGGACTGCTGAGAAAATAGGTGAAAGGCCATGTGGCTCAAAGATGATTGAAATATTGATATGGATTTCCACTTTGGTAACTGATCATTATTGGAAGGTTCATTTATCAAATGAATGATCATATCAAAGTATCGATCAATAGGAGACCTTACAATCTTTTTGTTACAATAAATTGTACAATTTTCTTGTACAATAAATATAATTTATTTCCCACATTTGCCAGTTGGGTTTCTTTGATTGTAATCATTTGGTAATTTTCATAGTTTTCCAACCCCTTAGCTCCTATGACTAGGACGAGGTGGCACAGCAGGTAAAGCTGCTGCCTCACAGCGCCAGAGGCCCAGGTTCGAACCTGACCTTGGGTGCTGTCTGTGTGGACTTTGAATGTTCTCCCTGTGACCATGTGGGTTTCCTCTTGGTTCTAGGATTTCCTCCCACATCGCAAAGACGTGTGTGTTTGTACTTTAATTAACCTCTGTAAAATGCCCCCTAGTGTGTAGGGAGTGAATGAGAAAATGGGATAACATAAAAATAGTATGAATGGGTGATCAATGGTCAGCGTGAACTCGCTGGGGTGAAGGCCAGTTTCATGCTGTATCTCCAAAACTAAAGATGTAATTAGTTTTACCTTTCCTGAGACCGCTGAACTTGGATTCCACTTCTGGTGAAAGATACAGTTTGAGCAGCAGGGGGAGTGGTTACTCTTTCTCACTTGCTCCTGTGCTCACTTTGAAATTGTTCTTTTTAAACCTCAATGAACGTGAATGGGTGCCGAAGCAATCTGCCCCTTACAATCTGACACAAATTTTAACGTGGAGATGTCTGTACTCATCTCTATTTATACATAAGATGACTGAATGTGATCAGTTCTGAATAATTATTGGATTTTAAGTTGACTACCAATTGGAATTGGATCTTGGCGACAGGGTTAATGTCAGTTTTACCGATTGCAGATTCACCGTTGCTATGAACAAACATAAGCTGAACCTCCTGAAGGGAAAGGCTGCAATGCTGTCAATGTTTGTCTTATTGTATTTGCTACGTGAATTATCTTTTATTTGCATGATGCCAGATGTGCACATAGATGTGAAGGCCAACATTTACTGCCGATACTTGATTAGCCCAGGTCATGATGGTGAGACCAATATGGTCCTTATGGTGAAAGAACTCTGCTATGTCTGTGGGTAGATAGTTCCAGTGTTTGGACACTAACTCCATGGTCCTGGTCCTGGACTGAGAGTGCTATCCTCCAACAACAATACCCATCTATTTTCTTCCTGACTGCAGATTTTCATGTCAAATGTGCCTGGATTTCATGGGTTGACATTTGCACCTTGCCTGAGGCTAGTTCATCCATGTTTGGGAAAGACTGTGAAGATATCTGGACCTAATACATTTTGATAACTCGGTGCAGTGCATGACACCTTGCTGACAAGGTGGAATCTAGACAGTTTGATTTTTTTTTTTTGGAAAAGGTATACCAGAACCCTCACCCAGGGCCAGGACCGTGGAAGATGACCAGCTCCTTACCAGTTTGTTGGCTTGATGTCAGTGTTGTGACTATTGGAATGGAATAGCTTGGATAGAATCATATCAAGTTCTCGAAATGTCTTCAGCATTGCAGACTATCAAATAGTACCGGACAACCTTTAATAATAATAATAATAATAATAAATTTATTTATATAGCACATTTATAGTCAATTTTCATTGACCCCAAAGTGCTTTACATAATTTAAAAATCAGTTCCATACAAAGCATAAAGATGGGTTAACAAAATAATAAAATGCATAAACAGGACACAACATGTAACATAAACATCCACCACAGCATTTCCTTTGATCAAATGAAGCCCATTAACTGAAGATTGGCTTCCGTGGAGGTGGGGTTTTGGAAGGAAGCTGATCAAGATCATCCACTTGTTCCTTTGGAAGATGGTTGCAAATGCACACGTTTGCACTCAGTTTCATCTCCTGCGCTTGTACTGTACTGTCGGAGAAGTTGCTAATATTCTGAATCCTCCTTGCCTGTGGGTTGCTAAATTGTTCACCATCATTCATTCCTTAAAATGGTAGAACTGTGGTTGGGGGGAGACACTTTGCTGTGGATAGCAAACTTTATTTTTTATTGAGCATTGAGAGTTGTTTGTCTTTGCTCGTTTGCACAAATATTTAACCAAGGAAGAATTTCAAGTATATTTAAAATGAAGGATTAAAGTGTTCCTGCTCCATGTCCCCTACTCTGCACTCATGTTTGTCTTAGCTGGTGGCTTCCTGATGCCTCAAACATCTCACCCCTTCCATCTCCAGCCCGATCCCAACCGCTCTCAAACACTTTGTCTTCATGCCTTGTCATCTACATCTGTCTATAATCTATGCCTCAAAATGTCCAATGACTTTTCAATTTCCCCCAAAATTCTCCCCATTCTTTTCAAATGCTTTTCATTCTAAACAACCTTTGCCCAGGCATTTAATCAGCTCTTTGGCTTTATTCCATTCTTGTTCATGTGCCTCAGTCAGATCACGTGTGGTTTATCAGGATAATTTGTGGGCCATGACCTAGTGTCCCAAGGTGGAAACAATCATTAGACTTGTTCTAGCAAGTTTCACTTGATGAAACAAGTCATTTGACTAAATACAAATGTTCTTGGTATTATAAAAAAAAATGATCCTGCATCAAAGAACAAGCTGGGCATTGATAAGCCTGGTTGGCATTCTGTTGCCCTCCACTTGGCTTAAGAAGGCCATTCCTCTTGGCTTGATGAGGTATTGCATTCATCTTGTGGAAATTGCTTGTTGTCGTGATGCATATCAAATGGATCTCATGCTAGATCTCAGTGAAATAAATGCCTATCATATGACTGTCTGCAAGAAAGTTGAAGTAATTGCTCTGTACTAAATTGGAAAACTTGTTTAAGTGAAATAAGTTAGACCATAGACAATAGATGCATGAGTCGGCCCTTCAAGGCTGCACCGCCATTCAATGTGATCATGGCTGATCATCCCCAATCAGTTCCCCATCCCTGGCTTCTCCCCATATCCCCTGACTACAATCTTTAAGAGCCATATCTAGCTCTCTCTTGAAAGTATCCAGAGAACCGGCCTCCATCGCCCTCTGAGGCAGAGAATTCCACAGATCGTCTCCGTTCTAAATGGCTAACCCCTTATTCTTAAACTGTGTCCCCTGGTTCTGGACTCCCCCAGCATCGGGAACATGTTTCCTGCCTCTAGCGTGTCCAAACCCTTAACAATCTTATATGTTTCAATAAGATGCCCTCTCATCCTTCTAAACTCCAGAGTATACAAGCCCAGCCGCTCCATTCTCTCAGCACATGACAGTCCCACCATCCCAGGAATTAGCTGCACTCCCTCAATAGCAAGAATGTCCTTCCTGAAATTAGGGGGCCAAAACTGCACACAATACTCCAGGTGTGGTCTCAAGAGGGCCCTGTACAACTGCAGAAGGACCTTTTTGCTCCTATACTCAATTCCTCTTGTTATAAAGGCCAACATGCCATTCACTTTCTTTACTGCCTGCTGTACCTGCATGCTTACTTTCATAGACTGATGAACAAGGACCCCCAGATCCTGTTGTACTTCCCCTTTTCCCAACTTGATACCATTTAGATAGTAATCTGCCTTCCTGTTTTTGATACCAAAGAGGATAACCTCACATTTATCCACATTAAACTTAATCTGCCATGCATCTGCCCACTCCCCCAACCTGTCCAAGTCACCCTGCATTCTCATAGCATCCTCCTCACAGTGTCACATTGCCACCCAGCTTTGTGTCATCTGCAAATTTGCTAATGTTACTTTGAATCCCTTAATCCAAATCATTGATGTATATTGAAAATAGCTGCAGTCCCAGCACGGAGCCTTGCGGTACCCCACTAGTCACTGCCTGCCATTCTGAAAGGGACCCGTTAATCCCTACTCTTTGTTTCTTGTCTGTCAACCACTTCTCTATCCATGTCAGCACTCTACCCCCAATACCATGTGCCCTAATTTTGCCCACTAATCTCCTATGTGGGACTTTATCAAATGCTTTCTGAAAGTCCAGGTACACTATATCCACTGGCTATCCCTTGTCCATTTTCCTAGTTACATCCTCAAAAAATTCCAGAAGATTAGCCAAGCATGATTTCCCCTTCGTAAATCCCTGCTGACTCGGACCGATCCTGTTACTGCTATCCAAATGTGCGGCTATTTGATCTTTAATAATTGACTCCAGCATCTTCCCCACCACCAATGTCAGGCTAACTCATCTATAATTCAGTTTTCTCTCTCCCGCCTTTCTTAAGAAGTGGGATAACATTAGCTACCCTCCAAGTTAATACTTGACAACTATAATACACAGTCTGCATTGATCTTGAAACTCCTGACTTAACTGTGCAACAGATCTTCCAGATGGCTGAACATTTAATGCTTACTCTGGGCAAATGGGAAACTGCCTTCAGAAATATAGACTTCAGACCACCATTGCCACTGGCAGTCTGAGCACTTACTGATAAGTTTGCCGGAAACAATATTCCCCTCGCGTAAGATTTGTTAGAAGTGCTTGGGGTGAAATGAGGAGAACAATTTTTTAAAGAATTGGAGAGAAAGAGTGAGCAAGAGAAAGATATAACTGATCCTGATTGGGAGAAGGGGGGTAAAAATCAGCAGAGATCACATCCTGCAGAACTCCATCCTTGAACGATGGTGTACATGTAGTTGCAGAGAAGGCCATTCTCCTGAAAAAAGAAGTTGGAAATTCCTCCATTAATTCGTAATGCTACAAAACAAATCCTATGGGAGATTCCTCATAGCAATAATACATGATTAGGCACAGGGCAGTCACTGTACACTTTCAGCGAAAAAGTAGCTGGAAAACCTATTTGTTTCAAATCTTGAACTACCGTTCTCCAGTAGGTAATGTAGCCTTTTCCCTGCTGTCTCTTGACTCTTGAGAACTTTTTATCTCTTTTTTCCAATTTGCTCCACAGCGCCATTCTCCAACCCCACCCTCCCAAACAAACTATACAAATTAACAAATTGCAGATTGATTTATAAATAACAGTATCCCGCTATCCAGATTGATAGATTCATAAACACGACTCGGATTGTAAGAAGCATTTTGTCAGTTCTTATTCCCATTTGGGTATTCAACTTCCATTTTATTGCCTGCTCTCTAGTTTATATGATGACATTTAGTTCAAATATGTAGTTGACTTGGCTTCACTAATCAATCCTGGTAATGCGTAAAACATTGCCTAGTCTTAGAACAGATTTTATATCTATCATTCTCAGCCTTGCAAATCTGATAGCAACCCTAAATATATGATTCATTGCTTTTTTTCCCTTTTAAAATATTTTATGAACTTCTGGCTCCTCCGCAAGTGTGGTGCCAAAACCTGTCCTTATTCCGTAAGGTCAGGGGGTAAATTCGCCTACCCAGGGGGTAAATTTGTTGATTCTGGAATTGTACATATTTTTTCTCATTGACTGTGTTTGGTTCTGGTATACCGGTATCTGTTTATCATTAGTTGTTCATAAATAAGTGAAATAATATTGTTATGTGCTATTAAAGTTGCCAGGGGTAAATGGGATGAAAAAGGTTGGGAACCCCTGGTCTATAATTTAATGTTCACTTTATAATTTAATGCATGCACTTTATAATTTACTGTACGGAATCCTCTAGCACAAGATTTTCACACAGGATTGTACTGTGTATGGAACTGGCGTGACAATAAACCTCTTGAATCTTGAATCTTGAACTAGAGGGCATAGATGTAAGGAGAGGGGGCAAGCCTAAGCGGCAACATTTTCATACAGGGGGAAGTGGGTATTGTTAAAGAAAACTTTAAAACACACCACAAGGATCGGTAAGGCAATCAAGACTATACTTTATTAAAGAGCGTACAAATAAAACAGCCTTTGGGAACAGTTAGTCTGGACTGTTCCCCGAACAAAGATTCATGTGATCTTTTATGCAATTTTTTTTTCTCTGTTTGTTTCCACTAATTAACCCATAACAGATTTCATAAAGGCACTCCAACATTCCTCTGCTATCAGAATGCCCCAGGAGCAGTCATGAATCATGCACCTCCAACAGACTCATTCACGTGCTTGGGCTTTTCTTCACAACCAACCCCCATGACCACTATCAGAAGTGTTTTCTCTCCTTTGACCTCATTCTCCACTTTTATGATTTTATTATTTGACATTAAATGAAACTGGCTGCCAGATGAAGTTGTTCGGGTGGGTACAATAAGAATGTTTAAAGGACATTTGGACAGATATATGGGTAGGAAATGTTCAGAGGGATACGAGCCATCCATGGACAATGAAACTATCTTAGATGGAGTATCTTGGTCGGCATGGACAAGTTGGGCTGAAGGGGCTGTTTCTGTGCTCTATGACATAACAGCTCAAAGTTTAATAGCTAAATGTTGCAAGGTCTCAATGTGAACCAATATTAACTGTGAGCTAATAGATTTTGAGAGGCCTGCTGAAGATAACAGGTGAGCAGGCATTGTAAATAATTTTAGTGATGTAAATTGCTAAGATATACTCATTGCAGTTCTTTACCATATTATCTCAAAACCTTTGTGTGCAATGTCTTCACCAGAATGACTCTGAGCTGGACGCATTGAGGAACAGAATATGCAGTTTCCAGGAGAAGGTGATGTACATGCTGGTGTCAGTACCTGAGGGGAACCACATCTCCTCCATCTTTGAACTCGACACAACCACCCTCCAAAGAGGAGACTCGCTTGTTCCAAGGTATGGCTGATTGGTGACTTTGTGGTGGGCAAGTTTATTTTCAGAGTTTTACAGATGGTAATCAAGGAATGGCTGTTTAATTTTTGGCATATTATAATGGTTTAAATTTATCTTTCGGTGAATAGAGCAATAAGGTTACATACATCTGGTGAAATATGTTGCTGACATATTGTTCTCATTGTCTACAGTGTTGGAGTTATAAATACAATTTGATGAGGTTCATAAATAGAAAAAGACACACAATTCTTGAAAAAACTGTTAAAAACAGAAGATGATTATACAACTTTTTGCTGCTAGTTTGGTGGACAATTTGTTCACTGATCTAAGGGAGACATGCATTTATCTGCTGCCCTTTTTAACCTCTGGATGGCTAAATTAGTATTTTAGAGCTAATGTCTCGTGTGGAAGAGTGGTCAGCTACAGTACAGAAGCACTTATACTTGTGTACTGCGTATAGTGTAAACTGCTGCTCCAGAATATGTAGATGCTGTTTTTTAGCGACGATAGACACAAAGATCTGGAGTAACTCAGCAGGTCAGGCAGCATCTCTGGAGAAAAAGGATGGGTGACATTTCGGGTCGGGACTCTTCTTCAAAAACGTCACCCATCCTTTTTCTCCAGAGATGCTGTGAGCTAAGTTCTGCTGAGTTACTCCAGCACTTTGTGTCTATGCCAGGATACAGATCGAGGGAAAATCCAGATAGTATTAAGCATCTATACTGAACCTGCACATTATGTAACAATACACATGAATGCATAACTGAATCAGTGGAAGAGGGAGAACTCCTTTCCCATCTCAGTGAAGATTGTCACGCACCACAAGGCATGTCTGACAAAAGACCTTAACATGTGGTTACTGATCCAATACATGTAAAATCTCTCACAGCATTTGAAAGGAGACTATAAATCATGTGTAAAGGTTGAAATTGATATCTGCCCATATAAGAGTAGGTTATTTGATGTTTTGCTAATTTAAACGTAGCTGCATTTAATATAGGGAAAACATAGGGTTAAAGATAGCAGCTGATAATATTTTGCCTGCGGTGCTGAAATGTGTTGCACGCCATCTTATGATAATGTGGTGGGAAGTAGGGACAAACTGTGAACATGGATTTAAACTCACAATAACAGTGAAGTTTGTTCTTTGAAGATATTGCATTCTCATGCCAGGAGTTCACACTCAATTAGGAACAGAAATTCATGTAGTCAACTTCACACACACATATGCAGTGTGACAATGGAAAATAAATCATAGTCAGCTAATCTATTGGTCTCCTGAAAAGTTTTATTCTAACACTGTGACTCAATATAATTTACCTTGAATTTTGGCCTCTTGTGTATCTCCAGTTTCTTTAACAAGAGGAGTTGAGTATAGAAGCAAGGAGGTCCTTCTGCAGTTGTATAGGGCTCTAGTGAGTCCACACCTGGAGTATTGTGTGCAGTTTTGGTCCCCTAATTTGAGGAAGGACATTCTTGTTATTGAGGGAGTGCAACGTAGGTTTACAAGATGGCGGACTGTCATATGCTGAGAGAATGGAGCGGCTGGGCTTGTACACTCTGGAGTTTAGAAGCATGAGAGAGGATCTTATTGAAACGTATAAGATTATTAAGGGTTTGGACATGCTAGAGGCAGAAAAATTGTTCTCGATGTTGGGGGAGTCCAGAACCAGGGGCCACAGTTTAAGAATAAGGAGTAAGCCATTTAGAACGGAGATGAGGAAACACTTTTTCACACAGAGAGTTGTGAGTCTGTGGAATTCTCTGCCTCGGAGGGCGGTGGAGGCCGGTTCTCTGGATACTTTCAAGAGAGAACTAGATAGAGCTCTTAAAGATAGCGGAGTCAGGGGATATGGTGAGAAGGCAGGAACGGGGTACTGATTGGGGATGATCAGCCATGATCACATTGAATGGTGGTGCTGGCTCGAAGGGCCGAATGGCCTCTACTCCTGCACCTATTGTCTATTCCACTTGGCCGTTAGATTTCAGCTGAAATTTCATCATTTAACTTTCTTACAACCTCCTACACTTCTTTTCAAGATATTTTTTTTGAAACCATTTTATTTGGACTTGAATGTTGAGGTGTCAAATTCTGCTTAATGACATCATAATCTTGCGCCTCGGAACATTTTACAACATTAATATAAATGCTTGAAGTAGCAACAAGTGGTCAAAATCAATGACAAATGACGTATGATTTGAACATTATTTTTCAGGAATTCATACGTTAGACTCCGGCATCTCTGCACAAACACGTGGGTTCACAGTACCAATATTCCCATCGACAAAGATGAGGAGAGACCAGTTATGCTGAAGGTACGTTTTAATTAAACTTAAATGTAAAGTCTTTAGATTGTGAGCTAACTGACAGAGTTGCCTCTTCTGCTTCCACTTCAGATCGGCACATCTCCAACAAAAGAAGACAAAGAGGCGTTCGCTATAGTGCCTGTTCCTCCAGCTGAAGTGAGAGACTTGGACTTTGCCAATGACGCCAGTAAAGTGTTGGCCTCAATAGCTGGCAAACTCGAGAAGGGTACGATCACACAGAATGAAAGACGGTAGGTGGCAGCCCTGTAGCACACTACCAGCTATTGACCACCCAGATTTTCCTTGAAAAATGTGTAAATTCTCTCCCATCTTTCGTTTTAAATCATGTCTATAATTTTTTTTCCCCAATTTCATGGTTGCATTTTTGTAAAGATGAATCTCTGCAACTTTATTTGAAACTCTTTAATTATTCCTAACTTGCATTATCTGCAAACAAATATTGCATGGTATTTCATGGCTGAGCAGACTGAATATATGTTAAACACTTTGGTGGATATAAACTCTATCATAATGTTACAGTTGAAGGTGGCTTTATGGGAGTTCAATTTAGATTATTGTCACGTGTACCAAGGTACAGTGAAAAGCTTTTGTTGCGTGCTATCCAGTCAGCAGAAAGATAATACATGATTACAATCAAGTCATTTATGTGTATAGATACAGGATAAGGGAATTACGTTTAGTGCAAAGTAACGCCAGCAAAGTCCTATCAAGGATAGTTGGAGGTGTCATCAAAAAGGTAGATGATAGTTCAGCACTGCTCTTGGATTGTGGTAGGATGATTCAGTTGCCTGATAATAGCTAACTTTGCATAAAAACAAATCCTTGAAACTCAAAAGATCTGGATGAGCACTCCAGAGATCCAACTTCAAAATCCCACCACCACATCTGTGGAATTTAAATTAAGTCGACAATTGGTCTTTGGGACAATCTGGTAGTTTTATAGCCATTGCGAATAATTGTACATTATGTGGTGGGATTTTAAAGTTGGACCTCGGGATGGTTCATCCAGATCTTTTGAATTTCAAGGATTTGTTTTTATGCAAAGTTGCCACATCATCAAACTTGAAGGCAAGAGCAGGAAATGCTGGAAGTGACTGTGCAGGTTGGGCAGCATTACAAAGGAGTGCACCAAAGTCAACTGGTCAGATGGAGGACACTTCCCCATAACAGGAGAGGTGATCTTCTCCCTTCATTGAAAGAGACCTGGTTTTGTCCCTGTGGACACTGCCTGATCTGCAAAGTGCTTTCAGGGTTTCTGTTCTAATTTCAGGTTTTTGGCACCTAGATTTTTTTTTTTTTGTTCCAATTAAAATTAAAAACTTATGTGTAGAAAATGAGTTCCAAAATAATGTCAGATATAAGAACCATCTATTTTGTGAAAAAATTGTGTGTTAACATGAAAAAATTGTGTTGACATTAACCACAGTATGGGGATTAGTTCAATGATTCAATAAAGTATCATGGAATCATTGAATAGAATCATTGATGTATTAGAAGTCATTTATTTTTTTCTAATCATGGGATTATGCTGCCTAGCCGTTTATTTTTTTCTGTTTATTTTCAACAGTTTTGTTACAAAGCTTCTGGAAGATTTGATGTTCTTTGTTGCGGACGTTCCAAATTCTGGCCAAGACGTGCTCGAGGTGGTGATCAATAAACCAAACCGAGAGCGACAGAAACTCATGAGGGAGCAAAATATTCTAAAACAGGTGCGAGAGAGGCATAAAGTATGGAAATAGTCCTTTGGCTTAATTCGTTGGTTCTGACTAGGTTTTATAAATTAACGTCTGCAAATGGCCCTTATTCTTCCAAACCCTTCCTATCCATGCATCTTGTCTAAATGTATCTTATTCATTGTCACTATACTTGCCTCCACAGCTTCCTCTGGCAGCTCATTCAATATAGTTTAGTTTAGAGTATACAGCATGGAAACAGGCCCTTCGACCCTCTGCGTCGACCAGCCATCCCCGCACACTAGCACTATCCTACACACTAAGGACAATTTACAATTTTTACTGAAGCCAATTAACCTACAAACCTATACGGCTTTGGAGTGTGGGAGGATACCGGAGCACCCGATCGAAAACCCACGCAGTCACAGGGAGAACGTACAAACTCAGTACAGACAGCACTTGTAGTCAGGATTGAACACGGGTCTCTGGCGCTGTAAAGCAGTAACTACTGCGCTACCGTGCCACCCCAACTACTTTGAGTAAGAGGCGACCGCGGCTGACAAGGGAAGTCAAGGACAGTATAAAAAATAAAAGAGAAGAAGTATAACGTGGCAAAGATGAGCGAGCAGCCAGAGGATTGGGAAACTTTTAAAGAGCGACAGAAGGCAACTAAAAAGGCAATACGGGGAGAAAAGATGAGGTACGAATGTAAGCTAACCAAGAATATAAAGGAGGTTAGTAAAAACGTCTGTAGGTATGTGAAGAGGAAAAAAAAAGACAAATGTGGGTCTCTTGAAGACAGACAAAGGTGAATTTATTATGGAGAACAAGGAAATGGCAGACGAGTTGAACAGATACTTTCGATCTGTCTTCCCTAAGGAAGACACAAACAATCTTCTAGATGTACTACTGGCCAGATGACCTAGGGTGATGGAACTGAAGGAAATTCACAATAGGCAGGAATAGACTGATGGGACTGAAGGCTGATTTGCTACAGCAGATCCGCAGCCTCTCTGCTTGATACAGCACCAGTTGGCCGATCATGAATTACAGGCCATTCAGCCCTACTAATCCATGTTGTTCATGTACCACGTGATCTTCCTCTCGTCATTCCAGTATGCCAATGTATTCTTCCATTCATGCCTCTGTCGGGTGTCTTAAGTGTGTACTTGCTGCTTATTTGAAACTCCATGTGACAGCAAAAAGGGACCTGGAATTGGCTAGCAATCTGCTTCTGAATTAGAATGCTCACGGATCCCACAATTACCTGGAATGAAAACAGAAAATGCTGGGAAAATGCAGATCAGACAGCATTTGTGGAAAGAGAAACAGTCATTGATTCTGGTCTGAAATCCTTCTGAAGTAAAGAGGCCTTGTGCTGAAATAGGGACCGTTTCTCTTCTCACGGATGCTACCTTGACCTTCAAAATGTTTCCAGCATTTTCGGTGATGCAGATTTTGACCATTTGCAGTTATTTTATATTAGTATCTGGAACCTGTTTTGATTCTAAAGCAGTATCTCATTGATTTTTCAGTAAGCATGGGTAATGTGTGGTTACGATGGACAATTTACAGGCTGGTGATCACTGTTGGTATGTTAGGTAGACAAAAATGCTGGAGAAACTCAGCGGGTGAGGCAGCATCTATGGAGCGAAGGAATAGGTGACGTTTTGGGTCGAGACCCTTCTTCAGACCCAGTCTCGATCCAAAACATCACTTATTCCTTCACTCCATAGATGCTGCCTCACCCGCTGAGTTTCTCCAGCATTTTTGACGACCTTCGAGTTTTCCAGCGCCTGCAGTTCTTTCTTAAACTGTTGGTATCTTGCTGCCCTGACTCCACAGATCTTTAAGCTGCTTCAGGCCCCGTTCACAGACAGTGGCGATGGCCCCATGCTGAGGTTGGAGGAGCTGGGAGACCAGAGGCATGCTCCATTTCGTCACATATGCAGACTGTGTTACCGAGTATTGAGACACTCCCAGCAAGACTACCGTAAAAACCAGGTACAAGCCCAAAATACTGACTCGTGCTGTCCTGCCAGCTCTTCGCAGATGTACTTGTTTAAAGCTTCACACATTTGCATTAGTAAGCACCCCAGTGGCTGATCAGTTGCATTCTACTTTTGTGATATATTTTGTATCCCTTCATTATGGATTATGAAAGCAGGGTTTAACGAGTATCTCACTGACTTGACAATGTTTGTAGGACATCTTTACACTTGGGTGCTTTGATGTAGAAGACGCTCAACACTGTGTGCAGGAAGGAACTGCAGATGCTGGTTTTACATCGAAGATAGACACAAAAAGCTGAAGTAACTCAGCGGGTCAGGCAGCATCTCTGGAGAAAAGGAATAGATGATGTTTCGTGTCGAACAGTCTCGCTGAGTTATTCCAGTTTTTTGTGTCTCTCTTTGGATGCTGAAAACTCTTGCAATGTTGGAAACGGCAAGGGTAAGACGAGGAGAATTTTGTTTTTCTGGGCATTCATTGAATCTCATGAACTGAAAAAAAGTATCTATAAGTACAACCAGCCTCGTTTTTTAAGATGTCTTCTCCCCCAATGTCCATACAACAGGTCAAGGGTTTAAGTGGGTGCATAGAACTTGATTGCTCGTCCCCATTGTTCAAGTAAATGTAGAGGCAGCTTCAGATACCTTGTTCAAGTGCTCCACATTCCTACTCGTGTGTTCTCTTGTCCAGGAATACATAGCAAAACAGTTTGGCTTCATGCAGAAGCAGATTGGATACGATGTCCTGGCTGAAGACACTATAACAGCCCTACTGCACAACAACCGCAAACTCTTAGAGAAACACATCACGGCAGCTGAAATCGAAACCTTTGTCAGCCTGGTCAGGAAGAACCGTGAACCGAGGTGAGTTCATTATGGGGCGGGGGATATATTACAAATAAAACTTTGTCATTGCGTTAAAAGCTGAAGTACTAGAAAAGTCGTTGAAAGAAAATAAATACTAGGTGTTGGAAATTCTGAAAACTATGAGGAAGATGTGTAGATTATAATCTGTTTAACCCTAGAGCTCACACATGGGGAAGCTTGAGTTATGTCCCCATGGTGCCCAGGTCTGCATCCCATGATGAGGGATGTCTCTCCAGCTTTTTTCTGTGTATAATATGGTTAGATACGAGTGCAGGTCATACATCTGCAACATTGATCTCTCAAAACTGATTCAACTGTGTCTCATAATGTCATAAGGCATAGGAGTAGAATTGGAGCATTTGGCCCATCTAGTCTACTCTGCCATTCAATCATGGTTGATCTATCTGTCCCTCCTAACACCATTCTCCTGCCTTCTCCCTCTAACCTCTGCCCTGTACTAATCAAAATTCTATCTATGCCATAAAAATATCCACTGACAGCCTCTGCAGCATTCTGTGGCAAAGAATTCCACAGATTCACCACACTCTGATTAAAGCTATTTCTCTTAAACTCCTTCCTAAAGGAATGTCCTTTAATTCTGAGGCTATGACCTCTAGTCCGAGACTCTCCCACTAGGGGAAACATCTTCTCCACATCCACTCTATCCAAGCTTTTCTCTATTCTGTACGTTTCAATATGGTCCCCCCTCATTCTTCTAAACGCCAGCGAGTGCAGGCGCAATGCCAACAAACGCTCACCATAGGTTAACCTACTCATTCCTGGGATCATTTTTGTAAACCTCCTCGTCTCAATTGAACAAATAATTTTCCTAACTTTATTTTTGTCACATGCATTTTTTTTCTCAGTTTAACCTCTTTTTTTTCTGAACTAAGAAAGTAATCTTATCTTTCTCTACAACCACCATATTCCACCCCAACAATTTTCTTCCCCTTCAATTTGCCTCTTTCCCCGACTTCTATCAAACACTAATTTCACTTCTCCATTTGCCTTTACATGTAGCTTGTATCTTCCTGTGAGTCAACTCCCTTTTCTTGTCCCAAGCAAGTACTGCAAATATTTAGCTCATGGTTATTAATATGGGTTAAGTATTGCACAAACGTCAATTTATTTTAACAATTAACATGTATTTTCTAATAATGATTTTCATTGAAATCTGATTTGAGCTGTTCCTCTTTTCTAGGTTTCTTGATTACCTCTCTGACTTGTGTGTCTCCAACAACACAGCCATTCCAGTTACCCAAGAACTCATCTGCAAAGCTGTGTTGAACCCAGCTAATGGTGACATTCTCATTGAGACAAAGTATGTAACATGCAGGGAAAATAGAAATATGCTGCTCATGAAATTTGGTTATTATTATTGAACGGATAACGTTTTATTGCATGTGCACTTTACTGGTTTGGAGGGTGATTGAATATGGTTGTATCCTGTAAAAAATTCTTAAGAAGACAAGCATTTATTGCTGCTCATCCCTGCTTGACCTTGTGGAAGTGGTGGTGAAGTGTTTTCCTGAACCCCTGCTATTCGGGTGCTGAAGTGCTTTCACAATCTTGTTCAGTAGGCTGACTCGGTATTTATGAAGTGATGGCTTGGGGCAATAGAAGTCTTGGGGCAGTGAGTCCAGTAGATTGCACATGTTGCAGCTATAGTGATGTTGATGAGTGGCTGAATGTTTAGGCTAGTGAATAAAGTGCTGATAAACCTGCCTGATTGTATCCTGGTTAGTACAGCTGTGGCTACCTCAATCCACATAGTGATTTGTCATACTAAATAGTACTTTGTAGGTCATGGTATCATACAGTGTAGAAACAGGTTCTTTGGCCCAACTTGCCTACACTGACCAACATGACCCATCTACACTAGTCCCACCTGCCTGCATTTGGCCCATATCACTCTAAACCTGTCCTATTTATGTACCTGTCCAAATGTTTCTTAAACATTGCGATATTCCCTGACTCAACTATCTCGTCCAGTAGCTCGTTCCATACACCATCCACCCTCTGTGTGGAAAAGTCACCCTTCAGGTTCCTATTAAATGTTTCCCTCCTCACCCTCAACCTATGTCCTCTGGTTCCTGATTTCTCTACTCTGGGCACGAGACTCTGTGCGTGTACCTGTTTTATTCCTCTCTCGATTTTACACAAGATAGTGGGAAGGCTTTAGTTTGTGAACAGTATAACAACTTGGCACAGATTGCCCACTGTTTAGGTGACTGGCCCAGTTCAGTTTCTAGTTATTAGTGACTGTAACCCGAGGGATTTCTCATGATGATGCCTTTGAACACTGGAGGTGGTTCAGTCACACTCTTCCTGAGTCCCTCAGTTTTTTTTTTTTTTTTTTTTTTTTGTTTGAAGTTAATACCCGCACCTATTTTAGTGTGCCAACTATGTAATACCGTAATCCATTCTATGATTTTATGTTATAAGAAGGAAGTAAGCAGGACAAGAAAAAGAAAACATTAGAAAGGGGAAAAAGTAGAAAAATAGATGGTAGAGAGTAGAAAAACGTGAAGTGTGTATATAAAAAATAAAAAAAAAGGAAGAGAGAAATGTTGCCAGAAATAGAAGAGAAGGCCCTTAAAAGAGAATTTTTCTGTAGCTCGGAGATTGAGATCTATCCGCGTCATGAACTGAAATCAGCAATCCTTACGGTACCGCTGCATCACATGATTCCAAAAAGTCGATGAAAGGAGACCAACTCCTTAAGAATTGGTCATATTTATCTATTAGTCGGAGTCTCATTTCTTCAAGGCGTGCTATGTCCATCATATTCCTAATCCACATTTTAACAGTTGGTGTGGTTGTATTTTTCCAAAATTTAAGTATCAATTTCTTTCCAATTATTAACCCATAATTTAAAAAAACATTTTGATCTTTATTTAAATTGGTATCTTCTCCTATTATTCCAAATATAATGTCCCTCAGACACTTATGTTGCCAACATATTAATCGTGATTTTTCTTAGCTCAAGATTGAAGACCTTTGGATGACGATGAGTATGGTGTGATCATTGGCAGAAGGCCCCAAGTGTGATCAATGGCTGTTTTATTTCCATGAAGTTGCTTGTAAAGCTAAAATGAGTTGTGAACCAAGTTAACTTGGTCCATCAACTCGTCTTTTACAAACTGGGTTCAGTTTGGATCTCGTAGACTTAACCCCAGATAGTTTATAGGGATAGGGTGATTTGAGCTAGCCCCCCCCCCTACAGTTCAGTGATGAAATGGTGGCGTTTAACCAGACATCTGCACTCATGTACTTTCTTGTGTGGCGGAGTATATAGCCACATTTGTCAACCTTCCAAGTTACCCTGCAGTGTTCAGCGCTAAATACTTCAGTATACTTGCACATGGGAACATTCCCATGTTACATCATTTTCAGACCATGGTTGACAATTAGGCAGTAGGCACCATTGTCACATTTCCCCTTTGAGTATATGTTCATAGATTCATTGTGAAATTGCATGGAAGTGGGGCCCTTCAGCCCACTGTCAGTGCCGACATTTACATTTTACACTAATCATATTTAATTTTCTAATTTTCCCATTAATTCCCCAAATTATGCAACTCTGCTGCACACTGGATGCAATCAATCTACCAAACCTGCACATCTCTGGGATGTGGGAGGAAACCCATGCAATCATAATCGTAATTTATTAGCCAAGTATGTTTTGCAACATATAAGGAATTTAATTTACCATACAGTCATACCAAAAAAGCAACAGGGCACGCAAGTACATAAAATTTGACATAAATATCCACCAAAGCGGCTCCTCCACATCCTCACTGTGATGGAAGGCAATAAAGTCATCTTCTTTCCTCCTTTTTCTCCCGCGGTCAGGGGAGATGAACCATCCGCAATCGGGATGATCGAAGCTTCCGCGGTCGGCGATCGAAGCTCGCGCGTCGGGGCGATCGAAGCTCCCGCGATTGGGGCGGTGAAGCTCCTGCAGCTTGGAGCTCCCGAAGGTGGTCCCTAACTAAGGGACCGCGAGCTCCACGATGTTGAAGTTCGCAGGCTCCCGCTGTTGGAGATCCCAAAGTCGGTCCCCAGCAAGAGACCGCCAGCTGCACGATGTTAAGCCTCAGTGCGGACGGGGATACGACAAGGAAAAAAGTCGCATCTGCGTTGAGGAAAGAGATTTTTAAAAAGTTTTCCTACCCCCACCACCCCCGCATAATACAAAACAAAAAGTACAATAAAACATCCATTTTACAACAAACTAACAACAACAAAGAAGGAAATAGACGAGACTGACCGTTGGCGAGGCAGCCATCATCAGAGCCACCTGGTGGTCTCGCATGGAGAACGTACAGGTAGCACCAGAGGTCAGGATTGCTGGAGATGTGAATCCACCGCTCGACTAGCAGCACTGCTGTGCCACCCTTATTTAGCAACGTTTATGAAAATTGCATTGATTATCTTGTCTACTTCGTTAAGGAATTGCACAAATATAATCTGAAGTTCCTCTTAAATCACACACTTAAAACACAAGACCAGATCACTTTCCAAATACTATTGACTATGCTGTCAGTTTTTGTACAGACAATCTGAGTGTATAATTTGCAGCACCATCTCAAAACCTTTAGGTCACAAGCTTTTCATGTGACAATGTATATTTTCAGAAGAGATGGATGGTGGCCTAATATTCCCTGCAAACAAAAAATAATAAAATAAGTATTGAGTTTGGTGTGGGAACTAAAAACCTTATTTGATTGTGAATGCTGCTTCAAAGTTCAGACACTTTACTGAAACTGTGTCTTTATTTCTTTTTGCAGGAATAATCTGTAGAATGTTTAGTGCTATTAACCTTCATTCAATGAGTTGAGCTTCCACTGTTTCTCTGCTGCAGGCTGGTTCTCTCCAGAGTGGAGTTTGAGGTGGAGAATGGTGGCGAGAGCCGGCTTGAAGTTGGCGAGGACGAAGAAGTGTGGCTCTTTTGGAATGACAGCGGCAAAGAGCTACGGAGCAAAAGCATTCGTGAATTAGCTCAAGATGCCAAAGAGGGCCAAAAGGAGGACCAGGAAGTTCTTAGTTATTACAGGTACATCGTCCTGCATAGCGCACAATAAGATAACACTGGATGGCAAGGTGGGGAAGTAGTTAGTGCTGCCTTTCGGCATCCAGGGACCTGACTTCAATTCTGACCTTGCATGCTGTCTGTACATTCTCCTGTTGCAGAATTGGCTTCTGCCAGGTGATCTGGTTTACTCATGCACTCAAAAGATGGACTAACAGGTGAAACTGGCTGTTGTAAATAATCCCTAAGTTAAAAAAGAATGGAAGGCAAGTTGGTGGGCATGTGAGAACAATAAGTTATAGGGATATAGGAAAAGAGAAGCAGGGGGTTAGAATTTCTCTGCTGGTGCCCAGCATTGATCTGATGGGCCATTTGGCCTTCTGTGTTGGAATGAAGTTAAATTGCGGCAGGGGGGTTTGGAGCCTTGCACAGCTCGATTCCAAGACTCACACATTTCAGAGGTTGGTGGGTTCATTTCTAATCCACTGCCTTGAACACAGACGGCAGGCTACTGGTCCCACTGAGTGTTTCCAAATGCTGGAAGGTCTGAGCTATGGAGGTAATATTAAGCTGAGGAACCTGAATCAATCTTTGCAGTCTGACACACAAGAAGCCATTGCACAATTTAAAGAAGAGGCAGTTCACTTGAGTCTTGGCAACTTTGTCCATTAATATTCAAAGTATATGGATCACAAAAGAATGAGCTGGAGTAGGACCCTAGTCTTTTGATCCAGTTCTGTTATTCAATATTGTTGTGCCTGTGCTTCATCCAATTCCCTGCCTGATCCAAGCATCCTAGATTCCCTCATTATCCATAAATCCAGGTCTTAAAAGTGTTGAATCTCAAATCCTATGAGATAGAGAATTGCAAAAATTTACAGTCCTCTGCATAATGAAATTTCTCCTTGGTTTTTAATGGCTGTTTCTTGGCCCTTGCCCTAGGTAGATAAATACAATCTTTAGAAAGAGCACATGCGTGGCTATTGGTGTGTGTTGGATTCTGTTTATGGATTGCCTATTATGTTTCCATTTTCACAACACTGACTACAAGAGGGTTCCTTAAAATGCTTATTAAAGGGTCAAGGTTTATTGTTTTCCAATATAAAATTTATCGGAAGGTGGAATGTAATGTTCAATGTTAATGACTTTTGACATTGCTTGAATATGTTTAATCCATCTCTCTGCTTATCTGAAAGCCTGATGTTTGCTTATGATCTCTTGCTCTTACCTTAACATTTCTTTTTCTAGGTACCAGCTGAACCTTTTCGCTCGGATGTGCTTGGACCGTCAATATTTAGCCATCAATGCCGTGTCTGGGCAGCTGGATGTGGATTTAATTCTCCGCTGCATGTCAGATGAGAACTTGCCATATGATTTGCGTGCCTCTTTCTGTCGCCTGATGTTGCACATGCACGTGGACAGAGACCCCCAAGAACAGGTGACTCCTGTGAAGTATGCTCGCCTGTGGTCCGAAATACCTTCCCAGATAGCTATCGATGAGTGAGTATTCCAGCTTATTGATTATTGCCTTTTCATTGTAGGACCAAAGCTTTGGGTATTGACATTTCGGAAGATGAGTTAATGGCTTGGTATTATTCTGTTTGTGAGCAGCTAATCCATTTAGAAGGCTACAGGACAGGTTCTTCACTGTAGTTTAGGCTGGTGTGTAATGGTGCGCCCCAGGTTTAGTGTGGGAAATATTGGCCACTCTTGATCTCTCCACTGGTGATAGCTGCAGGGCTTCAACATGTACAGACGGACACTTGAGACATGTGTGTGATGGTCGTGGCTTAGGCAACCTAGCAGTGTTCTTCGGATGGGATTGCAGATGAAGGCTGGTCACAAGTAGATGTTTACACTGTGTGCAATGGGTCATTTGCACATCAACATGATTCCAGCTGTTCCATAGTGAATAATGTTTATGTACTAACTTTAATGTGAGGTAGCCACATTTAAAATTACAGTTTATGTCGAAGAGACATTGATAATAGATGGTCACATTCTGGGACATAGTTACAGTGTATCGGGTGCAAAGGTCCAACATTAGAGGGCAGAGAGCGAGAGAGAGAGAGGGGTAAAGTTAATGTGAGAGGGGGGTGTTTAAAGGAGAATTGAGGCAAGTTTTTTTTTTACGCACTGAGTTCCTGGAACATGCTGCCTGGTGAAGTAAAGAATGATAGCAATGTTTGAGAGGCATTTACACAAACATATGAATAGGCAGGGAATGGAGGGATACAGACCATAGGCTGGCAGATGTGCTGATTAATTTAGCATCATGATTAACCCAGACATTGTGGGCCGAAGGGCTGTCTCTTGTGTTCTGTTCAGTCTTCTGTTTTGGAATAGCAAATTGTTACTTTCCGTGCTTAACCAACTATTGGATGTGGGGGTGGAGGGGTTAGTAGGATGACAGACTGAGTAGTCTACAAAATTTGCAGATTTGTTTCATGTGTACATTTTCTGGAATTCATGTCCAGTTTATTTTATTTAATTAGTTATGACTCCAGTGGAACTTCCAAAGATGAAATAAAAGAGCGTTTTGCTCATACCATGGAATTTGTAGAGGAGTATTTGAGAGATGTCGTCTGCCAAAGGTTTCCTTTCTCAGACAAGGAGAAGAACAAGCTGACATTTGAGGTAAATACACCCAATGCTTCTGATTTACATGTGCAGCATCTATAAAGATGGGCTGTAACATGATGAGGAAGCACCTCCGAAATAACACGTTGTGAAATACGGCTCGTGTTGGCGGCACGGCTCGTGCTAGCAGTAGAGCTACTGTCTTACAGCACCAGAGACCAGGGATCACTGGTCGGTGCGGACTCAGATGGCCGAAGGGCCTGTTTCTGTGCTGTATCTCTAAACTAAACTAAACTAAACAATTTAAACCATTTATAACAGAAGTACACATTTTGTTTTTTTTTAATATGTAGACACAAGGAACTGCAGATGCTGGAATCCTTTTTAGAACACAAAGTGCTGGAATTATTCAGTGGGTCAGGCAGCATCTCTGAAGGATGTGGATGGGTCACGTTTTGAGTTTCTTCAGACGTTTTTTCCTGTTTACTGTCTGGCTGACCACAATTTTTCCCAGTTCACTGCAGAAGAAACTGAAGCCGTGTTTAATGGTTCCACTCAGTGCCTCCTTGAAATCTGTCGACCAACCCAGCTCTTATCTCATGATCGGAAGCCTGGTTACTCATAAAGACCTGTGCTAAGCGTTGTCTATTTCTACTTTATCCCTTTTCCCAGTGACCCCTACAACTCTGTCTTCTCTTTAGATTTATCTGTTCCTTGTTTCTCATCCCCTTGCTCCATTAAGTTTGCTCTTTCAACTGCTACATTTCTTCCTCCTTGACTTGCCTGATGATTAGGAGGCCACTCAGCCGACCTGGTCTATGCCAGTTCATAGCAAGAGAATTACGTTATTCACATTCACACTTTCCCTGTATCCCTGCAAACTTCTCTCTCTCGCATGCCCACCAAATCTTTTTGGATTGTTTTTCTGTCAACTACACTGAGGGTAATTTGCGGTAGATTGCTCAACTGCCAGCACATCTTCGGGATGTGGGAGGAAATAGGAGTTCCATGAGGTAAATCCACATGATGATATGAGGGAATGTAAACTCCAGCCAGACAACATCTGAGCTCAAGAGTGAACTCTGGTCACTGGAGCAATGAACCATCAGGAATACCCATACTTCCTGGAAATTATTTTACTGATAAGCAATAGATTCCAACTTTTCTGATTCCTTCATTTTACAAAGTACTGCTCTTATCTAAGGAATTGTATGAGGGGGCGACACGGTGGTGCAGTGGTAGGGTTACTGCCTTACAGCACCAGAGACCTGGGTTCGATCCTGACTACAGGTGCTGTCTGTACAGAGTTTGTACGTTCTCCCCATAACCACGTGGGATTTTACCCGGGTGCTCCAGTTTCCTCCCACACAATGCATTTAAGATTCCATTCCTGTTTTCATTGTCCACTCTACTGTAAAGGAGCAAAATGGAAAAATGAAAATGTTTAATAAAATTTCTTTATGTTGCTGCTTACACTTGAACACAAATGAGCTGATTTTTTCCTCTCCACAGGTTGTGAATTTGGCTCGAAATCTTATCTACTTCGGCTTCTACTGTTTTAGTGACCTCCTGAGATTAACCAAAATCTTGCTGGCCATATTAGACTGTGTCCACTTGGCCACTGTCTTTCCAATCGGCAAGCTGGTTAAGGGGGATGATAACAGAGGTAAGACATTATTGTTGAAGTCCTGAAACATTGATTTCCAATGTTTGTGCCAACTACTCCTCTGCAGTTGTCCTGACTGATGAATGTGTGTGTATTGCAGGCAGTAATGTCATGAGATCAATTCATGGAGTCGGCGAGCTGATGACTCAAGTGGTGCTGAGAGGAGGTGGCTTCCTACCTCTAACTCCCATTACACCACAGGATGGAACGACTAAGCAACAGGGTGAGCCAGACAAGGAAGATATTCTAGTTATGGACACAAAACTAAAAACAATTGAAATACTGCAGGTAATATTTTCAATAATTAGGCTTTAATGTCATTGACATTACAGGTCACAACTTGAAGATTATTCTTTGGAATTTTGTTTTAGGGAGTTGCTTACATTGTTCCACATTTACTTAGCTGGTCATTTGCTGTTTTCGGTTCTGCTTTCTTTTTTCACCACAAAAACCTAGCCCATAATATGACAGAATCGTGGCCTATGATCTTGAGCAACTTCTGTTAAAGCTCCATGGTTCCACGGAACTCGAGAATAACGTGATGTGTTTTCCCCTGCGAATTCCCCTGCGTTTTTAGGAGTAGCAAGGTGATACCATTACTGAATGGTGTCTTTTTGCTGCGGAAGTGCAACAACAGGAGAATTGTAAACTACAAATGGTTAAAATGTAAAAAAAGCAACAAATTCACTTTCCTGTGATTTTAATGATCCATGATAATGTTGATAGCTGAAACATGAAGCATTCCAACCTTTTTTTTAAAATCTTGCTGTTTCTGGCGGCTTCAGAATCTGTTTTACACTCAACATTTATTAACAAAACGAAGTACACATACAAACAGGATTTACAAATCACCTAGCAGCTGTCAGCATCACATCACATCCTAGAGTTCTGTCGCAGAAGCATCAGATTCACAGGCACCCACGCAACCTTTTCTAAGAGTGTATGTGAATTGATAGTTAAGAAGATTAATATATTATTGATTAATGGTAGAGAAGAGTTCACATTTGATGCTATGAAAATAATAAATTGTTTTACTCCATTGCAGTTATTGTTAAATGGGTTGGCACATTTCTCCATTGATGCAGTCTTCAGCCAGTTATTTGTGCAAAATTTGTTTTTCAAACTTCTGCCTGCATTTTTCAATCTTTTGCACCGGTTAGGCTTAAGAATGTTGAACCTGATTTCAGAGCCCACATATGTCTGTATTTCACTCTTTCATAACTCCAATCACACCTTTGTCCAGGCCTTTTCCCCCCAAGTCAGCAGAAGTTGCAACAATGGGCTGCCGTTATACAAAATTATTCTGCCCAATTCATGTTTACTATCCAATCTTAACAAAGCATCCTCAAAAATGTAGTCTATTTAAAACAAACCTTCACACTGCTGTCCATTGTGTTAAAGCATTTAAGTGAAAAGTTCTAAATCTGAAAGAGGGCCAAAGACCCTGTTCAGCATTCCCCAATGGTGCCATGCCACCATTCTTTGTTAAATTTTCATACACATCAAAATAACAAGCCTAGTTTTCCCACCTGTCACTGTCCCTATATTGTAGACATTTTTCAATCTCCATAACAATTTAGGGTTACATTTATGCTCTGCATCAGGAGGTTGAGTTCAAATCACATTCACAGGATCAGACAAATGTGATAGACATGAATGGAGAGCTGGACTGTTGGAGATGCATTTTTGATAAGGCCAAGACTGCCCCCTCCGATGATCTTGTTCAATAAAAACCTCAATGCTTTTGAAGAGAGGAACTGGATAACCTGGATGGTATTTAACACAACCAACACTATGAAAACAAACTAAGTGGTATTTGTCTCTCTTGTTTGTGAAGTCACACTGTGTTGCTAGATTCGACATTTCAAAATTACTTGGTCGACTATTAAATGCCTTGGGCTATCCTGAAGTTGTTAAGGTGTTGCATGTGATTTAATTTTGAAGTAAGAGCACCTCTTAAAACCATCATCTTTACCATTGCTGTTTCAGTTCATTTTGAATGTTCGTTTGGATTATCGAATCTCTTGCCTTCTCTCCATATTTAAACGAGAGTTTGATGAAAGTAATGCACATCATCAGTCGACCGAGTCCCCACCGAGTATGGGGTCGGCTTCTCAGGATGGGACAAGTAATGTTCCAGGTTTGTATCAACTGGCTGGTTCACTTAATGTCCTGTTTCATTGTGCCAGAGGTTCTGAAGTTTGAGATTGTTGCCAACCCACAGCAGCAGCATCTGAAAGCACCATCATTTCTCAAGTTACAGTGCCAGAACCCAGCTCCAACAACCCACCACTGCTCTTGACCATCTGTGGTCTCTACATTGAGAGACTGCAAGGCTGGCACCTCACGCTGCACAAGTACAAACTTTCCACAACCCCAAACCACATGCTCAACCCATCATTGTCACCATCATCAAACGTTCCCCGACCACCAATTTCCTCTCCCTGTCAGGCCACTATCTGAACCCAAACCAAATTGTCCACAAGCTTGGGTGTCATATGTGGGTTTTGAATCGTCTCTCCACACCAACACTGACCATCACCTTCAACGTTATCCCTCCTTTCTCTGGGTGCTCTGGTTTCCTCCCACATTCCAAAGACATGCAGGTTTGTAGGTGAATTGGCTTCTGTAAATTGTCCCTAGTGTGTATGATAGAACTAGTTTATGAGTGATCGCTGGTCGGCATGGACTTGGTGGCTTTCTCTAATCGGTGGGCCAAAGGGCCTGTTTCCACTCTATATCTTTAATCTAATCTAAACCCGAAATCGTCCTAACCTAATTTCAGCTGCTGTTGAATACCAATCAAGCTGTACCTTTTATATTTATTTCAATATGCTGCTGGATGTCTCCTCTTACACTATTATTTTTACACTATTCAATCCCCACCTTCCCCCTGAATTTACATTGTTTAACTCTACTGCCCATCTGCAAATTTACACTCTGCAATTCTCCTGTTTCCTTTGCTTGGAGTCGCTTGGTTAGTGCTTCAATTTTTAAACTAATCAACCTCCAACTGGATAACATAATTGAGAACTAGACCAACTATACAAAGTTCAGATGGGGAAATGAAACAGTGTGCAAGAAGGTTAAAGGAAGAGTATGTGTTAAGACTTGCAGTAAACAAAAAGGATTCAAATAATTTTGTATCGACATGTATAACAAAGTGGGTCGTTGCAGAAAGGTTGAGGCTGATGAGGACCTAGAATGCTATCTCATTGAGGCAGAGTACAAGGCCAAAGTATTTGACCTCATATTTACCCTGGTGGTATTGCACAACTCTCAGCAAAGGAAGAAGTGACCGAGATGGTGAATGAGAGAAAAACTGATGAAGGCTCTGGAAAGGCTAGCTGCATTTAGAGGATAAATCACTCAGTCTAGATGGAATATATCCTAGGTTGCTAGATGCAATACATACTAAAAAAATCTTATAGATTTGGGAATAGTGCTTAAGTTCTGGAGACTTGCAAATGCTCTAACTTTGCTCAAAAAAAGAGTGCAAGGAAAAGCCCATCATCTACAACCTGATAGTTTAATCTCTATGGTAGGGAAATCTTTAGAAAAGATCATTGTTGTGTGAATTACAGTATTTATCGCTTGGACAAGTGTGATTTGATTAGAGTAAGCCAGCTTGGAATTGTCTGT
This sequence comes from Leucoraja erinaceus, assembly GCF_028641065.1. NCBI lineage: Eukaryota > Metazoa > Chordata > Chondrichthyes > Rajiformes > Rajidae > Leucoraja > Leucoraja erinaceus. The sequence continues at coordinate 18,481,154 of NC_073392.1, read as the reverse complement.
AAAATATTTACTGCTGGATAGGTTGAGTAACTCATTGGGTTCTTCCATTTATTTTACAGGGACATTAGATTTTGAGCACATTGAAGAGCAGGCTGAAGCGATCTTTGGTGGAAGGTAAGTATTAATGTTTGATGTTTTGGTAAAAGCCATTGGGTAACTATATTTTCTTAGTGTTGTAAACTGTATCCCTTCCCAAAAGAGTTCTATGTAATCGGGCAGCACAGTAAAATAGTGTTTAAAACACATTAAGACACAATAAATGAAGGATGTGGGTGGGTTTGCACTCGGTTGTAATCCATTTATAACACAGTGAGTTGTGATTGTGTGTGTATGTATGTGCTCTGTAATTATGGGTGTTTGGCGTCCAGTCTTCACTCGTGTTCCAAGGATTTGATCAATATAGAGGAAGCCATCAGCAAGGAGGGAATCATCTTGTAGGTTTGATGTTAAATTGAGGCACTATATTTAGATATACTGAGGCACTAGAGTTAGATATTTACGGTTAACGGAATCAAGGGAAATGGGGAGAAAGCAGGAACAGGGTACTGATTTTGGATGATCAGCCATGATCATATTGATTGGCGGTGCTGGCTCGAAGGGCTGAATGGCCTATTCCTGCACCTATTTTCTATGTTTCTATGTATATAGCCTCTGATTAATACAAGGTATAATATCGAAGATGAGAGAAGAGTACTCCACAATGACCTGGCAAATACTTTTTGTTTGATTAACATTGGGAAAAAAACAAATTTATTGCTTTGTTATCCTCTACATATTTCCTTTCATTTTGTTTTCAATCTAGCAGTAATTACTGTACATATGTATTTATTGGCTATAACATGTTCTTGGATATCCTTGTCGGATGCAAGAGAAATACTATTTTTCTATTTGGAAATGAATGTTATGTGCTATATCTACTTTTCTTTCGATGTAGTGATGAAAATACCCCATTAGATCTGGATGATCATGGAGGCAGAACATTTCTACGGGTCCTGCTTCATCTCACAATGCACGACTACCCACCTTTAGTATCGGGAGCACTCCACCTCTTATTTAGGCATTTTAGCCAGAGGCAAGAGGTCCTTCAGGCATTTAAGCAGGTATTTGAAGACTTCCATTTCTACTGTAGGTTGCTGATGTAAAAGCCCCTAATTTTGCCAGCCACATCTATACACAGGAGTAAAGTGATGTTCGTTTAGACCTCGAGTCTCCTATAGTCATTCAGGGATTGCGGGTGTGTGATTGTTACCATGACTTTTCCAATTGATATGCGATGTGGTTTCCAACGTGAGATATGTACAAAGTCCACAATTTTTGCATTTTTTAGAAAACCTGTTCTGATTGAACTCATACAAATAAAGAGGACTTAGCCATAAGGAATATAAATTTTAACTTTCTCCCTCCTTGGAGGGATAGTTCGCAGTGGGAACTGTGCAGAGTCTCCTGTGTTTCGATGTTCACGGATTTGGAACGGTGATGGGACCACCAGATGGAAGCAATGAACATGGTCAACTCAATTAAATACCATTGTAAGGAGCATAACTTCATTTAGTCAACATTTTATGGAGCAAAACCTCCAGTTCCATTTGCTCATAGACTGTGTCTCTCTGCTTGCATCGTTCAGAAAAGGCCTATCAGTGGTTTGCATTTGTTCAATCAACGTGTTACTGTCATAGAGAGAGAGATAGAGAGAGCACAGAGCTGGTCAGGAGAGACAGAGGAGCAACTACGGGACTGCTGGGAGTCAGTAGACTGGGCAACGTTGAAGGAATTGGCAACGGATGTAAATGAATACGCCACAGCCGATACAGTCTTCATAAGGAAATGTGTGGAGGACTGTGTTCCTACATAAACCATCCAAGTGTTTCCTAACCCGAAGCTTTGGATGAACCAGGAAATCCACATTCTTCTGAGGACTGGATCCCGGGCATTCGGGTCTGGCGACGCAGAGGTGTATAAGAAGTCCAGATATGACCTTGATAAGCCATCAAAAAGGCCAAAAGGGACTTGCGCTCTAAGCTGGAGGATGAGGCGGATGTTCAGCAACTGTGGCAGGACTTGAATGCCATCATTTCCTAAAAGAAAAAATCAGGAGGCAGATCATGCGACAGCAAAGCATCGCTCCCTGGCAAGCTCAATGCGTTCTACGCACGCTTTGATAGGGAGAACATTGATGTGCCATCTCGATTCCCCAAGGGCCGTGATGGTATTACAGTCACAGAGGCCAACGTCAGAAGAACCTTCAGGGGAATGAACCCTCGCAAAGCGTCTGGACCTGATGGTATACGCAGACGAGTTCCCAAAATCTGAGCAGACCAACTGGCGGGAGTTTTTGGAGACATTTTCAACCTCTCATTACTGACGTCCGAGGATCAAACCTGCTTTAAGATGGCATCAATAATACCCTTTGCCCAAGGTGCCCCAATGACCCTCGACTGGTGGCCTAATGTCCGTGGTGATGAAGTGCTTTGAGAGGTTGGTTATGGTGCTTATCAACTCTTACCTCAACAAGAACCCCAACCCACTACAGTTTACATACCGTCACAACAGGTCAACGGAGGATGTGGTCTCACTGGCTCTCCACTCTGCACTGGACCACTTGGACAATAAAAACGCATTAGTCAGGCTGTTATTTATAGACTACAGCTCGTCGTTCAATAACATTATCCCCTCCAAGCTGGTCACAGAACTGGGTCTCTGCGCATCCCTCTGCAATTGCATCCTTACTTCTTCATCAACAGACCACAGTCTGTTTGAATTGGCAGAAATACTTTTTTCTCAATATGAATCAGTACGGGAGCACCTCAAGGCTGTGTCATCAGCCCCCTGCTTTACTCACTCTAAACTCATGACTGTGTAGCTGGACAGTGCGAACTCCATCATCAAGTTCGCCGACGACACCATTGTTGTTAGACGAATTTACAGATGGTGATGAGTCAGAGTAAAGACGTGAGATCGGTTGATTGACCACATGGTGCAAGCATAACAACCTTGCTCTCAATATCAGTAAGACCAATGAACTGATTGCGGACTTTGGAAGAGGAAGGATGAGGACCCATAATCCTGTTTATATCAATGGGACGATGATGGAGACAGTCAAACTTCAAATTCCGAGCATATTTCCGAAGATCTTTTTTGGACTGAGCACATTGATGCAATTATAAAGAAAGTACATCAGCGCCTCTACTTCCTGAGAAGATTACGGAGATTTGGTATGTCAGAGAGGATTCTCGTGAACTTCTACAGGTATACAGTAGAGACATATTGACTAGTTGCATCACGGTCTGGTTCGGCAACTTGAACGCCCAGGAGCGAAGAAGGCCGCAAATAATTGTGAACACTGCACAGTCCTTTCACAGATGCACTGTCGAAAATATCCTGACTGGTTGCATTATGGTCTAGTATTGTAATTCCAAGGCATAGGAATGCATGAGGCTGCAGAGGGCGATGAGCTCGGCCTTATCCACCATCAAGAGCATCGGCATGAGGAGCTGCTTCAAAATGGTGTCATCATTAAGGATCGCAGGTCATGCCCATTTCTCAGTGCTTCTATTGGACAGGAGGTACAGAAGCCTGAAGTCCCACTGCACCAGCTTCAGGAATAGTGACTTTCCAACAACTATCCGATTCTTGAACCAACTTTTACAACTCTAATCCTTTCTCGGCAATGGAAAACCTTGGACCTCCACTTCGGACCTGTTTGCGTTGTGTTTTTGCATTAATGTCTTGTTTTGCAATGTCTGTTTCTTTTCACTGTCTTTGTATAATTTATGTGACTTGTGTGTTGCCTGAATATATGTGCCTGCGATGCTGCTGCAAGCAAGCAAGCTTTTCATTGTACATGTATCTTACTATGCGTGTAAATGACGACAAATTCAATGTGACTTGACCAACAATTTGGTTGTTGCATCCTAGTTCCATGGCTGTAGAGGACTCGGATCCCCATGAGACTGGATCTTACCAAGGTTATTTTGTGCCTCAACATTTATCCTTGGCCCTTTTCTCTGTACCTTGACATGCAGGAAGTCTGAACTAACACATTTGTTGAGTACTGTTTTATACAGAATTCACTTACTTCTATCTGTACTTTGCAGCCCATAAATATTTTGCACTACAATTTGTTAGAGATTTGAGCTATTAAAAGAACAGTTTTTTTTTTTCGGGGACAAATTGAATTGGGGTAATGCTCCCTTTCTGAGGGCGGAGGTTAAATACATTAACCACGAGAAGTTGTCCATGCGTTTTATCTCTACCACTGCTTATTAGTTATGTCAGAAGACGAGACACATTCTTTCACTGGAAAGAATTCTTGGAGTAAGAACGGCATGATTCACTTCCTCCTCCATCCTCTTGGCCACCCCATAAATCCTTTAGAGTTCACATGTATGGACATTGATTTCATGTGGTGAATAGATTGGACTGCAAGACGTTGAAGCACTGATGACTTCCTTCTTTCTAGGTTTTTACGGTTTGATCTCTCTCTGTGCTCCCCTCAGGTCCAGCTGCTTGTCACCAGCCAGGATGTAGAAAACTACAAACAAATCAAAGCTGACCTGGACCAGCTGAGGCTGCTGGTGGAAAAGTCAGAGCTCTGGGTTTACAAGGGCAACGCCCATGATGAGTCAATGGAAGGTGGAGACAATTCAACAAGCGGAAGTGAATTGAAAAAGAAAAAAGATGTAAGATGTGTTCCATTTGACAGGAGAAGCACGCTGATTGTCACCCGCATTGACAGCAAACTGGGAGAATCATTGAAAGTCCAAACACTGCAGATGATGGAAATCAGAAACAAAAATTAGAAAAGGTTGGAAGTATTTGGCAGGTTGGGCAGCATCTGACGAGAGAGAGAGAGAGAGAGAGAGAGTTAATGTCATAGCTTAATGTCAGGTTAATGAACTTTCATCAATTCTGATGAAAGATCATTAACCTGAAATGTTAACACCATTTTACACTCCACATATGCTTACTGGACTGCTGAGTATTTCTAGCATTTTGTTTTTGAACCATCTGAGATCTTGTTGTTTGAATCTCCAGCATTATCTGGAAAGTCTACAAGACACAAAATACTGCAGATGCTGAATCTGGAGGAAAAAATAAACTGCTGGAGGAACTCAGCGGATCACTCTTTCAGTCCTCACCTGCCTCAACCACCTCTTCCAGCTGCTCGTTCCATAATCGCCACTCTTTGAATGAAAAGGTTGCTTCTTTGGTTCCTATTAAATCCTTCCCCTCTCAATTTAAACCCATGTCCTCAGTTACTTGATTTCCCTACTCTGTGTAAAATACTTTATGCATTCACTCTATCAATGCCGTTCCCGATTGTATACACCATGTTAACTGCCCATTTACCTCCATAGATTCACTGAGTTCCTCCAGCATTTTTTATTTTTTTATTTCTGATGTCTAATCTTTTTATACTTTGACAGCAATTTGAAAACATTGGAAAATGTGAGTTTAATCGTAAGTGTGTGTGACAGTTTCATATGGAAGCAGAGGCTAAGAGAATAACGTGCAGTGACCCTGGGAGGGAGGGCAAGGTTTGTTATTAACCTGCTTGATGTATTGTTGATAACATAGAGACCCAGTGGAGCATAATACAAGTATTTGGAGGAGAGGATAAACTGAAGTTTATGGAGCATGATTCTATTAAATTTACTAATCAGAGTTTTAGCCGCAGGTCTGAGAGGCAGAGCTGCAAATACCACATGTTTATTTTGTTTTATGGTTTGTGAGGTGGGTCATATTCACATGAGCCTTATGTTCGTGTTGACATTTAGGTCTTTTAGTGGGAGAGACAAAAGTGATTTGTTTGTTTTTATAAGAATCAACAAGTAAATTGCTGCCTGTTCATAAATCCCACTTGAAGCTTTGAGAAACATTTCACACAAGCGTGCAGATATTTTTTTTGTAAAATGCAGTGCTATTCTCTATAAGAAGAGTAAGCTATTTGTGTGTGTGTTTTTTTCCCCTCCCATACAGGGTGACTTTGCCAAGGGTCAAGCTGCCAGTTCTGATGCAGTGGTTGCCATTGAAAGCACCAGCAGCAGGAATTATCGAGTTATAAAGGAGGTGAGACTTTTGAACTGTGGTGTGTTTGTTATCTTGGTTACTTGGTTGCTTCTCCAAAGAGTCTAAGCCGTGCTTTGCCTGTTCCAGGTTCTGATCCGACTCAGCAAGCTGTGTGTTCAAGAGAGTTCATCCGTGAGGAAAAGCCGCAAGCAGCAGCAGAGGTTACTGAGGAACATGGGTGCCCACACTGTTGTCCTGGACCTTCTGCAGATTCCCTATGAGAAGGTCTGATATCATTCATAGCCCAAACTTGGGCAGTTACACATTTTCTTCAGTTTCATTCTTGGGATCCAACGTGATGAACACATTTCCTCATGAATTATGCATTTGCCTCATTGCTGACCCTCTGAAGTGGCAAGAAATGTATACTCCATGGGAATAACTGGTCTCTTGGAGTCCAATAATTGTTCCATGCATGAATAAATATTCACATCAAAATAAATGCAACGTTTGATTTGGTTCAGATTGAAGTGAGTGGGCAGTATATTTTAATCCCTCTGACTACAGTGAAAATTAACTAAAGATTCAGATTTGATGTGAGCAAATGTTTGATATGGCAAGTTCTTGTGGAGTAGAATTTGCAGCCAGAAAAAGATGATGGAAGCAAATTCTATCTTCCTTTGCAATGAAAAATTAGATAAATGGACCAAGTGAACACTAAACATTGGACTGTGGAGACAACAGAAATGTCGGGCTAAGACATGGCATGTTCTGAGAAAAGCATAGTGGGCTGAATGGCTTATGGTGTGTATTGTTTACTGAACTGGAAAACAGGGAGGGATGTGAGAATCCTGTTGAATAGCATTGTCAACCCAGCATAATCTCCCCAACTAACAATCCACAGCCCTTGGTGCTGCAGTTCCCAACAAAGCGCAGTTGTGCCGTTGACCCTAAACCCTGATCTTGTTTGTTTCTTGTTCTCCACAGGCTGAGGACCTCCGAATGCAAGAGATTATGAAGCTGGCACACAAGTTTCTGCAGAATTTCTGTGCTGGCAACCCACAGAACCAAGCTCTTCTGCACAAGCACATCAACCTTTTCCTCAATCCAGGGGTAAGTACAGTCCTTGAAACCTAGCTGGGTCACTGTTGGAACTGGCCATTTTATCTTGATGTGGTCCTGAGAATCTAAGTTGATGGCTATGTGGATTCTGTATTATTTTGTTTGTCTCGTAGAAAGATCACTGGCAGATCAGGTGACAGTGGTTTGCAAAAAGTGGCAGCAGTGAAGTTCTACCTTGGCGTCCTTTGCTTCTCGTGACTGAATAGGTAGCCATTTCAATGTGAATGCTTTTGGAAAGGCATGAGAAACATGTATGTAACATGCAAACGCATGTACACAAATGCATGTTCTATTCCATTTGCAATTCCTCGGCAAATGAAGTAGCCCGTACCTGTAGACAACAAAACCTAGATGACATTTGGAGATATGCTGAAAATGGGAGGTAACATTTGCACTATGAAAGTTTTGGGCAGCGACTATCTCCACTTGCCACCTACCCTTAACCTTCCAGGGCATTATCAATAGCTAGTCTCCTACCATCATTATCCCTGTGGTGGGGGGGTCTCCCCTGACCAGAATCCCCCCTCAACCAGCCACACAGATATTCTGGTTAAAGGGCAGTCAGAGGCTGCACTTAATGGGATTGATAATTATTGGAATGGGCGGATGGCCCTTCTATCTGCCTTGCACCGATCCACGTATGTACACCAGTGAGCCAGTCACCATTCGGAAGCATGTACAAAGAGCCCAGTTAGGTAGGAGTGAGCCTGCTGGTGACAGTGCATATTCCATTGTCCACTTGTGAGACTGACCAAATAGGAGAAGGTTTTCTGGAATATTTTCTCCTCGTCCTCTCTCTCCCAGTTCTCCCTTTTTCTCTTTTGGCCTCCTGGTTTTTGGAAAATATAATTCTTGTACGTTACTGATTGTAGACGGCCCCTGATGGAATGAAGCACAAGCCGACAATCATTGAAGGCGAGAGGAGAGTGACTGTCCTTGATATCACGGCAGTATTTGGTTGTGACACTGAAGTCAATACCCTTGTGACACTGAAGTCAATGGGTATCAACGGGAAAATACTTGCGTGTTTGGAGTACGTCCATATACAAAGGAACACGGTTATGGTTGTTGGAGTTCAATCATCCCAGATCATCATGCAGGAGTTTAGGCCAAGCCATTGGCAGTTGTGTCATCAATGATCTCCCTTCCATCATTAGGACAAAAATGGGAATATTGGCTGTTGGCTCGGGACTTAATTAGCCAACAGCTAATGGAATTAATGTTCTATTCCATTTGCAATTCCTCGGCAAATGAAATAGCCCTTACCTGCACACCACAATGACATTTATTACTTAAAATGGAAGGTAACATTTACACTATAAAAGTTTTGGGCAGTGACCATCTCCACTTTCACCTTTCAATGACATTATCACTTATGGCATTATAACGTTCTATGGCATAATCACTAGCTTGTCTCCAACCATCATTACCCCCGGGTGGGTGGGGGTCCCTACCGACCAGAATCCCACCTCGACTGGCCTCATAGATAGCCTATTTACAAGAGCAGTCAGAGGCTGGAGATAGACACAATATGCTGGAATAGCTCAGCGGGACAGGCAGCATCTTAGCATTTTGGGCCGTGACCCATCTTTCTCTTATATTCACGAATATTCATGAATATTTATTGCGTGGAACAATGATTCTTAACTTCACACCCAAGGGCTCAGACTTAGAATCAGTCTCAAAATAGAATCAGAGGCTGGATATCCCTTTGGATCGACACCCACTACCTGACACATCAAATCCTTTCTATTATCCAGAAGGTGGATGTGTAACGGAATGCTGAATATTTACCTAAATAACTCCAATACAAAAAGATTAACACCATCTAATATGAAGTAGCCGAAACACCTCCATCACCATCTACAAAAAGCACCAAGACATTCAAGACATCTGAACCCACTATCTCCATAAATTACAAGGGTGGAGGTGCACCACAGCCTGTGCTTTCCTTCCAAGTATCATGCAACCCTGACGGTGATTTGCTGGTCTTTCATCAATGCTGGACACACATCCTGGAGCTCCCGACCCAATATTTTGTGAATACCTTCACCAGAAGAACTGCGGCTGTTCTGGGAGGTGACACCACCATCTTCTCAAATGCCATCAGGAATGGGCAATATGTTCTGGCCTTGCCTGTGCTACACATATCTTGAAAATAAATGCCATTCTTTCTGTTATTCTGTGAACTAATATTCCTGAAGATATAGAATTTAAAGTAGTTAATTATCACAGCATTAATTTGTTAAAATAACATGTAGCCAGTAGATGTTTCAGGATAACAAGCGACTGTATTAACCACACTTTTAGGTGAAAACCTGTCTAAGGTACCTGACATGAACTGTTTCCTTTGCAAGGGCAGCATCAATTACTCGCTGCCTTGTTTTGAATTTCTGCGAGCAGCTGATTCTGAGATCATAAATGACTCCAATCTGCCCTCTGGCAGGAGCTGATGAATAGAAGAAACATCTGCCAAAGTTGGCTGTGCAGCTGGTAAAACCTCCATTGCCACTACCTTTCACAACCAGCCTTCAACTCCCCCATTCCCACTCTATCCCCATATTCCTAGGCTCCGTTAACCCACAAGAATGTGCCCATCTCAGTTTTCATGACAATGATCGAACGTTCTGCTCTCCTGGGTTTCTGTCAGACGATACGTTATAATAATAAAGCCATAACATTGCATGTCACCGAGTACCTTGCCTGAAGCACCAGTAGGGGAGGAGCAAGCCAGCTGAGTTGATGAATCAAATCCATTTTATTGTCCATGCTTGAAACCATTGTTCGAACCACAAGTGGAATTTCTAACCGATCAGCTAACGCAGTTTCACTTTTGCATGTGTTTGAAAGTCGTCTTAGAATTTCTAATTTCCCCTTTGATTCTATGAATTCTTTTTGATTCTATCGATTCCTTTTTCCTATTAACTAAAAGTGAAACTTTTGGAGTAAAGCTGTTGTTTTGCATAATTTCAGTCCAAGTGATTTTCGAGTTTTATTTGAACTTTGGGACCCCTGGTGATTATTGTGGATATGTATATATTAATATACAGTAAGTGGCAGCTGGGGGATATAGCCACTGAATCTCTCCGACTCTATCACCAACCTCACTGAATCGTGCCTTCTTGAGGGAAACAAATAATCAAAGACAAGGAAAAGAATGGGAGGAAGTCTACCTAAAAGATCTGTATGCATGCATGAATGGGTGAGCCACATGGGTGTATAAAATCATGAGAGGAATAGATCGGGTAGATGCATAGAGTCTCGTGCCCAGATTAGCTGAATCGAGAACCAAAGAACACATGTTTAAGGTGAAGAGGCAAAGGTTTGATAGGAATCTGAGGGGTAACGTTTTCACACAGGGTGGTGGGTGTATAGAACAAGCTGCCAGAGGAGGTAGTTGAGGCAGAAACTATCCCAACATTTAAGAAACGGTTAGACAGGTACATGGATAGGACAGGTTTGGAGGGGCGTGGACCAAACACAGGCAGGTGGGACTACTGTAGCTGGGACATGTCGGCCGATGTGGGAAAGTTGGGCTGAAAGGCCTGTTTCCGCACTGTATTACTATAACTCTATGACAATCATCAAAATTGCTGTTAAGAATGCATGGTCAATATAGATCCGAGATAGGAATTGAAATAGATGGTTTTGTTGAACAATATCATGAATAGCGTGTGCGTTTCTGGTCACTGGGTGGTTTAATAAAGCTTTATCAATGCAGGGAAAGGATTTTCAGTTCAGTGAGGCCTGATTATAATGGCATAGAGAGGAGTAATCTGAGAGGTTGTTGAGTAGAGTGTGAAGGAGGATCGTGAATTGAAACGTTACCTATCCATGACATTGTAACTTTAAGCGCCCTTTACGTGCTGACTATTTGCATACCTTGGGTATGCATGCAAACAATTTCACTGTGACTTGTGATTGATTTAGATTTACTTTTATTCATGATGCCTTTCCACTGCCGATTGTCCAGATCACTACCAGCATCTTTTCAAGCATTCACACCCATGATTATTCAGTGAGAAGACGTACTGATTTGAGGTTCAATGTTTCAGATTCTGGAAGCTGTGACCATGCAACACATCTTCATGAACAACTTCCAGCTGTGCAGTGAGATCAACGAGCGGGTGGTGCAGCACTTTGTCCACTGCATCGAGACGCACGGCCGCAACGTACAGTATCTCAAGTTCCTGCAGACGATCGTGAAGGCGGAGGGGAAGTTTATCAAGAAGTGCCAGGACATGGTAATGGCTGAGGTGAGTGTTGTTGGCCAAGTGTCGTAAGGTGAGCAGAATGCAGTGAAATATTTGCAAATACACAGTGGCATTACAGCGCCAGAGACCCGGGTTCGATCCTGACTACAGGTGCTCTCTGTACGAAGTTTATATGTTCTCCCCGTGTGGGTTTTCCCTGGGTGCTCCAGTTTCCTCCCACATTTCAATTAATTAGGTCCTGTAAATTGTCCCTGGTATGTAGGATAGAACTAGTATACAGGTGTTCGCTGGTCGGCATGGACTTGATGGTCCAAAGGGCCGGTTTCCACGCTGTATCTCTAAACTAAACTAAATCTGAGCTTTGCAGCCATTGATAAGGGCTACAGAACCTGTGGGTTAATCAAGGCACTTGTATGCAATGGACATCTGTGCTATCAAGCATCGGCAGGTTAAGATGACAAGCTGTCAAGTTTAGATCCATTCATTTTTATTTAGAGCAAGTACAGTGATGTTTGAAATGAGGAAAATTGGTGCCCAAAGATTAAAAACCAACTGCCCAGTCTTTGGTAGGAAGGGGTAGAGTCGATACTTGTGCTGTGTTGTGTGAGGGAAGAAATGTGAGAACACCTGAGCTTTGTTACTGTAGGTTTGAAATAATTGGTGAATTGGAGGACAACTGAGATTTCACCAAAGCACCAAGTTATGATGATCTAAATGTATAGCCTGACAAGGTGGTGGAATGATTCAGTAATGTATAAAAATGGAACTGTATTTGATTGGGAGAGGGGGAATGTGTCGATCTGAAAACAGCAGAGAACCACTGAATGGCCTCCGTGCACTTTCATTCTGGAAGCGCCCAGACCATTGCATAAACCTTCCATTGACACCTCATGTTGCCTTGTCAAGGCTACCAGCATATTCAAGGATGAGTCGCACCCCGGCCACTCCCTCTTCTCCCCTCTCGCATCAGGCAAGACGGATAGAACTGTGAAAATGTACACATCCAGATTCAGGGACAGTTTCTTCCCAGCAGTTATCAGGCAACTGAACCTTCTTACCAGCAACTAGAGAGCATACCTGAGCTACTAACTACCTCATTGGAGACCCTCGGACAATCTTTGATTGAACTTTACTGGAGTTTATCTTCCACTAAATGTTATTCATGTTATTCCTTTTATTATCTATCTGTACACTATGATGGCTTGATTGCAATCATTAGAGCCAGGATTTTTGCAATAAATGTCATGTGCCTTTTCCTGACTTTTTTGATGATTTCACCAGGATAATGCCTTTTTTACGATCGAGAAGGGGGAGGAGGGAGAAGACGAGGACTATTTAAAATTAGAGGAGTCAATGTTGATACCACTGGGGTGTAGACTACCCAAGCAAAATACCCATGCTTGTCGCCTCACTACATTTACTGCTGGCTCCAGTCGCAAATCTGAGTTTTTGAGTGATTTGTGCAAGGCATTCATTGATGCTGCAATTCCACTGTGGAAATGGACAACAAATCTCTCAGAGGTTTTTTAGAAAAATACACAGAGGAACATATACCAAGCGAGTCATCATTATGGAAAAATTATGTCGACAGCCACTTCAACATTGTTGTGCAGAAAATTAGAGATGAAGTTGCATGCAACAAAATATGGATCCCAATAGGTGAGACAACCGATGCTGTGGGAGATGTGTTGCCAATGTGGTCATCGGTACACTGGAGGCAGGTCAACCATCAAAGGAGTATTTGTTGACATCGGAAGTATTGGGGAAGTCAAACAGCTCCACCATTGCTCAGTTGTTTACATCTTCACTTGCTGTACTTTGGCCTGAAGGTTTAAAACATGAGAATGGACTTCTGTTTGTGACTTAAAGTTTTATTCCTCAAAATATTGCATTTGACATGCTTAGCTCAAGGACTTCATAGAATTACCAAGCACAAACGTAGCTTGTTTCCAATGTCAAGAAAATCTTCCTCAATGTACCGTCACATGTGCAGTTGTTCAAGGAAATGGCACCCGGGATTCTGCTACCTCCTCAGCCTGTTTTGACTGAGTGGGTACTTGGCTCTCTGCTGTACTCTACTACGCTGCAAATTTTGAAAAGGTAAAAGAAGTAGTCAACTGTTTTGAAGAAGAAGAATCTGCTGCAGTCAGGATCGTCAGTGAAATCATGCAGAAAAAGTCCCTCCACTGTGATCTTATGTTTATTGCTTCCGATTTTGCAAACTTCCCACAAGCTATCACTTCCCTTGAAAAACGTGGTGAAACATTAGTGAATAACTTGCAGGTTTTCAGCAAAGTAACTGACGATATTCGTAAAGTTCTTGGCAATGTAGGTAAAGACATACAAGGAAAATGTGAGAGTGATTTTAGCTACAAAGATCTTGAAGAAATACAAAACATAGCTTAAGTTCTCAAAGGTAGTTGTAATGCGCAAGATATCAACATGAATATAGAGTCTTTAGCTTGTTTCGGGTATGCACCAGTGACCTCAGCTGGGGTAGATAGAAGTTTTTCACAACTGAAGCATATTCTGTCTGACAGACAACAGTTTAACACTAGATCAATTGAAAAAATGCGAGTAATTATGTGCAACCAGGCAACTTTGGTCATTCAATGTAGAATACCTTTATATTATTATTTTTAATCGTATTTTGATGGTGGAAATAAATGGCTTTTTATGCTTTTTTTTTGTCAATAAATGCCTTTTTTGTAATTTTATTATGCCCTTCTGCCTGCCGATTTCAGAGTTTTTTAGTGCCTAAACATCCTGGCTCTAGTAATCATGTATTGTCTTTCTACTGACAGGTTAACACATAACATAAGCTTTTCACTGTACCTCGGTACACGTGACAGTAAACTAAGCTAAAAACTAAACACAATGTCCCTTTCTCCACTGAGGTATAAGCCCCAGTCGGCTTTTCGATGGAACTGGCTTCATATCCTTGAACAGGCTGACATTAGAGCAGCTGGAATATCTATCTTTTTTCAGCAACTAATGATGTGTGTGGCTTAAGGGAGTCGGAAAGCTAGGAGGCAAATCAAAACTTGCCATTCTTCCTAAATTGAAATAAAAGATGTTTTGGCTGGCTGTTCACTGAAGATGTCTTGAAATAAATAACTCTGTTGGTGATGGTGCAAGCTCTCCACTGGGTGTCAGTATGGACCATTCCTAGGCTTGATTCTTCAATCACCAGGTGCAGTATCAAACATAACCAGTTGCTGCTGTGCCAACTGAAAGTAGAAAGCATCAAAGATTGATCAGATTCACCAGGTTAATCGAAGAGTCAAATTTTGCACATCCTGTGCCCCATCCTGCTTTTGAATCCTCTAGCCTGAACTATTCTGGAACCTTTTATGTGTTGGCAGCTGGTGAATGCTGGAGAAGATGTCCTGATCTTCTACAACGATCGAGCTTCCTTCCAGATTTTGGTACAGATGATGCGGTCTGAGCGGGATCGGATGGATGAGAATAGTCCCCTCATGTACCACATCCACTTGGTGGAGCTACTGGCTGTCTGCACTGAGGGAAAAAATGTCTACACAGAGATAAAATGCAACTCCCTTTTACCCCTGGATGACATTGTCAGAGTATCGACCCATGAAGACTGCATACCTGAAGTAAGTGGATTGTCTGGGTTCTTGCTTTTCTGGTGTGGATTATACATCACAAATGTCCATTTTGATACGGGAACCGTGGCAGAACTGATGGGAAGAGTTGTGCTTTATTGGGGAATGATATTGCTGCCATCCTTTTATTGCAGTGGAAAGTGCTTCAGCTTCCAAGTCCCATTGCTTTCTGCCAAAGACGGTGGCTGCAAGACCTAATCATGTTCTGTCACCAGCTTGAAATTTGTCTCTGTAGGTCAGGGACATGCTATTCATACGTTTGCCATATTGTGTCTTATTGGGTCAATCAATCTCCCAATATCAATATCCCAAGCCACGTTCCCCCAGAACTCTATGCTCACTGTCAGATTGTGTGTGACAATAAATGTTTCTTTTTCTAGGTGAAAATTGCTTACATTAACTTTCTTAATCACTGCTATGTGGATACAGAGGTGGAGATGAAAGAGATTTATACCAGCAACCACATGTGGAAGCTTTTTGAGAACTTCCTCGTAGACATCTGCAGGGTAAGTATTCTTGTCTTTGGAGACTGCCTTGTGTTTGTGGTAACTTGTTGCTTGTGAGGGTGCTGTGCATCAATGAATATATTTTGTGAGTGAAATGATCCTTCATCTGGGATGGATGACAACCAGCCAATAGCTCAATTTTAATAAGATTTCTGGCCTGAACATTGAAAAGAGTTAACAAAAAATGGGTATCTTCAGGCCATCACATTTGCAGCCAAATTAGGAATTATATCTATCCCTTTACAGATGTCGCACATGCCTTAACACGGATGTGCCATGTTGCCTTGTTGGGTGATGCTGATGCATGATAAAATGAAGATCAGGTGGCTGTTTGCACAATTATATGCTTTGGGCATACATGCCTGAGATCAGGAAATTAATGGCCACCCTTTGGGAGGCTTTATTCATTAAGATTGTTTACTTCTAACTAATTGCTCAATGTGCCTGCTCAACATTGCGAGAACATTTTATGTGGACTGTGGTAAGTGATGTCCAGGTGTGCTTGAGGGAAAACCACCTTTTTCTGTCACACCTAGTCATGAAACCCTTCAACAGAAGTATTATTAAAGTTGTCCTGGAGTGAGGAAAGATGACTATTTCTTCCAGAGGGTGTTGAATCTCTGGCATTCTCTACCCCTGACAGGTTTGGAGGCTGGTTCATTAGGGGTATTTAATGAGGAAGAGGATACATTTTTGCTTACATTAACTTGAGGGACAGGGGCAACTGGCACTGAAGAGATGATGCCCAAGTCAGAGCACCTGCGGCAGACTTGAGGAGCCAAGTGGCCCATTCCTGCTCCAATTATCTTTATTCATTTATTTATATTAGAGGTTGTAATGCTGAGTTATGCATGGAGCTTGGTATTCCAGCATGAATTAAACAGCCTGGTGGTGTTCCAAGCCCCTTGCTCCTAACAATCACGACAAGCCGATTGTAGTTAGCTCTCCTTGGAGATCATGAACAGTGAGGAGGCAGGCAAGGGAATTTGTGTCCATTGTCAGAAATCTCTTCCTTGTTGCTAAGTTGCTTTGAGACTGTCTTCCAATGAATCCCTTGCTGATTTATCACTGTTGCTAAGGAACTTTATCACCTGTCTCTCGGTTTACCCCTGGGCTCTGATTTCCAGATCCTTTTAGCTTCTGTGTAGCTTTTATTAATCTTCTTAATCTGTATTGTTAGCTCCTCACTCTCCAGAAAAGTTCCAGAAAGCACTGCACATTGCTCACAGCTCATTTCTAACATCCTTTCCCCAATCGGTTTATTGGTAGTCCCTCCACCAGGAACCCATTTCCCTGCTAAATTGTACATCTCTAATGACTCTTACCCTTCTGCTCGATGACTGCAATGGATGCACAATTCTGCCTAGAAACATCGCCTTTTTAGCAGGAAAAACAATGCATTTGAGATCAAACCACTTGAATGTAGGTGTGCTGCTCAGTTGGCATGAATAAGAGCAAGCCACACAGTTCTAATCTTAGTCCTTGGTAATATCTAGAATTGGCCTGGTTGGCAGTAAAAAAACACTAGTGTTGCAAAGAAGCAAGACACAGTTCAAATTCTGCAATGGATTAAAAAGACACCACAGTGATGCAGCAGGTAGAGTCACTGCTTCACAGCTCCAGTGACCTGGGTTCAGACCCGAACTCTGGTGTGGAGTTTGCACGTGCTCCCAGTGGCCATTAATAACTTACTGATATGCCTCACAGGTCCAACGACCCAAATTCAGTTCTTTACTTTAGACTTCAGAGATACAGCGCGGAAACAGGCACTTCCGCCCACAGAGTACATGCCGACCAACGATCACTCTGTACACCAACACTATGGACAATTTTACCAAAGCCAATTAATCTACAAACCTGTACGTCTTTGGAGTGTGGTAGTAAACTCGAGTACCCGGAAAAAACCCTCGTGGTCACAGGGAGAACGCACAAACTCCGTGCCAACAGCACCTGTAGTCAGGATCGAACCTGGTGCCATAATGTAGCAACTCTACCACTGTGCCGCCTTGTTCACTCCTGACCATGAGTACTGTATCCACAGAATTTTAATTTCCTCCCTCTGACAGCATGGATTTTCTCCGTTTTATGGTCTCATTCCACATCCCAATCATG
Source organism: Leucoraja erinaceus (assembly GCF_028641065.1). Classification (NCBI taxonomy): domain Eukaryota; kingdom Metazoa; phylum Chordata; class Chondrichthyes; order Rajiformes; family Rajidae; genus Leucoraja; species Leucoraja erinaceus. The sequence goes on along the minus strand of NC_073392.1, from coordinate 18,463,565 downwards.
TGCAAATTGGTAGGTTAATTAGTCACTGTTAATTGCCCCTAATGTGCAGGATGATAGAATTTGGGTGGAGTTGATAGGAATATGAGGAGAATAAAATATGATTAGTGATGATGAGTATAAATGAATGCTTGATTACCAGATCAGGCTGAATTGTGCATCATAGTCACAGATTCATTCAGCATGTTTCCAGGCTGTACAAATCTATACCATCAAACCCTTCTTTCCTGTAATCCATCGCCTTTCCCAGATAAATTCTGGCATCTTTCCAAACTGCAGTTAGAGAGTCAAAAACATGGAAACAGGCCCGTCGGCCCAATTTCTCAATGTCGACCAAGATACATCTTCTAAACTAGTCCCATTTGCCAGCATTTGCTCATATCACTCTAAACCATTCCTCTCCACATATCTGTCCAAATGTCTTTTAAATGCTATTATACATATCGCAACTGCTTCATCTGGCAGCTAGTACCATATACCCACCACCACCTGTGGAAAAAGTTGCCCCTCTGGTTCGCATTAAATGTTTTCATCTCACCTTAAACCTAAGACCTCTAGTTCTTGATTCCCTACCCTGACAAGAAGATTCTGTGCATTCACCTTGTATCTGAACCTCATGATTTAATACACCTCTATAAGATCTCTTCTCAGTCTCCTGCGTTCTAAGGAATAAAGTCCTAGCCTGTGCAACCTCTCATAGCTCAAACCTTGAGTCCTTGCAACATCCTCACAAATCTTCACTCTTTCCAGATTAAAGGCATATTTCCTATAGCCCAGTGACAATACTCCCAAGAGTGGCCTCAGCAACATCTTGTACAGTTGTAATGTGATGTCCAATCTTCTCTATTTAATTCCCTACTTTCTTTACCACCTTATCTACCTGTGATGGAAAATTCAGGGGGCTGTGTACCTGTGCTCCTGGATCCCTCTGCTGCACAACATTCCCAAGGGCTCTGTTGTTCACCGTGAAGGTCCTGCCCTGGTTTGACTTGGCAAAATGCAATACCTCACACTTAAGTGAACTCAGCTTCATTAACCATTCTTCATCCCACTTGCCTACCTGGTCAAGATCCTGCTGCAGCTCTTGGTAACCATCTACACTGTCTGTGATACCGCTTATTTTATATCAAATTCTTTGTTTTAACTGAATCTTGTGCAAAGTGCAGCAGTCTTATGAAGGGGTTGGGGTTCTGATGCAATTAATTACAATGTTCTCATCTTTCAGGTGTGCAACAATACCACTGACCGAAAACATACTGACAATGTCTTGGAGGTATACGTCACTGAAATAGTCATGAGCATTGTCACAACTTTCTTTAGCTCTCCCTTCTCTGATCAAAGCACAAGTTTACAGGTACAGCATACCATCACCTCAAATTGTTATGTGTGTTACTGAACTTCCCGTACCTATTTTCCTCCCTTACCCTTTAGATGCAGGGGAACTAATGCATAAATGGATGTTCTTGTATAGATATAGCAAAAGAAAATTATATGATTGCTAAGATGAAATAGAAAGAAAAAAACCTACACATTTTTTTGCAACCCAGAAACTGACTTTTGGCAAAGTTGAGGATTAATGATTTCCTTCTTTGTTACGTGCTGCTGTGTTACATTATTCATTACAGTCCTGAGGCAGGGTATCAAGCTACATTGTAGACTGAGAACAGCTTTGCAGCCTTGACTTTTTCTCTGGCTACATCGAACAACTGTTTAGCTGTGGAAGTGGAGGAAAGACTGACCCATTGCATTTTTGTTTGAGGCTCAAGCTAAAGACGGAGTTGCAGCCTCGGACAGAATGTCATTCACCACAGGCTTATAGAAGCCTAATGAAGGAAGCAAGTCATTGACTGAATTGCATCCCTCGCCCATTTTAGAGGAGACTGAAACATCAAGTCATGCATATGAAAATGGACACAAAATGCTGGAGTAACACAGCGGGTCAGGCAGCATCTTTGGAGAAGAGGAATAGGTGACGTTTCGGGTCAAGACCCTCCTTCAGACCCATGAGTTGGGAGAAGGAGCCTGGTTACTTTGTTTTTATTTGATTTTGATCGATACATTCTGGTTCTGGCATCCATGTTTTGTAAAGTATTAATAGAGGAAATGTGCTCTTGAGTTTTTATATTAAACTATAGAGGTTTGTACATGCAAATCAGAGCCTCTAAATGCAACATTAATAAAGTGTGTGTTTGTAATCTCATCTCTAAAATTATGTTTTTTTATGAAGAAAATTCCAGACTTGCCAGCAAACTGGAAAGAAATGTTGCATTGCACAAGCCACTTATTTTAAACTATAGATTTTTTTTGTAGTTGAATTTGGGCCTCTTCATTACAATATTCTCCAGATCTTCACCAGCTATGATTTTAAAATTGGGTAATAAAGCATATTGATTACATTTGCTTGCCCCTTGTGTGGTAAATTAAAATGATTCTCATGGGGTTCATAGTTCAAGGGAAGGTGAATACAGGGATGATCAACAGAATCAGAAATTCAAGTGAGGTTCTGATTGATCTCCTGATCTATAATCCCACACTTGAATGAGTAAGCAGACTTTAAAGTCTTAGCTCTTTTATCATCAACTTTTCATCTTCCAGTCTCTATCCATAACTTTTTTCACAGATTACAGGACAATCTTTCATAGCATTCACAGGTTGGAGAACAAATGCACTTAATTTAGAAAAAAATGTTCAGAAATGTTTCAGTATTATCCTAGTTAGATGCTCCATTTAATACATGACTTTCTCTCGTCTTAGAGAATCCCTTAAATTCACAGGTGACGTGCCTCCTCTCTGAGTTTCTGGACACTGGAGTGACTGATGACCATACTTTTGACCATAAACATTATGCTGGGTTTAAGATCTTAACCTTGAAATGCATTTTTCAACTGATGGTTGAATGGTTCTTTATTGTCACATATGCACAGCACAGTGAAATTCTCTTGGAAATGGATAAAGGTTTCACAGATGGATAAAGGCTGAAAATTTCACCAAGTATTCCTTCATACAGAAAGTGTTTTTTTTTTTTTTCCAGGGTTTTGGGTTGGGATCCCTCAACTCCATAAGTCAGAAGAAGGGTCCTGACCCAACACATCTTTTGTCCATTTCCCTTCATAGATGCTGTCTGACTCGCTGAGTTCCTCCACCAATCTTTTTTTAACCAGAAAAAATGCAGTATCATTCATGATATTTTGTCTCCTGACCTGACAAAAGCTTCTGTGTGAAAGTTTAAAAAATGGACTCTGAAGTCAGTCGATATTGTGCCTTCCATGACCTCTGGCTAGAAGGCATGTTGGAACATGGAGTAATAGAGCTTGCACAGCATGGAAACAGGCCCTTCAGCCCGTATTGCCATGCTGACCAAGTGGGCATATTGGGCTAGTCCCATCTGTATTTGGCCCATAGCCCTCTAAACCCCCCCCATCTACATAATCTGTCCAAATGTCTTTTAAACCATTCAGTGGAATAATTTTGAAGATTAGGCACTGTTGTAATGTAGAAAATTCATCAATCAAGTCACTCACAGCAAGATCCAACAGGCCGCTTTGTGGTTGGTGGTGATCAAATAATCAATTAGCAGAAGTTTTTGTGTCTGGCTGTGCCAGTCAGTTGTTGCAGGATGGATGTTATCGCTCAGATTATTGGTGGAGGCTATTTGGCCCATTGTTCTTTGACAACACTCTCCAATTAAATCTATTTCAGTTCTCTCTATTCTTTAGTCCTTCATATTATTTCATTGTCAATCATTTATACCAAATCCTTTCTGTGGCTGAATTATCTTCAGCTGTCCTTTCATTCCAGAACATTGTAACTCACTTTCTAAAACAAAATTCCTCTTCTGGTCCATCCAATGTTCATGCTGGTCTGTTAGTGTAATATGAATGTGTGGGTTTCAACCAGAGCACTGGCTGACAGACTTGACCTTCAGTCTAATCCTGCTAAAGTGATTCTCTCTGGTGGCTTTGCAGGATTGTTCATTATGCACCTAATGTTTGGAGTGGGATTAAAAGGCATTCTTGGCACACTGCAGTTCTATTGCATGTCATTGCAGATCATAAACAGAATTGCCTTTGGCAATTGGGATAAACAATTTCACAAAGACACTGGAGATGACCAATATGAATGAATTAAATTCTGATTTTATCATCCTTATTTAAATAAACAGCCTCTGACCCTTTGTATGACCGAGTTCAGATTATTAAAGGGGATTTAATATCTTATTTTTAACCTGAATTGAATTTCGCAGCCAAGAAAATGATTGTGTGACAACACCAGAGGAACACAAGCAGTGGAATGCAGAAAATGCTATCTATGCACCGCACCTGCAGAAAGAAGGGAAGGGCTCAGCAAGTGTCTGAATGAGCTGCATCCTAAACATTTATCCCTTTTATTGGCTTTGACAGATTCTGTTTAGCATAAATACATAATGTTCAGAATATGGATCAAATCCTATAAGGCTTCAAGGAAGTAGTAGCAGGACATTAAAAAAGAGATAAAGTGAAAAGGTCGATGTATTTATTTGGATTTCCTGAATGTGTATGGCATGGTGCCATGAAGAGTGGTTGGGCAGGTATGGTATGATTGTGGCGAACTAATAAAATCAGAGGCACACAAAAAAGCTGGAAAAACTCAGTGGGTGCAGCAGCATCTATGGAGCGAAGGAAATAGGCAACGTTTCGGGCTGAAACCCTTCTAATAAATAATGAATAACATCAGAGTTTGGATAAATGAGTCATATTTGGATTGGCAGTCCATAACTAGTGGGGTGCCACAGGTAACAGTGCTGGAGCTTCACCGTTTTACACTCTATTGCCTGGATGAAAGGACAATGCGTACAATGGCCAAATAAGAAGAGTTGTGACAGAAACAAAGACCTGCAAAGGGCTATAGATAGTGAACAGTTGACTAGTTTGCAGATGAAATATATTGTGTAAGGACACGAGCTTCTTCAGTTGGGAAGGAAGAATGAATAAGTAAATCATTATTATTAAAATGTGTGAGCCCGTAAAATGTTGGAGTACAAAAGGATCTGGGTATAGGTGGGTCCACCAAGTAATTGAGAAAGCAATAGTCTTTGTTGTAAGGGGTAGACCAGGAGGCAAATTTTCCTGCAGTATACAAGGGGCTGGTGAGGCCACACTTGGACTCCTGCAGATATTTCCGTCTCCGTCTTTAAGGATGGGTTTGTTTGCAATGGAAGCAATATTGTGAAAGTTTACCAGGTTAATTTAGGGATAAAGAATTGATGTATGAAGAAAGGTTGAGCCTGAACTCATTGGAGCAGAGATGATTTTGGGGAAAATGTAAATCTGAGGGAGATTAACAGGATGGACGCTGAGAGGAATTTTTCCTTGGTGGGATGGGGCGTAACTAGTGGATAAGGGGACCTCCATTTCAATTCAGATGCAGGAGAGGAAGAGAGTTTTCTATGAAGGTCACAAATCTTTGAAATTCTTTACCCCAGACAATTGTGGGAGTAGAATCATCATGAAGCATATTGATTGATCAATGAACGACAAGGATTTAGAAGGTTGAAAATGTGCACCACCAGACTCAGGAACAGCTTCTTCCCCTTTTATCATGCTTCTGAATGGTCCTTCTGTAAGCTTAGGTGCTGTCCAATTCACCTCTATCCTATTGTGGACATTGGCATTAGTGTATGGAACTGATACACTATCATGCTGAGATCTATATTCTGCACTCTTATCTTCCCCTTTGCTCCACCTTGGCCAGGACACCATGTAAAACCTCCTCTAACTAGCATAGTTGCATGGGACCTTTTTTTTAATCCACCCGAGTAAATTGAGAGGATCCCAGCCCCATTTCTGCAACTCAACTGAAAGTTGACCCTTGCCCAAGGCAGCAGATGTACATTGTAGTGAGTGCTGTGCTGATTATCAGCACAAATCCTGTATTGGGGTCTGAAACTATAACCTTCTGATTCAAGTGCGACCAACTGTGCCACACTGGGTAGCAAACAGCATTCAATATAACTGCTAAGTAAAATGTAGTTGAGACAAATTTATTAAAAAATCAGCTTTAATTGATTGAGCGTAAAAGTGAATGAATTAATCCAAATTTGGACAACAGAGATACTGCAAGGAACAATCTGACCAAATTATGGTGGTCATGTGATCCATCTCTCATGGTCTTGTGGTAAGTTTAGTTTTGTTTAGAGATACAACGCGGAAACAGGCCCTTTGGCCAACCGAGTTCACACCGACCAACGATTCACACTACCCTGCACACACTGGGGACAATTTACTTTTATACCAAGCCAATTAACCTGCAAAACTGTAAGTCTTTGGAGTGTGGGATGAAACTGAAGCACCCAGTGAAAATGCATGCGGTCATGGGGAGAATGTACAAACTGCATACAGACAGCACCTGTAGTTAGGATTGAACCAAGGTCATTAGCGCTATAAGGCAGCAACTCTACCGCTGCGCCACCATTGCACCCAGTGGGTAGTTTTCGAAAAACCAGATGTTCCTCATAATTATATGTATTCGTTCATTCCTTTAGATCGTCTAAGGTTCTTGGTTAATATGATTATCAAGTTGCTTTACAAATAATTGCCAAATTAGATCTTGTGTTAAATTGCAAATTTATTTTTCTATTAAGTTCATTGTTCCAGATGCTGTCCAGAAACTAATTTCCAGTTCCATTTAATCATCAACTGGTTGAGAAGAACATATAATTCAGATTTGCAGTATGATAATTCCCAATCCTTGGTGAATACTGCAGGTTAGTCATAGAGTGATACAGTGTGGAAACTGGCCCACACCGGCCAACAATGTCCCAGGTACACTAGCCCCACTTGCCTGCACTCGGTCCATAGATGCTGCTGCACCCGCTGAGTTTCTCCAGCTTTTTTGTGTAACCGTCTATACTCAATACTCACCTGAACCTGATGAAGGCCAAATTACCACTCTGGGCAAAGACTCTTTTTTGTACCACCTTATATCTACCCCCCCCCCCCCCCCCCCCCTGACTTGACCTTCAAGGAGACCCAGCCTACACAACTGTACTCCTAAAACAATTCCATCAACCCTATAACTCCCAAAACTGAACACAATACCTGGCAAATCAATCCAGCTCATCTCTGACTGATGAAGGCTGCAATCTTTCACAACCCTGTACTCTTCACTATCTGCAAAACAACCACTCACTTTTGCAAAACCACTATTTTGTATTATCAGCAAACTTGCTAATTTTGCCCTTTATGTTCTCATCCAAATCATTGATGTGGATGACATACAGTAACGGGCCCAGCATCGAACCCTGAGGCACACCACTAGTCACAGGCCTCCAGTCCGAGAAGCAACCTTCCAACATCACCCTCTCGTTCCTTCCATGGAGCCTATTTGTTATCCATTCAGCTATCTCTCCTTGGATCCCATGTGATCTAACCTTCCAGAGCAGCCTACGATGAACCTTGTCGAATGCCTTACTGAAATCCATGTACACAACATCTACAGCTCTGCCCTCTTCAACCTTTTTAATCACATCTTCAAAAAAATCAATCATATTGGTGAGACACGACCTCCCACGTACAAAACCATGCTGATGATCCCTAATCAGCCCTTGCCCATCCAAATGCCTGTATAACCTATCCCTCAGAATAATCTCTGATAACTTTCCAACTACAGATGTTAAGCTCACTGACGTATAGTTCCCAGCATTTTCCCTGCAGCCCTTCTTGAAAAGAGTCACAACATTTGTCACCCTCCAGTCTTCCAGCACCTCTCCTGTATTTAAGGACAACTCGTAAATTTCAACCAGGGCTCCCGCAATTTGCCCTCTAGTTTCCCGCAATGTCCTCGGATATATCTAATCAGGCCCTGGAGAGTTGTCTACCTTCAAACACAACAGTACCTTCTGTACTTCTTCGACAGTAACACTGACTGCTCTCAAGACACTTCCATATTACTATGTATGTTTTACGCAGGCCTTTGCTAAGATGATGGCATGATGATCATGCTAAACAGACAAGTGACAGCAGAGTGCAAAATAAGACAGGGCTAAATGTGCCCTTTGACCCATCATACCTGTTCTTTTACCATGACATTACAATCATTTCTTTTTTTCCCCCCAAGTCTTTTGTCTGGCGCTTCTTCAACCGAGAAGGCAAGGTTAAGATAGAAACTCTTACAGGTAACAATGGAGATTTGCAGTGGACCTAAATCGCAGTTGCCCTGTATGGGGGAGCAGATTCTGTCCATTTGCATGGTCTGTGGTGGTTATTCCTGATTCGACTGCACTTGTGCGGAGTTTGCGTGAAGTGTTACTTTTGATATTTAACCTTTGAAATCTTTCTTAGTTTTAATAACCTAGAATCAGAAATTGGGCTTTGCTCACCCGTAACAATTCAAGTTTTAATTCTGCATTTCAGCTGTGCTACATATTGTGCTTGTAAACTCCGTCGGGAAAGGAACTATTTGTGTTTTCTGTTGTGGCAGTGTACCAGTGGTAGCCTTTGGTTATTTTTGTTTCAATAAACATTTGGTGCAAAGCAAACTTATTTTTATTTTTATTATTCAGACTCGCCAGCCGATCTTCGTGCAACTATTGCAAGGAGTGTTCAGAGTCTACCACTGCCCTTGGCTGTCTGCCACCCAGAAGGCTTCGGTTGAGAGTTGCATTAAGGTGCTTTCAGAAGTAGGTAAGTATTTTACTGGCAGCTGGTGTGTGGGCTGATAGCAAGGCTGTTATAGGATGCTATATTCTGCTACAACTCTGTGAGGAGTATCACCGTACCTAAAGCCACAGGGTACCTCAGCAGTGGGGAAAAAAATCTTACCACCGCCGATTATTCGCTGTTACTTTGTCTCTTTTGTTAATTTGTGACCATTGTTCACAAACATTCTTTATCAAGTAATACAGATAAAAAGCGGGATAAAAACAGTGTAAAGACACTTAACAGATCAGATACTTAGCAGGTACTATCGCAACATTATAAGAACCCATTTGGACAGGTACATGGATAGGATGCGTTTAGAGGGATACGGGCCAATTGCAGGCAGGTGGGACATATAGATCGGACATGTTGGTCGGCGTAGGCAAGTGGGGCTGAAGGGCCTGTTTGCACGCTGTATGACAACAACACTAGGACTATCAGGCAGCATCTGTGAAGAGTTAACATTTCAGGTCAGATCTGTCATCTGTTCTGATGAATGGATGTTGATCTGAAGGGACAATTAACTTCTTCGACTTCATCCTAATTTTTTTTTTAACTGGTCTGGCAGGTATTGAAGTTACCCCATTTCTGAATCAACTTATGGCCACCTTGATCATTAGCTTCTGATTTGGAGCATTGGCAGAATCTACTTCATGTGAACCTCTTTCATGGCTTTGCGGTCTCTAGGTCTCATTAACCAGGGCTCTGTATGAAACGGGTGCCACAGAAGAACGGCATGCAACTGTGCTGCTGAATCGTCTTACATTAAATTGTCAGGTTACATGGAAGCTGGGGTGGTGAGAATGTATCATAACATGAATTCCGCAATGCAAATTGTCTTGCTGTCAAGGAAGATCAAGTTCTGAAAGGGGATTAAACAATTAGTTATTGGGCATAAGCAGCAAATGATGGTTGGCTAATATTTGGAAATGTTATAAGACAGGCATGGTGTAAGATCTTGGAGTGCGATGTGGGACAGGATTTTGAACTGTATGCATTATTAAACCAGGCACTAACTCTACCTACCGAGAGATGATAAAGTGATTGCCACACTGTTAGTCAATTATTCTTTCTGTTTTTTTACTTGAGGCAAAGCTAGTGGAAGCAGTTTCTAGCAATACACCCAGGCTGCACGTACCTGCAATGCTATCCTTGGTGAGAAATGGCTGCTGCAATGTGTAGAAGCGTGAAATTCAGAGAAAACTTAGAAGAGAGTGAGAATGGGCAGAGTCTCAAAGGCAGCAAAACCACAGAGAAGAGAGGAAAAGAGACAGAGCGCTCCAAAGTCCTCCCTACCTGTCACAAAATAACAATTTTATTTAAATGGCTTTGTAATTGCCTTTAGACAATTAACTCATGACTAAACTATTCAATTTTCAGTTCCTTGGTTAGAATGCATAATTATCCTGGTGTCCAATCAAAGTAGTCAAGGCCAAGCAAGCCACCATCTTGAGAGAAAGGCCATCTTGATGCCCTTTGTTCACAGAGTTTAGAATGTTTCAGCATAACTGTCTTCGCGCTCTATAAGAGCTTTCACTAAAACTTTTACATTTATGTTGTTCTCAAATGCAAGTTAAATGCTTTAATTTGCTTGGTCTCCGTTACAGCCAAGAGCAGAGCCATAGCCATCCCCGTAGACCTGGACAGTCAGGTTAACAATCTCTTCCTCAAGTCTCACAACATTGTACAGAAGACCGCAATGAGTTGGCGAATGTCGGCACGGAACGCCGCTCGGAGAGATTCTGTTCTTGCCGCCTCTCGAGATTATCGGAATATTATTGAGCGATTGCAGGTAAGCAGAGAAGTGTAGGTCTCAAAACCCAGCAGTGTCCTCCTACATCATCGATTTTGATTAATTTATTTTGTTCCTGTTTCCATATTTTTGTCATCCTAAGACTCTCATTCTTTTCCTTTCTGCAGCTCTGTGCTTTGTCTTTGAAGATCTATCCCTGTTGGTACCATGTCTGTTTGCATATCTTTCCTTTATTATGCTTGTTCAATGGTTCTTTAATTCCTGGTACTTTTCCCTTCTTTGTGTCTATAATCCATCCAGTTTGTTCCTCTTCTCTCATGGGCACTCTGATGATGAGATGAATTGTGTTGAGCATGAGGTGGAAGTGGGGTAAAAGCCGAGTTCTTGCTTGGTTGGCATTGCTCACTAAAAGCAAAATGGACACCCAACCACTGAGAGAGAAAAAATCTATTTTTTGAGAGAAACCTGGCTAATTACTGTTTGGCGAAACAAAAAAATAACCAACTATATACTGTATTTACAATTTTTAAATGCAATGATTCTAATCTATTGTGATCATAACAGCAATATTCATTAATGTAGCTAAAGCACTGAGGATAAATGTATGAAAAGAGCTGGAAACGCAGGCTATTTCTGTGTTCTAAATCCATAATGTTGGATTGATGAAGTAAATTGTAGCATCCCATCTGCCATCTCATCAGAGCTAGGATTCTAGCTCTTCCTAGTCTAGTCCTGTATCCAGTATTATCCTCATCGTAAGGGGTCATTTTCTACACAGTGAGTTGAGAGAGAGGGAACGATTCTAATTTCAAATCTTTCTTTCACATAAATGGCATCCAATACAATTACTGCTGCTTAAATTATAGTGTTAGATTTTAGCAAAGATTTTAGAATACATAGACACAACAGCATGGAAGCGGGCCCTTTGGCCAAACTTGCCCATGCCGACCAAGATGCCCCATCGACTTTAATCTCACCTGCCCGCATGTGGCCATATCTCTCTAAACTCTCATCCATATATCCATCCAAATGATGGCACTACTTTCTGTGGTGCAATCATAATTCTTCATGTATGATCTTGCAATTACAGTATATCTATAGGTTAAATGGGTTCCCATTGAAAGTGGATGAATTCTATTGAAAATTGACTTGTTGACTATTTCGGGCATGGTGTTGTGAAAGTCTAACTTGCATCTATTTAAATTGTGGAATTGTAGATTAATTGGCATCATTTGTTGAAATGCAGGATATAGTGTCCGCACTCGAAGATAGACTCCGACCCCTTGTCCAGGCTGAACTCTCTGTACTGGTTGATGTACTCCATCGGCCAGAGCTGCTTTTCCCAGAGAACACTGAAGCAAGGCGGAAGTGTGAAAGTGGAGGGTTTATCTGCAAGTAAGTCCTCAATCAGTTTCTACAAATGCAATCATTTATTCTCTAATTGTAGCATTGAATACACTGCAATTAATAGAAAACGTTGCAGTATCAAAAATGTTTCCCCTGGAGAAACTAGGGTTGGAAGTGGATTTGGAGGCAGGTCTATTGATTGTCCTCCCAATATATCCAAGGACTTAATTAAATGAAGACATGGCACTGATAGTTGGAGCAGTGGTGAAGAATGGACTGCCTTCAGTTGTCACCTCATTTCCATCTCGTCAGTGCTCTGTATTAGTCAATATTGGGCATCAATGAGTCAACAAGGAGATGAACATCTTTCGAAAGGAGGGAGGATGGATCAAGTAGGAGTCACATATATTGTTCAGCTCTCTTCGCCACACACAATATAAACACTCAATCCCTACCAGGAGGGGAATTAAGTAGCTGGGGAGAATCTCTGTTATTTTCCTTGAAACATGTAGATTTTTGACAGTGGCTGAATTCAAGATGTTTTCCATCTTTGGGACATCAAGAAATGGGAACATGGTTTCACATGAGGGTTTGACCACTGCTACCCCACCATCAAAGATACCATCAAAGCTACTTCCCCGTAGCCATCAGGCTATTAAACCTGGCTCGGACAAAACTCTGATTATTAATAACCCATTTTCTGTTATTTGCACTTGATCAGTTTATTTATTCATGTGTGTATATATTTATATCATGGTATATGGACACACTTATCTGTTTTGTAGTAAATGCCTACTATGTTCTGTGTGCTGAAACAAAGCAAGAATTTCATTGTCCTATACAGGGACACATGACAATAAACTCACTTGAACTTGAACTTGAATTGCTCCATCCCTAGCCCTCACTTTGGAAAATCGGGCGACCTGGCTGTGCCCCTTCCTCCTGCGACTCTAAGAGCTCAGGTCCAGTGGTGATGCTTACAGAGAACTGATTAGGCAGAGGAACAACTTTGTGCTTGCTTGGTGTCATTAGATTGGGTGATGTTCACAAACTCGGCAACAGACCCCAACAAATCCACCATGGTCGTTACCGACTTCATCAGGAAATGTGAGTAGGGGGAGTGTGTTCCCACCAAGACAATCTGGATGTTGCCAACCAGAAAGCTTGGGTGACCCAGGAAGTCTGCAATCTATTGAGGACAAGATCTTGGGCATTCAAGTTTGGTTTTCAGGGTCATATAAGAAGTCCAGGAACAACCTCAAAAAGGTCACTGGGAAAGTGAAGAGACACGTGAGGTCTAAGCTAGCAACTAAAATGCAAAACCAAGTAGTAATTCAAGTGAGAGCAGAGCATCACTCCCAAACAAGTTCAATGCTTTCTATGCTCACTTGAAAAGGGAGAACATCGATGTACCTTCTCAAGCTTTCTTCACTGCCTGCTGTACCTGCATAGTTACTTTCAGTGACTGATGACTTTCAGACCCATCATTTATTTATTTGCCTGTGTACTCCACAATTTGAGATTTGTAATAGAAAATTCACATGTGGTTAAAGTGCACATTGTCAGATTTAAAAAAAGGCGATTTTTATACATTTTTGTTTCACCATGTAGAAATTACAGCAGTGTTTATACATAGTCCCCCTATTTCAGGGCACCATAATGTTTGGGACACCCCAATGTCATGTAAATGAAAATAGTCATGCTTAGTCTTTTGTTGCATATCCTTTGCATGCAATAACTGCTTGAAGTCTGCAATTCATGGACATCACCAGTTGCTGGGTGTCTTCTCTGGTGATGCTCTGCCAGACGGTATTGCAGCCATCTTTAGCTTATGCTTGTTTTGGGGGCTAGTCCCCTTCAGTTTTCTCTTCAGCATATAAAAATCATGCTCAATTGGGTTCAGATCTGGTGATTGACTTGGCCACTCAAGAATTGACCATTCTTTAGCTTTGAAAAACTCCTTTGTTGTTTTAGCAGTATGTTTGGGATCATTGTCTTGCTGTAGAATGAACCGCCGGCCAAAGTTTTGAGGCATTTGTTTGAACTTGAGCAGATAGGATGTGTCTATACACTTCAGAATTCATTATGCCACTACCATTAGCAGTTGTATCATCAATGAAGTTAAGTGAGCCAGTACCGTCAGCAGCCATACATGCCCAGGCCATAACACCCCCACCACCGTGTTTCACAGATGAGGTGGTATGCTTTGCATCTTGGGCAGTTCCTTCTCTCCTCCATACGTTGCTCTTGCCATTACTCTGATATAAGTTAATCTTCGTCTCGTCTGTCCACAAGACCTTTTTCCAGAACTGTGGTTGCTCTTTTAAGCACTTCTTGGCAGACTGTAATCTGGCCATCCTATTTGCAGCTAAACAGTGTAGCCTATGTATTTCTGTTCATTAAGTCTTCTGAGGACAGTGATGATTGACAAATCCACACCTGACTCCTGAAGAGTGTTTCTGATCTGTCGGACAGGTGTTTGGGAATTTTCTTTATTATTGAGAGAATTCTTCTGTCATCAGCTGTGGAGGTCTTCCTTGGCCCGCCAGTCCCTTTGCGATTAGTAAGCTCACCAGTGCTCTCTTTCTTCTTAATGATGTTCCAAACAGTTGATTTTGGTAAGCCTTAGGTTTGGCTGATGCCTCTAAAAGTTTTATTCTTGTTTCTCAGTCTCATAATGGCTTATTTGACTTTCATTGGCACAACTTTGGTCCTCATGTTGATAAACAGCAATAAATGTTTCCAAAGGTGATGGAAAGACTGGAGGAAAGACTATGTACTGAGAGCCCTCTTATACCTGTATTAAGGAGGCATTTAAACATAGCTGAGCAATTACAAACACCTGTGAAGCCTTGTGTCCCAAACATTATGGTGCCCTGAAATAGGGGACTATGTATAAACACAGCTGTAATTTCTACATGGTGAAACTAAAATGTATAAAAATGGCCTTTATTAAAATCTGAGAATGCGCACTTTAACCACATGTGATTTTTTTCTATTACAAATCTCAAATTGTGCAGTACTGAGGCAAATAAATAAATGATGGGTCTTTGTCCCAAACATTATCAAAGTCAAAAGTCAAAGTAGCCTTTATTGTCATTCAGAACTTGCGGTCTGAACAAAATTTCGTTGCCTTGCAGTCCTACACATAGTTAAATAAAATGACAAAAACACACAAAAAACACAAATTAACATCCACCACAGTGAGTTGAATACTCCTCACTGTGATGGAAGGCAAAAGTCTTTAGTCTTTGTCTCTTCCCTTCTTATTCTCCCTCTGCGCCGAGGCGATCCAGGCTTCGGATGTTGTGACCCCGCCGGGTGATGGTAAGTAATGTCAGTCCCGCGGCTGAATCACCCCGGGCCGGTTCAACCTCGCGGCCCGGGGTGGTCGAAGCCGCCGAAGCTGCGTCCCTCCAGTCCAGCGGACGCAGCTGTTGTCGCGGGAGCTCCGGAGAACAGGTCACCAACCTGGGACCTGCGAGCTCCCGACGATGTCATCCACTGAGCCCGCGGCTGATCCTCCGAGGTTGGATCGCTGCTGCCGCTGCCTCTGGAGGGCACCGTATATCAACTCCTACTTCAATAAGGGTCTAGACCCCCTACAATTTACCTACTGGCACAACAGATCGACAGGACAAGTAATTTTGCTGTCTCTCCATTGCGCTCTGGACCACATGGGCAATAAGAACATGCACATGTTCATCGGCTACAGCTCATTGTTCAATGCCGTCAACCCTTCTACACTTATCAAACTAAGAGAATTGGGTCTCTGATCTTCCCTATGCAGTTGGATCCTCAACCTCCTCATTGACAAATCGCAATCAGTATGACTAGGCAACAACACTTCCACCTCAATAACCATCAACACAATAACACTTCAAGGCTATGTGCTTAGTCCTCTGCTCTACTTTCTTGATATCCATGACTCTGTAGCGTGACAGAGCTCCAATTCTATCTTTAAATTCACCAATGACACCATCGTTGTTGGCACAAATAAAGGGTACTGTTGTTAGAATATAGGAGGGAGATTGATAATCTCATTTGACTGATGCCAGAACAACAATCTTACTCTAAATGTTAGCCATGATCACATTGAATGGCGGTGCTGGCTTGAAGGGCCGAATGGTTGACTTTGGGAAGGGAAAGCCGTAGATACACAAACCTATCTTCATAGACTGGGCAACAGTGTAATAAGGTTGCTGGACATGCACATCTCTGAAGATCTGGCCTGAAGATTGTATCCAGTATTACAGATTATGCAATCACAAAGAAATATCATCAATGCCTCCACAGACTGGTTCAGTAACTTGAACTATCAGTAATCAAAGGAGGCTGCAGAAAGTGATAGACATTGCCTGGTCCATCATGGGTACTGGCTTCACAATCATAGAAAGGACCTACGGGAGGCACTGCCTCAAAAATGCAGCTAATATCTTCAAAGACTGACACCAACCTGACCATGCTGTCAACCTACAACTACCATCAGGAGGAAGGTACAGGAGCCTGAAAATTGTGACCTTCAGGTTCAAGAACAGCTTCTTACCAGGAACCATTAGGCTCTTGAAAACTGCACAACAGTAAACACATTCTTACCTCGGCAACTATGATCTACTATGGACTACTATGTTTTTGTTGCACAATGGATTTTGGTTTGGCACTATTACGGTCTGGTTACCTAGAATTACTGATATAAATTTATTTTATTATTGATTTTTCTATATTTATTTGTGTGTTATTGCATTAATAGGCTGCAAGCAGCAAGAAGTAAGAATGTCATTGTTGCGTTGCTGGTACATCTGACATTTAAACACTCTTGACTCTCGACAATCATTTTGGATTGCAATGAGAGAAAATTACTTCTGCCAGAGATAATGAGTCATTGGGATTCACTCCCCAGGAGGGCTATAAAGGCTCATTCACTGAATACATTTATGATGGAGAACAAAATATTTTGTATATGAGGGAATATGGGGTCAGTACAGGAAAATGGCACTGAGGTAAAGGTCAATTTATTGCCGGGGCAGGGGGGGGTGGGCAATGAGGGACAAATTATCTACTCCTCTATATCAATTTATAACATTTGCTTGTGTCTTTGTCACCCCTTACCTCAATCTCTCTTGCTTCCTCATCACACTTTAGCAGAACTGAAGCTAACAGTGTGGGTGTGAGTGTGCACATGTTTGAGAAAAAGTGGCAACGCTGCTTTATGTTTTCAACTCCAAGCATTTCGCAGCTGCTGTCAATTCAAAGCTGCAGTGTCCTTAAATCACTAATATATCGTTCTTTCATTGTCATATTTTGATATTTGTTAATAAATAAATATGGCAGGTACCGGAAATCTGAAATAAAAGCAGAAAATACTGGAAAACTATATTGGGCAGGAGGTATGAAGAACGAAGCAGCATATCAATGACCTCCCATCTGAAATTTGTTGTGTCATGTGACGTCGGTTGCAACAACCCACACCAGTTTATTGCCCATCTCTAGGGTGATGTTGACGCACCACTTCAGCATTTGGTTAAAATGGCTCTTAATTTTTTTAAAAATAATTTCTCTTGATAATTGCTCTATTAAACTTTTAAGAGGCCCAGTTAGCAACATTTTGTGAATGAGAACTTGGCATTATTTTTCATAGGCTAATTAAACACACAAAGCAGCTTCTGGAAGAGAATGAAGAAAAGTTATGCATCAAAGTTCTGCAGACACTTCGGGAGATGATGACCAAGGATCGAGGATATGGAGAGAAGGTACCTTTTCTTTCTGCTTTACTCCTTCAAAAGTATTTCTCTAACTAATAATTGTAACCATTTTTCTCTTTATTTTTCAAACATCTGAAATTTAAGCTTTTGGAAGATTTCATCAATGTGAAATGGTGCCACTAATTGATCAGAAATAAATGTACTGTGTAGTACAAGATGAAATATCAATTTCCCATAATTTAAAATGCTTGATCACTGTAAAGATTAATGCAAAACGCCCAAAGGCTATAACTAATTATGGAATGTCCAGACAGACAATTGAGCAGATATTGAAAATATTTTCTCATTTTTAATATCTATGTACCATGATATGGTCGATATATATTTTTGTTTATTTTATTGCTATCCATCCAATATTGTCTATCTCCGATAATCATGTTCCTTTACCACCTCAAGTAATAGAATGCTCTCTCATGGACCTTGCTTTATCTAAACCATTCATCCATTTAATAAAATATTAGTGAGCTTATTAAAATTGCTGGTGCCCACCTCTATCTCTGTCTCCCCCACTCCCTCTGTCCATCTCTCCCTCTCTCTATCTCTCTCCGTCTCTCTGTCACCCCCCCCCCCCCTTTGTCTTTCTCCTCCTCTCCCTGTTTGCCTCCCCCCGCACTCTGTCTGTCTGCCCCCCACTTATATCTGTGTCCCCCCACCTTTTTCTGTCTGTCCCTACCCTCTCTCTGTTTGTGACCCACCCTCCTCCCTGTGTGTCCCACCCTCTCTCTCTGAATTACTGTATCTGGTGCCCGTTAAATGACACCGATTGCAGATGGAACTTTCCAATTCGACCTACTAACCAATTGGTCAATCCACTCTCACTGTTCTTTCCTACACCAATACATTGGCATTCTATTCACATCTGTATTATAATGTGGAGATAGCATTGGACTCCATGGTATATCTAGGCACCTCATCGTGGGATTTGAAAACACACTCAGTGATCTTTAGACATCCTTTTTGTTATTGGCACAAGAGCCTGACACATGAATCCAAGGAAAGGTGGAGCCCACAATGGTCTATTATTTCCTTGGTCATCGGTTCCGGCTCTGATATGTTCTGTACCTTTTCATACCTCTAGTTTCCCTCTCCCCTGACTCTCAGTCTTGAAGAAGGGTCTCGACCCGAAACATCACCTATTCCTTTTCTCCAGCGATGCTGTCTGACCCACTGAGTTACACCAGCATTTTGTGTCTATCTTCGGTGTAAACCAGCATCTACAGTTCCTTCCTACACTTGAAAGAAGAAGGACTTCTTAGAAAGCCTTTGAAAAGAACGTTGTCCAGAACATGAAACTACTTTTCATAACTATTCTAGGAAAGTTTCTGCAAGGAACAACCCAAAACATCTAAGTAACCTGAAACATCTAATAAATACAAAACAACTTTTTTTAAAACTTAATTTCTTTGAATTTCAATGTATTCTCTTACTACCCTGGTGGAGCTTGATACTCTCTCTCATGACTACAATTGTGTTGTTGCTCAAAATAAGGCCAATGGCACTTCTATATTTATTTAAAAATAAATTAATTAAGTGACAATATAATAATTAGTAAGACAATCTAATGATAAGGCTACAGAGAGAAAGAGGTGATTATGCATGGGGGCAATGCATAAAGGATGTGTTACCCTTCAATAACAGTGAATCATTTTTTGTTAATTCATACTGGAATTGGAAATGGTACAACAATGTCTAGACTTGAACACAATATCTTAAGACAACTAAATTACCCTCATACCCTCCGACCACTTCTCAAGCTGCATGTTTTGTACCAAATTAACTAGACTGACTTCAGATTAAAATGATACATGGGAAAACCTCATTGAAAAGATCAAAATCATTGCAGGTAGCAAACTTGTTTAATTTTGAAGATATGAAATAGTGCAGAATTTCTTTTTGACCTTTAGTGGATATTATTCTGTCCATCGACAGTAGACACAAAATGCTGGAGTAACAGCGGGACAGGCAGCATCTCTGGAGAGAGAAGAAAGTTATTTTTTGTCCCACTCTGCTCTGTAAATTATTTTTCCTTTCATGTCCATCATTGCTCCTGCTTACTATTATCTCAACACGGCGATGGTACTTTCACTGTTTAATTGTGAAAGAAGTGATATTTACACAAAGGCTTTTGTATTGGCAAGTTGATTGAAGAAATTATTTTTAAATATCTAGAGATACTAGGCACAATTCTCCGCCGGAACTGAACAACTGGATATTTTTCTTATTTTGATTTTATTTTTACCAATTAAGCTCTTGGCAAAAAAATGTAATTAGTTTTTCCTCAAAGATAAGGAGAGAAAAACAATGGTAGAAACATGGGAAAATAGGTGCAGTAGGCCATTCGGCCCTTTGAGCCATCACCGCCATTCAATTTGATCATGGCTGATCATCTAAAATTAGTACCCCGGTCCTGCTTTTTACCCATATCCCTTGATTCCTGTAGTCCTAAGAGCTAAATTTAAATCTAATTGGCCTTCACTGCCTTCTGTGTCAGAGAATTCCATAGATTCACAACTCTCTGGGTGAAAAAGTGTCTCCTCATCTCAGTCCTAAATGGCCTACCCCTTATTCTTAAACTGTGACCCCTGGTTCTGGACTCCCCCAACATTGGGACATTTTTCCTGCATCTAGCCTGTCCAATCCTTTAAAAATGTTGTATGTTTCTATAAAATCCTCTCTCATCCTTCTAAATTCCAGTGAATACAAGCCCAGTTGCCCCATTCTTTCATCATATGTTAGTCCCGCCATCCTGGGAATTAACCTGGTGATCCTACGCTGCACACCCTCAATAGCAATAATGTCCTTCCTCAAATGAGGAGATCAAAATTGCACACAATACTCCAGGTGTGGTCTCACCAGGGCCCTGTACAACTGCAGTAGGACCTCCTTGCTCCTAAACTCAAAACCTCTTGCAATGAAGGCCAACATTCCATTAGCTTTCTTCACTGCCTGCTATACCTGCACGCCAACTTTCAGTGACTGGTGTACAAGGACGCCCAGGTCTTGCTGCACCTCCCCATTACCTAACCTAACCCCATTGAGATAATAATCTGCCCCCTTGTTTTTCCCGCCAAAGTGGATAACCTCACATTTATCTATATTATACTGCATCTGCCACGCATCTGCCCACTCACTCAACCTGTCCAGGTCACCCTGCAACTTCCTAACATCCTCTTCACAGTTCATGCTTCCACCCAGCATTTTGTCGCCCGCAAACTTGCTAGTGCTGCTCCTAATTACCTCTTCCATATCATTAATATATATGGTAAACAGTTGCCCCAACACCAAGCCTTGCGGCACTCCACTCGCCACTGCTTGCCATTCTGAAAAGGACCCGTTCACTCCTACTCTTTGCTTCCGGTCTGCCAACCAATTTTCTATCCATGCCAACTTTACAAATTCCCATTAATATTCTTGTGAAAAGGTTTAAATTCAAGTGCCTGTCATAATTTCAATCTGGAGATAAAAGGATAGGCAAGACAAAGAAAGCAGTGCTCATCAACGTTTATTGTTACTGAAGTAAAGAAGTTAACTTCCACAAGGGGGCAGATTATGGGCAAATTGTAATGGAGGTCACCCGACAAAGTACTGCACAAACATGCACTCTTGTGTATTCACTAACATGTAGCATTTGAATTTAGGTGTCTAATGCCACAGTACATCAAATGTGTGATAGGTTATTAATATAAAAGCTTGTGGTTTTAACATCTGTGAGGTAACATTGTACGGCTTCCAAGAAAACAAATGAGAAATTGATAATGTGTGTTTAACCTCTGTGCTGAAGTGATTGCAAAATCATAAAAGTCCAGCCTAGCTTTTCCTTCTAACCAATGTCCACGAGTGCTCAGTTGAGATCCAATCAATTTATAGTTGACATTGAAGTCTTTCCAATTGAAGTTATTTTAGGATAGAATGATCTTAACTTAAAGATTCTAAGTATCATGATCAAATTCCGTCTCTCCACAAAAACTGTGTTCAGAGCTGTAATTGATGGGACGGTTCAGAGAAAGGGTGGGGAAGCAGTGGGAATTTGGAGGGAAGTGGGATGGGGGGGTACTTAAAGACAAAGATGATTAATTGTCTCATTTCCTCACAGAGATTTGCAGGCAGAATTTTTGTAATGCATTTCTGCTCCAGCCATGTGTGGGTCTGATGTTGTGTAATTCCTGTGAACACACACTGATTTTTTTTTTCTCTATCATTTATTATATTGTTTAGAGGGTACTATGTTTACATATTCTGTTGTGCTGCTGCTGCAAGTAAGAATCTCCTTGACTCTTGACTCTCTTGATTCCAGTTAAACCAGTGTGGGCTGTGTCCTGGGTAAACATTAAATCCATCTCAAATCAAAGTGGTGAGGGGCTGTATTGCTCTTCAGCGTTTATAACTGTTTTAAACATTTGCATCTTCACTTAAGTTTCCCAATTCATTTGTTACACACGGTTCTCTTCTTCCACATCTCTTGGAAAAACAGCAAATGGTTTTGCATTGCATTCCTTGCACACCCAATCTCGAAATTATATTAGCGAAGCTTCAACGCCATTTGATCTAGCCTTCACTAAGTAAAAGATTTGCACCAGCATGTATGCTCACGATTATTATTGTCAACTTTCGTGTTTCCTGTTTTTTTTTTAACAGCTTATTGCATTTGACGATGAATTGGATATGGCAGAGGTTGATGATTTTTATTCACCTTTTTTTACGTCATTGTTGTTTGCTTTAGTATTGCTGCTTAGTGCTTCTGCGTGCCATGTGATTGTCAGTTTGAAATAGCTGTTGGCCCCTTGCTTGTCGTGGGCAAATAAGCCTCAGTTGCTGAATGACAAAGCTTCGGCTTCTTGCATTGTCCATCGATTGCAATATACGTGTGGGGGCGGGTGGGAGGTGTGAGGGAGAGAAACGTGACCATGGTGACCAAATGGAGTGTAAGAAAAGAGTGTTCATGATCGAAGAGAACCTGGATGTGCTGTGCCTGTTCCTGCATGTAAATGTCGTCAGCCATTATATGTCTGCAGATTTAAAGGCAGGAGTCATCCACAAATCAGGCTGAGAATAAGGGAGATTATGTGGATGTTCCACTCCTGTTGAACTGGTAAAAATCTAAGCTGGACGACTAATTTAAGTTTATAAACTCTGATATATTGGGTTGTACTGACGGTGGGTGGTTGAGACCATATTGTAATTTACTGAAGAGTTTATTGAATAGGAATCTGCATATTGCTGGTAATATGGCACCTGTCACATGATGCCACATTTTATTTTTGGTCTGTGAGTATTGGTTTTATTGCCTGATCACACTCATCCCATTATGGCAATCCATGTTATGCAATTTTGAAAAGGTTTTGAGTATTTTGAGCTTGACTGGAGTGAGAGCTGTAACTTCATCTTGACATGGGCCTCCATTGGCATTCACAAACCTGGCCAAAGTTTAGAGACATCAGATGAGCCCCATGCTTGAGTTACTCGGGCTATCTATTCCTCTTTCTTTCTCCATAAAGCGTTTATACAATTTAAAAAAAACTCTGCATTGCATCTCGAGAAAAAGCCAAAACATTCCAACGTAATGTTGCTGTGACTACAGCTAAAAAGAGTTTACCAATATGAAAATCACAATAGTACAACATTAACCCATTGCACAGTGCTCTGAAGTGATGATACAGTGAGTTGCTACATCAAAGAATGTACTTTTTTTTCAGCAATTGTAGGGCTTAGACTGTTTACCGGATCTATTTTGTATCATTTCCTGACTCAACAATACTGTAAGACTTCTTTCATCATGAGAACTGTGGCAGTTCAAGAAAGTGGCTTGCCTTCTCAAGGGCAAATATGAATGGACATTCTTTGCAGGTTGAAATCCCATAATTGCTTTCTTAAAAAAAGAGTTTGGAAATATATTATCTACAGGAAAATGTGAGGTGTTGCATTTTGGGAGCACTAACATGGGCAAGTGGCCTGAAGGACCTGTTTCCACGCTGTAAGACTCTATAGCTCTATCTTGGTTGTGCTTTTGTTTCCTTTGATTTGTCAATGTATGGGATGTTATCCCCAAGGAATCAATTTATTTTTATGAAAACAAGTTTTGTTCATGTAACATTTATTGGCAAATGATTTGTTTGCAGTATGCATTTTAGGCAATTATCCAAGATGTTCTCTTGCTTTGAATGTTGCAGGTGTCTCGATTTTCCTAACGCTTCAGGCCTTTGTTTGCAAATCCTGCCTCTTCACCATTGCCCATTTTCTACTTTTGCCAAATATGTATTTGCACAGTGGTGCTTTGTTTGAGTGGGGCAGATGGAATGTCATACAGGATTGAGGAAGTACATGCTTTAAAAACGTTATAACCAATGCCACAAGGCCCAATGAAAAGTTAGTTGTCTGCTGTCGTGACGGCTGATAAATCCCCAGGGTCTGATGGTCTGCATCCCAGGGTACTGAGGGAAGTGGCTCATGGGGATATGGGGAGAAGGCAGGAACGGGATACTGATTGGAGATGATCAGCCATGATCACTTGACTTTGGTGCTGGCTCAAAGTCAGCAGGCCCAACACTCCGGAGCTCCAACACGGCGATCCCCGGTAAGGCATCGCCCGCTCTGCAATGGTAATTTAGTGCTGCGCCGCTGGTAAAGCTCTGGCAGGTCTCCGGCAGGAAAGGCCGCGCCAATCCAGATGGTAGGCCGCGAGGGGGGTCGAAGATGCGGCTTGGAGAAAAAACGCATCCTCGACCAGGTAGTGACTGAGAAGACGGTTTCCCCCTCCCCCCCCCCCCCACCTCCCACATAAAAAAGACTAAAATACCTCCAAAAACAAACTTTTAGGCAGACTAAAAATAACAAAAAGGATGAAAGGACACACTCTATGGCGCCACCACTCAGACCTTCAAAGGAGATTAGTGGGCACAATTAGGGCACATGGTATTGGGGGGTAAAGTGCTGACATAGATAGAAAATTGGTTGGCAGACAGGAAACAAAGAGTAGGGGTTAACCTGTCTATTTCAGAATGGCAGGCAGTGACTAGTGGGGTACCGCAAGGCTCGGTGCTAGGACCGCAGCTATTTACAATAAACATCAATGATTTAGATGAAGGGATTCAAGTAACATTAGCAAATTTGCAGATGACACAAAGCTGGGTGGCAGTGTGAACTGTGAGGAGGATGCTATGAGAATGCATGGTGACTTGGACAGGTTGAGTGAGTGGGCAGATGCATGGCAGGTGAAGTTTAAAGTGGATAAATGTAAGATTATCCACTTTGGTAACAAAAAACAGGAAGGCATCTTACTATCAAAATGGTGTCAAGTTGGGAAAAGGGGAAGTACAACGGGATCTGGGGTTCCTTGTTCATCAGTCAATAAAAGTAAGCATGCAGGTACAGCAGGAAGTGAAGAAAGCGAATGGCATGTTGGCCTTTATAACATGAGGAGTCGAGTATCGGAGCAAAGAGGTCCCTCTGCAGTTGTATAGGGCCCTAGTGAGACCACACCTGGAGTATTGTGTGCAGTTTTGGTCCCCTAATTTGAGGAAGGACTTTCTTGCTATTGAGGGAGTGCAACGTAGGTTTACAGGGTTAATTCCCAGGATGGCGGGTCTGTCATATGCTGAGAGAATGGAGCAGCTGGGCTTGTATACTCTCGAGTTTAGGAGGATGAGAGATCTTATTAAAACATATAAGATTATTAAGGGTTTGGACACGCTAGAGGCAGGAAACGTGTTCCTGATGTTGGGGGAGTCCAGAACCAGGGGCCACAGTTTAAGAATAAGGGGTAAGCCATTTAGAACGGAGACGAGGAAACACTTTTTCTCACAGAGAGTTGTGAGTCTGTGGAATTCTCTGCCTCGGAGGGCGGTGGAGGCCGGTTCTCTGGATACTTTCAAGCGAGAGTTAGATAGAGCTCTTAAAGATAGCGGAGTCAGGGGATATGGGGAGAAGGTAGGAACGGGGTACTGATTGGGGGTGATCAGCCATGATCACATTGAAAGGTGTTGCTGGCTCGAAGGGACGAATGGCCTACTCCTGCACTTATTGTCTATTGCTGGAATAATGCAACAAATTTCTAAGATGAACCTTAATTAAATGCGATTGTAATATTTGCCTTGGCAAATGACATGATCTCCTTATCATTTCTTGTAAGAGATTGCAAGAAATGACAATAAGTAAAATAAAGTATGTATGGCAGAGCGGCGCAGCGATAGAGTTGCTGCCTCACAGCGCCCAAGACCTGGGTTAGATCCTGACTACGGTTACTGTCTGCACGGAGTTTGTACATTCTCCCTGTGACCTGCATAGGTTTTCTCCGGGAGCTTCAGTTTTCTCCCAAACGCCAAAGAGGTACAGGTTTGTAGGTTAGTTGACTTGGTAATATTGTAAATTGTCCCTAGTGTGTGTAGGATAGTGTTAGTGCGTGGTGATCGCTTGTCAGCGCGGACTCAGTTTCTGTGCGGTATCTCTAAACTGAATTAAACTAAACTAGAATAAAATAAAATAAAGTAGTGGTTGTGTGGATTATAGTTTGGGACAGGGTTTAATCAAGGCTAGACAGATCTGAATGAGGGTGGTTTCTGACTGCCATGGCTGCCTGTTGGTGCACGTGAAAACAATGTGCTTTTGCAGAGTTTATCATTGGCAACAAGGTGATGAAACAGAGACGGGTAATTGGGCTGCATGTTCTAATTCAGTAATGACAAATGGTGTCCAGGACGGCTTTCATAATGAACTGTGCTCTGACGCAGGACCTCCTAACATTGCAGAGAAGAAATGGATCCCTGTGCGTCTCTTTTTTTTACTTGTTAGCAGCTGAGAAGGATTTTGGACGCAAATCAAAGGTAGAAACCTGAACCTGCAGTTGCAGATAAGAGCGCCAGTCACATGCACAGAAACACAGCATAGGCTCTTTCCAAATCACAGACCAACCACTGCCTGAATTTAAAAGCATTAACAGTTGATGCAGATTATACACTCTGTCCCTGGGTTGTTTGAAGCTTTTTCTTTCCCTCCTACTGGGGAAAAACGAGTGGAGTCTGATGTAACTGCAGAAGGTTGTCCTCCTATCCGCCTCTGCTTTCTGCACGATTCTTGGGAGGCTGCCAGCGCCTGTCATCCAGTTACATAAGCTCTGCTTGTTTCCTGGAATCTGGCCCCTCAGCTGATGTGTGACCTTCAGCAGTAATTGCCAGTGGATTTACAGGGGGGGGCGGGAGGGTGGCGGTGAGTGAGAATGTTACTGTAATGTATTAGCAATGCATCGCAGACTGATGCAAGAAACAGAGCGAGGTGGGAAGTTCAGCCTGTCAAATGCGTACATACATAAGCTGAGATGCTCCTCAATTAATGTAGTACCGCAACAAAGCTAAGTTTTTTTTTGTGGCTGTGAGCAATTCAGCAACTGTTTATTTGGAATTGGGTGTTTCTCTTGAGTTCCTTTGAAACCGTGATGCTAACTATTTGAGCCATTGGCTGATAAGGGGAATTAGACTGCCACCCGTTTGTTTCTATGACAACAAATAGCAAGTTTCGGAGCAAGTTTCGGAGCAAGACAAATGCCTATTTTATTTTTGCTCTTTTTTCTTCCTCCTCCATGAGCCAGAAAACCCCTTCCTCTTATCCAGTGCGGTTATGTAATAGAGTTCAGTATTTATACCTGATTTGGAAATCAGAATTTCTTCAAAATTGCGAGTGAAATAAAACTAACTATCTCTAAAAGTTGATTGTGACTCCAATGCTGCTGGCGAGGTGGGCATGTTGCTTACTCAGCGACATAGTTCACAAGCATGTTAAACCAGTCTACTGAACAATGGGAATTGGCATACAGTGCACTGCTGTCACTACATAGTACGTCTAGCACCACCAATCAGTACTAGTACTGAAGAAAGGTCTTGACCTGAAACCTCACCTATTCCTTTTCTCCAGAGATGCTTCAACCAGACCCGCTGAGTTACTCCAGCATTTTGTGTCTATCCTCAGTGTAAACCAGTACCCGCAGTTCTTTCCTACAGAGTACTAGACCCTTGTTCTTCAGTTCCCCCAATGGATTCCCCCCACCTCTCCACTACATTTAGTGAAAGGAATTGGTTTCTAGTGCCATGTTTTTAAAGGAGGAAACAGGCAGAGGGGGAATTCCAGCAATATGGCTCTTAACAGCTACTAGTGAAGTAATTAAAGTCGGGAACATTCATAAATGTCCAACATTTAAGGCACAGGATATAAGGATATAAGGTTGGCAGTTGTAGAGATGGAGAGTGGCATAGCCTCAGTGGGATTTAAAAATGAGGATTAACATTTGAAGTATTGCTTGCCCATGAGCCAACATTCGATCAGCAAGCAGTTGAATGCTTGACCACTCTGCTCAGGTTGCTTATTATGAGCCAAAGTATCCTGGTTTTTCTTCTCATTGTGCTGTGGAATCTTCTCTACTCTTCTCCGGTTTAATAGGGTATCAGTTAGCGCTGCTGCCTCATAGTTCGAAGGACTGTGGTTCACTCCTGACTTTGGGAGCAATGTATGGACTTTGTACGTTCTCCCCATGACTGTTATTCACCATGTCCCAAAGACATGCTGGTAGATCAATTGGCTTTTCTGAATTCTTCCTTGGTGCACTTAAGTGTAAAAATAAACAAAGGGGCAACAAGCATAATTTTCTGCGGAAGTGGGATTCAGACTGGTGGGGTTGGAGTTAGTGTGGTCACTTGTGCTGAAATATATAATAGAGTCGGGCTCATCTTAAAGCAAGAACATCTGGCCTCAGCTTTCTCTCACTACCACCCTGAAGTACCAGCTGAGACTCCAGAGTCTGTAGTGCAATTTGATCCTCGTGACTTTCAAAGTGACTTTCAGCATGACTGGCTTTGTTCTCCCAAACAAAAATTCCATGTAGTAGGAAGGAACTGCAGATGAGTCAGAAGAGGGTCTCGACCTGAAACGTCATCTATTCCTTCTGTCCAGAGATACTGCCTGAGTTACTCCAGCATTTTATGTCTATCTTCAAAAATCCCATGTAGTCAGTTTCTAACTTGGCATTTCTGTCAGTTCTCTTACAGGTAACACTAATGCCTTTGAGTCAAGATCGCATTAACAATGCACAATCTGAGATGAGTCTGTGATATAAATTGACATTCCAGTGCAATATCAAGGGAGTGCCTCGCTGTTCAAGTTGCCATCAAATGAGACTTTTAAAGCGATATTCCATTGCAACTTCAAGTAGAAATAAAATAACTTAAAAAAAAAAAATAACAGAATGATTCTGTTTGCTGTCGAAGCCGATACCTATTCTTGAGTAATATCAATGACTTCCATTGCTTCGTATGGGACCCTGTTATGCACAAGATTAATATTTAGTGTAACAATGGGCGGCACAGTGACGCAGAGATAGAATTGCTGCCTTGCAGCACCAGAGACCCGGGTTCGATCTTGACGTGTTGTCTATACGGAGTTTGTACGCTCTCCCCGTGAGCTGCGTGAGTTTTCTTTGAGTGCTCTGGTTTCCTCCCACACTCCAAAGATGTACAGGTTTGTAGGTTAACTGGCTTCAGTAACATTGTAAATTGTCCCCAGTGTGTAGGATAGTGTGAGTGTGCAGGGATCACTGGTCGGCACGGACCTGATGGGCCGAAGAGTCTATTTCTGCACTGTACCTCTAAACTAAACTAAAATGTTGACTTCATTTGAGGACTTCATCCTAAAGGGGATTGTAGCTAATGCCCTGTCACCTAAAGGTGTTCCAGGTAACCAGTTTCTGCGAACTGTAGAGTTTCATGAGTTTGAGCTTCATTACAGATGCTGTAATAGCACAGGAGTGCCTAGACTTGTGGGGTCAGAAGACCATTTTTGTTTGGTTTAATGCCATCATTTTCATTCGAAGAAGCCTTTGCTTTTACTTTCATCAAAACCGCCTGCATAGATGTGACCAAACAGCTTAAGCCACAAATACGTGTTGCTCTTTACCAGGGATCATCTGTTTCAAGTACCAGTGAATGTTTGTCACTCCAGTTTCCTGAGTGACTTTAATTCTTTCTCTACCATGTGGAAGGAATGTGCTCTGTTAGAAAGCCAGCATCACCACACTGACTGAAGAGCCTCCTTCATTGCTTTTGAGTTTCTGGAATATGAAAGAAAGAAAAGTACCCGTACTCACATTTTTTTTTAATGGTTTCTTTTGTGTTTGCAATTTGTCCAAACACAATGCAGCTAATGAATGCTTCTTGAAATATTTTTGCCATTGTAATGAAGGAAACAATGGCAGCAAACAAAGGCATAGGAAAGTCCCACAAATGGCAATGTGAAAATTAGTGTTAGATTATGTGGCGGCATATGGCAGAGTTGCTTCCTTACTGTCCCAGAGACCCGGGTTCCATCCTGACTACGGCTGCTGTCTATACGGAGTTTGTATGTTCTCCCTGTGATTGCATGGGTTTCACCGGTTTCCCCCCACACTCCAAAGACGTGCAGGTTTGCAGGTTAATTGGCTTCAGTAAAATTTGTAAATTATCCCTAGTGTGTAGGATACTGGTAGTGTACGATGTGATCGCTGGTCTGCACGTACTCGATGGGCTGAAGGGCCTGTTACCGCGCTGTATTGCTAGTCTAAAGTATTTTGGTTGAATGACTAATAAGGTCGAGCACACAAGGGGGACTCCTTTACCTCTCTAAATTAACTCCCTGGGAGTTTTAACTGCTACTTGAGAGGGCAAACATAGCTTTGGTCTGGTGCCATCATCTCCCTCAGTAGGGTTGCTAACTTTCTCACTCCCAAATAAGGGACAAAAGGTCAAAATAAGGGACAAATTCTCGACGGCAATTCGATGACTGACTCGACTGTGGCTGGGTGAATGATGAGTTGGCCCGGGTGCTGGACTGCACACAAAGCCCAGCCGGTGGGCCAGCTGAGGAATTTTGGCCTGTGTTCCGGACTTTACGCACCCCATTCAACTCATGAACCCATGATCGGCCATGAGAAGGAGGGAGGGTGGTGTCGGCGGTAAGCAAAGGTCCGAAGGTCAGACAGCTGGCCGGGCTGCCGAGCGACGGGGTCACGGGCGAGGCGCTGCTGCTGCACTCCATGGGCTGCACTACGTTGGGACGGGTGAGGCGGGGCCGGATGCAGTGCTCCGACCCAACAGTCCCCTTGACCCGAGTAGTAGCAGTCAAATATGGGACAAGGGCGGTCCCGTATGGGACAAACCAATCTCGTCCTATATACGGGATGTCCTGTATTAGCAACACTATCCCCCAGTGCAACAGCTGACCTGGTGGCAGCCTGGATTATGTGCTCAAAACTCAGGATTGGGGTCTCGAGGGAGGGAGGGGGTGGGTTCCTCTGAGCTGGAACTGATGTATGTGTTTTGTGACCTAGAAATTGAAAGTGGATGCTGCCTCATTTACTCCTCTGATATAGAAGCCCCTTAAAAATAATTTTTCAGTTCAACTACGTGGACAGCTTTGGTGATTCATTAAGCCATGTGTAAAAGTGACATGGTGAGCTAATCGGTGGGAAAATATAATCTGTTTTTCTATGAAATTAGGGAGCAGCAGGAAAGGGAACAAACATTTAAACTGTATTTCAACAGAAATAGTTTCCTCATATTTCACTGCCCTGGTCTATTGTTAGAAGTACTGTGTTTCTGAGTATGTGTACTAAACTTTTAACCTTCACCTGATGCACACTGGGTTTGCAAGAGAACAGATGCGGTGACTTGTCTGTTCTGGGCAGGAGGTGCTACGTTTTAGCCTGAGCTGGCTTCAAAGTCAGCATTTTTTTCATTCCACACAGATCAAATTGTGAGAACAGTTAATATCTTGATTTTGTTTTTTTTGCAGGGGTTACTCATTCCAGTTGCAATGCTGGAGGGATTAAACCAACAAAACTGGCTTGCTTTCTCAGACCTGATTTCACGGAAGGGCATTAACTATTTAATGTGGCACGTGGTAGTGGTAGAAAGCCTCAGCACAAATTAGAAGGATTTGCTGTGACCGGCACCCGCACATGCCTAGATATGACATTTGTTTGGCAGCTGTGGAGTATGCTGGCAGCAGCCATTGCAACAGGAACATGTCGTTGTTCAATCCTTTCCCCTTCCTTTATACAGTCTCTTTAGGACATACAACAGTGCAACACAGGAACGGACCCATCGACCCACAACGTTTGAGTTTGAGATGAGTTTAGTTTATTGTCACGTGCGCTGAGGAACAGTGAAAAGTTTTTTTTGCGTGCTAACCAGTCAGCAGAAAGACAATACATGATTGGACAGCACATGAATGTTTGTGCTGAACATGATGCCAAGTTCTACATCCCTGCATACCCTGCACCTCCGTGCCTATCTAAAAGCCTCTTAAATGCTACTATTGTATCTGCCTCCCACCACCACCCCTGAAAAAGCAGTCCAGGCCCCCACCACTTTGTCCTCCACTTCAGTCGCCTTTCTTTTTGATTATTTTTCCTCTTTTAGTTTAGTTTAGTTTAGAGATACAACGTGGAAATGGGCCCTTCAGCTCACCGGGTCCGCGCCGACCAGCGATCCCCACACTTTAACACTATCCTACACCCACTAGGGACAATTTATTAATTTAAATTTACCAAGCCAATTAACCTACAAACCCACACAGGTCACGGGGAAAACGTACAAACTCCCTACAGACAGCACCTGTAGTCGGGTTCGAACCCAGTTCTCCGGCACAGTATTTGCTGTAAGGCAGAAACTCTACAGCTGCGCCACCATGACCACCCAGTTCTTTAACCAGTTCTAATTAGAATTTCTTTCCATCTGTGGTGATAGTTTTGTCCTCTGCCAAAGGACAGCCTTGCTTCCTTGGTTGCACTCTTCCATCTGCTTCTGAGTGTGTTCAGGATTCAATATCTGCTCCAAACCCTGTAAAGTATTTCACCGTGATGCTCCGATACCACCGGATGTTAACACTGGTTATAAATTATCACTGAATTCCCTTTCAGTTGGTTCAAATGGATCTTCTGAGAACGAGAGGCTGGTTCTCCAATTGTATTGCTAAGTATTTGTTATTTTTGCCAACATCATTTAGCTTATGGGTATTTTTGAATCTTCTGTGGTTCTGAACTGAACTTGACTCTCTCTGGTTATAAATATTTATCAGGGTATGGGGTGTTCAATATATTCCTACCTTCCAGTTTAATTTTCAACCCACTCCTACACTGTTGTAAAGAGCTTGAGGAACATCATCAAGGGGCAGCCGAGTGGCACAGCTGGTAGAGCTCCTACCTCACTGATAGAGCTGCTGCCTCGCAGCGCCAGAGACCCGGGTTCGATCCTGACCTTGGATGCTCCCTGTGTGGAGTTTGTATGTTCTCCATCTGATCATGTGAACTTCCTCTGCGTATTCCTATTTCCTCCCACATACTAAAGAGAAGCGAATGAGTAGGTGAATTGGTAAATTTCCCTTGCTGTGCAGTGAGTGGATGTGAAAGTGGGATAACGTTAAACTAGTGATCTATAATCAGTGTGGACCTGTTTGGCTGAAGGGCTTGTTTCCCTGCTGTATTTTAGGGACGGACAGTGGTGCAGCAGTAGAGTTTCTGCCAAAGACATGGGTTCAATCCTGACTACAAATGCTGACAGTGTGGAGTTTGTATGTTCTCCCTGCGATTGTGTGGGGTTTCTCCGGCTTTCTCCCACATTTCAAAGACATGCAGGTTTGTAGGTTAATTGGCTTCTGTAAATTGTCCTTAGTGTATAGTATAGCGCTAGTGTGCTAGCACTCGGTGATCGCTGGTCAAAGCTGAAGGGCCTGCCTTTATGCTGTATCTCTAAACTAAACGAGACTAAATCACATCTTCTATCTGATCAGGTTGGACTCTGCAGGACTGCACTATAAATCCTTCAACTTCAGATAATTCACTCCTTATTTCTGTTTGTGTCACGATTGGTCATTTTTGTTTCATTTTTTGGTATACTCCTGACCTGCTGGGCATGTCCCAGGAAGTCACACTATACAACACCATGTAGGAAAATGAGGTTCACTGTCCAGTTAATGGCTACATTCTTTTACCCAATCTCAGAAATTCCCTTTGTTACACGCGTTGTCCTCCTCTGCTGTACAGACAAGATTGCATTCTCTATTTCTCAGTTCTGATAAAGGGTCCCAGACTTAAAATGTTAACGGTTTCTCTTAACACAGAAGCTGCCTGTGCTACTGATGGTTTACAGCATTCTGTTTTTATTTAACATTTGGGTTTCCACTATTTGCAGGTTCTTGATGCTCATTAACGGCCTAGTACCTTTGGGTTATGCTGCTTTGCTGTTTGAATTGATAATAGTTAACAAACACCTGAGAAACAGAAAAGCAGCTGGAACATGACGTGAAAATAAAGCTCCTATTTGCTGCATAATTACTTCTGGAACCAATTTCCAATTGCTTTAATTACTGTGAAGCGATATTAAAATGATTCATCCGGCTTGGTTATCTCTCTGAATTTGAGTCCTAGCTGAACTTAATTACGATGGCTGTGAGTTATGCAGCTACGTTATGACATGGCCCCGTTGCAGGGTGCTCAGTCGTGCGTCTCAAACATGCATGGTTTCACTTGTTAGCCAACCCGGGCGGCACGGTGGCAGGTTTGTGGGTTAATTGGCCTGGTATAAGTGTAAATTGTCCCTCGTGTGTGTTGATGTGCGGGGATCATTGGTCGGTGTGGACTCAGTGGGCCGTAGAGCCTGTTTCTGTGCTGTATCTCCAAAACTAAACTAAACTTGAACCACTGGAAATATGCCAGAAGGCCTTTATGACGATCTGCGGTCATGACCTTGGATTGCATTACCAAAGATGTTCATTGCCTGGGCTGCACAGTAGCGCAGTGGGTGAGTTGCTGCCTTACAGCACTAGAGACCTAAGTTCGATCCTGACTATGGGTGCTATCTGTACAGAGTTTGTATGTTCTCCCTGTGACCGCATGGGTTTTCTCCGGGTGCTACGGTTTCCTCCCACACTGTAAAGACGTACAGGTTTATAGGTTAATTTGGCTTAGTAAATTGTAAATTATCCCTAGCGTGTGGGATAGTGTTAGTGTACAGGAATCGCTGGTCGGCATGGACTCGGAGGGCCGAAGGGCCTGTTTCAGCACTTTATCTCTAAACTAAACTAAAGTACTCATGACTTGCTCCCCTTCTTGCCACAGGGTAGCCATGGTAACGACTCACTCTGGTTTTTCATTGGTCAATTGAGTTTTGTTTCAAGATCGCAGGGCCATGGATTTCAATTATCTTGTGGTTAAAATCATAGACTGCCGTGGCTCAAAGAAAAATGGTTTGCTGGAACCATACATAAATAAGACCAATTAGGTGTCCTTAATCCTCATTCATTAATCTCAAAGTGCAGGTTTGTCTCAGTTTTCTGGAGCAACTTCAAAGGCCTTTATTTACCTTCATATTCCCAATTACTGCCTTAACATTGAGATGTTAACCATTCATGTGGTTAACACAATGTTGTGTCTTTCTCTCCTGCAGGTTTCTTTATGGGGTGAGGAGCAATAGGCCTTCACCATTTGATGGAAGTGAATATTGAATATGAGATTTAGGAATTTTCTCTCTCTTTCTCTCTCTGTTCTCATAAGTCCCTCAGATCAGATGCCCCAACATCTACCAGGTATTTCTCCAAAGCGTCATGTTTCTGAACTACTTCTAAATAATGTTGATGGCTGAAAGCAAAACATAATGATTCGTTCATAAAGGAAGAGTACCACTTATTGGGGTTTACGTGAATAAAATGAACTCTCAGTCTTTTTACCCAGGTAGAGGATTTTAAAACTAGAGGGCATGGGCTTCAGGTGAGAGGGGAGTGATTTAAGGGGACCTGAGAGAACCATACAAGTAAATGGGGGCATTTTGGCAGATGGATGGACAAAGGTCAAAGATGAGAAAAGATTTTTTAAAGTGTGACATAAGGATAGAAAGTGTAAAATGTGAAGGCAGTGGAAGGAATATAGGTGGAGTTGGACAGGGAAGAGGGCGGAAATATTTATTTCAGAAAATAAATTATTTGTGTATCTTGAGTAGACTTTGCTGCCCTCTGTGGTTTTGAAGGCACTTTCTTTGTTACCTATTGAGTATATTGTTGTTACTTAAATATTATCTGTTCTTTGAAGCAAACAGTTAACCATGTCTCTGCATTGCTGTTGAGATAGCTGCCCATAGAGTACAATTAGAAAGGTTCCATGAGCCCTTACTTCCATATGGACATATATTAGGTTAACATTGAGACCAAGTGGTACAGCAAGAGATTTAAATGTGAGCTGAAATACTTACGGTACAGTCTTGCTGTACCTCTGTGCCTTGTCAGCATATTTTATGGTGCAACTTCATTAGACTGACGATCTGTTCAGATCTCTGCACTCCTAAATCTTGTCAACATTTCATTATGATTTCATTATTCAACTTTTGTGACATATCTTCACCTGCATTATTCTTAAGCTGTCCAGCTTCCCACATCTCTCTGTCTCTGTACTGCAAAAGCTTGGCTTTTCCAATCACTTGTCCTAATACCATTTTTGCCCGTGTTAAATTTTATGTGATAACAGTGAACATCAAATGGAAATTTGTGTTGAAGCAGGTGGACTTGCATGATTGTTATCTTTCGTAATTTCAGAATGTCCCCAAAAGCTAATATGCTAATTAAATAATTTTATTAAAATTGCGCACATGAAGTGAAAACATGGCACCAAATTTGCATGTAATAAGGTTCCAGAAATAACTGTATCGCAAGACGTAATGTCTTTCTTTATGTGATTTTGATTGAATTATACGTATTGGCTATGACTGTGAAGTGCATTGTCTTGAGAACTTAGTTTAGCGATACAGCGTGGAAACAAGCCCTTCAGCCCACTGAGTCCACACCGACAAGCGATCACCAGTACACTAGTTCTATCCGACGCACTAGGGACAATTTACAGAGGGCCAATTAACCCTCAAACCTGCATGTCTTTGGGATGTGGGAGGAAACCGGACCACCCGGAGGAAACCCACACGGTCACAGAGGGAACGTACCAACCCCATACAGACAGCACCCATAGTCAGGATTGAACTTGGTTCTCTGGCGCTGTAAAGCAGCATCTCTACCACTGTGCCACCCAAGCAAAAGCCTGGGAAAGCTGATGGTTAAACATCTTGTTTCTCTCTCATCCACAAGTTTTCCCCAATGCTAAATGAGCCTATGTTTTATGCCTGTAACCCCAGGCTCAGATGTTGGATCAAACCAAGGCTGTCACTGTTAATATCACAACCTTACATTGATAAAGTGGAACATATTTATGTGATCACATTGTTTATTTTGCTTTATTAAATGGTCAAGGGGGAAACTTTGCCTTGTGTATGATTCTTTTGAAGACGATTTGAAAATGGATGTATCTTTCACTAAATTAAAGTTTTGTTTAAAGCAAATATTTCATTGTACCTGTATGTCACTGTACTTGTGCACATGACAATAAACCCAACTTCATTTCAAAGCTGTGGGGCATGAGGTTAAATATCGATGGAAGACTACCATCCCAGTTCCTTTAGTTGCTGTATTTCAGACACTGATGATCATAGCCTTGTAACATGGCCTATATTCTGTTTTGCAGGCCTGTTTTTCTTACACGTTGTCTATATCCCCTCTCTTTGATCAATTCATTACAGAGTTGGAACATGTCCATGGTGTGAATATTAAGCATGTGGCCTTGCATTGTATGACCGTAATGTAATTTGTTTTCATTTACCAAGGCACATAACTTGTTTCATGCTTCGTAAACTGATGTTCCAGGTCTTAACAACTTGCTACTGTGAATGATGATTGAATTTATTTAAATACAAACTCTTCTCTCTTACTTGGAACCAAGCTGGCAGCACCCTGACTTTTCGAGTGAAAGCCCCACTAGTTCACTTTCAGAAAAATATGAGCCATTTTCTTTTCCCCAACACCCACCCCTTTACCAACCAATACAACGCCTCAAATGCCTACTCTTACAGGCCATGCTTTTCATGGAGTTGGAATTCCTGAGGTGGAAACACATGCAAGCTTTAAGAGGTTCGAATCAAACAGGGCGTTTGAGGAATATGAAGAAGAAGAAAATAACTCAAGCGGGTGATTAGAAGGGCCAAAAGGGGACACAAAATTCCTTTGGTAAAAATAAGAGGGAGAATGTAGGACCGCTAAAGAATCATAAAGGGAATTGGTGCTTGGAGTCTGGAGAGGTAGGCAAGCTACTAAACAAATACTTTGCATCAATTTACACCAAGGTGAAGGACAGTGAGATCAGTGTGGAGAATACTAATAGGCAAGGACAGTTTGAAATGAAGGAGGAGTAGATGGTGGGGCTCTTGAAGAGCATTAAGGTCGATTAATCCCCAGGACCTGATGGGATTTATCCCAATTTATTGGCAGAGGCAAGAGAGGAGATTGCGGGAGCATTGACAAAGATCTTTGCATCTTCTCTACCCAGAGGGGAGGTTCCAGAGGACTAGAGAGTAGCTAATGCTGTTCCATTATTTAAGGGAAGTGGAGCGAACCCATGGAATCATGAGCCAGTGATAGGAAAGCTATTGGAGAGGATTCTTCAGGATAGGATTTGCTCCTGTTCTGAAGCGAATGGGCCAGTCAGCATGGCTTTGTACATGGCAGGTCGTGTCTTGCTAACTGGGTCGTGTTTACCTGATCAGATAAAGATCAGCTACGGGAATGTGCAGATAAATGGCAGATGAAGTTTAATCTGAACAAATGTGAGGTGTTGCACTCTAGAAGGTCAAATGTAAGAGTGAAATGACACAATTATTGGAATGAGACATAATGTCATTGATGTACATAGGGATCTTGAGGTCTAAGTCCATAACTCCCTGAAAGTGGCAACATAAGTAGATGGAGTGTTAAAGAAGGCATATAGTATGCTTGCTTTCACAGGTCAGGGCAGAGTATAAGAGTCAGGAATTCATAATGCACACACTCATATATAGCTGTACAGGCCTCATGACAACTATCTCCAAATGCCCAATGGTCAGAAACACTTAAACAGTGTCAATAGATTTCAATTATGTTAGGAGAGTGGAAGTTGTGGGATCTTGTCAGGATAACGTGGAGCAGATATTTCCCCTTGAACAAAGAGTAGAACTAAGGTCAAGACACACTGCAAATGCTGGAACCTGGAACAAAAAATTAACCACTGGAAGAATTCAGCGGATCGAAGATTGTCTGGCAGAGGGAGAGGGGAGCTGAAACATCTACAATTCTCTTACTCCCCCCAGAGATGCAGTCCAGTCCACTGAGTTCTTACAGCAGTTTGTTTGTAGAACTAGAATCACTGCTTTAAATACATTGGTTTGCCATTTTAAGATAGAGTTGAGGCAATTTCTTTTTGCAGACGGTCCTGAGTCTTTAGGCCTCACTTTCCCACGGGCAGCGGACGCAAAGTCTAACTAAAAATCTAACTATTTTCAAGGCAAAACAAGAAGGTGAAAGGGTACTGTGGATTGGAACGAGGAGTTGAAGTTACTATTAGTTCAATCATGAACTTACGCAGCAGAGAAGACTGGAAGGGTCTAGTGGACAACTCCTAGTTTGGCTGTGCGTAAATTATTAAAACAAGATATATTTACTTAAGTAGCTTAAATTGCCACAAATTAATGTAATAACACAATTAAATGGAATAAACTAGTTCCTCATATTTGCCCGTTTAACGGTGGTCAGTGATCCCATTCTGGCAAATGAAACTGCTTTGTTAATGTCATCCTTCCATGGCATGAAGCCGAAAGGATGGGTGTTAAGTGCAACCTCCCCACAGCGCAGTATTTTGTGTTGCATCGCTGGATCAAATCCTTTGCCTGTGTCTGACCTCCAACCCATCTCCAATGACTGTGTTGTGGAGCACAGATTTAGGTTGCTGATTTGTGTCAGTACTTTTCTCCAAAACTGTCAGCCACAAGATTAGTATGACCTCGTTCAGTGATTTAATAGACGTTTGGCTCGACAATGCTAATATCTCAACAGTGTAGAAGACATAACACAGATCATTTATCCAATCCAAGCAGTTACAGTGCCCTCCATAATGATTGGGCCAAAGACCCATCATTTATTTATTTGCCTCTGTACTCCACAATTTGAAATTTGTAATAGAAAAAAATCACATGTGGTTAAAGTGCACATGGTCAGAATTTTATAAAAGTCATTTTTATACATTTTGGTTTCACCATGTAGAAATTACAGCAGTGTTTATACATGGTCCCCACAAATCTCAAATAGGAAAACGGAGATCTCAGAGAAAACCCTCAACAGGGCCTGGGAGATGTAAGAAAGGTGTGCTTGAGGGAGGGGGTAGGTGAAGGGGAGAGGGAGAGAGTTGGGGTGTTCACCTGAAATTGAAAAATTCAATGTTCCTGCATAAACAAGTAACTTGCGTGGCTCAATCCCTTTTCAAAACAGTTATAGGCTTGGATGAATACTACTCAAATGTTCAAAAGTTTACATACATCTCTAATAATTATGGTGCAACTTGTGAAATTTGCCTGGGACAAACCAAGAGCTGGCAGGTTCTGGAAAAGCTGAATGCAATGTTTGGTTGGAGAAAACTCATTGTTCACTCAAGTGCTGGTAATTTTATAAATGTGTGTGAAGTTTCCAAAATAAATTTGAATGCGTTCTGATGGCTTTTCCACTTCAGTGCATGCTGAGTCTTTGATTGGTAAGGAGGCATCCTGATTCATGCTACATTTTGGCCTTTTTAAAAAAAAAAGTGAATGGTTTGATCTATTCTTGTTTATCACACCACTGCAGAAATGCAGTGGATGATACAAGTCTGTCTTATATATTTTCCTTTTTGCTCCACTAACTGCTGATCCAGACATTTGGATGGGTTCGGAAAGGGCATGGAAGGAAGGTTTATTAGCATCTCGGATGGAACAGTTGTGATCCTTATTTCTGCGTTTTGCCATATTTAAGGCAAATTGTGTAGTAGCAGAGCAAAACAAGCAGGGACAACCACCAAGCCAACCATTCCAGCCCAGCCAGAGCTAACACCTAGCAAAGGTTGGTTGTGTAATCTGAGAATTTGGTTCACCTTAATCACACACCGGCTTGACCAATATGCTTTATATGGTGGAAGGAGGGCTAAGGTTGAGTGGATATAGTAAAGAGCTTTGCCTATATACTGCATGCTGCTTCTGCGACCCCGCATGTGTTTGATTTACCCCCCCCCTTCCCATCTCTTGAGAGTATCCCTTTTGCTCCTTTAAAATCTTTGAACAGATTTTGTAAAATGCTCACGCTTATTAACTATTTTATTAATCTGTAGTTGAAACACATCGTGCTGCTTACAAAAGTCTGCAGAAGGGATACTGTTCTGAACTGCATGCAGCATTTAATGTCTAACCCTTGTTTGGTAGTGGTGTGAAGAATTAGAACAATGCTGTTAATCAACACGATCTTGAAAAGAAAATCTTGTTTTCTGCATGTCCGTACTTCCTGCAGGAACCTGATCAAAACCTGCCGCAGAAGCAGCTGGAAGATCAGAAACGGGTATGTAGACCTGCACATGCACATTTCACAACGAGGAATAGATGGAATCCCCGCATGGTTTTGGAAATTAAGTCTTTGTTGTGGATTACCAAAATGGACTGTGCTACTGGTGATAATAGACATGGCTTAATATAATTATAATTGTACATGAAAGAAAACAAAAAAAACGTGAAGCAGGCAAAGTCTTGTGTGAAAAACATTACCTAAATAATTATTTTCCAAGTGCAATCATAACAATTGCACCTGGAAAGGAACTATTTCGGGAATATGGCTCTCTTTCTGAATGTTATGCTCACAATCATTTTTCCTTCCTCGAGCAATTGAAGTGACGATGTCTCTTTGATGTTTAGTTTGATGTGAATGTGTAAATTAATGGTTTTCTGTGGACCATAGAACAAAAAAAGTGACCTTTGCTGTACGAGCTTGATTCTCTGTCAGAATCCTGGCTCAGAGTTGTGTTTATAGAATGAATCAGTTTTGCATTTCAGTGGGAAGGAGGTGGAGGGGGTGGCTAGAGAAAGAAGAGAGAATGAGAAGAGGAGGCTTGGATTATGATTGTGCAGTATATCCTGTGTAGGAGGAAGTTTTTGTCCTGAGCTTTCTGCAAATTGTGGACTCCTACATTAAACTGATGATTGACACTTAATATAATTCACAGTGTGAAGCCAACAGAAGCTGTTTGGTTATCTTAAAAACACAGTTGATTGTGAATGTTGACGGTGTGATGTTGCACTTTGGAAAGGCTATCGATTGTTGATTTTTTTTTAAATTTTATACCAGGACTTTCAAACAGCAGTTGTTCTTCAAAGCTGCAGAAATGAAATGATGAGGAAAACTTATTTTGCACATGGCCATGTATAGGTCACATTTTTAAAACCGTGATATTCTGTTAATGTTGGAATATTTTTTCTTTTTAATTCACAAACCTGTGTTTGTGTCTGTTCTTTACTATTTTGACATAGTGAAAATAAATTATTGCTTGCTTAGGGATGGAGATCCACTTATTTCTCCTGTTATTGAGTGGAAGATGTCACACAGTAAATTCAACGCAATTCATTAATCCCTGAGGTGTGATTGTAGGGTGAAGTTAGATTGAAATTTAAGAGTTTTTGCTATGTTTGAATCCTATTCAAAATGGAATTCTTGCTGTTGACCACTTCTTTTCAATGCAATGAATGGTTAAAGGCTTCAAGATATTTGCACCCAAGATAACTGAATGTTTGAAATACTGTAAAGACTTGCTCATTTGGTTCTATTATGTTTATTGAGATAAGAATTGGTGTAAATAAGATTTTAAAGCTTTCCATTTGTCATGTGATGTACGTAGATGTTCAAGACTCCACTCACTGTGCAGTTGGGGTTATTGTTAGACTCCAGGTTTCCAAGCAATGATACAAATTGGCAGGAAAACAGACATTTGGTGTTAATAGGTTAGGATTAACAGCATCCTAAAATACTGTGCAGCTGAAAAAACGATCATCTAAACAGTATACTCGTCTCAGGTAATTTAGTGACTTTAGAGTATTTGCAGTGTTGACTCAATTTTTAATCTCCTTTTATCCAATAGAATTTGTTTCATAAAGTGACTACTGGTTTCAAAACCAAATGCATCTGTTATCAACATTGAACGTGATCGGAATTTTACATTTATCGAGCAACAATGATTAACCATTTATCTTTAATGTTTTAGGTGTTTTCTTATAAAGCAGAATCACAAAGTGACAACTTTACAGTAATTGTTACAGACTATAGGAAACAGAATTAGTCGTATTTTTGTTAGTGGGAAGTGTTAATAGCAACGTAAAGCAGACAATACTGTACAACAGAAGAGGTTGCCTCATTTGTATTGTTGAAAGCATTTATTTCTCAAACATGAAAATGTTGGGTCAACTTTCAACCAAGTTGTGGACATGGAATTGGGTAACGTTTTGTTTTACATATGGTTTTTGTTTATTTTTGTTTTCATTTTCCTATAGGTGAGTTTTATAAAAGGATGCATATGTCTAATCATGAATTTACACATGCCTTGAGAATATTTCACATCAAGTATATTTATTATAAATAGCAGCAATAGGAAAGAGCAATGGGGATTAGCAGGTTTAATTAAAAGTTCCAAGGAGTGCTTTTACACAGTATCTCTGAACATCTGAAGCAGAAGTCGGGTTAGAGCTGATTATCCATATTCTGTTTGGCTGTTGAATCAATTTTAGTTGTATATATGTCTCACTAAATATATTGGAAA
The DNA here is from genome assembly GCF_028641065.1 of Leucoraja erinaceus. Lineage (NCBI taxonomy): Eukaryota > Metazoa > Chordata > Chondrichthyes > Rajiformes > Rajidae > Leucoraja > Leucoraja erinaceus. The sequence continues at coordinate 18,420,302 of NC_073392.1, read as the reverse complement.
TTAGAACAGTTATTAGGGCCATTAATATATTAATTTGTTAGGCCATTGCGTTAATTAGAGTTGCTTGATGAGAGCCAGTTCGCACTTATGTTTTCCTTTTAAAATAAAACAGTGGACATCTGAATGACAAGAAATCTTAGGACAGTATTTTCCATTGTCACCAGAGCTCTGAAATGTTACTGCTTGTTGAGCTATTTATTTTGTATAAACCAGCATCTGCAGTTCCTTGTTTCTACCTTGCTCTTTTGCTGTTGACCTCTCACCTGAACACTTCCAACCAAGGAACAGGTAAGAGTATGGAGTTATAGGGCATGTTATTAAATCATTCTGCTTGTTGTCCCAACTCTGTCCACAAGTTCAAGCTCATAAATCCAAACCTTAGCGCCTCAGGGTTAAAATGAATTGAGTCTGTAGCTATTCCTGGGAAATTCCAAGTTGACATAGCTTGGCATCTGATCCCATGGTGCATGTACTTGCAGCAGTCAACAGATAAACAGTTGATGTTAATTTGCCACTGGAATTATTATAAACCCATGTCGGGTTCATCAAGTTACAGAATGGAGGTTGATGTGCGTGGTTTACTTTAATTAATGTAATGATGCTGAGCAACTAAATGATTGATTGTTTAAGAAAGAACTGCAGATGCTGGAAAAGCTGGTGAAACTCAGTGGGTGAGGCAGCATCTGAAGTTTGTTCTTGTGTACATTTCATTAATGTAGAGTTTTCCTAAAGCCATTTGAAGTAAGTACATTGCTCGACACAGCTTTAATTTGCCAACTGAAGGCAAGTTAATCATGGTTGGATGGACTAAAAATGCCTGTCCTCTCTTGGAAATGGAAAGTAAATAGAATAAGGTAAATGAGGAAGCATTTTAACGGCTCCAGTTGGTACGGCCTCATTCTTGTGACAGGATCTCGCCACTGACCTCTCGGATCTTCTGTTTATGAAGTTGGCATTTGTGCATGGAAGCCTCCGTTTATGTGGTGGAATCCCAGAACTCCCTGACAGGTCTTCCATTGATGTACAGGGAAAATGGTGTTCAGACAAGACTGGAATTTTCTTTGGGGAAGAGGTAGCAAAAATGGGAAAGATCAAATCTATTGAAGTATGCAAAATTTAAATTTGAGGGTCGCTGAACTGAGAGCCACTGTTGGATCAGCAGGTACAGGTTGAACAGTCCTCAGCTGCCCTTATCCCAAGTCGGACCAACCTTTGGATAATTGAATTGAGGTCAGCCTTGTGTCAACATTGGAATAGCCAAATTAAAGCATATATCAGATGAGCCCATAAATGGATGAAGCAGAGCTGAGCAATGTAATAGACTTATGATGGGCTATTGGTCACTGGAGGATATCTAACCATGATTCATATTCTTCTTTCAAATATTCTTGGTGGAAGATAAATGTCCAGTGAAAGTTGGTGTCATAAATATTTAAGCTGCTTCATGCAGTCAATGACTAAAGCAGAAATACTTGAAGGTTTGACACTCTTGCAATCATTTTGTTTGTAAATTGCAAAAAAGGAACACATTATTATTTAATCTTGGTTATTGTAATCTTTTTTTTATGGTCGCACTTGTCAGGAATAATCATTTCCCATTAATAAGAGTGTAATTTCAAGGACTTGTTTTTACATTCTGTTTTCGTCATGAGTCAAATATTCCATGTTACAGAATCATTTCAAATAATAAGTGCCACTTTTCTTTTTGTTTTAAAACGGTTGCTGTATCTATCTTTCCTAACAATCTGTTTTGCCTCATCAAGGGTGAAGCTCTAAGGCAGATCTTGGTCAACCGCTACCATGGCAATGTCAGATCAGTAGGTAGAAGAGAAAGCCTGACAAATTTCCACAATGGTCCACTATCAGCAGGAGGCATCAACAAATCTCTCGAACGCGGTAAGATATTTCCTTTTACTATTGTCCAGCTTTCGTATGATACTGGTCCTGGAAGCCCGTTGCAACCCACTCTCATGCTGTGCAGTTTGCAATAAAGATAATAACACCACAGGTCAGACAGCATCCATGGAGAAATAAGTCAAGCTAATGCTTTACGTTCCTGACCTTGTGTTAGTGTTAGAAGATATTGGAGATAAATAGGCAAATGCAAAGACAAATAATAAAAAGGAGAAATCCGCCAATGGAAGGAAAGATCCAGTGATCAATCTGCAAAATAAATTATTGGTGTTTGCAATTTTGTAGTAGAGTACAACCAGTGGCCATGCAGTTGTAAAATATATATATATATCATATTAAAAGAGTCTGATTAGATTCCTGATTCTGTAGGTGGCAGGATGATTATAATCAACATAGTTTAGTGAATACCCTTTGCAAAATGCCGACCCAACTTTATCTTCTTGAGGACAAAGGGAAAGCATGGAGGTAATTATTGGCATCTCTAACTGTACTTAAACTGACTTGGTCCAATTTGTAAAGTTTCTTACACTCCTGCCTAGTTATTCAGAAATGTAAGAACATGGAATTACAAGTAAATGGCTCTGCGACAGTGAAGGTATTCTGAGCAAGCTCTCTGATTATTGAGAGCTTTGGGGTTTCTTTTGGAGCTGACTTCTGAGGACCTTACGTTGCTCTCAATAATCCACTCACTCCGCTGCTCCCAAGATGCAAGGTCGTTGACAAACATGATAGGGTTGGCACTGAAACTCAAATCAAAGTTTCTGCCGAACTCTGGGCACAGTGGAATCATGTCCTGGAATTGATTTGCCTTCCTTCAGAGCGAACGTCTCTCTTACAGATGTATCATTATTGATCACTGGCAGGACATTGCAGGGATCTCTTCAAGCAGGTGGTCAGGATAATCCAACAAGGATCGGCCATCAAAATGTGCAGATCTAGCACATTACCAGGCTTATTTCTCAGTCCCAATTATTGCCAACACCCTGTCACTTAATTGAAAACAGACTGATAGCTTTATGGTAGGCTGAAATAACATCAGATGTCTTACTGTCAGCTTTGCAGAGGCACTCTGCTTTGCCAAGCTTGAATTGGTTTCTGCAGCTCGGTTTACCTCAGAAAACTATGTGCACATTTTTTAAATCACCACAGGGAATAGCTGCCTCCATTATAAAGTTTCTGCTCTGTCCTAAAGCTCTGGCGTGGATCTCCAAGTAATTAAGAAAGACTAGGAAAGCATTCAACAGATCTGTTCTGCCAGTAATGAGCAACCGAGCAGCTGTCTTAGTTCAGGTTACCAGAGAGGTTTGAAGAGCCTTACTAATAGGATACAAAAATAACTGCAGTAACTTAAACCGGGAATGTTGCAGCAGAGAAACAGCCCGTGTAGTGTCTCTGTTTATGCTCTTTACAAGCACTACTCACTCTAAAATGTGTAACCCTTCTAACTCTTCCTCGTCAACTAAGCTGGCTGATCCTTAAATAAATCTCTGCTGTTTTTTTTTCAACCACTCCCCAAGGAAGCATTAAAAAAGACACCTTCCAAACTCTGTAGGAAATCAAAGGTACACAAAATTGCTGGAGAAACTCAGCGGGTGCAGCAGCATCTATGGAGCGAAGGAAATAGGGAGGAGGAGGACCTTGAATGGGAGGAGACAGCTCGAGGGTTAAGGAAGGGGAGGAGACAGCAAGGGCAAGCAAAATTGGGAGAATTCAACGTTCATGCCATCAGGACGCAAGCTGCCCAGGCGGAATATGAGGTGCTGTTCCTCCAGTTTCCGGTGTTGCTCACACTCTGTTGCATTTCATGCGGTTGCAACGGAAAGTGCCCGGGGAGGGGGTGGTACGGGAGGGAAGGGAAGAATTGACAAGGGAGTTGCGGAGGGAGCGGTCTTTGCAGAAGGCAGACATAGGGGGAGATGGGAAGATGTGGCGAGTGGTGGGGTCACGTTGGAGGTGGCGGAAATGGTGGAGGATTATCTGTTTTCATATTTCATATTTGCTGAAATTTTGGTTGGGGAATTGTTTTGTGATTTATCAAGATAAAAATTTAAGTGCAGTGCCATAATTGGAAATGTGATCTACATTAATTAATTTTGTCATCAGTGTTCAAAATTAATTAATTAATCATCAATATTTGTACTTGTCTCAGTAAAAACTGATATTAATAAGAATTGGTGCTTCCTATACTGTTCCCCAAACATCGTGGTTGTGGCTAAGGGGATCAGGGGGTATGGAGAGAAGGCAGGTACGGGATACTGTTGGATGATCAGCCATGATCATATTGAATGGCGGTGCAAGCTCGAAGGGTCGAATGGTCTACTCCTGCACCTAATTCTATGTTTCTATGTTAGGCCAGCAAAATAACCATCATATACTTCTAACAGGTTCAGCTTGCTATAGAGCATGGACACTAAGAAAAATAATCATTGAATCAAAACGGAAAGTAATATCCTTCATACTGCTCATTACATTCCACTGCTTGCTGTAGGACTAGGGCAAGTTTAATTGAAGCATGTTCAATAAGTTTGTAATAACGGCTTGGGGAAACTTGGCAGATTAATTGGAAGAAAACTTGTTACAAGAAATCAAAATAAAGTTAGCATAAAATGTAATGCAACATTTATTAAAGGTTTTTGCATATTGGTGAAAATGGCATTCCAAGGTGAGAGCCAGCATGTTGGATAATCAGTCAATATCCTGTAAGTCAAGTCTGATAACTGCACTGTACCAATTGAAGGGCAGTAAATTCGTGAACTCATAGGTTATAGGAGCAGAATTAGGCCATTTATCCTATTAAGTCTACTCCGTCATTCAATCATGGCTGATCTACCCTTCCCTCTAAACCCCACTCTCAAGATCTTCTCCCCATAACACCTGACACCCGTACTAATCAAGAATCTATCAATCTTCACCTTAAAAATATCCATTGTCTTGGCCTCCACAGCCTACCGTGGTGATGAATTCCACAGATTCACCACCCTCTGACTAAAGCAATTCCCCCTCATCTCCTTCCTAAAGGAACATCCTTTTATTCTGAGGCTATGGCCTCTGGTCTTAGACTCTCCCACTAGTGGAAACATCTTTTCCACAACCACTCTATCCAGACCTTTCACTATTCGGATCCCCCTCATCCTTTTAAACTCCAGCGAGTACAGGCCCTGTACCGTCATAGGCTCGTTTGTACACAGCTATCCACCACTCTCTGGATTTTCCTGCAGGCCTTTCATTTACAACTACTGTAATTTCTTAAATAAGTTTGATTCCTTTGCTCTTTATGATATACTCTGATGTTGACCTACAATTTTAGGCGGTGCACGCCATACGCAACACAAAGACTCTGAATAAATATGTATTACATTGCTAGTTGCACATTTGGCTCTTTCCTATGAACCAGTTGTACACTTGCACTCTTTAAATCATCAGCTGAGACCGTAGTAAAAGACAATTTGCTTATGGAACAACTGGTACATCTTCACAACCGGATCTTGATGACTTGGACCCAAGGATGGAGGGCACAATTGTAAAATAATTCAACATGTTTGTATTTTTAAACTGTGGAGAGGATGGTAAAAGACTTTACAGTCACTTGGAATAAATATAAGCGATAAGACTCAATGCAGAGAAGTGTGAGGTGACATATTTTGACAGAAGAGTAAAGAAAGTATGTGCAAAATGTGCACAAACTCTGGAAAATGGCAGTTACCAGTTAACAAAGCACGTGAAATCATGAATGTTAGAAACCAGAAGCATGGAATTCAATGTCTCTCACACACAAGTGTGGCTTCAATAGGAGTTCTGTCCTCAATTCAGGATTCTCGTAGTTAGAGCTACAAGTAGTCTTTGGAGAAGGTACAGGAGAGTTTTACCAGTACAGCAACAAGGTTGAGGGATTGCCACGACATAGACTGTGAACCTCTCTGGGGAAAGTCAGGAGCAGATTTACTTAAAGTGTTTTCAAGTATTTAGAGTAAATAAAGGAAAACCGATCCAGTGGCTGAAGGGTGAAGCCACAGATTTAAGGTGATTGGCAAAAGAACCAAAGGCAACATATGGAAGGAAGAAAAAATGTCTTGTGCAATAAGTGGTTAGAACTTGGAATCCCCTGTCTGACTGGTGGATGTAAGGTCAATAACAGCCTCAAAAGGGAATTAGGTAAATATTTGAGGGAGAAAATATGCTATGCTATAATGAAACCACAAAGGAGTGGACCCAACTGGAGAGGGCGATGGACTGAAGGGCCTCCTCCCCTCTCTTGCCCTAATCTTATGATACTATGAAATACATTGCTAAGTGATGCTTATAAAAGGTGTGAAGGTGTGGAATGAGTCTTTTCTTCCGTTTCATTACACACGGGGGCCAATGTTTGAATACAACAGCTAACATTTGCCAGACTCATCACAGGTTCTGCATTCTCAGCCAGTTCCTCCGAGGAATGCAGAGGAGAACCAACTTGTTCAATTGCACATTTAGACATGAAATTAAGATGCAGGATTGCTGGGGAGGGGAAGAATGGGATGCCTGTTGACTGGTATATTCCCTGATTTTAGTACATTTACCAACCTTGAGGAGCAATTAAGACAATGGGGTAAAGTTTAAACAGCAATTTGCTCAGAATTTTGAACTAATGGAACTCCCCAATAGAGATTTCTATTCCTGGCACAGCCCATGCTGGACTCCTGGTTGCATTACAAGGATGTTTTTGCATGGGCACAGTGATGAAATATCAGTCAAGTAGCTCCATGAGGATAATTGGCAGATGTTCAAGAGCACTTTCATGTGAAAATATGAGATAGTTCACTTATTCTGTGGTCTTTGAAGTCATGGTAATGTGTGGGCACGAGTTGAAGGGTTTATTTGTAGGTGAAATCCAGTGGGTGGGCTGCGTAAAAATTAGAGCTGGGAATTTGTGCCACGTTCTTGGTAATTATAATCATACCAGACATCTGTCTCTGCGTTCCGCTGTTATTTAATGTAACCAGCCTTCATTTATACACCCATTTTGTGCAAGAGTACTAATTGTGATATGTCTAGAATAGCAAGTTGCTGCAACCTGAAATTGTAAGGGATCTTGGTCACATCCCTTGAATAATTTCATTGGGAAAAAGTCCCAGTCAGTAATTGGATGCCCTAACTTTACCAGTATTGATTGGTTCCTTGATTTTCAGTACTCTTCATAAGTTAGAGGTGCAAAAGTAGGCCATTCGGACTCACAAATCTGCTCTGGAGCATGGAGTTTCCTGGGAAGTGCTGGCAGTTCAGCGTTCTGTAGATTTTCCCTTGAGATCACTGTGCAAACAGTGAACATCCTGTTGGCCTCTTGCTGCGAATCCTCAATTGCACTCTGAAGCTGGGTTCTTTGTGTGTCCAGAGGTAGACCACCCACCCTCTCCAGTTTGCCAGATTTATGTGGGAGATGTATCCACTAAACGTGCGCCAGGCTGACCTAACCTGGGCTCAATGCCCCCTCCCCTCCATTGATTGAGGGGAATTACTGCATAAGAGAGAGGAAGAGTTAGAGAACATTTCAAACGATTCATATTTCTGAATTACTTGAGTTCAACAAAATACTGAATTGTTTATTTTCTTAATTTTTTTTATTTTAATAACTTTTTTTTTAGTTTTGCAAATATTTCAAACATTCCAGCACGTTTGAAAGCTGATTTTAGCTGGGGTAGAGCTCAGCTGATGAAATATTTCTGCGTATAGTATTTGCTTTCTACAGCTGGGGAATCCATTACAGTTTAATTTCACCAGAATTAGCCAGGACTCAACTGGACCAGCTTCAGAGTGCAACTGAGGATTCGGCAGTAAGAAGCCAACAGGATGTTTGATGTTTGCACGGTGATCTCAAGGGAAAATCTGCAGAAAGCTGAACTGCCAGCACTTACCAGGAAACTCCATGCTCTAGAGCAGATTTGTGGTGCCTCTCCCCCCCTCTCTCCTCCCCCTTTTGGCAGGTAGGGACATATTGGGTTATTAAATAAAAGCATCAAAGATAATAGGGCAACAGCCAGTCAGAGGCAGCAGGTCAACCTGTTGGGAGTGACTGTCCACCTGATTCTTCAAATCCCTTCCGGTATTTACAAGGCACAAGCCAGGAATATGATGGAATATTCATCACTAGATTGGATGAGTCCAGCTCTAACACCATCCCAGGTTGCCTGGTTCGCACACAACAAAAACATTTCACTCTTACCTCGGTACATATGACAATAAACTGAACTGAGGCAGCGCAGTCTGCCTGATTGGCAAGCTGCCCACAGCCCTAGTTATTCACTCGTTCTGACACCATTACACAGTGGCTCCACTGTTGCCAGCTCTAAAACTCACTCCAGTCCTCATCTGGAGTACTCGGAGAGAACCTCTCAAACTTGTCACTTCCATTACAAAGATGGACAAGAGCGGCAGGTGCGTGGCAACACCACCGCTTGCAGGATCCCCTCAGTTGTACGTCATCCTGACGTGAAAATCTATGACATGGAAACCAGCATTTGCAGTTCCTTCCCACAAGTGGAAATCTATCTTAAGTTCTTCAGAAGCAATGGGTCTAAAAACCTGAACTCCCTCCCCAGCAGTGCTGTGGTAGTATCTTTATAGGTAGGGCCTGCAGAAGTTGAATAACATTGTTCACCATCTTTTTGATGGCAGTTAATATTGAACAATAATGCTGGCCTTGCCAATGATGCCCATACCCTGAGAAATGAAAATCTCCTGTTCCCTTACTTTTGGATCAAGAGGGAACCCAATGAAGGCATTTATTAAGCAAGAAATATTTATTGGCATAATGCAAAGAATTCCTCTACGGGAGTATAAAGACTTAAAATTCGAGCGGACCACGATTGGACAAATAGGGGAAGCAATCTCCGATGCTTTAGTGACATTTTCTAACACACTTCCTCATGCCAACCTCTTATCCATTGGCCACAACTCTTTGGACATTGACTGGTGCTTGCCAGTGTTAAGGTTATACAGCATGCAGCCACAAATGGAGGAGTTGCAAATGGAACAAAGTTGTGCAATCATTGAGCATCCTCAAATGCTGGGGACTGGGTTAATTGAAAAAAAAAAAAATTAAGATGAAATGATTGAATTTGTTTAAATTGGGTCATTGGGATCAGAATGCAGTTGCAGTACAGAGACAACATATCTTAAAGTGGTTATCTAGGAATACAAAGGTTCATGCCCATGAGCAAATGTAATGGCAGATTAAAACCCAGGCCACTACACCATTTGTTCTTGTGGTGAGAGATGGGCAACATTGTCCATTACCACATCCCCTGGCCTCGACAGCAGATTGGGAAATCAAATATACTGACCAGAAATCTATCCCTGAACTAGTTGCACCAAAATCTATCTGGACTACTAGTTGCACAAATTCTCCATCTGTAAGGGCAGTTCACAAAGGTTAGATGTCTACGTGCCACATCTTGCGATTCACCACATCACTATTAGAATCTACACATAGGAGCCATTTGCTTGGTTGAAGTTACCTCGAATATTTCAGAAAGATACAAACATATCTAAGACAAACAAGCCGACGATCAACTCTCCAAGAACCAGCAAAATAATTTCCTCCCATATCTGATTAGTACGGGTGTCAGAGGTTATGGGGTTAGGGAGAGAAATACATCAGCCATGATTGAATGGTGGAGCAGACTTGATGGGCTGATGGCCTAATTCTGCTCCTATCACATGATCTTTTGATCTATTTCTACAACATGGATGTGAAATGCACCATTTACAACAACTTTTGCAACAATTAATCATCTACCACATGGGGAGCAGATGCATGGGAAAACCACTATCTCCTTTTTCTCACCAAGTTGCAAGCCATGCTGACTCAGAAATATATCAAATTCCTTCACCGTTTAGTTTAGAGGTACAGCGCGGAAAGAGGCCCTTTGGCCCACCGGGTCCGTGCCGACCAGCGATCCCCGCACATTAATATTGTCCTACACCCACTAGGGACAATTTTTACATTTGTATTTACCAAGCCAATTAATTTACAAACCTGTACGCCTTTGGAGGGTGGGAGGAAACCAAAGATCTCGGAGAAAATCCACGCAGGTCACGGGGAGAACGTACAAACTACGTACAGACAACGCCCGTAGTCGGGATCGAACCCGCGTCTCCGGCACTGCATTCGCTGTATGGCAGCAACTCTACTGCTGCGCCACCGTGACCTTCCTTGGTTCAAGAACCTGGAACTTCCCAGCTGACGACATTTGACATACATGCACCACAGGGACAGCTACAGTTCAAGACACTTTTTTTTTCCCAAGGTTTTCCAACTTTGCCTCTAGTAATGAATGAACAATATGAAACACAGTAAATGTCTAAATTGCCATTCATGCCTGATGAACTGACGTGTTTCAAACAATCGCTTTTGCGTACTGCAGGTTTTGTTTGAAGATTTTGTTCTTGCGCGCCCAGGAATTACAGGAATATTATGCCTATAATATTTTAAAATCTTTAAATAGCACATTAATTCAAAATGGAGCCTTTAATTACTGCATCACTTCCTATTTTGAATGTATTTTTCCTGACTCTCTCATTGGATAATGTAGAAAGACAAAAGTGTAGATGCTAGTTTACAAAAGAAGACACACAATACAGGAGCAATTCATCGGGTCAGGCAGCATCTCTGGAGAATGTGAATACATGACGTTTTGTGTCAGGTCCCTTCTTCAATCATAGTGGAGGTGTGAGGGGATAGCAGAAAGCTGGAAGAGAGGAGGGGTAGGACAAAGCCTGGCAAGTTGTTACAGATGAGGTTGGTTTTTTGATAGGCATATTTTAGGTAGCATGACCATCGAGTGCTCCAATTTTAGGCAGTAGGATATTGAATTCTCCTCCCTTTTTCCTCGTAAACCCCCCTCCCCACTCCTCCCTTCCACCTACATTTCACCCGCTAGCTTCACAATGTGCAACTCTTCAATCCTTTTGTCTTATACCTTCAGTCTTTTATCCCTGGCATTTGTCCAATCATCTGCCCATCAATAAACCTCTCCTCATCTGTATCAACCTATTACCTGCCAGGCTTTGTCCTGCCTCTCCTCTCTTCCAGCTTTCTATCCCCACCCTCCCCCACAATCGGTTTGAAGGGGGAATCCCAACTTGAAAAGTCACTTATCCATGTTCTCCAGAGATGCTACCTGACCCGCTGAGTTATTCCATTACTTTCTTCTCTCTTTGGATAAGTTCTCTTAATTTTTATATTGTTTGAACAAGGTTTTTCCTAAGTGCTATCTATGTATTGGCTAAATTAATCTCTTGCTGTTTTCAACAAATGGCCTCTCACATAATGTTCTTCTAGTCTTTACTCATTGGGTTTTTTCCCCAATTACATTCCAGACATTTTGCATCCTTGGCTGCCAATGTAATTATTTTTCCCCCCATGGGATAAAGAACAGCTCAGAAGTGAAGTTCCACATTAAAGTTTAATTTGCTGCACATCTGTGCAGACTACCTAATGTAATGGACCAGTCGTTCTGTGTTGTTACCCCAATGAAAGTAGGGAGTCAGTTATCTTGGGAATTGTCAATCCATTCATGGTTTGAGGAAGCTCATTGTCCTGGCCTGAACTGACTGCAGTCACTTGGTTCTTCAAAGTGTGATTCCAACTAGTCTTGTATTTCTTCCAATGAAATACGTCATAACCTTGGCCAATTCTTATACATTGGGAACATGTGGATTCATGTGGAAGGTCATAGGTGGGCAGGACAATATTGAAAACCTACAAGGTTCTCTTTCATTAGTTTTGCTTTGCGTGGAAAATCAATTTGTTGTTTCGTATATTGGGTTTTTGAACTTGCTGTTTGTGTTTTCAGGAGGCGGAGGTACAGCAGGTACATTGAGTCAAGGTGAGATGAGTCTTGCAGAAGTACAATGTCACCTGGATAAGGAAGGAGCATCCGACCTGGTCATAGACCTCATAATGAATGCAACCAGTGACCGAGTCTTCCATGAAAGCATATTACTTGCAATTGCTCTGCTAGAAGGAGGCAACACTACAATTCAGGTAAGTACACTGGCAAATGCTGTCCTTGTAATTAAAAGCACAGCAAACTGTACCATTTGAATGTTAGGCAAAGACTTGATCTTACTTTTTGTTATTTGTGTCTTCAAATTGGAATGTAAGATGAGGAAGCAGGAGGTGCTTCCATCCACTATGTAATTCAACAAGTTCATAGCTCATTGCCTTCCTCAGCACTACTTCCCTATACTAACCCCATATTCCTTTTCTGGAATATACTTGGGGTCTAAACCTCCGCAGCACTGGTGGGTAGAGAATTCCAAAGACTACCAATCTGAGATCAAGCTTCTTCTCATCTCAATCTTAAATGGTTGACCCCCTACATGGAGACTAGTCCCTGTTTCTAAGCAGCTCAGCCTGTCTAGTCCCATAAGAATTGTATATGTTTCAATGAGATGGCTCCTTATTACTTCTGAAAACTCTCAGCTTAATCTCTCCCCTAAGGATATTCTCACAAGCCTCTCCATTCCAGGAATCAACCTGGTGAATCTTTCACAACTGCCTCCTTTAGGTAAGATGATCAGACTTCCTGAGCACAAATTTCAGGTGCCATAAATATAGCTTTCCGAGGCACTTTAAATCCATTGCTCCTCCTTGCCATTTATTCTGTATGTTCTGAGATCTCTATACATGGCTCTTGACCATCTCCAGATTTTCATCATTCTCATGACTACCTAAATCCAAAGAATTAGAATTACCTCCCTCAATCTCTAACCCTCATTAATTATCCATAAAAAAATAGACAAATGAGTGATTAATTGTTGAACTTTGTTTGATCTTGCTCCTTTGAAATGTCTTGCAATCTTTTATCATGTACATGTACAGCACATGTACAAGTTGTTAATATTTATTGATGCTTGCATAATTTCTAATTTTGTGTTGGCAATTTACTTTTTTGCTTTGGGATAACATTAATTCCAGTTTGAAATTCTATTTTGTAATGTGCAATTTGAATAGCAAAGAGTTGGGTATTGTTGGATGGCAGAGAAAGATTGGGAGTAGGAGGGTTGGAGAGAATGGCTCACACTAGAATGCAGTGTTGGAACGAAGTTCGGCAGCTGTAAAGGAAGCACTGACTAAATTACATCCACTGCTATTTTTAAAATGAGTTGCTGGAGAAACCCTAGTGTATTGCAAAACTAAGTCAAGCTTACAAATGATCTCTGTGACAAGTCCACAAACCTCCAGTGATGACATTGGTTTTCTGTGTGGGTTGGAAATGGTGCAAAGCCAGTCTTAGTGAAATTCCAATAATCATTTCACAATTTCAGTGGCAATGCAGAATTCACGATTACTGGTTTGGTTTCAATGCAATTTTTTTTTTTTCAATATTATGTGTTTCATCCAAACTCTTTCCCCTTCCCCTCCCATGGATCCCCTGGTATTTATTTCTTAATTTCTCTGCTCCTGCTTTGCTAGGCCACAGTGTCTGAGAAAGATGGGCAGGTGTCAGGTTAATGGCTCTGCCTCATTTAATAGCTGTTGCACAGGACAGAAGAGTGAACCACAGAACAATATTGCGATACCTTCCCACTCGGGTCACAGGTGTTTCAAGCCATTTAGAATAACACTTAAAACAAGTTGTGCTGATCCAACGAGTTACTAGGGTTTGCCTTTTAAGAACTGCGTGGTGTGAATGGGATGCAACCAAGCATGCAAACTTTAGAAATGCCTGGCTGGTGATATTATAATTGAAGCTGCAAATGTTGCCCCTCCCTGCAAAGGTTGGTGACTCCTGCAATTCCTGTAAACTCTTGGGAACTTTGCAGCCAAAGAAGTAATGGGGAAAAATAAGAACATTTGATTTAATTTAAGTTGATGCAATTTTCATTCTAAGTTTTTAAAGAATTGTACAAAATTGGTGACTGACATCTTGTTTCCGGGACTAATGTTTGAAGACCAATTAGTTTCCTCATTGCTCCTTGAACACAACTTTGCACCAGCAATTGAACAAAATTAAATTGTATTTCCACATGCCTGGTTCAGCACAAAGGGGACTTTCTCTCTTCCTCATTACTCCCGCATTCAAAGTCCTTGCTTGACGTGCTTACTTCCTGCAGACAGCACATCAGCCAGCATTTATTGCCTTGTTTGCCCAACTAACTGTATGACAGAAGTATAAGACAAAATGGACCTCTAACCTGGAATGGACCAGGATGTTCTAGAGGTCAGTCTGTCAATCTACCTTGTGTGCAAACACCAAGCTTGAATAGCTTGGTTTGTATTGTGTTAATTGTGGGAAATCAGTGGTATAAGTTCACCTTGCACTGCTCCGGAATATACAGAGTTATTGAAAGATGGCTTCATCTTCATTTTTATCCGATCAATAAACCATTCCCAAGCTTTTCCCTGCTTTCATAACATTGAAATCCACAGTGGATTCCTGAACTTTGCCACGGCTTATGGGATAACTGTAAGCATGCTCTGATTCCCAGTTCAGTGTAATGTAGAGATGCAGAATTAACTTTATTAGCTGTCTATTCAAACCAAAGTAATGGAGGAAGTCAGTGGGTCAGGCGGCATCTGTGGAGAGAATTGGACAGGCGACATTTTGGGTCAGGATGCTTCTTCAGAATAATAGAGTAACGGGGAGAAAGCTGGAGAAGCTCTCTTCTTTTTCTTCTTATTCAAAACCTGGCAAGTGAAATGTGGAAGATAGACACAAAATGCTGTAGTAACACAGTGGGCCAGGCAACATCTCTGGAGTAGAATGGGGGACGTTTCGGGTCGAGATCCTTCTTCAGACTGATGTCGGGGGAAGTGATATGTAGGTACAGATTGGGGGGGGGAGGGGGGGTGGCAGATGGGTGGAGGAAGTGACAGAGGTTTGAGGTGAAAAGAAGCCAAAAAGGTGTCAGACAGGAGAGATGAGGAGTAAAATGTAAAGCCAAAAAGTGGGAAATGAATGGAGAGGAAAGGGAAAGAAGTGGGATAAAGGGAACATAGGGACTGAGATGAGCCTATAGGGGAGGGGGATGGTGCATTGTGGCTGAGGTGGGTGGGAGAATGTGGGGATGTGTGTGTACACTAGGGTAGGATATGACAGTGGGGGGTAGACGGGGGTTTTACTTGAAAGCAGGAATTTCAGTGTTCATGTTGGTTTCAAAGCTACCCAAGCCAAATATAAGAAGCTGTTCCTCATGTTTGAGGCCTCACTGGCAACAGAGGAGGCCAAGAACTGAAAGGTCATTATGGGAATGGGAATGAGAGTTAAAATGATTAGCATCCGGATCATCCGGCAGGCCTTGGCAGACTGAGCGCAAATGGTTGGCAAGAGGTCGCATGGTCTATGCATGTCTCACTGGTGTAAATGAGACCACATAGAGAATATCGATTGCAGAAGACAAGGTTTGAGGGGGTGCCCATAAACCTCTGCTTCACTTGCTACTGGAGTTCCTGGATGGAAATGATAGAGGAGATTTAAGAACAGGTGTTGCATCTCCTGTGGTTGCAGGGGACGGTACCTGGGGAGGGGGCAGCTTGGATGAGAAGGGATGAGTGAGCTAAGGAGTTGCTTGAAGGAGTGTTCTGTATGGAAAGTATAAGGTGGTGGGGATGGAAGGATGTGATTGGTGGCGGGATGTCATGGAAGGTGGTGGAAATGTCATGGAGCGACGTGTTGGATGCAGGGGCTGCGGGGTGAAAGATCAGGACCAGGAGAATTCTATTCTTGTTCCATCTGCGGCTAAGGGAAGCAAGAGCACACCGAGGAGACATGGATGAGGACTCTTTATACAACCACAGGGGAAAACCATGTTGACTGAAGAAAGAGGACATCTTGGATGTCCTAGAATGGAAAGCCTCATCTTGGGATCAGATGCTGCAGAGATAGACAGATTGAGAGTGAGGGATTGTGTCCTTGCTAGAGGCAGGGTGGGAGGAGGAGTATTCGTGCTAGCTGTGTGAGATTTTCACATAATTGATCAAACTGAAGATCTCCACCAAAGTAGAGGTAGTCATCTGGGACAGTCCTTGTGATTAAGGACCTGTCCAACCTCGGCGATTTTTTAGGCAACTACAGGCGACTAGATTGTCGCCACATGTTCGCCGGTAGTTGCCGGGAGTAGTCTCCTCAGTCGCGCAAAATGTCGTAGCCTCTTTCTGGTCACCACTAGATTTTCAATGCTGAAAATTTTTCGGCAACAGTGGGTTTGACGCCAATGAGCATATCTTGACTTCTCCTGACGTAGGTGCTGTCGTAGATTGTTGCCAGGATGACGTGGGTTGTCGCCAGTTTTGCGGCGACCTGCTACGACTATGACAGTCTCCGGCAGTTGCCTAAAAAATAGCCAAGTGGAACAGGCCCATTTCTTGCAGTTTTGCTGGTTCTGAGGTAATTGATGTAGCCAATGTGGGAATGGCAGTGTAAAGACTCGGCAGATGCATGGAAACATTGTTACCTCAAAGTTGATCTTGCATTGCCCAAGGTCACATGTTTGGATATGCTTCGTCATTCTTGCTCAGTCAAAGTTCTGGGTCTCTCTAACTGACCGCATAATAAATCCAAGCAGAATTTCAAGAGGACAGGTCAGTACCACCTCTTGAGGATAGCTCGGAGTGGAGAACACATGCCAGCGTTTGCTTAAGTGCTCACACCCAGAAATGTTCCTCGTTAAATTATGCCACTGTAAATTATGGGCCACTCAGAGGACTAGGGTGTACTTAACAATGGTTTCTATGTGTTCTTCCTGGTTCAAGATGTCCCCTCTGTGAGCAAAATAAATACTGCATCATTCAGTTGGTGGTATAAAATCGTAATTCCCTAATCTTATGTTTGACACTGTTCTTACCTCTTAGAAAACATGACAGTGCACAATGGTGCCACCTTTTAGTGAGGCAAATGCCTGCAGGAGAAAGGCATTCAAATATATATATATATATATATATATATATATATATATATCAACAAGATGTAGAATATGATCATAAACAAATTTTTTTGTGCAACTAGTACACTAGATATTTTATGGTACTTTACTGAGTGAAGAATAACCCATTAAGCTCACCCTGCTTGTTGCCTGAAGGAAACTATCTGCTACCTAGTACTTCTCAAATCTTCCTAATACTGGGAATTGCAAGAGTAAAGAAAGTTTACTTCATATGAGGTTACAGAATTTGTTTTGTTCATATTTTGATACCTCCTTAGCACGTTAACTTTTTAACTTTGGGTGTGCATTCATCCAATAGTGCTGTTAATGCTAAAGAAACATCAGCCAAAAGAATAGTATAGTGTTCCCTGATTACTTTTTCCCTATCTTAAAAGAGGAGATTATAAATTTCTGTACTAGGTATTGTGGGGAGGATTAAAATGTTAAAAATTTGCGATACTAGAAATCTGAATTAAAAAAAACCCCAGAAGATGTTGGAAACTATGAGACGGTTGGGTAGCGTCTCTGGAAGGAAAATAGAATTAATGTTTCAGGTCAATAATCGTTGGGCAGAACTTTGAAAGGGAAGTTGCAGAGTTGTGGGGGGAATAAATAACACAAAGGTCATGTCTAGGATTGGAGCAGACCAGAGTTCTATGGGGATAGATTGTAGTTTATGGCTTTAATGGGGCCAGTTGGGGATTGACAATGTAACTAGAGTGTAAAATGCAGCCTAAAGTGTAAGGCTGTGACCCACAGTTCAATCTCTGTGAAAAGCGAGAGAGAAAACTGAGCCAATAATGCAGAAGGATGACTTGGACAAGTTAGGCTGAAGATGGACACAAAATGCTGGAGTACCTCAGCGGGTCAGGCAAAATCTCTGGATAAAAGGATTAGATGGCGTTTCTGGTCGAGATACTTCTTTAGACTGAGTGCCGGGGAGAGGGAAACTAAAGGTTATGAGAAGGTTCAGAACAAATCAGAGCCGGCACTGCTGACCAAGGAAAGGTGGAGCCCACAATGGTCCATTTTTGATAGTGGAAGAGGTGATAATGAAGGGATATTTGGATGCAAACAGTGGAACTAGCATCCATTTAAATGAATTAAGTGAACAGTGGAACTAGCTGGGGGCTGAAGAGTCTGTTTCCGTGCTGTACGGCTATCACATTTCTCTCTCTGGCCCCAGCTACAAATGGAGTGAGACACATTCTTCGTGTGATTTGAAGCAAACACCCAGTTCTAAGAGCATGCCTTGCTGTCGGCATGTTGCCACCACAAGCTGTTAATCATGTCATAGGTAATACTCAACTATTGCATCTTGGTAACAATATGCACTTTGCTCTGCCCATGTGGGTTTGTTAGCGCACCGTCCAGATCATGAGACTGACCACTTACTTTAAATTGTTATTAACTCATCGGCTAAGCAGCTCCCTCGCTCTTTAACCTCATTTAAATGGGCGGAGGACGGATTTCGTTACCTTGGCGTTTTTATCACAATACCTATATTTGATATGTTTCGCACAAACTTCCTGCCTCTGGTTGAGAAAGCTGAAAGAGACTTTGACCGCTGGTCAGTTTTACCGTTATCCCTCGCGGCCCGGATAAATCTGGTCAAGATGGTCGTCCTACCCAAATTCCTGCACCTTTTTCAGCACGTCCCTATATTTATCACTAAATTCTTTTTGATAAATTAGAAAGGAGAATATCTAAATTTTTATGGGGTTGCAAACTGGCCAGAATTCGAAAGACGGCACTACAGTCTCCTAAGAGTGACGGCGGTTTGGCACTTCCTGACTTTAGGCGATACTACTGGGCTGCTAACTTGCAAAAAATCCTGTACTGGATGAATGATGATTGCGACCACCTACCGACCTGGGTACACATGGAAAAGGCGAGTTCACATCTCCCGTTGCGGTCTGTCCTATGCTCTCAACTCCCCCTTTCTATAACATCTGCGGGTGCAGGCCCAATTGCGTCCCTCTCGCTCAAGATATGGAGTCAACTTAGGAAAAACTTTGGTTTACAAGGCCCTTCCATCTTGACCCCACGGCTTAAAAATCACATCTTTAAACCTTCAAGTACAGACTCCGCATTCAAAACCTGGCATAGTAATGGCATCAATAGTATCAAAAACCTATACAAGGATGGCATTTTTTCGTCTTTTGCGGAGCTTTCGTCCAACTATAGCCTCCCAAACTCCCACCTTTTTCGTTTTTTCCAGATTAGGGATTTTGTGAAGAAGATATTCCCCCATTTTCCAAATCGTCCCCCTGAAACCCTTAACTTGTTTCCGGACTCGGAAGAGGACTGAGTGCCCTCTATCACTGCTCTGTCTTATTGCAGCTGCTATCCCCTCCCCACTCCACCCCCCCCATTCCCCCCCCCCCCCCCCCCCCCCCCCCCCCCCCCCCCCCCTTTTTTTTTTTTTTTCCATTTTGTTTATCTTGTCGTATTTGTGTGGATGTGTACGTATGTGAGTGTTGTTTGTCCCCGTGAGGGTGGGTGGTGAGGGTGGGTAAGGGTAAGGGTTTTGAGGGTCGTTTACATACTGTTGTACAATTATGTCCTGACTATCACTGTCTGTTATCATTGTATGTATGCAAATTGCTGTTAAATTCAAAATTCAAATAAAAAGATTTAAATTAAATTAAATTGTTACTTGGCCCAAGTGTGTGTTGGATTAGCTTTTACAATGCGCGTATCCAGATAGCATCAACGATATGGTTCAGTTCTCAGAATCTTGGCCATGAAAATGCATGGCTCAGTTAGCATAGTTTTTTTTAACATCACGATCTTTGTACATTCTTGCAATTAGGTTTTGACGCCCTTGAATCCTGAGAGGGGAAAAAGTATCCCTTAAATTGAGGCACTGGCAGTGCCGAGTGAAGTATTAGATGAATCGTCTCAACCTTGGCAAAATGAAATGCATGGAGTGAAATGTTGACACGTAGGTTATGTTGGTTTCCACATGTATTATTTGCAAGGTGTGATTGTCTGACTGTCCTGTGCCATGTTGCTGGCTGATTAAAGATTCAGTGGTCACCAATCAGCTGTTTTTTATGAAACTTGGCTTGATAATTGCCACTCTTACGGAATAAATAACTATGGGTTATTTATTCCGTAAAGCCGTTTCTTTAAAAAGGGAGATCTGACTGGAAGAGTAGTTTTAACAAGCAAGGACTTGCCTAACATTTTTTTCTATTTTTACTTGGGGACAGGGGGTGGTTATTGTTTCGAGCTTATGGTATAAAGTGACAAGTAGTGACATGAGCCAAGTTGCGAATGACTGGTGAGCAACTTTCTGATTTGTATGGGTTTGATTTTCACAAAAGCCCTGTGAGCAATGCAGTGAAGAGAATGAGATCTGCACAGTGCCAAGGCAGTGTTTGGACGAAAGCGAACTGTTAGCCCTGGGAACAGTCTCAAATGAAGGAAAGACCTCTTGGGATTGGCTACACAGACTTGGCTGAGAGCGTGGCCAGATTAAATTTATCCCCATGAACCTTCTCTGCTGCACAGCCTTCTCGTACGTTGGTCACATTAAATCCTAAAAACCGTGGAAACCTGAAGCCCTTACGTAACAGCCTTTCAGACTTTCACATGCTTAACAGGAGGGCTTTGGTCAGATGATCTCCAAATATGGGAATCAAACCTATGAACAGTTAGACAGGCTGCCGAATCTCAAAACAAGGTCATTCGCATTTCTCTCCAGCACTGAAATCAACAAAGAGATGTTATATAACTTCTATTTATATCCTGTGTTCTCACTCGCTCGGCAGCACACGAGCTTTTTAAGTAGGAGGTTTTTTAATGAGCTCTTGCATCGTCTTCACTTTTTGAAAGTGATGGGAATTGTCTTGTCGGTGGGAATGAGGGGAAAAAAAATAATGATAAATTAATTTGCGACTGATGATGATTATTGCCCGATGAGCTTCAGCATCCATACGATTTGAAGCGTTAAAGCATTCGAGGTGAAGGATGATTGATCATTACCTGCTGGGCATTCTACTAATTAGAATTATGTGAGAGGTTTCTCTTACTGTGGCTGCCAAAAGGAGACAGCTAACAATAAGTGTTCATTACAGCATTTCATTTGCAGGCTCTCCTCACTCTCTCCCCTCATATCTAGAGCACCTTGTACAAACCCATGACCATATAGGTTCTCTAGTTTCTTCTCTCATCCTAGAGACATGCATATGGTTTAATGAGCTATTGTAAACTGCCTCCGGTGTGGGTAAGCGGCTCCAGAACCAAAGTGGAATTGACTGGTTTACAAATTGCTCTGCTGGAAGACATTATGGACATGATGGGCTGAATGGCCTCTGACAGTGCTATAATAAGTAGAAGAGAGCCCTCATAATTTCATGCTGCAGGAGATTTAGACTAAGGGGTCTGGTGAGATACCGAGTATGCTTTCCATATGCACCATTGCACAATTATGAATAAATGAATTAATAAGTTTATTCGAAAAGTATGTACACATACAAGGAATTTACCTTTATGCTCGACTCGCAAGTAACAACACGACATACAGTAAACCATTAAGAATAAAATATTAAAACATTAAGAATAACACATAGTTTAAACATGAAATAAAATACCAGAGTGAAAGGAGGCTACAGACCTTTGGTTATTGAGTAGAGCTTGCGTCTCAATCTGGTCCAGTCATTGGGACTAGGAATGGTGAATTTTGTCTTTTCTATAAATCTCCACTTAGTGCTCCATTAAATGGAGACATCTTTAGCACAGAAGAACCCTGACTAATATTGTAATAAACAATATGGTGGTACGGCGGCGCTGCAGTAGATTTGCTGCCTTACGGCACCAGAGACCCAGGTTCAATCCTAACTCCAGGTGCTGTTTGTAAGGAGTTTGTACGTTCTCCCCGTGACCACAAGGGTTTTCCCCGGGTGTTCCAGCTTCCTCCCACACTCCAAACATACAGGAGTGTTGGTTAATTGGCTTCGGTAACAATTGAAAACTGTTCCTAGTGTGTAGGATAGTGCTAGTTTAATGGCGATCACTGGTCGGTGTGGACTCGGTGGGCCGAAGGGCCTATTTCTGTGCTGTGTCTCTAAACTAAACTAAACTGAACTAAATATTATTTTGCTTTACCTTTGATAAAATAAATTACATGATAAGCTAAGCTAAAAAAAATAATTGAGTTTGCTCAACAATTCGTGGTACTCAACAACTCTAACTAATGGGTGCCCATGGTGAACATCTATATTCCCACATCATTTGGGAAAACAAGAAGTCAACCTTATCTCCAGGCCTTCCATAAAAAAAATATATGTTGCGGTTGGGTTTGGATGAACAATCATTGGTATCAGGAGACCACCTCTACCTCCACCACCAAAGGCAATTGCAGATAGTTGAAAGTCCTGTCAAAGAGGACATGGCCTCTGAAATATTCCCTATGACACTTAAAGGTAAGTCTGCAGGTGATAAGACACATTTCGTACAATCGCACATGCACTGTTCTCAGTCTACTCTGTGATAAAATGGACCATTTTGGGAGCCCATGCAATGATGAACTGTTGAATCTGAGAGCAGAAAAAATCTATGCATGTGGTACATTGAAGGGATTTGCAATGTACCCTCCAATGTAGTTAGGAGATCCTATACCAAACTTAATTGATTTTGCTTTTCAATGGACTGATGACAAAACATGGACCACAATGGCATAATGAAAGAGTCGAAGAGATGCTAAATGAATAAGTTATTAATCCATGGTCCCCTTTGCCCCTTCCATTAAATACATCGTCCTCGGAGCTTATGGGACATAGAATTGCAGAAAATGACTAACTGCTTGGACTTCCATTCTTCCCAGGAAGACCCGCTCCAGAGCTCCGTAATTGTTGGAAGTAGAATTTGGATAGGGAATTTTGAAACCAGCATTAGTAGATAGAAGCATCCTTGATATGTGTAGGAAGGAACGGCAGATGCTGGTTTACACCGAAGATAGACACTGAATGCTAGAGTAACTCAGCAGGACAGGCAGCATCTCTGGAGAGAAGGGATGGATGACATTTTGGGTCGAGACCTTTCTCCAGGTAGTCTGAAGAAAGGTGTCGACCTGAAACATCACCCATTCCTTCTCATCCTTGATATGTGTTGATCTGTATAATATCAACTTGATGAAGATTGTTTTGGAGTGTAACTCCCAACTGTATCTATGCAATTGCCGAAACAAACAGTGCAAGGTCACTGAGTTATCAACAGCCAACACCATCGTGTCTAAGATTAAACCAGGGCTCTTCAGCAATGGAGTCATGTCATCAAGATACAGCAAGTCTGCTTCTTTGCACTGACTGCCACTATCAATTCCCCTCGGATGCAAACTGCCACCATTTGGAGAAAAATGAAATCCGGAAGAGACAGGAGAAGTCATTTTCTTAAATTTATCCTTGTAGCCGACCCAGATTGGAACAAAATGCACCATACAACAGTCACTTTTTCAGCACTGTGATTTCCTGTCAGGGGAGCGGCTGTTTCAGCCAGCGATTTAATCTTCCCTGTGTGGTGCGACATTCCGAATCAGTCACCCCGCCAACACCCAAAAAAGAAAACATTTTCGGCAAACAGTGCTTGAGCAGCTGTGTTGGCTGGACCGCAGCCCAGACATTTCAATCATCACTCACTAATGGTTAACTTGCGAGATGTATCGAGCACTTGAATAATGGAGGTGCTGAACTGCAGGGCATGTGAGCATAAACTTATCAGCAAGTGATAGGGGAGCGGCAGGAGTGGACTGCCTTGAACTCTGCAGCAGTAGCAGTAGCAGCAGCATTCTACAGTGCCCTCCATAATGTTTGGGACAAAGACCCATCATTTATTTATTTGCCTCTGAACTCCACAATTTGAGATTTGTAATAGAAAAAATCACATGTGATTAAAGTGCGCATTGTCAGATTTTATTGAAGGCCATTTTTATACATTTTGGTTTCACCATGTATAAATTACAGCTGTAGGGCACTATAATGTTTGGGACACAAGGCTTCACAGACATTTGTAATCGCTCAGGTGTGTTTAATTGCCTCCTTAATGCAGGTATAAGAGAGCTCTCAGCACCTAGTCCTTCCTCCAGTCTTTCCCTCACCTTTGGAGCCTGCACCGCCATCCAATATGATCATGGCTGATCATCCAACTCAGTATCCCGTACCTGCCTTCTCTCCATAACCCTGATCCCTTTAGCCACAAGGGCCGCATCTAACTCCCTCTTAAATATAGCCAATGAACTGGCCTCAACTGCCTTCTGTGGCAGAGAATTCCAGAGATTCACCACTCTCTGTGTGAAAAATGTTTTCCTCATCTCGTTCCTAGAAGATTTCCCCCTTATCCTTAAACTGTGACCCCTTGTGCTGGACTTCCCAAACATCGGGAACAATCTTCCTGCATCTAGCCTGTCCAACCCCTTAAGAATTTTGTAAGTTTCTATAAGATCCCCCCTCAATCTTCTAAATTCTAGCGTATAAACACAGCTGTAATTTCTACATGGTGAAAACAAAATGTTTAAAAATGGTCTTTATTAAAATCTGACAATGTGCACTTTAACATGTGATTTTTTTTTCTATTACAAATCTCAAATTATGGAGTACAGAGGCAAATAATTAAAGGATGGGTCTTTGTCCCGAACATTATGGAGGGTATTGTAGGATTTTCCATTGGCAGCCTCTGCTGGTTTTATACTGACACAGACACTGCAGTTTTGCAGGAGACTGGCAGAGCGCAGTAGGATATAAATTAGCCTCATTAAAACTTTCCACTCAGTGCGGCCTTCAGTTCTTGTCAAAACCAGGCTGCTTGTGAACATAGATCTCTCTACCTCTCACCCTCTGCCTCTGCCCACCTGCACCTCTCCCTCTCCACCTCTCCCTCTCCACCTCCCTCTCTACCTCTCCCTCTATACTTCTCCACCTCCCCTTCCCTCTCCATCTCCCCCTCGCTTTCCACCTCTTTCTTCTTCCCTCTCAGCTCCCTCCCTGTCTCTGCCTCTCCTCTTTCCATCTGCCCCCCCCTCTCTCTGTCTGTCTCCCTCTCTCTCTCTGTCTGCCTTCCTTCCTTCACCTCCCTCCCTCACCCCTCACTCCCTACTCCCCTCTCCCTCCCTATCCCCTTCTCCCCTGTACATCTGCCTGCCTCACCTCCCTCATCCCCCCCCCCCCCCCCCCCAAAACTCCTGATTATTGTCGAGTTGTGGCAAGTTAGTTTGAAAGGCTGTTCCACATACCCCACGAGTTTCATTCCTTAGGGACGGTGGAGCTGCTCACAAAGCACCCTTTGTACCCTTCTGCCTGCAGAAACACACACAAAGGAGACCATTCAACCCATCGCACACTGCTTTCAATGAGCTATCCAACATGTCCTACAGATCCATCACCCTCCACCCCTCAGGCTTGGTCACAATTATCTCCCCGGTGAATCTTTCCATTTTGGGAAAATCTGCAGAATACATTTGCAATTTAGCAAATGACCTGTTGAAGCAAGGGCTCAGCAAGCATTTTTCCCCCTCCTCTAACACCCCCCCCCCCCCCCCCCCCCCCACACACCCCCCCCCCCCACCCCCCCCCCCCCCCCCCCCCTAAATTAAACGATATAAATTGGAAGATTGGTGGAGGTTGATATTTGTGTGAACAAGTGAAAGAAGGCATAATAATTCTGATAAAATTGTCTTGTTTTTCTACATTGCTGGCTTCTGTGTGTAGACTGTGTTGCCATGGAAACAGGTTCTTCCAGGTTGAAATCAAACTGGGTGGCAACTTCTACCAATCACCCACGCATTGAATGCAAGGCTCTCCAAGTTTGGCTGAAACGCTTCAGGCAAGATGTCTGCTCTGGGATGAATGTAAGAAACGATTGTTTTGCCTAAGATACATCATAAAAACAGCATGAAACAATCCAGCACGTCTGTTAACGAGGTGCTGAAGTCTAATCCCATAATTATCTGCATCAGTTGTGAAGTTTTGTAACCAACAGCTGGTTAAGTGACAGATATGACCTGCTGGAATTCACAAAAAATGGTGATAAAGCTGTGGTGATGACTATGCACTGACATGTCAAGATGACAGTGAAATGTACAGGAAGTGTTGTGTACCAGAATGCAGATGAATGTCATAATGCACCTAGCAGATGTTCATTTAAATGGATTTGTATAAATTGACCATTAGAGACCAACAATAGGTAGAGTTGCTGCCTCACAACTCCAGACACCCGGGTTTGATCCTGACTACGGGTGCTGTCTTTATGGAGTTTGTACATTCTCCCCGTGACCTGCGTGTGTTTAGTCGGGGAACTCCACTTTCCTCCCACACATCATCGATGTACTGGTTTTTCACTTGATAAAATTGTAAATTGTCCCTAGTGTGTGTAGAATAATGGGGATCGCTGGTCAGTGCAGACTTGGTGGGCCGAAGAGCCTGTTTCCACGCTGTATCTCGAAACTAAAATAAACTAAAAACTTTGTGCAATAACCTACATGTACTCAGAATATGTTAGCCTAACATGGACCCTGTTAAAGAGACTCAAATGCATTTCACGATAGCGTTTACTGGCAAGGATTCAGAGCAGATATTAGGATGAGAGAAATGTTTTGATGAGTATTGTAAGGTGGAGAAAAGTTTGAAGGTGTTTCTGGGCAGTGACTCCAGGACTTGTATTTCTACGAGTGAAGAAATAGCAACACTAGGAAGTGTCGAATTTTTTCGAGACTCGGATAATCTTTTGCTTACATATGTGGTCACAGGGTGGGGGCACTTTGACGCATGTGATCTGCAAAAGGACCAACTGAAAAAAAAATATTTTCCCAAGATTTAAGAGACACTGGCAAGTATTTAGTACCCTGACAAAGAGGGTGGGGAGAGCAAACTCAAAGAGCTAGAGATCCTGAGGTTATATTGGAATGGCTAAAACTATGTTTAGTTCCAAGTTATAGGTTGTTCACCCAGTGTCTTTCAAAGGACAGCAACAATGTCCAAGATACCTTTATCATCATATCATATTATTAAAACTCTGATCTTGGGTGTGGGTGTGTTTTATCGCATCTTCGTGAAAAATCTACGCGGTAATGGTAACGTTTTTACATATTCCGTTAGAGGTTTTTCCCGTGTAGTCCAAAATCTACTTATCTGAAAAATTCATGCTTTATTTCTTGAGTTATTAATGAAAATGTTCAAAGATCTGACAAAACTTTGGATTTTAAATGGTTTTTCCAGTTAAAATCCTTTCTCAGAGCTTCCAACGCGCTTTGATACAAAGTTGCAAGACGGGAACACTCTGATCTTTTCAGCTCAATGGCATCTCACAGCAAGTGCACAATTGCAAAAATGGTGCCATTATATCTCCTGGCAGGCAGGAGGGGGAGGGTCAATTGGTATTGCAATTGGGAAGATGCTATTGGGAATTTTTTTTCAACTCCAGTGCTGAGGAGGCTCACGAACTATGATCTTTGCTGAGGAGTTCGAATCTTACGTTCAGCAACGGGTTGAGTTGGAGGACCACGCCTCCCGTGGGGGCTACGGGTAGGGGATGGGTACGTTGGGGGAGCAGATCCAACGGGTCTGCATTTGGCCTAGTTACTTCTAAAATTGACCTACTTTAGTGTTTGGAGACATAAGGAACTTCAGGTGTTGGAGTAACTCTGAGTCAGGCGGCATCTCTGGAGGACATGGATAGGCGATGTTTCCTCTGTTCATCACAAAGCTGCCATCGGAAACCACGTATTCTTCCTGTATTTGAATGTCTTAATCTTTGGCGGTCTGAAGAACGACAACCGGGGTTTCCAACAGATCTTTATTCAAAAGCTCAGTTTCCAGTATACAGGTTCTCTAGACATGTCTGGCCACAACGGTGGTCAGCGCTGAACTAACGCGCGAAAGCAAAAAACGCACGAAACAAGCAGCCCCTCCCGAGTCACGTGACCGCGGCTTCCGAACGCCGGGTTCGATTTCTGCGTACGCCAGCAGGCGCCGCTACAAATCGATCTTGTCATATCCTCTGTTCTGATGAAAGCAATCTCAGTTTATTTAGTCACCCCATGTAAATATTTGCTCTTTCTTTGCACCTTCCTCCTCCAAGACCCTGACTGCTGTCCTCATGTATGGTGCTCAGAGCCAGACTCTCAATAACCCAACAGCTAAATGTGGCTGGGTAGTTTGTGTGCTTTACTGTGATTCTCCACACATACTTGAATGGAAAACTTTGATCAACGGCCATGCCTCATGGTCTCCACTAACGCTAGTTGTGTAACACACTCAATTCTTGCAGCCATGCAGCTCCTAATATGTCACGAGAATCACTGCCCCCCCACCCCCCTTCCCTTCTGTGAGGTGTGAGCACCTATCGGAATGCAGGTGCCATCAGAAGGTCATTTCCAAATGAAGGAGCAAGAAACTGGAGATGCTGCTTTACAAAAAAAAAATACAAAGTGCTGGAGTAACTCAGCAGGTGAGGCAGCATCCCTGGAGAACCTGGATAGGTGACGTTTTGGGTCCCTACAGTCCGAAGAAGGGTCCCGACCCGAAACATCGCCTATCCATGTCCTCCAGAGGCGCTGCCTGACCCACTGAGTTTCTCCAGCACTCTGTGTTCTATTTTAGTCTTTACCTGATTATCTTGGACTCTCTTCATGGGTTCTTTCAAACCTCCTGTTTGATTGCTGTGATTTTGCGGCTTCTCTGTTTCATGAAAAGCCAATTATGTGAGTTGGTTTCTTGATTTTGGAGCCCTTGTTTTACCGGCAAGGCAACTTTCTTGTTTACACATAATCTCATCACAAGTTGACTGCTGCTGCTGCTGTGGCTTCTTGCTGCTTGGTCTGCTGGTAGGAAAAACAAATAATTGTGGTATGGAAGATTTGAGTGAGAGCATTAATGACCACTCGGAAATGCAGGGCTAATCAAAGTCGGCCAACGTGGGTTTGTCAAGGGCAAATGCTGCCTGACCAATTTGACTCAATTGATGTAATAAAGTGTAACCCAATAAAGATCCCACATGGTTCAGAAGGTTAGGGCTGAGAATGGTCTCAACCTGAAACGCCACCTGTTCCTTTTCTCCAGAGATGTTGCCTGACCTGATAAGTTACTCCAGTAACTTGTGCCTATCTAGGGATGAAGGATCCAGGGTCCATGTCACTTTACGGTGTTTTCCAAGGGCCAACAAGGCGAGTTCACAACTACTCACACACTAGACACCAAAATGCTGGAGTAACTCAGTGGGACAGGCAACATCTATAGAGAGAAGGAATGGGTAACGTTTCTGGTCGAGACCCTTCTTCAACCCGAAATGTCACCCATTCCTTCTCTTCAGAGATGCTGCCTGTCCCGCTGAGTTACTCCAGCTTATGGTGTCTATCTTTAAACCAGCATCTGCAGTTCCTTCTTACACAGTGCTTCCTTCTAATTGCTTGGAGGTCTTCCTGAATGTTCCAGTGCAGTGATTGTTGTTGTTTCTAATCTCCTATTTTAGTTGAGTTTATTATTGTCATGTGTACTGAGGTACAGTGAAAATATTCTTCTGTTGTATTCTCTCCAGTCAGATACAGGATAAAGGCTGTAACGTTTAGTGCAAGGTAAACACCAGCATTTTGTGTCTACCTTTGATTTAAACCAGCATCTGCAGTTCTTTCCTACAAATTTATTCCATAATGGGTTTGGAACAGAGTATAATGGTAAAGGTTTTTTTTTTTTTTGCATTTGGATGCCTGTGGTGTCGCCAAAAGATTGCTGAGGGACCTTTAATGTTTGTTATGTATGTGAATTGCACCTGGATGTGGGAGGCGTGATCAGTAAATTCATGGATGCATTGTTGATAGGGGGCAAGAGAATCTTTGGCTGCAGAGAGATCGTGATGTGCTGAAAAATGGCAGATGAAGGCATGCAAAATGCATTTTTTTGAAACACTAATGAGGTTAGAAAAACACATTGTACGATGAATGGTAAGGAATTTTGGGGAATAGAGGTATCTAGGAGTATATGTCCATAGAGTTAGAGTTATACAACACAAAAACAGACCTTTTCACTCAACTGATCCACACAGGCTAAAGTATCTTCCTGAGCTAATCTCATTTGTCTGCATTTGACCCATTCTTATCCATGTTCCTTTCCAAATTGTCTTTTAAATGCTGCCTTTGTACCCCCCTCTACTGTAGATCTTTGAAGGAGACCACACAGGTAGATAAGAGGGTTGGAAAGAAGATGTATGGGTTATTGGCTTTCATTCGTCAAGGTATTGAATTCCGAAGTGGAGAGGTTCTGTTCTATCCTGATAAAATGTAAATAGTAATAGTTAGAATTTAGCTGTTCACCAAGGCATAATTAGAATATGGTAGGATTGGTGGGGATGTAGAGGAGATTCACCAGCTTGTTGCCTGAGGTGAAGCAATTCTGTAAATAGGAGAGACTGGAGAAGCTCAGTCTTTTCTCCCTGCAGCTGAGGAGGTTAAGAGGATAGACACAAAATGCTGGAGTAACTCAGCTGGACAGCCAGCATCTCTGGAGAGAAGGAATTGGTGGTGTTTCGGGTCGAGGCCCTTCTTCAGACTCTCGATTGAGGTATATAAAGTTGAAAGGGTTATAGATAGGGTAGATTGCAGGAACCTTTTCGCTGTTCCAGAGGTAGATAAAACTAAGACAGGTTTAGGATAAGGGGGAAGAGATGAAGAGGGGATATGAAGGGATCTTCATCATCTAGAGAATGTTAAGTACCTAGAATGCCTGAGAGAGTGGTTGAAGCTGGGTTGCAGACAGCATTTAAGAAATGTCTGGATGAACAAATAAATCCTCTGGCAGAGGGATTGTAGACCAAGTGTTGGGTAATGGGATTAACACAGAAGGTCCACTGATTGGCGTTGATGAGTTGTGCCAAATGTCCTGTTTGCAGGCAGTATGATTTTGTTTCTATACAAGCATCTTCCAGAGGCTCGATTTCAATTAGGTTTGCCTGGATGTATAAATTGAAGGATTACTGCACATTTTAGCAGTCTCTGTGCTTTTCATGATAGCCAGGTTGGGACTGGCCTGTAACTTTGTTTTGACTGCCCATCCATCAGGTGTTAGATTGGTCTTTATTTCCAATTAATTTTGCATGCTTTACGTTTTCCTCTTGTGCTCAGGCCCACACCTCAACTCCAAGTGATGCCCACAGGTTTTCTGGAATAAAAATAGAATGTGTTGGAAATGTATGTCAGGTCAGGCAGCATCGGCAGAAAGAAAAAGCAAGAGTTATTCTTTCACGTTGACAGTCTTCAGCACCTCGGGGGTTTCCTGGATTTGTCCTACCAATACAACAAGCATATGTTTCATTTGATGGTTATGATTTAGTTTTGTTTATAGATACAGCGTAGAAACAGGCCCTTCAGCCCACAGAGTCCGCGCCGACCATCGATCCCCGTACACTAACTCTATCCTTCGCACTAGTGACAATTTACAATTTGCAGAAGCCAATTAACCCACAAACCTGTACGCCTTTTAAGTGTTGGAAGAAACCAGAGTACCCGGAGAAAACTCCCACTGTCACATCGAGAACATACAAATCCGTGCAGACAAGCACTGCAGTCAGAATCTAACCCGGGTTTCTGGCGCTGTAAGGCAGCAACTCTATGCCTGTGCCACTGTGCCACCTTTAGCCATACTATCGTCATGGTCGGTATAGCGATGTTTGGTCTCCTGGATTGCCAGCATCCAACAATTAATTTGTAACTTGTAGAAATAAATGCACACGAGATAAAAAGAGCAGAGCTCAAAAGAACATGCTTCCCCTTTATCGGAGGGCTCCTTGCAGACTTCCTGTCTCAATCCTTGTACAAATATTGCTGTAGCCCGGAGAGCAATTAGTCACATCAAGCAATCTTAAATATATTACAGCCGTAATGCAGCAATTATTCTGTTCAGCAGTTGTACTTTGGTAAATGATTGTGTGTCCTGTGAAAATTGTGTGTACTTTCAAACTGAGCGTTCAAAGACTATTTTCCAAATGTGGAATGTAATAAGAAAATGCTGGAAGCATTCAGACCAGACAGCGTCTGTGGAAGGAGTTGGGGGTCCCTTCTGCTGCCTGACCTGAGAGTTTCCAGCATTATCTGTTTCTATTTAAGATTTCCACCATCTGCAGTTTATTTGATTTTCAGTACCTGGAAGTGGTAAATAATTTTGCCTTGCACTGTGACTTACAATCGAGACGGATTGGGATGAATTATGTAGAACCTGTAGATATTGAGCTTATCACCAGGACCAAAAAATGCTGAAGTGATATAAAGAAAAACAACCCAGTTCTTTATTGAAGTGAATGTGGTGGGATGATCGTGAGTGAAGGGAAACAGGACACTGTGAATATATAAAATATATGCCTATATGGCACCTACCACAGGCTATTTCGCAAAACAAGTATGGAACTTCCCCCCCCCCCCTGTTTGCAGTTCACGATTTTGACGAAAGAGAGTAGCCGTGAATTATCGGTGGAAATCCTGATGGAGGCCTGTATAGCAAAAGAAGAAAATGTGAAAGTGAATCAGGACATCGTAACCTGAAAAGTGAATCAGGACATCGTAACCTTCAAAATCTAATGCATCGGATGTTGCACCCTGGATAAAGACAGTAATCAGGGCATTAAAAGCCACTTCAATCATTGGTACCCTGCATCAAACATTGTGAAAATGTCTGGAAAACGAGCCCTCTAGGACAGTGGGCACTTCATGATAGCTTGCGGAGAGAGTGTAGCTGTAACGAGAGGGTTACCAGGGTGGACCCTTGGAGATCTGTGGGCTGTTGAGGATATTGAGTAGGTCGGGGTGACTTATTGCATAAGGTCAGCACCAGGAGTGTGAACCTTCACCAAGGGTTTGGGCTGAGGAGGTTGTCTGCCTCAAGGAAGGGGAATGGTGGAGGGGGTGGTGGTTCTTAGCATGCACGGCGAGGTGGGTGGATTATCATCAGAGATCTGAGTTTGTGAATCTTCACCACATTTCTCTTCCCACACTCTCACTGCCAATCTTAAGTGGTGCTTTGATAAGGACAGGACCTTGGATCAACAATTGGATGTGAATAAGGGACTTTATTGTGGAGATTGCAGCCTCTACCAATCACTTTGAGGGATCCCAATGTGGCGATCAGGGCCTAAGAGGTTTGGAGGACTCAGATGATTGATTCATTGACAGAGGCGAAGAGCATATATAGCTCTGAGTTTTTAAATAGATCCCAATTCTTGCAAGGTTGGTTTATAAGCTTGTTGAGTGGTTCAGGGGGTGGTGATAAGGTATGTGCATACTGGAGATGGTAAAGGATGGAATGAGTCAGAGACAATTTACAATGGTCTCTATTAGATTAGATTATTACTTTATTAATCCCCTTATTCAGGGGAAATTCAGATGTCCTTGCAGCACACTAATAAAAATACAACATAGCATTCAAGAAGTTTAACATTAAAACATAAAACATCCCCCCACAGAGGTTCCCACTGTGGGGGAAGGCACAAAGTCCAGTCCCCATCCTCTTGTCCACCCAGAGTCGGGCCTATTGAGGCCTCCACAGTCGCCGTTACGGGGCCCGATGTTCCCGGCCGTTCTCGCCAGGTGATGGTACTCCGGCGTCGGTAGAACCCTCAGCAGCTTGGGGTGCCAGGAACGGCCGCCCTCTTACCGGAGACCGCGGCCTCCAGGCCAACAGACCGCGCTGGACGAAGCTTCACACACTGGCGATCTCGGCGAAAGATCCCAGGCTCCGAGATGTAAAGTTCAGCGCCGCAGCTGACCGCTCCACAGAACCACGGCTCCACGATGTTTTTATCGGCGGTCCCAGCATACTGGAGTTCCAGCGCGGCGACCCAGGCAAGGCATCGCCCGCTCCGCGACAGCGCCCCAGCGCTGCGCCGCCGCCAAAGCCGAGGTTCTGGCCAGGTCCCCTCAGAAAACGTCGCTCCAGGACCCGCTGGTAGGTCGCGAGGACAGGTCGAAGGTGTTGCTCGGAGGAAGGCAGCCTCACCGACCAGGTAGGGACTTGAAAAGCAGTTTCCCCCTTCCCCCCCCACCACCCCCCACACATAAAAAGATTAGACCTCCAGACTACACACCTTAACGCACTAAAAATAATAAAAAAGAAGTGAAGAAAACGGACAGCTGCAGGACAGGCAGCCGTACAGGACAGCGCCTCCACCGGTTATCAGGAGCATTCAGCTGATATTCAGCTCTATATTACTCAAAGATGGATGTCCAGCGAGCGACCAATATCGTCTTTCCTAGGAAAATGCAGACTTAACTTTCTCTATAACACTCCATAAATAATTTAACCATCCTGCATGTGACTTGACTCGAAATGGTGTGGCACATAATCTTGACTTGTGCACAGAAATGGTCATTATATTTTTATAATGGGGGAAATGCAATAACCTTTGCACAGTATAATAGAACTGAAGTTCTGGGCTTACTTGTATTAATTTTATGAGTCGGCACTGTGGTGCAGATAAAATTAGAAATGTATTAAGTGGTTTTGACAATTTTAATGTGGGCAAAACTTTGGCACGTATCACATCACAATGCAGAGAGGTGTGAGATTGGCCACGGTTTAAATGAATGCTCAATCATCTTGAGGAAGCAAATGGTCCACACATGGTTACCTGAAACCACTTGCAATGATTAGCAGGTGGACAAAAATGCTGGAGAAACTCAGCGGGTGAGGCAGCATCTATGGAGCGAAGGAAATAGGCAACGTTTCGGGCCGAAACCCTTCTTCAGACTGATGTGAGGGGGGTGTTCAGGAAGAAGAAAGGAAGAGGTGGAGCCAGTGGGCTGAGGGAGAACTGAGAAGGGGAGGAGAAAGTAAGGACTACCTGAAATTAGAGATGCAAACTGCCCAAGCCCATATTTCATGAGGTGCTGCTCCTCCAATTTACGGTGGTCCTCACTCTGGCCATAGACGAGGCCCAGGACAGAAAGGTTGGATTCGGAATGGGAGGGGAAGTTGAAGTGCTGAGCCACCGGGAGATCAGGTTGGTTATTGCGAACCGAGCGGAGGTGTTCGGCGAAGTGATCGGCAAGCCCACGCTTGGTCTCACCGATGTAGAGCAGCTGACATCTAGAGCAGCGGATGTAATAGATGAGGTTGCAGGAGGTGCAGGTGAACCTCTGCCGCACCTGGAAAGACTGGTTGGGTCCTTGAATGGAGTCAAGGGGAGAGGTAAAGCGACACGTGTAGCATTTCTTGCAGTTGCAAGGGAAGGAATGATTAGCAGTTTGGACTCAATGGGAGTTAAAGCAGTCTTTTTGAGGATGCATGAGTTGTTGCTGCAATCTTTTTATTTATTAGGGTGTTCTGGATTCGAACAATGGTTTCTTAACTGTTAAATACAACCTTCCTTTTGTGATGTCATCCTTAACTCATGTCATGAATCTTGCTGCTGCTTGACAACTATTCTCGATTGTTCTAGGAGGCTGTAGCAGACCTATCTCTGTTCAATGGTTCCTTCAGAGTTAGTTGTTGATTTCAAATCTATGACCACCAGATAGTCGAAATGCATGGTCAAGAAAACATTTTGCAGCCAATTTAGTTCATCAAATTTAAAGTTCCTAAGGTTTTCATTGAGTTCTTCGTTGTTGAATACTTGCTGAGCAAACCCCTACTTCATGTGGATTTTCTTTTGTTTCTCACTGGGCAAGACGTGGAATAGAATTTGCAAGAACACAAGAAAACTGGAGCAAGAGTAGACCACCTGACCCTTCAAGCTTACCTGCTGCTCAGTCTGATCATTGCAGATCTGCATCAGCCTCCCTGCTCCTTCTCTATGTCAGATCTCCATAGCCCTCAATTGCCAAATATTTCCAAAAATTCATCTGCCTCCACTTTAAATACCTGCAAAGATCTAATCTCCATAACTTTCTGAGGTAGAGAATTCCAGGCATGAAAAAAAGATTTGTTCCTCAGTTTTACATGATCAGCTTCTTGAAACTGTCCCTTCTTTGCAGTTCTCCTACTCATGGAAACATCTCAACATCTACGCTGTCATGACCCCTTTACAATTTTGCATGTCCCAAGAAAATCACCACTTGTTCTTCTAAACTCTAAATAATATTCGTCCAACCTTTTTGGTTTCTCTTGACAGGGCAAGCCCCCCCCCCCCCCCCCCCCCCCCCTCCTCCTGATGGTACTGTAAAAGATATGGTAGTGTGGTACACCAGAATGGGCCATGAGCAGGAATACTTAGATTAGGGAGACTTCACCTTGAATGAGAAGGGATGAGTGAAGCAAAAACCGACGCGTTCACAGGGGGAATGTACAAACTCCGTACAGACAGCACACATAGTCATGATAGAACCTGGGTCCCTGGCACTGAATGGCAACATCTCTACTGCTGCGCAACCTTGCAGCCCAGATCTCGAGGAGGCACAGTGATACCTACCTTTCACTTTTGCCTCAAACGTCAGCTGTCTCAGCCTTGTTCTGTTCACTTGGTCCTTGTCCTGAAAAAGAGGTGTTGGCGGTCTCAGGCTTATCCAGTCTTTGACTGTGTGCGGGCGTAGACTCACATTTTCTGTGGGCAGATGAGGAGGCACTGCCAATCTCAGGCTTGTCTCAGCTGCTCAGTCATGACCTGAAATCAGGTGCTGGCTGTCCAGGGCTTGTCCCAGCAACTCAGCCTTGATCTCATAGAAGAGGCGTTGGTGGGCTCAGGTTTGTCCTGGTGGCTCAGTCTTCCTAGCCTGCAAAAGGGGAATAGGGAGGCATCCACTTTCTCCAGTGAACCAGGTAAGTTTAAGGGAGCACAGGAGCTAGAGGTCGGGTGAGTGGGAAGGGAAACTTGGGAACTAGAGATCCAGTGAATGTGAAGGGAGCATGTCAAATCATTGGGATTTTAAAATTGCCAGATCGTGGATTATCAAATTTTCACTGCAGTTGTTCTGATGCATTTGCAGCTAAGGAAAACAAGTGAGACATTTAAACCAAAAAGGAATGTTGAAGGCCAAATTTGCCCATCAAATGAGTTTGATCATGAGTGTGTCGAGATTTTCTTCTGTTGAATTTTGAGTCTGGGCGGTCTCTGGCTTTATATTGAGAGGTGGAAATTATATTGAGAGGTGGAGTATATTGAGAGGTGGAAATTATCTTTGGTGTTAAGAAAAAAACCTGATGTTTCTTGTTACCATGAAGAGACATATAGATGTTTCAGACCAGAACAACCGGTTAAACGGTTAAACCCCCTTTTCACGGTGCGACTTGACGCAAGAGGTAACCAGAGTTTGACATCGTGGGAACCTCGTGCGGTAACAGTACGGCATTCGTGGACCACCGTGGCGCTAACGGCAGGTAATCGTGTAACTTGGGTACTCGGGAGAAAATTCAAACATGTTTGAATTTGTCCAAGAGTGACTTGTACACTTGTGGTTGAGCATTGCAACATTTTATGAACGTAGTGGCCAGTGCGATATCCGTAGTAACTCTTGCGGTTACCGTGGGAACTCCTGCGAACGGTGAACCCGGAAGTTGGATAGAGTGAATCCAGCCAGTTTGCTATTTACATACAAATCTAATAAAACTAGCTAACAAGCATTTCATTAATGTCAGTGTGTCTCTTTTTGTCTGAAAGCAGTTTCTAACTGGAGGAACTCCGCGGGCCAGGCAGCATCTACGGAGGGAAATTGACAGGCGAGCCTTTCCTCAGGCTGCCTTATCTCTCTACCCCCCCCCCCCCCCCCAACTCCCACCCACACAAATGCTGGAGAAACTCAGCGGGTGCAGCAGCATCTATGGAACAAAGGAAATAGGCAACGTTTCGGCCCGAAAAGTTGCTTATTTCTTGTGTATGTTTCGGAAGGAACAGCAGATGCCGGCTTAAAGAGAATGAGTTCGACGGCAGGCAGCATCTTTGGGGAGAAGGAATGGGTGACATTTCGGGTCGAGACCCTTCTGATATGCTGCTTGTCCCGCTGAGCTACATGTTGTGTCTATCTTCGTTTTAATCCAGCATCTGCAGTTCCTTCCTGGCCGAACCCGATTGAAAGATGAGAGGCTGGGCGATAGAAATCATTAAATGAATTAAATAACTAGATACCTGTCTAATCGTATCTACAGGATTGGACAGGCTAGATGGAGGAAGAATGTTCCCGATGTTGGGGGAGTCCAGAACCAGGGTCCCAGTTTTACAGTCTACCGTGGGAACTATTTAATTACAGCGGGAAACCTTCAGTTTCCCAGGGGGTCGGGACGGGACTGGAGTTGGGAGGGAAATGTGGGGGAGTCGAGGGAGAGGAGGGGGAGACAGATGGGGGTGTCTTCATTTACTGGCGGTGGGTGTCTGTCACTGAAACAGGCAGGTAAGATTTCGCATCCACCTTGTGTGTGCCTCTCTCTCTCTCCCTCCCTCCCTCTCACACAGACATGAATGGAGGAACTCCGCGGGCCAGGCAGCATTTACGGAGGGAAATGGACAGGCGACCCATTCTTCAGGCTGCCTTATGTCTCTCTCCCCCCCCCAACTCCCACCCACCCACACACGCGAATGCTGGAGAAACTCCGCGGGTGCAGCAGCATCTATGGAGCGAAGGAAATAGACAGCCTGAAGAATGGGTCGCCTGTCCATTTCCCTCCGTAGATGCTGCCTGGCCCGCGGAGTTCATCCATTCATGCCTGTGTGAGAGAGAGAGAGAGAGAGAGAGAGAGAGAGAGAGAGAGAGAGAGAGAGAGAGAGAGAGACAGTCACAGACAGTCCTTTGAAGATAGACACCAGTTGCTTGGAGCAACTCAGCGGGACAGGCAGCATCTCTGGAGAGAAGGAACGGGTGGCGTTTCGGGTCGAGAGCCTTCTTCAGACTGAAAGTTTCACCTCTCAGTAGATCATAAAATAACACAATAATCACGGTCAATGTGAGATACAGTGTTTATTCATATTTGACAAAATAAAAAGACGACTTCTTGCACATATTGAGAGAAGGTGCATCACACCAAACAACATTTGTCTAAAAAAACACAGATTATTCTTCAGCTCATTAAAGAGCTCGGGTGAAAAAAACGAATATAGTGTGTGACAACAAAGTAACATCATTTGTGCCACATGATTAACTACACTACAGTCCACGATGTTCATTCGGGAAAGATCGGGAGACGGACAAGTCACTCGCACAAATGACAGAATTGCCGAGTACCGTGGGAACTCTTTACTCTACCCCCGTTATATCGTGTGATATCGTGCTAGAACACGACCACTCCACTCTGGCTACATCTTGCGTCAAGTCGCCCCGTGAAAACGAGCCATTAATAAGATTGGCATTGATGGTTTTCTTGTCCCACTGCAGGAGAAAGTATCGTATTTTGTATTGAGAGAACAGTTGCAGCAAAATCCTGGAATATGAAGGGTAACAGCCGAACGACATTACCAGCAACAAAAGACTTGGTCATAGAATCATTGACCCAAGAAGCACATCTAGAGATGTTTAAGAGTCAAAGAAACCAAGCTGCTGAGTTTCTTTGACTCTTAAAAGAAAATTTGGCAATGACTGTGATGTTCACCTTTAGTGCATAGCAAGTGGAATTGAAAAGCAGCCCTTCCTTTCATGCTGCTGCTGAAGACCAATTTGAATAAAATAATATTTTTCTTATCCCGCTAGGGGAGAAAGTTGCTTATTTTGTGTTGAGAAAACACTGATGATAGTTGCACCAAAATCCTGCAAAGTGAAGGGTAACAGCCAAAAGGCACCACCAGCAACAAAAGACTTGGTCATAGAGTCATTGAGCAAGAAGCACGTCTAGTCAGCGCGCTGTAGGAAGGATGTGAATGTGCTGGGGAGAGTGCAGAGATGATCGACTGGGACTTTACCTGGTTTGGGAGACTTTATTTCTGGGGAGGGATTAGATAGGCTGGGCTTGTTTTCCCTGAAGCCAAGATTTCTTCCAGTGTCCCAGTGACAATGGGGGAAAATCCACACAGACAGGGCCAGAAATAGGATTTGAACCCAGGTCTCTGGAGCTTTAAGTAGCAGCTCCTCTTTAAGTAGCAGCTCGCTGTGCAAGGTCTTTATAATGAACTGAGGAAGTGAAAACTGGGCAGAGTAGGCAAGAGCCCTATGCTAACACTCATCAGCAGCCAGAATGTAAATACAATTCTTTCAGAGGAAACGAGAAAATAGCTTAGAAGCTGGTTTGCTTTAAAAAGACTGAATTCCTGGCCTATGTGAGGCTTTCAAGGCACACAAAGCATTGTGATGACTCATTTAAGGGTTCAGACACTGTTGTGAACCAGCTAATTCTGAACATGAGATGATTATAGTTGTGTGAATTAAATATTATGGAGTTAAGAAAATACTTTCACATTTTTATTAAACACGCTTGGTTCTTTAATGAATTCTGTCCAGCCAGCTCAATATATATTCACGACTAGAGTTAAAACAAGATTTTAAAACTTTCTTGTGGGGATCAAGAGGCGGAGGCTGGTAATTAATTTAGTTCACTGCCTCCAACGTTTGACTGATTTCTGTGCTCCTAGTAATCATGGTTCATCAGTGGTCAAGGATAGCCTTCTCTGCAGTCTGTTCCCATCTGTAACACTCCACATTTGTGGGCGGCACAGTGGCGCATCGCTAGAGGTGCTGCCTTACAGCGCTGGGCACTCGGATAAGATCCTGAACACGGGTGCTGTCTGCACATAATTTGCATATTCTCCCCGTGATCTGTGTGAGTTTTCTCCGGTTGCTCCGGTTTCGTCCCGCACTCCAAAGACGTACAGGTTTGTAGGTTAATTGGCTTCGGTAAAATTGTAAATTGCCCTACTCTGTGTAGGATAGTGTTAGTGTACGGGAATCGCTGGTCGGAGCGGACTTGGTGGGCCGAAAGGCCTGTTTCCGCGCTGCATCTCCAAACAAAATGAAACTAAACTAAACACCCCCAGTACAAACTCTTTGATTTACTGTCCAGCACATCCTAAACTGTGATCCCAGTTTCTCATGTTTGAAACAATGAAACGTGATTCCAATGATGTGCCATAAGGCTGAAACACACTTGCTTCAATATCTGCCTGGTTAATCATTG
Organism: Leucoraja erinaceus; assembly: GCF_028641065.1. NCBI lineage: Eukaryota > Metazoa > Chordata > Chondrichthyes > Rajiformes > Rajidae > Leucoraja > Leucoraja erinaceus. Next base: position 18,379,482 of record NC_073392.1, on the reverse strand, counting down.
TACGATTCATCATTTGCTTTATGGTTCAAGAAACTATTAACCTCTTCTTAAAAGAAATATGAAATCTAATTAAATGAAGAACTGGTTTCTGCAGTACAATGCAGCATGGTAGATATTACATGAAAAAGTGCTTTTGTTTTTGTTACTATATTTCTACACATGGGTACAAATTTTACATTGGATTTCAAATTTGAACCAAGACTTTAAATTTCATTGGATTTTTGAGAGACCAAACCCAGCAGTAATTCATTTCAACGTCGAATTTGGCAGGTTATTTTCATTTCTTTCCATTGAGTTCGAGTGGCTTTTAATGCCAGTCCATAATTTGTGTGATCTGCCCTATTGATCTACTTCAAGCCAAAGGAATTGGATAATAATGGCTGGAAAAATTAATTAATCTCTTATTTGTCAGGACTTTTTAAAGGTAGTGGCAAGGTGAACAGCATGACCTGCACAACCTCAACTATTTGTAAAGCAAATGCCAAACCTGATCATACTGTGCATCATTTCAGTGAAACGTTGCTACACGTGGAAAATCTCCAAGGGATGTGCAGTTCCACAAAACATTTATTTTTATCCCAAGTGTTAAGTGATGAGGGTGGTAGCAGGAAGCACAACATTACATTTGTTTAATAGAAACACAAAATGTTGGAATCATTCAGAAAATCAGGCACCATTTGCTTGAATCATTATTTACATGTGTATAATCTGTGCTGAAGTTCTTCACACCTTCTTGCTTCAATCTGAAATAAAAATAGCAAGAGCTTTCCCTTCTATCTCACTCTTCCCACACTCTCTACTCCAACCCCCTCATCTCACAATTGCTCGCATATCCTTGTGTCTTTTTTAAATACCAATAGCCTTCAACTGTTTGAAATTAGGTAACAGCTGAGTTTTCAAGCCTGAAAATAATTCTTATAAATTTAAAACCTAACGTTGAATTGGCATGTTCTGTGAGATTGTTCCTGATTTAAAGAACTGCTTCAGATTATGCTGGACTTGCATCAGTCTTGTTTCCGAGCAGAAGTGGTGCTTATGATTTTATGGAAATCTCAAAATATGCGATGGATAACAGCTGTCGTAGATTTTGTGAAAATGAGCATAATTATTAGCGTTCTGAACATGATGGAGTCTATGAAAGGGGGGAAATATCATGCTCAACTTTGAGGTAGATTAGTGCTGGTGAATGAAATATTTACACAGCTTCCTTCATGCCAGCACCAGGTGCCGACTTCTGCAGTCATAATACCAAGCTAATACCAAGTTTAGCTTCTTTTAGTCTATCTCCGTGTGCACTGCGCAACATACTACCTCACCAACATCTTCTTCAGAAGTATACCTAAATATGCAAGTGTAGTTCCTTCCACACCCGCTGGTGATTCATGGCTAAATGTACCTTAAACTAGGAACCTGGTTGTGAATCTCCCATTGTCTGAGTGGATTTTGATATCAGCTCCACATTGAAGCGATGTCTACATGTGGAGCAGTTTATATTTAATATTATTACCCTCAGCACAACTCCAACAATGGACACTTGGACTGGCCTTCAGCACCCCATGAGTGGCAATTGTAATTGGCGATTGAACCATCAGTCGATTAGGATGGGCTGTTCAATTCCTTCCATAAATCTCTCCAACTCTAAATTGAAACCCTAAAAACCTACCTTGTTGAATAGTGTTTAGATTAACCATCCGAATATCTCCGAGGCTTGATGTCAAATGTTATTGATAGCTCGTCTGTGAATCTCTTTGGACATTGTGTTGCGAGTGCTCCATAAGTGCATGTTGTTGTTGAATTAGTAATGCGCACCATCCTGTACACTGAAATCTGAACCCCTTGTCTCACTCGACAGCATTCGTTTTACTGCCGTTTGATGGAGGACAAGAAGTCAGAGAAATTCTTCAAGGTGTTTTATGACCGTATGAAGCTTGCACAACAAGAGATCAAAGCTACAGTGACTGTAAATACCAGTGACCTCGGTAATAAAAAGAAAGACGGTGAATCTACAGAGAGAGATGTGCCTGTACGAAGAAGAGGTGAGACCCAATCATGGAACTGGTGTACACTCCAGTGCTTTTTGACTAAGTATTCATTATAAACCTAAAACAGGAACTAATTATTCATTTTAATTATATGTGAAGCTGCTAATTTGGTGAAGGATTTTAGAAAGTAGCACTTAAATGTCTGTTTCGGGGTGCCCGTGCAGTTTGTTTATAGTGGTTCCTTTACTGCAGATGAATCAACCTTAAATGCCCTGTAGCAGATTTAAAAGCTGTTCTGGTTGTAAATAAACATATAAAATGCAAATTAGTTCAGGGAAATGAAGAAGAGCAAAATGTTCAGAGAACTGAGCAAGACCACAGTCAATAGGAAGGCATGGAAACAGATGTAGACACAAGATGTAGGAGTAACTCAGTGTGACACACGCAGCAACTCCGGAGAGAAGGAATGGGGAATGTTTTGATCGAGACCCTCCTTCAGACAGTCAGGGGAGAGGGAAACTAGAGATAGTGGAAATAGCAGGATGACTCTCTGTCCCTCCCCCATCCTATTTATCCTGCTAGTTCCACTGTTTGCATCCATATATCCTTTTGTTATCACCTCTTCCACAGCCAACATTCGACCATTATGGGCTCCACCTTTCCTTGGTTATCAGTGCCAGCTCTGACTAGTTCTGAACCTTTTCATACTTCCAGTTTCCCTCTACCCTGACATTCAGTCTGAAGAAGGGTCTCGACCCGAATCATCACCTATTCCTTTTCTGCAGAAATGCTCCCTGACCCACTGAGTTACTCCGGCATTTTGTGAAGGGGTGAATCATTGCTACAGTCCGCATTAATACTCATTGAGGCAGAAACAGGTGAAAGATATAACATTTCTGGTTGCAGTTTTGATGTAGATAGACTTTGTGTACAAAAATATGTAGCCTCCTTTTGCTCTGGTATTTTATTTAATTCACACATTTAATCAATAATGTTTTATTATTAATGGTTTATGTGTCATCCCTAACTGTCACTGTTTATTTTTAATTATTCTTTATATCTTCTTCTACGTATTTGTGCAGCACACGAACATGTTTTCAGAACTTGAAATATTGGAGAATGTAGTTGCATTGTTCATTCTATTGGCAAGAACATTGCAGAATAGATTTTTGACACAGCCTTCCCCTTTGATTACTCCTGCTCTAACACCATGATTTGACCAAGAAGATTTTATTTTCTTAATACATTAAAATTAACATCACTATTCACTTCAGTACTGCACTGAAAACCCTTGTGCTATGGAGACTGCCACCTCAAGATGAACATATAATGTTTGTGACAGATCAGCATTGCCAGAATTTTAAAAATGCATTCTTAATCAAGAAAACTGATCATCAATGCATCAAATATATATTGGAGTCCCCACAACAATGTCACAGTGTTGATTTTGGGTGTACCTGCCATACGCTCACAGTTGTTGACCAGCAGATGAACCTTGGAACCACAGTGATTAATTCAGTTGACATTCATTACCAGTGCTACAAGACTATTCTGATACTAGGTGTTAGAATGTATTATTAATTCAATTGGCCGGATTCAGTAATTGCCAAATTGGCAATGTGTCATTGAAGATTCAGTTTGCAGATCTGAAGATGGAAATCACAAACTTGAAGTAGTCTACATAGTTTTGGCAAGTCAATGCACAAGACTGAACAAGAAAGACTCTGGGTGCTGTCTGTATGGAGTTTGCACCTTCTCCCTGTGACTGCATGGTTTTGTTCGGTTCCTCCGGTTTCCATTCACACTCCACAGACATGCAGGTTTGTAGGTTAATTGGCTTCTGTAAATTGCCCTTGGTATGTAGGATAGAATGAGTGTGTAGGTGATCGCTGGTTGGTGTGGATCCGGTGGGCTAAAGGGCCTGTTTCCACGTTGTCCCTCCTAAGTAAAGTAAACTAAAGGAAACCCACAGCCACAGAGAGAACATGAAAACTCCATACAGACAGTACCTAAGGTCAGGATGGAACCGGGTGTCTGGTGCTGTGAGACAACAGCTCTACCAGCTGCACTGCTGTGCGCTCCTTAAATTCCTGCAATAATTTCTGCAGAAAATCCTCCTTATAATGGAACATGGGTGGGGGTGGGAGAGGATGGTTTCCTTTATTGCTGAGTGTCAGCTTTAACCAAGTAAGGTATTATCATTGTATGTAGTTGGAATAAAGAACTGCAGATGATGGATAATGCAAAAAGAACAAAGTGCTGGAATAACTGCCATCAGTCAGCATCTCTGGTAACACCGGGACCCTTCTTCAGACTGATTCAGTCTGCTGAGTTACTCCAGCACTTTGTGTCATTACCCATTTAAACTAGGCGCCAATGCTGCTGGTCTGCACCACCGAGCCCTTCTTAACATGTTGACGTGGCCGTGGTAGCGGCTCGTGTAGTAGAACCTGGCCGGAGACAACTCTCCTCTGGCCGCTGCCAACGACAAGATGCACTCGGTCACTCTAGTGCTCCCTCCCCTCTCACTAGCTGCTGCTGGTGGAGTAGGGTGAGGAGGTGGGGGGGGGGGGGGGGGGGGGGTGGAGAGGCCGAGCGAATGGAGCTTCTGGCAAGGGAGCGGCAGAGGATATAAAACCAAGGAAGAAGTGGCAGCTGGTGAGAGGAGGGGGAGCGTTGCCCAGCCTCCACTGCAACAACAGCGCCAACCCTCCGACCGCTTCTCCATCACAGTCGCTGCAAGCGGAGAGAAGGCGGGGCGAGCTGAGGATGGCATCGGCAGGTCAGTCCTCTATAACCAAAATCCATTAAAAGGGGTTCATTAAAACAAGGGTTTACTGTTCTCCAAATGCGACCTAACCAAAACGATTTATACAACTGCAACGTGTCTTCCTGGCTATTATACTCAATGTGTTTGTTTCTGCAATTATTTTGTTCTTGCTCTTTCAATGTGGCCGAAGAGAACTATTTCCAGCCAACTCATTGAGTCATAGCCATACAGCACAGAAACCGAACCTACAGCCTAACTCACCTATCCTGACCAAGGTGCCTACTCAGGGAGCCCCAGGTGTATGCATTTGGACCATATCTCTCTAAACCTTTCCTATCCATGGAGCTGTCCAAATGTCTTTTCATTATTGTAATTGTACCTGCCTCAATCCCTGTACCCACCATCTTTTGTGTAGGAAAACCTGCCCCCAGGTCCCCTTCAAATCTTTCCCCTCTCGACGTAAACCAGTACCCTCTAGTTTTAGACACTTTCTACCCTCTCTATACTCCTGTTGATTTTATAAACCTTTATGAGGTCACCCCTCAGCTTTCTTTGCTGCACGGAAAACAGATCCAGCTTATCCATTCTCTCTTTACAACTCGAGCCCTCCAGTTCTTGGCAACATTCTGGTGAATCTTCGTTGCTCCCTCTATAGTTTAGGCACGCCCCACTCATAGAGTGATGACCAGTCCATGGCTAATCATGTCTTTCTGGTGTTGAAATGCAGCCAAAGACCCTCCGGCACAGCTTAGCGATGAGGTACGAGAACAGCTGCTGGAGGCCTCTGCTGCCACGCGGAAAGCCTACAACACCTTCCGGAGGGAAGCTGATCCAGAGGACCACTTCCCTGGTGCAGATGGCAACCCAGCCGCAGGAGAGAAGAACAAGGACGATGGGGAGATGAGTGCCGTGATAGCCATCATGCAACCAATTCTTCGCTTCATGCAGCTGCTCTGCGAAAACCATAACCGAGACCTCCAGGTAAAACATAACCGGTCGTGAAAGCTAGATTTTGTGTTGTGTCCACTTTGCTTGTTGTGATCAAAATTGAAATCAGTACTTAAGATGAGTTTGCATTCCTGATATCTGCCACATCCCAGCTAGAACTGTGTGTGGCAATAAGGTCTCTGTTGAAAATGCTCAGTTAAGTATAGAATGGGCAGCTCTCCTTAGCTTGGTCTTTCGGTAACCAATGGGGCATAAATTACAAATGTTTCAGTATGGAGCTCTGATGGAGGCTCTTCCAAAGTTTGTTGTTAAAAACTTTTCTACATTTAACATAAATTGTGATGCAGCCAATTTACCCAAATTCATTGTGTGCGATTCTCAGCGTTGATATTGTTGTGGGTTGGCATGAAGTCTAACATCATAGGAAAATATTTCAAAGCTGATTAATTTTATAATTCGCACATAGAGGGGAAACACTATCAGCTAAAATAGACTTCAATGATATGTAGGATTTGGAGTATGTATTTTTAACTATTATTTTAAACATTTTATAATACGTATGTTGACAATTGTGCCCATATGAAACACAGCATATTCTGACTGTTCTGCAAAGCTCTGGGACTCTTTTTGCAGTTATGCATAAATATCTCATGATTTGACTGCTGCTTGCATCTTGAGGAAAGTTAGCTTTATTCATAATAAAGGAAGCATAACTCTGCACAGTTTAATTGCTGCTATTGTGTTTAGCTAAGAGCTCATTGTAGCAGGTTTTATATTTAAAGTACGTAAAATCAATTAATGATTCAAACCATTCAATTTACTGCAAGGATCCTATATAATTGCTAGTCCAACCAACTAATGGAGGTTTGATGTGTGTAGTTTTCAATTATCTTTGTTTTAACATGTTTGTAAATGTTCTTGAAATAGCTATCCAAATAGAATTGTAATCTGTTTAAGAAAACTGGGTGGGCAAATCAATTTAATATTTGGATTTGGCAAGAAGAAGTATCTGATGTTTTAACAGATTGAGAAGAATAGTTTAGTGATTATTTCAGATTAATTGGTTCAGCAGTACCTTTTCTTCACCACAAACACTTTTTATTTAAGGGTTATGCAGCAAAGAAACAGGCCCTTTGGCCCACAGTGATCATGCAGACCGTTAAGTACCTGTTTGTACTAATCTCATTTACCAGCATTTTTGGCACACAGCCCTCTACACCTTTTGCATTTCTAATCCCCCTGTGGTTATTGTGCAGGCTGCAATTTGATGGCATACATTCCTACACATGAAAGCACCCAGGTTAAATAATGCCTTTAATATAAACATTACATTGCAAGTTTATAAAATCATTTTGTTCCTGAGTTACAATGCATTTATCCAGTTATTAGTTGGTTAAAAACTGTTCCCAGAGAACTACCTAGAGAAGTCTGAAGGAGGGCCAGACCCAAAACATCGTCTGTCCATTCCCTCCACGGATGCTGCCTGATCCGCCGAGTTGCTCCACCACTTTGTTCTTTGCTCAGTATTCCAGCATCTGCAGTTTCTCTTGACTCTCTAAAACACTTTGTGGTTGGTGGTGTAAAGTAGGATGCTTTAGTGAAGTCATTGCGTCAATTTTTTGATCAAATAAGTCTGTGGTTATGATTGAAATACTAATCAATAGACACCAAAAGGTGTTAATCATCGTATTTTAGCTTGGTAACAAAATAGTAAATACAAAACAGACAAACGAAAAAAAGGAGCTTGTTTTTATATAATGTTGCAAGATCTTCCCTTTTTGAGATTTCAGATGAAGTTCATCTCTGTTTTTGGGAAAACAAATGAACCTTTTTTTATGCTGAATAAATATATTAGAAGCTAGTGATGCATAATTACAACTTTAGTTTTCTTGGATGCTTCTGGTTCAAGTAACTACTTCAGTTAATTTTGTCCCCAAAAAGTGCGGTGAAGGCACATATTGATGATAAAATTCACCTCTGCTCTCAATGCAGCCTTTGATCAATTATGGAAAAAATAATTTGAAGATCACAAATCTTGCAGTAAACACGCAGTCAAGATTTTAATTATTTTGATACATAGCAGTCTTATACCTAGGTAATAAAGAAACATCATTTGATTATTTCAACAATTGGTTCTAACTCATGCCATCACTGAAATGTCCTTATCTTTAAGACCAATAGAAAACACTCCAGGGGATATTGTCTTGCCCTTCATATGTATGCCAAAAGAATTGCCTAAATATGAATGAGGTAATAGTTTTGCAGTGGCCATCTCCATGAACTATAGCAAAATACAGTGGGTCATGTTTGTTGCTAAACCAAGGCAAAAGTGACTTGCTTACCAACTGATGTACTTTTCCTTTAGCTGTCAATTGTGGATCAAATCTGTTTGGGAATTATTTCAGGGTTCCATTCATTCAGTGCCTTTTACATCCATTTTAAGATATCCCAAAGCACTTTAGAATTAGAGAAGCGCCTTTTGAAATGTGTGAAAAATGATAACCAATTTACATACAATAGGTGTCCACAAACAGTGTGAAAATGACTCCACAAAGTGGTGGAGGATTCAGGGTGGCACTGAGAACCTCGCGTCCATTCCTTGAGAGAACACAGAAGCCCAGTGTAAACAATGGAAGGAAAACACAGTTGTGCGAACTTCCCACTCTCCTGTCCCATATTCTGGAAGAGTAGATACATAGACAATACGTGCAGCAGTAGGCCATTCGACCCTTCGAGCCAGCACCATATGTTTCCATATTGGCATCAGTCTCCTCGTGGACCCACCTAACTGAGCACAAACAAGTTATCTTTGACCGGGGATATGCCTGAGGAAAAAAAATAATACCCAGGTGATCAAATCTTTAAGTGACGAACAAAGGGTAAATTTTGGTAACACACTGAGCATAACACCTCTGTTACTCGTTCTACTATTATCGCAACCAAGAATAGGGTGGTGACGACTGGAGAGACAGTGGACAGCTCGGAAAGACGGCAACTGGGGCAGGGTGGGTTGGCAGCCCAAACTGCATCCTCTGAGAGGAGGAGACCCAAATCATGCTTCCGAAAAAAAAACATGGAAAAATACCCCCGAAAGCCGAGGGTGGGTGGGGGGGGGGGGGGGGGGGGGGGGGGGGGGGGGGGGGGGGGGGGGGGGGGGGGATGAGCACCCCATTTTGATGGATCAAAGGATAACGACTAATGGCTCTGGACAACCGACTATGAGTATCAAATGCAGATGTGGAAAGGTCTGCAAGAATGGCCGAGGCCTGAAGATTCACCAGACCCAGATGAAGTGTTTGGAGGGAGAGGGAGTGTCACATCGCACAGGTATTTTACCTGGTCAACGACGAGAAGGCCTACCGGGAGGAGGTGGCTGGTCTAGCACTCTGGTGCCAGGATAACAGCCTCCTCTTGAACATCAAAAAAACAAAGGAGCTGATCATGGACTTTAGGAGGGCACATCATTTGAGGACGTACACTCCATTGAGGATAAATGGGGATCCTGTGGATAGGGTGAACTGTTTTAAATATCTGGGAGTCCACATCTCCGAGGATATGACATGGTCATCACACGCCTCAGCACTGGTGAGTAAGGCAAGGCAGCGCCTTTACCACCTCAGGCAATTGAGGAAATTCAGAGTGTCTCCGAGGATCCTCCAGTGCTTCTACGCAGCGGCGGTGGAAAGCATCTTGTCCGGGAACATTACCATCTGGTTTGGGAATTGCTCTGCCAAGGACAAGAAGGCTCTGCAGAGAGTAGTGCGTTCGGCCGAACGAACACTATGGGAACTTCACTTGCCCCCCTGCAGGAACTATACATCAGGAGGTGCAACTCCAGAGCCAACAATATCATGAGAGACCCCTTCCACCCCTGTAACGGACTGTTCCAGCTGCTACGGTCAGGCAAACGCCTCCGTTGCCATGCGGTGAGAACGGAGAGGTTGAGAAGGAGTTTCTTCCCAGAGGCCATTCGGACTGTAAACGCCTATCTCACCAGGGACTAACTGTACTGAACGTTTTTCCTTCCATTATTTATTATGTAAAATAATATGTGTGTTATGATTGTGTTTATAGTTTGTTTGGTTGTTTGTCTTTTGCACAAAAGTCCACGAGCATTGCCACTTTCATTTCACTGCCCATCTCGTGTGTGTATGTGACAAATAAACTTGACTTGACTTGACTTGGTGAGACGCAGGAGGAGCCGTGCCCGGAAACACCCCATAGAGCCCGAAGCCTCCAAGTCCCTCAGAACAGACCTCCGTAGAAGGTTTGAGTCAAATGGCCACAGGCCTGCAGGACAGCGGTCTGGCTTCAGTTGGACGAGGACGTCGAAGATAACCAAGTATGAAGAGCTGGTCATAGACTGCCGTAAGCAGGGCTGGAAGGCAAGGTGTATGCCCATCGAGGTTGGCTGCAGAGGCTTTGCAGGGCAATCGCTAAACAAAGCCTTGAGTGCGCTCGGCATCAACGGAATGGAGAGGAGAAGAGCCATGAAGAACACCACAGAGGCAGCGGAGAAGGCCTCGAGATGGCTCTGGATCAGGATAGGAGTTCCATGGAGAGGACTGAACACATCATGGTCTGATCAACCACGGCTGGGTCGCCTGGGTGAGGGTGTCTGATGTTGAAAGACCCGAAATACCCAATGACCCCAGGATACATCACTGATGAGGTGTGCAGGAGCATCAATAGATGTATTTTTTTAATCAATTAGACTTTTGAGTCCATCTGAGAGACCAAAAGTGCATTGAAACCTACACTGCCATTCAACATGACTCTGATCTGCCACAGATCTAGACTCTTTTGTCACATTTCCCCATTGTCCTTAATTCCCTAATATTTCAAAAAATTGTCTATCTCCTCTTTAAATCCCTCTAGACTGCTCGCTTTAAAGAATGAGAAATGTAAATGTCAGGAAAGAAGCCAACACAAGCTCTGCTACTTAAAAGACCAGTTCAATGCACAAATCGATATTAGTGGTGAAAAATGGGAAAACCCCCAACAGTTTGCCGAATAAATGCAGGAACAGGACAAGAGGAAATGGCACCTGCATGAATTATAAGCGTGCAAAATGGGGGAAGTGAGAAAGGGCACAAACTGTTAATTTGCGTAAGAGGTAGAAATGGTCAATGAAAATCAGATGCTGGAATCATTCCACAGATGCTGCCAAAACAACTGAAAGAGAAACAATGAGAGTCAATGTTTCAGCGTAAAGACCAATTGTTGGAACAGGGAAGGAGCAAACAAAGTAATTTCATGCAGGCACAAGATGACAGATGCTCGAGTCTTGAGCTAAAAAAAACATGCTGCTGGAGGGATTCATCAGATCAGGCAGCATCTGCGGAGGGAAATGGACATGCGTTGTTTCAGGTCTGGACCCTTCTTCAGACAGATGGAGTAGATGGGTGAAAGCTGGTACAAATTAGGGAGTAAGGGTTGGCAAGAGCTGGCAAATGATTGTTGGGTCCAGGTAAGGAGAGGTTAATTGGCAGATGAAGCAGGTGGGGAAGAGAAGGATAGAGAAGATAAACAGGGCTGGAAGTGATGAGTAGAGAAGACAAAAGGGTGCTAATGGTGGAATCTAATCAGAAAGAAAGGTGGAAAATGAAGCATAGAACCAAAGATTGGGTTGGTGGGAAGACGGGAACTGGGACAGAGGTTGGGGTGGAGGGGTAGGGGGGGGGGATGGGGAATACAGAGAAACAAGCAAGGGTGATGAGTGGATGGAGGTGAAGGTGGACAAAGAGGAAGGAACTGGGTGATGGAGTAGGGAATGTGGAAAGAAAGGTTTTCAGTGGGGGGTGGGAGGAATTTGGGCGGTCAATGATGTTGGAATACCTGAAACTGAAGAATTATTTTCATGTTACAGATAATATACAATACAGAATGGATAAAGGGGTAGACAGTGAAGCCTTTACTCTTGTGAAGTTGCTCAGACTTGATTTGCTCTGTCAACTAGTAAAGAACCAAATTTTCACGGAGTAACAATCAGTCATTTTCCAAAAATTACTGATTCTCCACAGAAAGATGAGTGCACGGGGTTACAGAATTAGAATAATGAAATATGATGTTTTTAATGAGAACATTGTTCCAGCAGCCTGTCAAGATCATGTTCAAATATTAAAAATCCTCTCAATGTATAAAAAAATTGTCCTTGATTTAAATTCAAACATGTTAGAAATGCGTATAATATTTGAGGGATTGGGCAAGGGGGGGGGGGGGGGGGGGGGGGGGGGGAGCAAAAACCATGAACATAAGATTAGGTGAAGGCTATTAAGCGCTTCATGACTGCTCTGTCATTCAACAAGATAATTACTGTCTCTCACCTCCGGGCTATTCGCCCACGCAAGGCTCTCATCCTTCGATTCCCGTAGTATCTAGAGATCTCTGTCCAGAATAACTGTCTCCACATGGCACTTGGGTGGGCAATTCCCAAATTGCACCAGCTTCTAGATGAAGAAATGCCTAATATTCTCAACGCATAACGAGCAGACTTTATCTGTGAGTGTGACCCCTGGGCTGGGCATCCTATCCAAGGGATACATCGTCCCTGTATCTTTGCATATTGAGCTCAGTAGCAATAATGAAATACTGAAACACCACATTCACGGGCACATTAATATTGCCTATGTCCCACTTGGTTTCATCAGGAACAACCATTTCTGCAGCACATCTCCTAAAGCATACTTTAACTTAAGATAGACACAAAATGCTGGAGTAACTCAGCGGGACAGGCAGCATCTCTGGATTGAAGGAATTGGTGACGTATCGGGTCGAGACCCTTCTTCAGTCTAAAAAGGCTGCAAATAAGATCTTCCCTAAACTACTCGGCATTGGCCTTGGGATGTTCATCTGCAACTGGCTTCTGGGCTTCTTGCCCTCAGTCGGTTAGAGTTAGTCATAACAGTTCCTCCACCTTGATCCTCCACACTGGTGACCCTCAGAGTGGTGTGCAGTCCCTTGCTCTGCTCCTAATATGGTCAGAAGAATCCCAACCCAAAATGTAACCCAGCTATGCTCTCCACAGATGCTGCCTGACCTGCTGAGATACTCCAGTACTTTGGTTCATTTTTTGGCCAAGTAAAATGCCAGATCAGTCTTTAATTTCACTGATGATTCAGATTCAGATTCAACTTTAATTGTCATTGTCAGTGTACAGTACAGAGACAACGAAATGCAGTTAGCATCTCCCTGGAAGAGCGACATAGATTATGATTTCAATAAATATATCTTTTTACATGTATACAGACATAGTGTTTTTCCTGTGGGGGGGGGGGGGGGGGGAGGGGGGGGGGGGTGGGGGTGGGGGGTGGTTGGGGTGAGAGCAGTCCTTGGCGATGCTGGCAGTCGCAGACAGCGCTTTGGACAGACTCAATGTTGGGGAGTAGTGCGTGGGCAATTTCACCACCCTCTGCAGTGCTTTCCGGTCGGAGACAGAGCAGTTGCCACACCATACTGTGATACAGTTGGTAAGGATGCTATCGATGGTGCAGCGGTAGAAGTTTACCAGGATCTGAGGAGACAGATGGACCTTCTTCAGTTTCCTCAGGAAGAAGAGACGCTGGTGAGCCTTCTTGATCAGAGTTGAGGTATTGTGGATCCAAGAGAGGTCATCGGAGATGTTGACCCCCAGGAACCTGAAGCTGGAAACATGTTCCACCTCCATCCCGTTGATGTGGATGGGGGTGTGCGTGCCGCCCCTAGACTTCCTGAAGTCTACAATGAGCTCCTTGGTCTTCTTGGACAGAAATGAGACAAATTTCAGGAACCAAATCAAGAACCATGGGTCATGGTGTCAGGACAACAACCTAGTCTTTCGGCCAAACCTAGACTTGGTCTGATGAAGGGTCTCGACCCGAAACACCACATATTCCTTCTCTCCAGAGATACTCCATCTTTTTGTGTCTAACCTAGTCCTTAACATCACAAGACAACAGAGTTGGCTGTTGTCCTCAGGAAGCATGGGAGCGAATACAAAACTGTTAACATAAAGTGAGCTGCTGTAGAAATGGTCAACAGCATCGTGCCTTGACATCCATATCATCAGCATCCTGAAGCACCTGTCCCACTTTCGTGAGTTACTCACGAATTCTCCCGAGTTTTCCCCCTTGCTTCAAACTCGGAGAATGTCCGAAGTGAGTCCGTAGGAGGCCGTAGGCGTCCGTAGATATTTCGGAGCAGCTCGTAATGCCAGCCATAGGTACTCGGGGCATCAGGTAAGTCGGGACGTTTTTTCAGCATGTTGAAAAATGTCCACGAGTAGCCCCGAGTACCTATGGCAACTGCTTTGCTATTGACCATCTTAACCTGTAGAGAGTGGTGAATACAACCCAGTCCTTCACAGGCTTGTCACTTCTCTCCATCCAGTCCATCTTCATGGTGCATTGCATCAGGAAGGTTAGACATATTATCAGGGATCCCTGCCATGCTGGCCATACCGTTTTCTCCCTCCTATTTTCTGGGAGGAGATACGGAATCTAGAAATCTCTAATGTTCGGACTGAGAGTCACGCAGCACGGAAATAGGCCTTTCGACCCAACTCATCCATGCTGACAAAGATGCCCCATTCAAGCCAGTTGCATTTGTCCCTTATACTTGTCCAAATGGCTTTTAAATGTTGTTATAGTACCTGCCAGCTACTTCCCCTGGCAGCGCGTACTATATATCCACCATACTTTGTGTGAAAAAGTTGCCCTTCGGGTTCCTATTAAATCTTTCCCCTCTCACCGTAAACCAATGCTGTCAAATTCATGATTCCCCAACCCTGGGAAAAGTCTATGTGCATTCACCCTATCTCTGCCCCTCATGATTTTGTAAGATCTTCCCTCAGTCTCCTGTGTTTCATGGAATAATGTCCTAGTCTGTCCAACCTCTCCCTGTAGCTCAGGCCCTCAAATCCAGGCAGCATAGTCATAAATCTTTGCACTCTTTTCAGCTTAATGACATTTTTCCTCATGTAGGCTGACCAAAACTGAACACAATATTCCAAGTGTGGCCTCACCAGGGTCTTCTACAACTGTAACATAATGTCCTAGCTTCTATACTCAATTCCCTGACTGATGAAGCCCAGGGTGCCAAAAGCCTTCTTCACCATCTGATCTACTTGTGATGCCACTTTTAGGGAATTATGTACTTCACACTCTAGTTCACACTCCCTAGCGCCCTGCCATTCACTGGGAAGTTCCCGCCCTAGTTTGTCTTCCCAATAATGCATTAATTTGCACTTACCTGAATTAAATTCCATTTGCTTCTCCTTGGCCTGCTTGCCCAGCCATTTAAAATTCCACTATAATTCTTGATGACCATCTTCGCTGCATACAATACCACCTATTTTAATTTGGAAATAACAAGCTATTTTCTCAACTGCTTTCAGACTCCCTAACCAATCACTCTTTTAACACTCTTCTCTTAACTCCACTTCATTCCATTATTATTATGTTGTATTTTTTATATTCTTTTTTATCATTCTGTTGCTTTGCACAGGTATTATCTATTGTTGTATTTATCATTACTGTTTGTATACTCTGTACTCTGAGCTTCAAGTGAGCAAGGAATTTCATTGCAACATGCTGTTTATGACAATAAACTGATATCGGACTTTTCTGTAACATTGAAGGCACGTCATCTGAGCATGCACCAAGAATTAAGGGTTGAAAAAAAAAGTTGCGATTATCTACCTTTTTCACATAAAATTCTCGAGAGCAAATTTTAATTCAATATATTGGATATTTTAAAAATGCACAGAGCTGAAGTAACTCAGTGGGTCTGGAGTAACTCAACCGGTTAGGCAACGTCTCTGGAAGAAGTGGAAGGTGAGGTTTTGGATCGGGACTTTTGTGAATTTCCCCAAGGGCGGATTTTTGGTTTTCAAACTGTTGTATCGCAGGGTCACCTGTACTACAAGGACAATTGGCTTGTAGTTGGCCTGTCTGACAGTTCACAGTGTGAAGGCATTCTGTGTATCAGTAGACTAGTGGGGTTTTTTTTCCATTGTAACTTCCTCATCACTGATAATTATTTGACTGCTCTCCCAGACATGACCTGGAGCAAGAAAGTGAACTGAGGATGACTAAGCAACCTGTAGCCCTGGGGCAGCAATGTATATGAGGGAGTTTTTTTTAATCCAGCACTGGCATGACAAGCCTGTTACACCAGGAAATGCTAAGTCAAGATTGATGTGACGTTAATAGGCAATTTCTTTTGACATATTGACACAAGGAACTGGAGATGCTGGAATCTTGACTGCTAGTGCATCTCCGTGGGTGAGGCAGCATCTCTCGAGACCATGCGTAGGAAACGTTTCATGATGGGGCCGCCTTCAGTCAGTAGAAGGGTCCTGACCCGAGAAGCTGCTTCTCCATGGTCTGCAGAGATGCTGCCTGACCTGTTGTGTTACTCCAGCATTTTGTTTTTTTTACTAAATTGTTGTTGGATGTATATCAGCTTATGGAATCATTTAGGCATACAAACTAAATATTTAGAAATGAAAAGTAATTCAGAAATACAATGGTTATTAACTATTGGCTGGGCATTTTTAACAATAAATTCAATGGAATGTGTTTTGATCTGTAAATATTTGTTGCCTAACCAGGAATTTTGGTGAATGCTGTGCATGACCAGATGATGCTCTTCCGTGATATGCCATGAACGTAGTTAAAGATGGACAATTCATTGCTGGATCAGCCAGCAAAGCCCACATTCCTCGAATAAATAAAAATAGGATCCCTAACGGTGTGACTGTTTGAGCACTATTTAGTTTATACTTTTGATTAATATACCAGTACGCTTGAGTGGAAAGAGTCTTTGCTTTACTGTGGTTCCACTCCCAATCTTAAGATCCATCACAACTCTACCGAGGCCGTTAAGCGCGCCCCTGTAGAGAAAATGGAGAAAAAGACACCAGTTTATCACAGAAAGTTCCCACCACAATGAAGTAATGAGCATATGAAGTAACAAGTAATGATCCATGTTAGTTAACGAAAGATAAACATTAGCCAGAAATGAATGCTATAATATTCAGTTATATTATCACTTTCCCCTGCCAGAGATTTATTTTTCAAGGTGTGTACCAGTTTCTCATTTCATCGATCTGATTGTTTTTAACCCTGTGACAATCCGTCTGAAAATGGACGGAGGAATTGCAACCAAGAATTCAACAGGAGCTCTAGCTGTAACATGCAATCAAATAAGAAATTATAGAACATATTAATCACTCCTGATTTTTTTATTTTTCTTATCTCCCCTCAGAACTTCCTGCGTTGCCAGAACAACAAGACTAATTATAACCTGGTCTGTGAGACACTGCAGTTCCTGGACTGCATCTGTGGCAGCACCACTGGTGGGCTGGGCCTTTTGGGACTCTACATCAATGAAAAGAACGTGGCCCTCATCAACCAGACACTGGAAAGCTTGACTGAATATTGTCAAGGGCCCTGCCATGAGAACCAGGTATCCATTGCACTCACACCCAGATACTGCTGGAACACCGTTAATGCTGCTTTGTTTTCTTGAGAAGACTTTATTTGTTGGTGATCCAGAATTACTTGCAGTAGGTTCAGCCACGTCCGTGAGCATGCTTACACATGTGTGCAAATCCCAACAGTTTGCTGCACAGGGAGCCCTATTAACGTCATTCTCTCCATCCATAATCGTTTGAAGGGAAAAAAATTTCGATTAGATCACATGAACTGATTCATATGACAATGTTTTCAATGTTACAATCGAAGTGTCACAGCTTGGATTCTGTTCCTGGACCTCTAAAGTGGGAAATTAACCCATAGCCTCCTTTCAGTCTGAAGAAGGGTCTGGACCCGAAACATCACCCATTCCTTCTCTCCAGAGATACAGTCTGTCCCGCTGAGTTACTGCAGGTTTTTGTGTCTATCCACAGACTCCTTGGTCAGTCAAGAGTCCATTTTCCGCCATTATAATTAGTAACGAGAAGGACGGCACGGTGGTGCAGCGGTAGAGTTGCTGCCTTACAGCGCCAGAGACCCGGGTTCGAACCTGACTATGGGTGCTGTCTGTACAGAGTTTGTACGTCCTCCCCGTGACCTGCGTGGGTTTTCTCCGGGATCTCTGATTTCTTCCCACACTTCAAAGACATACAGGTTTTTTAGGTTAATTGACTTGGTATAATTGTAAATTGTCCCTAGTGTGTGTAGGATAGTGTTAGTGGACAGGGATTGCTGGTCAACATGGACTCAGTGGGCCGAAGGGCCTGTTTCTGCGTTGTATCTCTAAATTAAACTAAACTAAGACTGACTACAGCCATGCATGATTTAAATGGCTCAATCCCCTTTGCTGGGGTGTATGAAATCCTGTTACTTTCTTCGCAGGCAGCTGGTTAACAAATCTCAGGTTTCAAGTATAGGTTGTTTCAGTATTGTTTCCATAAATGGGAGCATTGGTAAAGAAATGTCTTGGTTTTCCTGAGCTGCTGTTCTCCAATTTGGAAGAGGGAGTATAATAAAATTGTTATCTTGTAATCTTTTTACACAGAACTGCATTGCCACCCATGAATCAAATGGAATAGACATCATCATTGCACTAATTCTTAATGATATCAACCCACTGGGAAAGAAGAGAATGGACCTTGTGCTAGAACTGAAGGTAAGTAGTGTGGGCTGAAAAAATGGATTAGTTAATTCTTAAATGTCTTTCCTAATGGTGTAGATATGTTATTGGGAGACCTACAAACCTAGCATTCCAATCCTCTGTTAAATTGTTTAATCTTGGGGAGGGCAGTTATTGGTCTGTAATGGATATTAATGTGGAGCACCATCGTATTGGTAGCCTTGTATTTGTCCTGTCCGGTATTTATTTCCATCGATTTCAGTGAAACTGAATACTATGCTGGGACAATAAAATGGAGGGGCAGTGGTAGAGTTGCTGCCTCACAGCGCCAGAGACACGGGTTTGATCCTGACTACGGGTGCTGTCTGTACAGAGTTTGTGCCTTCTCTCTGTTACCGCATGAGTTTTTTCCAGGTGCTCCAGTTTCCTCCCGCACTCCAAAAAGATGTTCAGAATTGTAGGTTAATTGGCTTCTGTAAATTGTCCCCAGTGTGTAGGATAATGCTAGCGTACGGGGTGATTACTGATCTGCGTGGACTTTGTGGGCCAAAGGGCCTGTTTCCACACTATATCTCTTACGTTTAAAAGTAAAGTGTAGTGTCTGAATATACCTGTTGTATTCAACGTTAAATCAGTTCCTGACTTTGCTGGTCCTCAGACTAGGAAAAGTAAATGATCACTTGGTATTTCCACACAGTCAAAGGCAGCCATTAACCATGGCCTGCCACTGAGGCTCTCAGATGGTTAGTGTGTACTGGAGATAAGGGGTGAGAAAGTAGGGGTGAGAGTCTGTAGTACATCCAAATCAGCTGTTGCTTTCAGTGGAGAAGGGAAAATATTGAGGATAAAAGGCAGTGAACCACAGATCTGATATGTGCAAAACCCTATGATCATTAAATCACCAGATAGTTAAATCCCACTGTTGGTACCATTGATTACGCCCAGCAAATGTAAAGACAGATTATTTTAGTTTGGAGATACAGAGCAGAAACAGGCTCTTCGGTCCATGCTAACCAGCGATCCGAATATACAAGCACTATTCCACACTCTAGGGACAATTTTTATTTTTTTTCCCTACGCCAATTAATCTGCAAACCTGCACATCTTTGGTGTGTGGGAGGAAACTGTAGCACCCGGGGAAAACCCATGGGCAGAACGTACAAACTCTGTCCAGACAGCACTGGTAGTCGGGATTGAACCTGGTTCTCTGGCGCTTAAGACAGCAACTCTACTGCTGAGCCACTGTGAACATTGGATGTAGCTGGCAACAGAACTGACGGCACTATTTACTAGTCTATCTTTAAATCTTTTTCAGAATCCTCTATAATCAGACTAAGCTATGTTACTTCTCCAGAACTTAGAAGATTTTCTTTTTGAAAGTTGTGTGATATGAAACCAAATATATAATTGTTTGAAATGTCAATATGTTAATTATTGTAAGTGGAGCTTTATTAGTCACTAGGTTCCCGCGTTTGCCTGTGAAAACACTAAATTAAAATCTGACAGCACAGTAGAAGTTTATTCAGCCATGGCTCTTACATTGGTCTCCACAGTGCTGTCCTTTTAATTAAAATTTTCAATCTTTGCCTGGTAACCATATTTCCTTTCTCTGAAATGTTTTTCTTTTATTCTCTCTGCTGTTATGAATTATGCTTCCTCCCCAGTTCTTCTAATCTATGTCATGACAACTCGGTAAATGAATATGCTCCAAATGTTTCCAGTATTGTAATTAGATACTCTAATTACTGACTTATGACCAGTGGAAATGCTGTGCCCTGGCTTGCGCTGTCACCAAAAAAATGAATTTGTTTTTAAATCTACTGTTTTGTCTTTAAAAAAACACGTTTCTATTATTGTCTCTCATCGCAGCTGACAACTGCTATTAGAACATAGAACAGTACAGCACAGGAACAGGTCTGCTGGGCCACAATGTCCATTCCGAACATGATGCCTAGTTAAACAAATCTCCCCTGCCTGCACATGATCCATATGCCTCCATTCCCTGCATGTCCGTGTGCCCATCTAAAATCCTCTTAAATACCACTATTTTATCTGAAGAAGGGTCTCGACTGAAGTAGGGACTCGACCCGAAACATCGTCTATTCCTTCTCTCCATGGATGCCACCTCACCGCTGAGTTTTTCCAGCTTGTTTGTCTACCTACTATTTTATCTGCCTTCACCACAACCCCTAGCAGTGTGTTACAGGCACCTACCACTCTGTGTGCAACAAAAAAAACTTGGTAAATGTAAAAATTCTCCCTAATGGGTATAAGATAGTGTTAATGTGCGGGAATCGCTGGTCGGCACGGCCCAGTGGACCTGTTTCCACGCTGTATCTCTAAACTAAAACTAAACTAAACTAAACTATCTCATTAACACACATCTCATTTAGACTTGCCCCTGTCACTTTAAAGTCTTTCACATTTCCACCCGAAGAAAAGTCCTAACTGTCCATCCTATCCATGCTTCTAATCATTTTATATTTTTATGTCAGGTCTCCCCTCATTCTCCATTTGAGAACAAAACAATCGCGTGTTTGTCCAACCTCTCCTTATAGCTAATACCCTCTAATCCAGGCAATATTCTGGTAAACTGAATATATTAATATATTGTTTTAGCAAGTGTCCCCTCATGACCTTGATAGAACGATATTGATGGTATTTTTTTAACCCCAACAAATGAAAGAAGAGGGGGAGGGAGGGGGGAATTTATTTTTTCCTACCTGGTCAGAGATGCAGTTTTCCTCCGAGCCGCATCTTCGCCTCTTTCTCACAGCCTACCACCGGGACTGGAGCGGCGTTTCCTACTGGGACCGGCCAGTGCCTCAGCTTCGGCGGTGTAGTATCAGCATGGAGCGGGTGATGACTTACCTAGGTCGCCGTGTGGTAAGTTCGGTAGCTGCTGAGACCGCCGACTTCAACATCTCGGAGCTGTGGTTGCGGAGCGTCCAGCTGCGGGGCGGCGCTGACTTTCAAACACCGTGGAGCCTGGGATCTCTCGCCGAGATCGCCAGTGTCGGAGCTCCGACCAGCGCGGCATGTGGACTTGGGGAGCCGCGGTCTCGGGTAGGAAGTGGCCATTCCAGACACTCCCAAGCCGCTGAAGAGTGTTCTCCCGATGCCGGAGCTCCATCATCCAGCGAGAGGGCCTGTAACATCGGGCCGCTGTTGCGGCGACTGTGGACGCCTTAATAGGCCCTGACCATGGGTGAACAAGGGAAAGAGGACTGGACTTTGTGCCTTCCCTCACAGTGGGAACCATTGTGGGGGGATGTTTTTATGTTTGGTGTTAAATTCTTCTTTAATGTTGTGTCTTATTTTTATTGGTGTGCTGCAAATGGCGACTCAAATTTCACTACACCAAAGGTGTACGTGACAAGAAATGTCCTTGTCCTTTGTTTTTCCTTTGTAATATTTTGACTTATCTAATAATGTTATTATTTAATATACATTTTCTTTCATTCCTCCAAAGTGGTACATTTCTTTTTTCTTGCCAGCCAGTTTAATTTGACGTCTGTCCAGTGTAGCCACTGCATTTTGTATCATTGTGCATCCATAGTAATTAACAATAATTTCTAGCTATTATGTTGCTTGTAAGTATTCAGTACATGCACCATATATCAAAATCCAGATCTCTCTTTTGAGAAAAGCTACATTCTTAACACTGAATCTTGGGCTTTATTTATTTATTTATTTTTCCATTCTATTAATGGCTCCTCTGTTTTATTAACATTTTGAAAAACATCCCATCCAAGTTAGCGTTATTCTTCCTGCTGTTCTTTATTACTTTCATTGATAACATTGGTGTGAACTGTGGCAGCAGTCAGTGAAGATGTCTCACAGCTTCAGGTAACCAGGTTTGATCCCAACCTTGGGGTGCTGTCCATCCCCCCCCCAACTACACTCTGACCTCAAGCCCTGAGCACATTGCATTCATAAATGCCTGCCATCATCATCAGTCTACAACCATAAGCAAGGCAGAGATACTAAACAGGCAATCAAAATTGCTGGGTTACTTGACATAATTTATCTGGATTTTCAAAATGAATGTCATCTATGCAGCTTTGTTACAGGAAGCAGTGAATATATACGTTGGTGATGAAATTCTCAGGTAATGCTTGCTATTTCAACTGCATCCAAGGACAACTGACGGGCCAATAATGCATGTTTCCAATATTGATGGATGCATGGAATACCAAGGATTCTCTTTAGGTTGGGATTGTCAGGAATAACATCACAGAAAGGGACAGAGATAACTGAAGAAATTATACTGACTCCTGAAAGTCTTTGGGATGTTTTTCAAAATGTTAATAAAACCGCTCAAAGTTGAGACGGGTAATTTGAGATGCTGATGAGGAACATCAAAACCATGCTGTTAGGGCTAATGGAATCAAGGGAGATGGGGAGAAAGCAGGAACGGGGTACTGATTTAGGATGATCAGCCACGATCATGTTGAATGGTGGTGCTGGCTCGAAAGGCCGAATGGTCTACTCCTGCACATATTTTCTATGTTTCATGCATGGGGAGTACACAGCTGCCCTGGTGGACAGAGCAACCATTGACCCATGCACACCATCAGCCACAATCCATCCTGTGTGTGGCCGACTGCAGTTCTCACATTGGTCTTATCATCCACCTCGACTTACCCCAGCAAGCAACGTAATAACTGCAAAATGTGTTTAACTGCAATGTAAGTGCTACGATATGAAATCACTTTGGTACAGAGTGGAAGCAAGTCCTCAAACCCAAGGGACTGCCTGAGCAGAAGAAGAACTGACAACAATGGAATGAATTTATACAGCCCCATCCTTGTGCTGTGCTGCCGGATGGAAATTAAATCTCTTTTAAGTGAAATACTTGATTTAAATTAATTTTCATAGAACTGTAACTGAGAGATTTAAGGCTATTTTGTGAAATGTCTGGAATGCTGCTGGGTAAGGTGACTATAACAGGTAGATTAACCTGTTTAAGGGACATTGAGACAGGCGGGAAATAGGATATGGCCCATGTACAGGCGGATGGGATTAATTTAGGTTGGCATCATGATCGGCATGTGGTGAGCTGAAGGCCTGTTCCTGTGTGAATGTACTGTTCTGCATTCTATTTTTTTCATGAATGGCACCTTTTATCATCTATTCATTAAGTCTCTCAATTTGACGTTAATTATTAACCCTCTAGTTTGGGTGTAATTCTGGATAATGCATTATGGGATCACCTGACTTGTTCCTTGCAGTCTGATGTTAATCTTAAAATGTCATCATTCTTGTCAGAGTGCAGCAGGCACTAGAAAAAGCAGTCATCAGGACACTGACATGGTGTGTTTTCTTTCCAACAGAATAATGCATCCAAGCTGCTGCTGGCAATTATGGAAAGTAGACATGACAGTGAAAATGCAGAAAGAATACTCTATAACATGAGGCCCAAGGAACTGGTAGGGAGATCTTTACTTTTCTTGAATATTATTTCCCGCCTCCCCCAGTACGATTGCTGATGAAGTTAATTATTCTCAAGGTGGAGGTGATAAAGAAGGCCTATCTGCAGGGAGAGGTGGAGTTTGAGGAAACAGAGGACGGTGAGGATCATGCTGCCTCACCCAGGAATGTTGGCCATAACATTTACATCCTGGCTCATCAGGTAAAATAATGACGTTAAACATGGGGTCACCAAAGGTTCGTGCGGTGGGAAAAGGATGTGTTGGTGGGAGTGGCAGGAACAACAGGATGTTGGTTAGTTTTCTCTCTCGCTGCTCAAGATTAAAAATATATATTTCTTCCACTTTTTTCTTATGTCCCAAGGCATGACTTGGGTGAAAATGAGGGGAAAATGCAGATGCTGGAAATCTGAAATAAAAGGAGAAAATACTGGAAGCATAGCAGAATTAAGAAAGAGAAATTGAGTGAAGGACCTTCAACCTCCAATGTTAATTCCAATTCTCGTTTGAGAATGACCAGTTGACTGTTTCTACAATTTTTGTTTTCATTGAAAAGCTGAAATTGATTTCTATTTTTTAGTTGAGAAAGCTATTTATTGTGCACTATATTAAATATTTGCTGTCATACAGATAAATATTTCTTTTGAATTTTCATCTGTGTAAAATGCTCATAATATCTTTCCACACATCAGACTACCCCATTTGTGTTCCCTTCCTGATATCAGGTTTGATGTGCAATTTGTCCCACACAAGGGAAGGCTTGATTTGACTTTTCTTTTGTTCACTTTTCTACAATCTTGCATCCAGCTAGAGCTAATTAAAAAAAAATAGCACCATATGCGTATCAGTAACAACGTCCACAACTGCACTGAAACCTACGGGAGCTTTCACCAAATCACCCTTAAATTACCACTCTCTTCATCTAAATTGTTGCCCTCTGCTTGCAAATGTACACATTGACTACCACCTCCATCTCTCCAATACCACAAGTAGAACCTCGTCCATTCCTCCAACATCCTCTCTTATCTCTGTGATATAACACTTGGGATGAGCTTCATTTTTTCAAAGCAAAACAATTTGAAATGCAAGCCATTTTCCCGCAACTACAACCTTTTCTGAAGTTGGTCACCAATTGGTCATCCTAGTTTTAAAAGGTGTGAAACTATCACCATGTGATGGTTTTGTCATCAGAGCCTCGAGTAAACTACAGTGGGCAAGATCACAACCCAATACACCAGGATAAACAGCACCCCAAGACATTGTTTTTATATAGAGATCTTTCATTCCCTGACTGACCTGAATCTCATGCTGATAAAACACAAGACCTTGGGAAATGCACCAATGCTTTGAGGGATGCCAATCATGAATATTCAGTGTTGCAAATAAGGTGTAGGACAGAAAGAAGCAAATATTCAACCATTGTTCGATGTTCTTTTTTAAGTTTGAAAGGACATCATCAAGTTCACCTCGGCAGCATCTTTAAAACCCAGTTACATTTACCTTACCATTGGAGAGATATGCTTCCCATATCTTAGTTTGGTTATTAGTTTAGAGATGCAGCGCGGAAACACGTCCTTCGGCCCACTGAGTCCGCACTGACCAGCGATCCCCACAGGTTAACACCATCCTACACTATGAACAATTTTTCCATTTATACCAAGCCAATAAACCTACAAACCTGTACGTCTGACTGATATTGTCCGTGTATGGACAAATCTTCCGTCTTACGGATAAAATCAACTTATGGACATTTGTAAAAATGAACCCATTTATATCACTCACTCCATACCCTGTTGCAGAATCATAATGTACCACAATGTGGCTTTCCACCTATTTACACATCATCAACAAACTTGGAAGCCTTGCGTTTCATTGCAGGTCATTGGTATAAATAATTGAAAGCCAGGAACCAATTCGAGGGACACTTTATTAGTACCATCCATCCAGCCTGAGAAGGCCCTATTTGTTCCAACTCTTTCTTTTCTTTTTGACGGCCAGTTTTCAATCCATGTTGAGATTACCTTTAATACTAAGAGCTCTTAATTTATGCACCAGCATATCGTATGGCACCAGAAGAAAACTGCTGCCACTGATTCGGGAAAAACCCCCGTTTCATTTTATTGCTTTAATATTGTCATATGTACCAAGATAGAGTGAAATATTTTGCTTGTCAATATTTGGATACTTATCTATTAATTTACTTTTAATTGCCAGTGGTATGTCTGCCTTGCTAACGTGCAGGTATATTAATCTGTGTTGCAGTAACAATTAATAAAATGGGGCTTGACCATAACATCTGTGGGGGAAAAAAGATTAAAGACTCGCATTGGTAAGATTAAAAACAGAAACTTGTAGAAATACTCAGCAGGTCAGGCTGCATCTGTGGGCAGAGAAACAGATTAACGGTTTCAGGTTTGAAGAAACTTCATCAGATCTGGAAAAAGAGAAAAGAGGCTCATTATGCTGCAGTGAAGGTTTGGCAGGGAGGGCACTGCTGGGGTAAAACTGTGGGGATAAGCTGAAATTCATGTTAGCTGATCACTTAGTGAAATGGGAGCAGTCAACAAGTAAGAATGTAGGCAAAAGAATGTAAGAGTTGTGAAATGCAGAGTGGGAAGACAAGTTTGCAAGGTCAGGCTAGGCGTGCCCTGCACTCCCAGAGCAAGAGAAAATAAAATGAAAAAATAAACTATCAAGCTGAATCAATGTCGCAGATGGGCGACCGAACCGGCAGAACCAAAGTTATATGAAATTGAAGAATTTGGTATTGAGCCCAGAAAGATGCCCAGGCGGAAGATGAGGCACTGTTCCTTAAGCGTGCCTGGGACCTCTCTGAACCAGCGCCACAGACTGATAATTTGGAGACGGATGGAGAATTCAAGAGGCAGGCCAAGGGACTTCTAGGTTCTCTCCTTCCTAGTTTTGATGAAAGACCAATGACTTGATACATTAACTCTATTTATCTTTCCACCAAAGCAGCCTGGCCTCTTGAGTGTCACCAGCAAGATTTACTGAAGTGATAGCGTGACAGTGATATGATTAACATTCACTGCAAATTGACGTTATGTCAAGAAAATTAACTGGGTTCAACAAATCAAAGAGTTCAACAATATCATTATCAGCTGATCCCATGTCTGCAGGATCAGTGGTCGAGAGGTAATGGATAGGACATATTTTAAAATAAGGTGTTTTAGGTAACTTTTTAACGTGCTTTAAGGAATGTGACATGTTTGGTCCTGTGTTCCTAACCCAAAAATATCTCCTTCACTCTTGCAGTTGGCACGTCATAACAAAGAGCTTCAACAAATGCTGAAACCTGGCAGTCAGATGGGTGAAGGAGATGAAGCCTTGGAGTATTATGCCAAACACACAGCTCAGATTGAGGTCAGTGAGCAAAAAAAATATATGCATACATGGGATATTGGCATATTTGCAAAATCCATAGTTGCAACCTTGGTTTGTACAGAGGAATGCACTGATGTTTAGCATCAGTTAGGAAACATTCCAATGAAGGGTTTGGTGAAGGTCTGGGAACCAAAACAAAAAGCTAATCAGACAGCCTTCTTATTTGGGTTGTGACTCAGAAGATTTTGGGAAGGGAGGGGAGGGAGGGAGGGAACTAATCTTGTGAAGTGGAGCAAGATAACACAAGATAGGCCCGAGTCACATAGTAACATTCAGTTCTCACATATGATGTTCCCAGCAATGAAAGAGAAGTAATAATTGATTAGGTTGGCAAATAAATGCCAAAGCAAAAGACTGAAGAGTAATGAAATGAACAGATAAAGAAGGACTTCTGTTTTCATGTAATCCCGAAGAGTACACTGCTTGAAATGCGGGAGACAACAGACAAAGTTAACTTCTTCAAAATATTTTTATGGCAAAATGATCAAACACAAAATGTAAATTGTTGGAATGGCCTTAATCAGAGTGTTGTTTTGACACATGGAAAATATTAGGAGGAAGGATTGCATACTTTGCCTGAATGTTTGCATCTGTTCAGGAGTTTGTAACCACCAGACCTCATTTAACTGCCCAGTCAAATGCTCAATAATTTGGACAGGAAGTGCCATTTGGTGAGTGAGTAAGGAAATCTTGCTCCTCCACTTGGCTTTTCTGGCCAGGAAACTGGGATAAATCTCATCTGGCTTTGGGGATTTCATCTTCCTCTTTGCTGAGTTCTCTAAAGGGCCTGTCCCACTGTACGAGGTAATTCAAGAGTCCTCCCGAGTTTTCCCCTGATTCGAACTCGGAGAATGTCCATGGCGGGTCCGTAGGAGTTTGTGGATGTCTCGTAGCGGCTCGTACGAGTAAAAAGTAACAATTATTTTCATCACGAGTATTTTTTTACTCGTGGACATTTTTCACAGTGTTGAAAAAACGTCACGAGTTTACCGGATTTCGTGAGTACCTACCGTTATTCGTACGAGCCGCTACGAGACATCCACAAACTCCTATGGACCCGCTACGGCCATTCTCCGAGTTCAAATCAGGGGAAAACTCGGGAGAACTCTTGAATTACCTTGTACAGTGGGACAGGCCTTTATCTACAAAGTCTGTTTCCTTTTCTGAACACTGATAAAATGTAGCCATTTGGGAGCTCTCTTCTACCTTCTGGCTCCACATGTTGACTTGCCCCAAATGGCACCAACACTTTCCCTGTTTGTTCTTTTGTCCTTAATATGCTTACAATTGCTTTTTATTGACCTTTACCTTTCTGCGGGGATATTTTGTGATGATCCTCTTGCCTTCCTAATTCCCATATAAGCTTCACTCTGTATCCAGTAAGTGTACCCAGTATCCAGTGTGTGTACCCATCTACACTTGAAGTATTATGTTGCGATATAGGTTTATAGCTACAGGAAGGACTGTGACTGGTGTAAGTGGAAATACTATCTGATAACTATGACAATGGGCTTTTTTAGTTTCACAATAATTATTTTAAATATCTTGAATTTAAAAAATGCTGAAACTGAAGGGAATTGTGGAAAGAAAGATGAACAAAAATATGTTTTGAGGCATATGGTTGGCAGGGAAATGTTCTTCATTGTAAGTGCGAGCATACAGCCTCATTCTTAAGCTGTTATTGAAAAGGTGTTACCTGAAATAACACACAAGAGGAAATACCTGCAGTACAAAGGTTTTCCATAGTGCTGAGGTTGAAGATATTGAATAATGTATATAGTAAATTTATCCATGCAATGGTTATCACAGGTAAACATTTAATGTCCTCCTTTTCTGTAGATTGTAAGGCAGGATCGCACAATGGAACAGATTGTCTTTCCTGTTCCAAATATATGCGAGTTTCTCACCAAGGAATCCAAATTACGTGTGTACTATACCACTGAGCGAGACGAGCAAGGCAGCAAGATAAATGACTTCTTCCTGAGTTCTGAGGACCTCTTCAATGAAATGAACTGGCAAAAGAAGCTTCGAGGTTGGTTAATTACTGTTAAGCTAACATAAGCAGTAATGCATTAAAAAACGTTTCCCGCTTCTACACCCTCCACACCACAACATCCTTCTGATATTATTACCAATTAATTAATCCAAGACATAACCTTGAAACTTACCAGGATAGCACAAGTTAACAACAGAAACAGTCCAGCAAGGACAGTTGTCTGCCATTGTCACTTTTCTCCGAAATATTAAAATGAGAATGCAAGCACATTTTATCTTCAAGAATGTTTTACCTTGAATTATATCTTACCTTGCTGCATGGTGGCACAGCAGTAGAGTTGCAGCCTTACAGCACTTGCAGCACCAGAGACACGGATCCAATCCCAACTATGGGTGCTGTCTGTACGGAGTTTGTACATTCTCCCCGTGACCATGTGGGTTTTCTCCGAGATCTTCGGTTTCCTCCCATACTCCAAAGACGTACAGGTTTGTAGGTTAATTGGTTTGGGTTTGTATACTTGATATAAGTGTAAATTGCCCCAAGTGTGTGTAGGCTTGTGTGGAGATCGCTGGACGGCACGGACCCGGTGGGCCGAAGAGCCTGTTTCCACACTGTATCTCTAAACTAAACTAGGCTATGGTATTTAACCATGGAAATCAAATAGTCTGTCACAATTTGTAGAAGTAACATTGTTAATAAATATTCAAAGGCAAAATAAGCACAGCCCAAGGGCAATGATTGGTGATGATGGGCTCATCTTTGAGAACTAGTTTACACATGCAATGATCATGGGATGAAAAATAGTTTCCAATTAAATCATGTGATAATACTCATGCCTGTAGCTATTTGTAATTTTTTTTTCAGCTTATGTTTTGAAGATTTTTTATGTATTTGCAATTTTGTTATTCATTTTAAGGTCTTGAAACCTCTCTGGCTTCCTCTGCACTTGCTTTATTTGAATGTACTCTTATGATGTAAGTTGCTTCACAGATTGAGAAGTTATACATGCAGCACCTGATTCGTATAACTGGCTGGTGAATAAGTTGAATGTCTTAAATTTAATCAACAAATAAGGAATATTGTGTTGTTATCTCAATGACCAGCTATTTATGCCTATTTTAAAATTGACATATTTCACAGAGATGGGGAGGATAAAGAAGGCTTGCAATGAAGGAAGTTCGGGCTCCCCTTCTCCTCGCCTTCCATCCATCAGGGTCCACATTCAAGTACCAGGATCACACCAGATACATCTTCTCCTTTCAGTTTCCAAGGATTCTGTTTCCTCCAAGACTCAGTTTTGCTCTTCCATCTCCAGCAACTGCTTCCCCTTCTCATTCCACTTTTCCCCATGCAATCACAGGTGGTGCAACACATGTATGTTCACACCCATGTTGTGTCTGGCAAGCTTTACAGCTTCAGACCAGTTGCTGTAATATAAGAAAACGCGGCAGTCACTTTGTCCACTTCAAGCTCCACATACAGCCCAGTGATGTCAGTTGAAGGAGAAATACATGAACATTTTTCAAAATAATGAAAGATCGTTTGAGCAACTCTGTTATATATCTCGGCCCAAATAGGGTCCTTCTACAGTGCAGCACTCCTTCAAAGCTTCCCTGAAATGCTGGCCTGGACTTTGTGCTGAAGTCTTTGTGCTGGCACAAAGGGATGCCCAAATACTCTCGGGGCAGTGTCCTAGGTTTGGTCATCTTTAGCTGCTTCATCTATGATCTTCCTTCCATTATAAGGCCAGAACATTCTGACATGGGCTGAGAACGTGACAGTAACAATTGTGCTACACTCACCACCTGATGCCATTCAAGTCTTTTCCATCATCTACAAAGCATGAGTAAGGAGTGTGATGGAATAAAGACACAAGATGCTGGAGTAACACAGCAGGACAGGCAACATCTCTGGAGAGAACGAATGGGTGACGTTTTGGGTCGAGAACCTTCTTCAGACTGAATACTCTGCACTTGCCTAGCTGAGTGCGGCACCAGCAACCGTCATGAAGCTCAGGACAAAGCAGTCAACTTATTTGCCACCACTTCAATGTGCCTACGCATTCAGTCTTTTCTCCACCAATGCACGTGACTGCAATTCATGCCAAGATCAAAGTGCAGGGATAGGTATAGGATACTCTTACCACATCTCCCAAACCCTATACTGCTGCCACGAAGGATAAGGTACAACAGGCGATTGAGAACACCACCATTTGCAGATTTCACTTCAAGTTGCACACCATCCTGACATGGAAATAAATTGCCCTTCCTTCATTGTCACTGGTTCAAAATACTGCAACTCCTTGTTCCACGGCTGTGTGGAACAACGTTGACTAGGACAGCAGGTTTAAGATGGCATGTCAGCACAACCTTCTCAGAGGCAATTGGGGATGGTCTATAAATGCTGACCTTATTAGGAATACCCAACGTTGAATAGTGAAGGAAAAACTTTTCTACAGCACTGTTGACCAGCATCTTCTGGATGTGCATTTTCTCTCACTTTGTAAGGAGTAGATATATTTTGATCTGTCAGTTCTGAGGCATCTCAATGAACTTATAACATGTGTCTCCCTATGTATTTCAACATATTTCCTTCGCAACTTGTGGCTATGAATTTTACTTTGTCCGTTGCAAAAAATATCTAATCTATTCAACACCAGATTTGCTCACTGTCTAGTTCCTCCTGTTCTGTTCCTGGAAATCTAAATCTGATGTCTGACCTCGCCTCACTTGCTTTTGTCATCCCCGCCACTGATGATGCAACCATTTCAAAGTTAAGATCATATAACCTTCATTGCACTAGTCTCCATTTTGATTTCAGCCTCTCTTACAGTCACTTTAAACATTTCTTTGCTTTTCTTTAACCAAAAAAACAACAATTTTGCACATGACAACCATAAGTGCATTATATTATTGATGAAAAATATAATATAAATACCAATTTTCTCAATTTGACATGTTTTATTTTCAGGTTTACTTTCTTCTTAAAAGTGTATTAATATCATTCTGTTTGCAACTGATCTATGTTCCAACTCGCCCATTTATAATCTGATTAAGCTCCCACTCTAACAATGCTTTGAGTTTAAAATGAATGTTTAAATCATTTTACGGCCTCGCCGCACTGAGAGAAAAACCCTACCTTCCACATCTTGATGTTGATGTTTGCATTGTTCAAGATTCAGCCTTCTGCTATTTCCTTCAGCCCTTTGACCCACCTTCAAACCCAACCTAGTACCAGATGGTCACTGCAGCTAATCTTGCTCTCTGTGGTTTTTCACCATAAGTATGCAGTGGAGGTGACGTCTGAACTGACACCTGGTAACAGGCAGGGCAAGTGCAAACATTGAACTCTGCGGTATCCGCTTCCCAAGAATTCCCATGATTACTCATAGAGCTGATCCCCCAGAGCTTAGGAAAATTGAAGCATGTATTTAACTGCAAACCAAACAGGAATTATTGCTCACTCTCAATTAAACTGATTACTAATACAATAATTAAAGAGGTTACTTGAGACTGATCTACGTCACACTGCCTCAGCAAGGCCAGCAGCATAATCAAGGACGAGTCGCACCCTAGTCACTCCCTCTTCTCACCTCTCCCAACATTCAAAAGGTATAGGTGTGTGAAAACGCCCACCAGCAGATTCAGGGACAGTTTCTTCCCAGCTATTATCAGGCAATTGAATCGTCCTACCACTACCTACCTCTTTGGTAACCCTCGGACTATCCATGATTGGACTTTTCTGGCTTTACCTTGCACTAAACGTTATTCCCTTATCATGTATCTATGCACTGTAAATGGATCAATTGTATTAATGTAATGTCTTTCTGCTGACTGGTTATTATACAAGCTTTTCATTGTACCTCACCGCATTGTTGTGTATACCTACAGTGAAAAACATTTGTACTATTCAGTCGAATCATGCTGTACATGAGTACAATCAAATGTTAACTGAAAAATAACAAAAGAGTTCAGAATATAATGTTACAGCATTATAGCTTTACAATCACAGGAAAGTGCAGATAAAAAAAACATATAGGGGCTGCAATTAGATAGTTTGGGAGATCATGATAATACTATAGTTAATGAGAGGACTGTTCAGTTGTCTGGTAAGAGCCAGGATGAAGCTGTTTCTGAAACTGGTGGTGCATGTTTCCAAGCATTTGTATCTTCTTCCAGATGGGAGAGGGAATGACCAGGGTATAAATGGTCCTGAATTAGGCTTAATGCATCTCCTGGCAGTCCCGCCCTATTAACCACCATACTTTTGTTGCTGCATTTTCCACACCTAAGGAACAGGGATTTATTTGAAAATGCATGTGTAAACACAGGAAGTATTTACATGTAAATTGTCCCACATACAAAATGCCCCCTTTGATTTTCTCCCCAAATTTCCTAACAGTGCAATTAGTTTGATGCAGAGCCAATGCCATGATGGAATTCTGAAACCAAGAGGAAGAATAAATAGTGGCAATTTCAATTTTGTATAACCACAATTATCTAACTTCCTTGGACAACGTCATCTCCATTAACAAATAAACCACAAGTCTTGCACCCTAATCAAGTATTACTATGAGACTTGCTGTAACTTGTCTGTGGTTATCTATCCAGCAACTTCATCTTTTATGTTTTCCATTTCCTTTGTTTTTTATCGTGTGAAATTACTCTTACCCTGCAAATTATGAAACTGCTATGTTTAAATTATGTCAATTCGTGGAGAAGGGCAACCGAGTTCACCTCCATTCCCATGACAGTGATCCCACTGTAAAACAAGCAGAGAAGACTGTAGCAGAAGTGATCTGTGGGATTGAATTGAATTGAATACTTTATTGTCACATGTGACAAGTCACAGTGAAATTCCTTGCTGGCATACCCAAGGTCGGCAAATAGTCGCCCATGCAGGGCGCTTACAAAATTACAAATCCCCCCCCCCCCCCCCGTGCGCCAGATTCCCCCTTTGTTCTCCCCCCCCCCTCACGGCGCTCCCCCCACGCCGGGTCCTCCTTTGTTTCTTCCCTCGGCAGCGGCGTCCTCACTTCCACGTGTCTGTCAGTCGGCGCCATCATCGACCACCGCACCAACCTCTCCACTCCACTAACACTGCCAGTCCTCTCTGGACGCCTCTGTGATGCTGGCCCAGGCCCCAGCCGTGGGTTCCACAGATCCAGGCAGCGATGACCGCAGGCTTTGTCAACCCGCTTTGGCTCCACCTCTGGCCCGCGAGGCTCCACCCCCCAGTTTATGAAACGAACTGCCAGGGGAAATAGTTGAGCCAGGTACTATAACCACATTTAAAATATACTTGGACAGGTACATGGATAGGAAAGGTTTAGAGAGAATAAGCCAAACACAGGCAAATGGGACTAGCTTAGATGGGGCATCTTGGTTGGCATGCTGATTATAAGGGCCTGCTTCTGTTCTGTATGCCTCTATGACTCTAAATGAGAAAACTAGAAATGCCCAAAGGATCAAGCAAGGGGGAGAAAAAAAAGTTATATTACAGGTGGAGGACTGCATCAGAGATTGTCAGTTCTCACACCAAAAGAGAAAGATGGCTATCTGTAATTGTTAAATTTAGTATTGGGTCTCAAGGGCATCAGCATACTTAGATAGAAGATGAGGAGCTTCCGTTAAACATTGTTGGAGGTAAGAATGGGATGGAGAATTAAAGTGTTTAAGAAGGAACTGCAGATGCTGGAAAATCAAAGGTACACAAAAATGCTGGAGAAACTCAGCGGGTGCAACAGCATCTACGGAGCGAAGGAAAAGGCAATGTTTCGGGCGGAAACCCTTCTTCAGACCCGTGGAGAATTAAAGTGATGGGCAACTGGAAGCACAGGATCGCATTGTGAGATCACATCGTGAGAACCAAGGGAAATATGCACTTTGAACCAAGTTTAAGTGAATTGCTGCTTCACCTGGCAGGACTGTTTGGCTCGCAGGATAGTGGAAAGCATGGATGTGAATGTACATGTGTTGCACCACCTGTGGCTGCATGGGGAAAAGTGGAATGAGAAGGGGAAGCCGTTGCTGGAGATGGAAGAGCAAAACTGAGTATTGGAGGGAACAGAATCCTTGGAAACTGAAAGGAGAAGATGTATCTGGTGTGATACTGGTACTTGAATGTGGACCCTGATGGATGGAAGGCGAGGAGGAGGGGAGCCCCAACTTGTTCTGCTGGGGGAGGGAGGGTGAGAATGGGAAATAGATACAATATTTGAAAATTTTGTTAATGGTGATGGGAAGATTAACCGCTGGTGCCTCTGGCTGCTACAAATGCGAAAAATGCATCCAGGTAGAGCTCCTGAAGGGCCATGTTGGGGAACTGGAGAAGCAAGTGGATGACCTCCGGTTCGTACGAGAAACGGAGTCGTTCCTCGACAAGTCCTACAGTACGATTGTTACACCTAAGGTACTGGAAGAGAGAAGGTGGGAGACAGTGAGAAAGGGAGGGAAGCATGGAATGCCAACGTCCCCGGGTGATGTACCTCTTGTAAACAGGTTCATCCGCTTAGAAGCTGTTGGGACAGAAGACGTGAGCGGCGGACTGGCCTGTGATGCGAATAGGGCTGTTGAGCCAAAACCAAAAAGGCCTAAGGCAGGCAAGGCCATTGTAGTGGGAGACTCCATCGGGAGAGGTACGGACAGGGGTTTCTGCAGCAACAGACGGGATGCGAGGATGGTGTGCTGCCTTCCCGGTGCCAGGATCCAGGATGTCACGGACAGAGTGCAGAAAATCCTCAAGGGCGAAGGTGAACATCCGGAAGTGGTAGTGCATGTCGGCACAAACGATGTCGGAAAGAAGGGGATGAATATTCTGCAACGTGACTTTAGAGAGCTCGGAAAAATGTTGAAAAGCAGGACCTCCAGGGTTGTTATCTCCGGTTTGCTTCCAGTTCCCCGTGCTGGCGAGAGCAGGAACAGGGAGATACGGGACCTGAACGTGTGGCTGAGGATCTGGTGCACGGGGCAGGGATTTAGATTCTTAGATCACTGGGATCTGTTTTGGGGTAAGGGGGAACTGTACAAAAGGGACGGATTGCATCTTAACAGGTGTGGGACCAGCATTCTGGCAGGCAGGTTTGCCACTGCTACACGGGTGGCTTTAAACTGAATAAGGGGGGTGGGGTGTTGAATGGGACAGTGGAGGATGGAGTTAAAGGGAAAGGGTTTCTTAAATGTGTGAGCGTAGAGACCGAAGGGTGTAAAATGAGGGTAGAAGAAATAGGTAGCAAAGTGAAAAGTAAAAGTGGCAGGCAGACAAAACCAGGGCAAAAATCAAAAAGGGCCACTTTTCAACATAATTGTGTAAGGGGTAAGAGTGTTGTAAAACAAGCCTGAAGGCTTTGTGTCTCAATGCAAGGAGCATTCGTAACAAGGTGGATGAGTTGAATGTGCAGATAGCTATTAATGACTATGATATAGTTGGGATCACGGAGACATGGCTCCAGGGTGACCAAGGCTGGGAGCTGAACATCCAGGGATATTCAATATTCAGGAGGGATAGACAGAAAGGAAAAGGAGGTGGGGTAGCGTTACTGATTAGAGAGGGGATTAATGCAATGGAAAGGAAGGACATTAGTTTGGAGGATGTGGAATCGGTATGGGTAGAGCTGCACAACACTAAGGGGCAGAAAACGCTGGTGGGTGTTGTGTACAGGCCACCTAACAGTAGTAGTGAAGTTGGAGATGATATCAAACAGGAAATTAGAAATGCGTGCGACAAAGGCAAAGCGGTTATAATGGGTGACTTCAATCTACATATAGATTGGGTGAATCAAATTGGCAGGGGTGCTGAGGAAGAGGATTTCTTGGAATGTATGCGGGATAGTTATCTAAATCAACATGTAGAGGAACCAACGAGAGAGCAGGCTATTTTAGACTGGGTATTGAGTAATGAGGAAGGGTTAGTTAGCAATCTTGTTGTACGTGCCCCCTTGGGCAAGAGTGACCATAATATGGTTGAGTTCTTCATTAGGATGGAGTGTGACATTGTTAATTCAGAAACAATGGTTCTGAACTTAAAGAAAGGTAACTTTGAGGGTATGAGACGTGAATTGGCCAAGATTGACTGGCAATTAATTCTAAAAGGGTTGACGGTGGATATGCAATGGAAGACATTTAAAGACTGCATGGATGAACTACAAAAATTGTTCATCCCAGTTTGGCAAAAGAATAAATCAGGGAAGGTAGTACATCCATGGATAACAAGGGAAATCAGGGATAGTATCAAAGCGAAGGATGATGCGTACAAATTAGCCTGAAAAAGCAGCATGCCGGAGGACTGGGAGAAATTCAAAGACCAGCAGAGGAGGACAAAGGGCTTAATTAGGAAAGGAAAAATAGATTATGAAAGAAAACTGGCAGGGAACATAAAAACTGACTGCAAAAGTTTTTATAGATATGTGAAAAGAAAGAAGAGATTAGTTAAAACAAATGTAGGTCCCTTGCAGTCAGAAACAGGGGAGTTGATCATGGGGAACAAGGATATGGCGGACCAATTGAATAACTACTTTGGTTCCGTCTTCACTAAGGAAGACATAAATAATTTGCCGGAAATAGCAGGGGACCGCGGTCAAAGGAGTTGGAGGAATTGAGTGAAATCCAGGTTAGCCGGGAAGTGGTGTTGGGTAAATTGAATGGATTAAAGGCCGATAAATCCCCAGGGCCAGATAGGCTGCATCCCAGAGTACTTAAGGAAGTAGCTCCAGAAATAGTGGATGCATTAGTAATAATCTTTCAAAACTCTTTAGATTCTGGAGTAGTTCCTGAAGATTGGCGGGTAGCAAACGTAACCCCACTTTTTAAGAAGGGAGAGAGAGAGAAAATGGGGAATTACAGACCAGTTAGTCTAACATCGGTAGTGGGGAAACTGCTAGAGTCAGTTATTAAAGATGGGATAGCAGCACATTTGGAAAGTGGTGAAATCATTGGTCAAAGTCAGCATGGATTTACGAAAGGTAAATCATGTCTGACGAATCTTATAGAATTTTTCGAGGATGTAACTAGTAGCGTGGATAGGAGAGAACCAGTGGATGTGGTGTATCTGGACTTCCAGAAGGCTTTCGACAAGGTCCCACATAAGAAATTAGTATACAAACTTAAAGCACAAGGCATTGGGGGTTCAGTATTGATGTGGATAGAGAACTGGCTGGCAAACAGGAAGCAAAGAGTAGGAGTAAACGGGTCCTTTTCACAATGGCAGGCAGTGACTAGTGGGGTACCCCAAGGCTCAGTACTGGGACCCCAGCTATTTACAATATATATTAATGATCTGGATGAGGGAATTGAAGGCAATATCTCCAAGTTTGCGGATGACACTAAGCTGGGGGGCAGTGTTAGCTGTGAGGAGGATGCTAGGAGACTGCAGGGTGACTTGGATAGGCTGGGTGAGTGGGCAAATGTTTGGCAGATGCAGTATAATGTGGATAAATGTGAGGTTATCCATTTTGGTGGCAAAAACAGGAAAGCAGACTATTATCTAAATGGTGGCCGATTGGGAAAGGGGGAGATGCAGCGAGACCTGGGTGTCATGGTACACCAGTCATTGAAGGTAGGCATGCAGGTGCAGCAGGCAGTAAAGAAAGCGAATGGTATGTTAGCTTTCATTGCAAAAGGATTTGAGTATAGGAGCAGAGAGGTTCTACTGCAGTTGTATAGGGTCTTGGTGAGACCACACCTGGAGTATTGCGTACAGTTTTGGTCTCCAAATCTGAGGAAGGACATTATTGCCATAGAGGGAGTGCAGAGACGGTTCACCAGACTGATTCCTGGGATGTCAGGACTGTCTTATGAAGAAAGACTGGATAGACTTGGTTTATACTCTCTAGAATTTAGAAGATTGAGAGGGGATCTTATAGAAACTTACAAAATTCTTAAGGGGTTGGACAGGCTAGATGCAGGAAGATTGTTCCCGATGATAGGGAAGTCCAGGACAAGGGGTCACAGCTTAAGGATAAAGGGGAAATCCTTTAAAACCGAGATGAGAAGAACTTTTTTCACGCAGAGAGTGGTGAATCTCTGGAACTCTCTGCCACAGAGGGTAGTTGAGGCCAGTTCATTGGCAATATTTAAGAGGGAGTTAGATGTGGCCCTTGTGGCTAAGGGGATCAGGGGGTATGGAGAGAAGGCAGGTACGGGATACTGAGTTGGATGATCAGCCATGATCATATTGAATGGCGGTGCAGGCTCGAAGGGCTGAATGGCCTACTCCTGCACCTAATTTCTATGTTTCTATGTTTCTATGATTGCGGTTAAAAAAAATTAAAGACATCTTGGAAGCACTGGTACTGAAAATTCCTTCATCATTCAGACATGATGGGGGTGGAGAAACTTGAAGAACAGGATGGGGTCCGTACTGGAAGCATGAAGGAGGGGGGAGGAGGTGGTGGTTGGTGTGTAGTCCAGCTATCCCTCTGAGTCTTATAATGAATCGTCTGAGATAGAGATAGCAAAGCCAAGAAACGGAGGAGAAGAGTCAGAGATGGATTATGTGAATGCGAGAGCAGGATAGAAACTGGCAGGGAAGGTCATGACATTGTTGAGATCCATGAGTGCAGGAAGCAACACCGATGCAGTCATCAATATAGTGGGAGGTGAATTGTGGGATGAACCCGAGGCAGGCTGCATGAATTCACTTTCATTTCATGCTGGCTTTTCCAGAAAAACTATCAAAGGCATTTTTAAACCACTCTTGCTGAGAGGCAATTTGTTTTGACTCCTGAAGTGTAAAGCTCTTACTTGGTTTAAAGTGTCCCAATTTTTGTTTAATGCATGCATGTTAAAAATGGTTGGAATGAAAGCCATCAGGACATGAAGATTTCCTTTTGTACAGTTGTTATGATCTGGAATGCACTATCTGAAAGGATGGTAGAAGATTCAGTAATACTGAGCAAAACGCGATTGAAGAAATAGTAGAAGAAAAACTGGCACAAGTTACGAAAATGGAGCTTAAGGAAAATATAACTAAATGGATTTATTTTATATCTGAAAGCCAAAAAGGACACGATGGGCCAACTATCTTTCTTCTGCGCTATAAGCTCTCACCTACTTTTTATTATTTCAATTTAGTTTTAAATAGAAATTGAGTTTGTCCTTAGTTTTTTGTAGCAGCTGAAAATTGAAATACAACCCAACAGGTCAGGAAGCATCTGCGGAAAAAAAACAGTTAACATTTTGGATCCAAGACCCTATGTCAGGTTTCAGACCCTGTGTTTCTCTTGCTGTTTGGCCTGCTGAGTGTTTCCAGCAATTTCTGTTTTTAATATCAGCAGCTTTCTGCTTGGCGTTACGAAATATTGGAATTTGAGTAAATGTTAAGGGACTATGTTTTATTTATATGTTTAAGAGGGAACTGCAGATGCTGGAAAATCGAAGGTAGACAAAAATGCTGGAGAAACTCAGCAGGTGAGGCAGCATCTATGGAGCGAAGGAAATGTTTTATTTATAAATGTGCACAGTGATGTAAGATATTTTAACTGTGCTGCTTTTTTTGAGAATAGTGTACTGTCAAAAATAATTTCTGCTGCACGAAAGAAGTAAGAACATCTTTACAGCTCACTAGGCTTGAAAGAGGGATCCTCATTTGGAACATACCGAACAGTGAAAGGCCTGGATAGAGTGAATGTGGAGAGGATGTTTCCACTAGTGGGAGAGTCTAGGATCAGAGACCATTGCCTCAGGATAAAAGGACGTACCTTTAGAAAGCAGATGAGAAGGAATACCTTTAGTTAGAGGGTGGTGAATCTGTGAAATTTATTGCCATGGATGGCGGTGGAGGCCAAGGCAATGGATATTTTTAAGGCGGAGATTGGCAGATTCTTTATTGTTCAGGGTTTCAGGGATTATGGGGAGACGGCAGTAGAATGGGGTTGAGAGGGAAAGATAGATCAGCCATGATTGAATGACGGAATAGACTTGATGGGCTGAATGACCTAATTCTGCTCCTAGAATTTATGAAATGTGAGACCGTTTAGTGAAGATAACAGTTGATCCTATCTTAGTCATTCTGGGAAACCACACAGATTCGGCCCAGCTCAGTCTGCTGGATTGAAAAAAGTCATCGGTAAAGTTCATTTGGGTATTTGCTGACTGTTAGATATTTATGGATCAACATCATCAGTAAAAATGGACATTGGCTAAAACATATGCCATTCAAAAACCCTGCATTCAATCTCTGTGTCTGCATAATTTTGATGGGAAATTGTTATTTTCTGTTGTGTCAATAGGAATTTGGAAACAACATAGGATTGTGGACTCAAGCACATTGTACGCGATGTTAGTTTAATAGCAGCACCTTACAAAACCTCCAGTCAATTGACAAGAGTATTTAGCCATTTAAATGGAGACCTTCTGTGCAGTCATTGATATTTAGCCCAAATTATGTTCATCAGAACATGCAACTGTGAAATACTTATTTCATGAAACAATCTTTTATCAATTGGTCCTTTTTTTTTAGTTTGCCATTTGCCTCTGCAATGTGGAGAATGGATTATTTGGTTAATAACACTGCCTGTTGAATGTATAGTTGTAAGCAGTGGCCCAGAGCTGATTTTTATTCGACAATGTATATTGCAGAGTGGTGGGCAAATCTTCAAAACTATCTTCAAAAATAGTTCCAGCACCAAAAATACAGGGTTGGTATCTGCAAAAAAATCACATCTTGGCAAACCACAGTTCACACAATTCTATTTCCAATTAGGAAATGTGTTTTCAGAAAACATAAATGTTTTTTCTCTTGAATTCTTTCCTCAGATATAACTCTTGGTTTTCATAAGGCTTTAGAACCTCACACAATAGCCATTTTTAATGGTTTGATGATATGTGGTAAGGTCGGCGTATGCTGGAATCACTCTGAAGGTTGGGCAGCATGTATGAAGAGAGGAGCAGGGTTAAAATTTCAGGTTGATGACCTTTCATCAGAACTGGGAGAAGTTAGAGATCAAACATTTGACCTGCAAAATATTTTCTGCATCTTATATTAATTTCCAGTTTATATCATCTGCAGCTTTTTTCCTGCTATTTCTGCCTTGTTAATATGAATTTCTGGAGGCCATTCCATCCTATTGGCCTTCATTGATGAGAAAGCCGAGTATTGCTTGCAATCCACGTGCACAGATGAAACAGCCAATCTGGGTAGTGGTCAGGAGCAGGAAACATAGCAGACAATTCATGATTCCTCCACAGACCAAAAGATGATGTGGCTAATAATCTTGCCTTCACACTTCCTGTAGTAAGTTGCATGAGCATAGAATGGTGGTAGGTTTTGTGAAATGTTGGCCTAAATCTTAAGGCAGTGGACATGTAATGAGGAGATTTGTTCCTCTATTGTGCAGGTTTTTGGTCCAACTGAAAAATTATTTTCTTTTGGGTACTGAACCTCAAAGGATATTTTTGGCTTGGGAATGGTAGGTGGTGTGGCTAATTGTGGTCACCCTACCCTCAGACTTGGTCAATTCTGAGCTGTATCAGCACAAACCAGAGACTGAGGTTAGGATTTCTGTCTATTGCGTTTGGTCGTTAGTAATGAAGCATTGTGAATGTTCCCACCATCCTCGTGCAAATTTGCTTTTCGTTCATTTATATGTTGTAGTTGCTGTTGACAAGGCCAGTATTCAACACCCACAGCCGCTGTTAAACTGGTGCTGCCGTGAATTGCTGTGGCTCTGTGTTTTGCAGAGCTTGAGAATGAATGTTACAAGCAGGTTCAAGGGTTAAATTACAAACAGCTTCCCTTCATTTCTTATGCTGCCTGCTGCTCACAACATTAACTCTGTTGCTCTCTCTGTAGATGCTCCTGTTGTTTTGAACATTTGTGGAATATACTGTTTATTGAAAGTTGTTTGTTTATATGTCCTTGAACTGAAGAAGTTGAGGGGAGCTATAAATGAGTCACAGTGTTAAAATGGATTTGCAAGGGAGGTTGCAGAGAAGCTATATTCCTTTTGTTAGGGAACCCAGAGCAAAGGGGGTACCATAGAATATGTAGGAAGGAACTGCAGATGCTGATTTGTACCGAAGATCGACACAAAATGCTGGAGTAACTCAGGCGGGTCA
Organism: Leucoraja erinaceus; assembly: GCF_028641065.1. Lineage (NCBI taxonomy): Eukaryota > Metazoa > Chordata > Chondrichthyes > Rajiformes > Rajidae > Leucoraja > Leucoraja erinaceus. The sequence goes on along the minus strand of NC_073392.1, from coordinate 18,336,319 downwards.
GGCAGCATCTCTGGAGAGAAAGGATGGGTGATGTTTTGGGTCAGAACTCCTCTCCAGACTGAAGGTGAAGAAGGATTCCGACCCAAAACATTACCCATCCTTTTTATCCAGGGATGATGCCTGACTCGCTGAGTTACTCCAGCACTTTGTGTCTATCTTCGGGATACAATGGTACTTGACTATTTGGAAGTGAAACCAGGGTGCATTCAAAATGGAAGCTAGATCATTTTGTGGATTAGTCAAGGTGTCATCGAACAGTCCCAAGGGGCTAAATATCCTCTCTTCATTCCTATATGAGATGCCACTTATATAATCATTGGAGTTTACCTCTTAATCATTGTGATAATAGGCATCATTAAAACAGATTGGTGATCATCATATTGATCATTTTGGGAGCGTGCTACAGCTACATTACACCACACGATTGTCTCCACTTCTCGTATTACTTAATTGTCTCTGGTCCCAATTGTCTCATTGGATAACCTATGTCTGGAGAGGTCCAATGGAAACACAACATTTTTTCCTTTTATGGTATTCTTACCCCAAATCCTACTTCTCTGTCTCGTATCTGGTCATTGTGCTGTCTGAGCTATTGTTTACAAAGATTACAATTAAAATGCTGTGTTTAATTGTAGCCCCGAACCACCAATAACCTTATTTTCTTTTTTTTTTAACAGGCCAGCCAGTTTTGTATTGGTGCTCACGTAACATGACGTTTTGGAGCAGCATCTCCTTCAATCTAGCCGTTCTCATGAATCTGTTGGTCGCACTGTTCTATCCCTTTGAAGGCGTCCGAGGAGGTACTGTCACCTGAATGTGTGTGCGTTGAGTGTAATATTTTGTGCCGCTCCTTTAAGAGGACTGGAAAACCAAATTATTTACCTCTGTTTTAGACTTCTTTGAGGATGTGGATTGGAAGCAGTTTATAGAACATGAGACATTCCCTCACTGCATGGTTTAAACTGAGACACATGGTGGGTTGAATGGCTTGCAGTCTAAATAATTGATGTTTTAATTCTCCTACAGTTAGTAAAGTTGTCTTCTTTCAGAATGGCGTGTAATGAGTTTGAACCAAAAGTCATGCAGGTAATTTTTTGAGATTGCATGACATTATGAGAAACAAATTTACAATTTCTCATGGATTTGTTTATCATAATGTCATGCATTGTCAGCTTAGCCACAGCTTTGTTCAATAAGGTAACTTAGTATGTTCCAGAATAATAATACCTTTGACCATTGCCAGTAGAATTTTTTTAATATAAAATTGTAACACCATACACCTTTTCGAGAAGAAATTACAAGAGCCCTAGCTGAGATATTTGAATCATCATTCGACATGGATGAAGTGCCGGATGACTCGTGGGTGGCTAATGTTGTGCCTCTAAGAATGGCTGCAAGAAAAAACTTGGGAACTATAGACCGGCCAGCCTAACATCTGTGGTAGGCATGTTACTGGAGAGAATTCTGAGGGATAAGATATATATGTATTTGGATAGACACATGCTGATTAGGGGTAGTCAACTTGGTTTTGTATGTGGGAGATTGTGTCTCATGAATTCGTTTGAGTTTTGAAGAAGTAACCAAGAAGGTTGACAAGGACATGGCCATAGACGTCAGTAAGACCTTCTGCAAAGCCTTTGATAAAGTAGGTAGGCTGCTCTGGAAGTTTAGATTGCATGGCATCCAGGGAGAACTAGCTGACCGGACATAGAATTGACTTCATGGAAGGATGCAGAGAGTGGTGGTGGAAGGTTGATGTTGTACCTTGGGGATCAGTGCTGGGCCCATTGTTGTTTGTGGTTTATATTAACAATTTAAATGAGAATGCACAAGGCATGATTAGTACGTTTACAGATGACACTAAAATAGATGGTATTGTAGAGAGTGAAGATGGCTATGAAAACTTACAGCAGGATCTTGGAATAGCTGTGGGCATGTGGGCTGAAGAATGGCAAATGGAATTTGAATACACACAAGTGTGAAGTGTTGCACTTTGGGAAATCCAACCAGGACAGGACTTTCACAGTGAATGGTAGGGCTTGGGGAATATTGTAGAGCAGAGGGACCTAAGCGTACAGGTACATTGTTTCTCGATAGTGGTGTCACAGGTAGATAGGGTAAAGAAGGCTTTTGGTATATTGGCCTTCATCAATCTGGATATTGAGTATAGATGCTGAAACTGTATGTTACTGTTGTACAAGATGCTGGTGAAGCCGGATTTGTGGCATTGTGTTTAATTTTGGCTTACATAGATAGGATATCATTAAGCTGGAAATAGAGCAGAGGAGATTTAAAAGGATGTTGCCAGGAACTGAGGACTGTGTTACTGGGAATGATTGGGCAAACTAGGACTTTATTTCTTGGAGCATAAAAGGCTAAAAGGGTGACCTTATTGAGGTGTATATAATCATGAGTGGAATTAATAGGGTGAATGCACAAAGTCTTTTACCCAGAGTAGTGGAATCAAGAACCAGAGGACATAGGTTTCAGTTGAGAGGAGAAAAGATTTAATAGGAACCTGAGGGACAACTTTTTCACTCAGGGAGAGATGGGTATATGGAACAAGCTGCCCGAAGAGGTATTTCAGGTAGGTACAATAACAACATATAAAAGTCACTTAGACAGGTACACAAACATCTTGTTCAGCATGGACGAGTCTAGCAGTAGGGCCTGTTACCATGCCGTAAATACAGGTTTGTGGGTTAATTGACTATTTGATAAAAATGAATATTGTCCCAAGTGTGTGTAGATAGTGTAAATGTGCAGGGATCGCTGGTCGGTGCGGACTCGAAGGGCCTGTTTCCGCGCTGTATCTCTAAACTAAGCTAAACTAAACTATGACCATGTTGAATATTTTCTGATTTTAGACTCAATCATAGTTCTGTGTCTTTGAATCTGAAGGCTGAAGTCTCCCTCCAAAATCTTGAGCAAACATTCAAGTTAAATAAACACTGAGTGAATGCGACACTGTCAGCTTTTGTCTCCTGCATGAGACGTTAAACTATGATCCTGTCTGCTGCCTTGAAAGGAAGCATAATATTCCATGGCATTGTTTCAAAAAGCAAGGATGTAATCAAAAGTATTTGGGCTGACATTCACACCCCTCATCCAATGTCATTAAATAAATAAACAAACAAGCTAACCATTATTTTGCTACTGTTTATGAGGATGATCACAAATTGATCAATACATAGCCTACTGACAATATAATGGTGGCATTTCAGATTCTCTGTTTTAATTGTTACCTGGATAAGGAAGGAGAAATCTGAACCAAACGTGATAGCAGTCATCCTGGTTCCCCGAGTACAGACCAAAGAACTGCTTCTCATGCTGTTTGCCAATCTCTTCATGCACCATAATTTACCTTGGGCGTATTGCTTTGTTCCAAGCAACTACACACATGCCTTGGGAGTTCTATAGTTTCCTATATACTTTTGAGGATTTTATTTCCTCAGTTTATTTGCTCACTCGCCCAAAAGTGAAATTAAAGAAAGTAACATGATGTGTACAAGCTCTCCCTGTTCTACATCCTGACATTAAAAAAATTCAGTTATAAAAATTTCATGCAGGGGGGCCGTGGGAGCTATCCCTGAGGATATTCAAGTTAGAGGTGGACATTCTTTTAGTCAAGGGAATCCAGGGATGTGAAGTTGGAGAAGGAGAAGGTTTCGGAAATCAAAGCTTGTTGAATAGTGGACAGGCACAATGGGCCATTTGGCCACCTCCTGCTTCTATTTCATAGGACATTTATGCCAAAATATGTAATAATGTACTAAAAAAAAAAACAGGCCCAATATAATAACTCGAATTACTTCCAACTGGGTCCTCACAAAGTAATTAGACAAGAGATGGGACATTGCATTGACAGTGCCATCCAACAACTAACCAATAGACATTGATGCCTAGCTTGGGTCTTACCAGATCACCGCTCCACACCTCATCATAGCCCTGATCTGAGCATGTATCCGAGCTAAATTCCAAAGATGAGGTGAGATTTTGCAAGATCTTATTGAGTAGAGTGATAGACTAAGTCCATATCCACTTATTTACTGTAGTCCTACATTAATCCCACTTCTTTTATTCTCCTTATGTTTTCGTCATCTCTCCCCAGATTTCCCCTCACCTACACACTAGGAGTAATTGACAATGGCCAATTAACCTTCTAACCAGCACATCTTCCGGATGTGGGAGGAAACTTATTAGTTTCTTAGCTCTTGTTCTCACAAGCATCCTGCATTGTTTTCGTCTCATGTCAGGTGATGAATCAATTAGCCTAACTCTGTGTTGCTGCAGTGCCAGACTAAGGAGTCTTAACAGAGTCATTAATAAGAGTTATTGCTGAGCTAATTTGGTTAACTCCTTCAATGACATCAAGGAGGGCTGGCAAAATTGAAGTCATTGGGCTTCAAGAGGAAAACATCGGAGTCATACCTTGCACAAAAAAATGATAATTGTGGGTGCTGGAGGTCAATCATCCCTACCTCATGATCCCTCCCCACCCAGACCACCCCCTCCCCAGATACTTTCCCCTGCAACCGCAGGAGATGCATCATCTGTCCCTTTATCTCCCCCCTTGACTACAAACAAGAACCCCAACAGTCTTTTCAGGCGAGGCAGGGGTTCACTTGCACCTCCTCCAACCTCATCTACCGTATCTGCTGTTCCAGGTGTCAACGTCTGTACATCGGCGAGACCAAGCGCAGGCTCGACGATCATTTACCTGAACACCTCCGCTCAGTCCGCCTTAACCTATCTGATCTCCCGGTGCTCAGCACTTTAACTCCCCCTCCCATTCCCAATCTGACCTTTCTGTCCTGGGCCACCTCCATTGTCAGAGTGAGGCCCAGCGCAAATTGGAGGAACAGCACTGCATATTTTGCTTGGGTAGTTTACACCCCAGCAGTAGACTTCTCTAAATTCAAATAGCCCTTGCTTTCCCTCTCTCGCCATCCCCTCCCCCTTCTCCCACCAGTCTTACTGTCTCCGACTACATTCTATATCTGTCCCGCCCACTCCCCTGACATCAGCCTGAAGAAGAGTCTCGACCCGAAACGTCACCTATTCCTTCTCTCCAGAGATGCTGCCTGCCCTGCTGAGTTACTCCAGCATTTTATGTCCAGCTGGAGGAATTCAGCAGGTCGGGCAGAATTTGTGGAAGGAAATGGATATATGACATATTGTGTTGAGATCCTTCATCTGGACTAACAGAGTGTAGGGGAGATGGGCAGTATAAAGAGGTGAGGAGGGCTGGGTTAGTGGGTGGAGTCTGGTGGGGGAAGAGAGATTGAAACATGATTAGTGGAGGCAATGGGGCGGCAGATGATGGAATCTAATGGGAAAAGAAGGTGGTATATGAGACCAAATAATGGAGGTGAGGTGGAAACAATGTGGAGAAGGGACCTTCTTCTTCTTTCGTTTGGCGTGCACAGCCTAAAGTTGTCAGACAACTTGTTCTATTTGATCTTCCATTTGTGCACGTCGAGTTGATTGCATTAGTCGAAACGGGGCGAACCACGTGAAGGTTGCAATCGTCCACCCCGGGAAAGGGACCCATTGGGATGAATGTGTTGGGGGTGGCAAATAGAGTGGTTGAGAAGAATGTGGGTGAGAGGGGCAGGGTGTTTATGAGAAAGAACATTGGGGGACAATTTGGGTGGATAAGAGAGAGAGCAGGTTACTTTAAATTAGGGAATTCACTGTTTATGCCTTTGGGTTGTGGACTACCTTGGCAACATGAGGTGTTGTTTCTCCAGTTTGCATAAAAACATAAACGCAAGAACTGGCTGATCAACCTGAGTCTAAAGACGTGAACTAAATGGCCTACACTAAGTGAGACTAGTGAGCAAGCTCTCTGCTTGGCTTGACGGTGCAGCTCCAACAACACTCAATGCTTAATATTCAATTAAAAGCAGCCAATTAAAAATGTGTCGGCGCTGCCCAAGCAGCTGCGGCTCGCCTGCAGTCCGTCTGTCTTTTTCTTTTTTTTGTTTTTTTTCTTGTAGGAGGTATGTTTTAGTTTATTTATAGTTGTGTATGTGTGGGGCGGGGGGGCACTTGTTTTAGTCTATTCCTTCAGGGGGTTGCGACCTTTTCTTTGTCGTATTCCCATCTCCGTCTCCGTCTGCGCTGAGGCCTAATCGCGGAGCTGGCGGCCTCCAACTTGGACCGGCCTCGAGGCTCCACAGGCAGAGCCAGGACTTACCATCGTGAGGCTGGCCGACTTCGGGGCTGTGGTGGCACTGTGGCGGCAGCCCGACTTCGGAGCCTTGAAGGCTTTGGCCGCGGGCCCAGTGGATGACAACTTCGGGAGCTTGTAGGTCCCAGGTTGGTGATTCTCTGGAGCTCCCGCAACAGCAGCTTGGTCCGCTGGACTGGAGGGTGGCAGCTTCGTCCACCCCGGGCCGTGGAGTTTGAACTGGCCCGTTCGCTGAGCTCAGATTCGGCCGCGGGACTTACCATCACCCGGCGGGGGGCCCAACATCGAAAGCCTGGATCGCCTCAACGCAGAGGGAGAACAAGGAATCAAGAGACAAGGACTTTAAAACTTTTGCCTTCCATCACAGTGCGGAGGTGCCTGGTAGACTCACTGTGGTGGATTTTAAACTGTGTTCATTGTGTGTTCTGTTATTTTATTCTCTGTTATGACTGCAAGATATTTAATTTCGTTCAAACTAACAAGTTTGAATGACAATAAAGGATACTTTATACAATGTTATCAGTATGCACTACAGCAATGTAGTTGTAGTGCAAAACATCTATAAAATGCATGCCCATTCTACTCACAGCACCTCCCAAAGCCATGAACTACCACCTGGAAGGAAAGCAGCACCACACATGAATACCAGTGTGTTCCCCAAGTTGCACACCATCCTGACTGGGAAATATATGTCACTCGACTTTCACCCCAAGTCTAAATCCTACGACTCCCAACCTGAACATTGTATCAGAGCAGAGCAGCGATTAAACTTAATGGCAAATCCAAATTCCAGAAATAATTCCAAATAAATAAGACATAAAATTAAAAGTGCCTTTTTTACAGTTTTGTTTTGGTTCTGGTGCACCACCATTGAAAATAACTGTGAAGAATAGTGATCATTTGACATTTCCATGCTGGGAAATAGGTTCTGTCTATCTATCCTATGTATGCCTCTTATAATTTTATATACTTTTATCGAATCTTTCCTTAACCTCGAAAAATTCATAGAAATTTTTCCAAGTTTGCCCAATCTCTCCTTGAATCTAATAAGTTATAAAGAGTGATTGGAAAACAATGCAATAGTTTCCCTTAGAAGCTGAGGGTGATTTCAGAAGTTTATAAAATCATGAGGGGCATAAAATCATGAGGGGCATTGAATCTGAATCTGATATGTTAAATATTCAAGTCTTTTTTCCAGGGTAAGGGTGTCTGAAACTGGAGGGCAAAGGTTTAAAATGAGAAAGCAAAGATTTAAAGGGGATCTAAGGGACAGGTTTTTCACACTGAGGGTGGATGGAATATTGAACGAGCAGTCAGAAGAGTAGCCAGGAGGCAGGCACAATTACCACATTTAAATACTTTTGAATAGGTACATGGATAGGAATCAACTCGGGAATATGGGCCAAACACGGACAAATCGGATCTTGGTTGGCATAGATGAGTTGGGATAAAGGATCTATTTCCATCCTGTATAGCCCAATGAACGTATAAGCCAATTATCTTCCCGTTAATTTAAAATAGATTTACATAATCCAAAATTAGCCAGTCCCAGAAAAAGTTCAATGGTTGAATTTTATAAAAAACTTTGGATGTTTTTCCAAGCTTTCATTTTCCAAGTTTTTCCAATTTTCATTTTATGATGCTTCTTTGAAATGTAACTTTTCCAAATTAACATGTGGGAATGGTAGTCATTTCAAGTGAGAATTTTGATTAAATGTACTTTGGTTAATGGAAATGTTTATTCACTAAACTCTCCTTGACCTGTCCTTTTCAGAAATGATTGGTTTTATTCAAATGATTGCAGCACGTTTCTCTCTAGTGGAGAGGAACTGAAACAATTGCGTTTCATGAATCTGTTCCTCTTGTTGACTGCTGTCGTCATAGTTGGGGAATTTTTATTTCTTTTATTCACTACCCTCTCCAAAATAAAACTGGATGTGGGCGATTCTGGACGATTTCGGAATATCTTAAGGAAGGGGGGAGATCTGTAGTTTAGGGAGAAACATGATATGATGGGGCAAGGCACGGCCACAAATGGTGGAGAGATGGAAATTTGGGATGCTTAGAAGGCCAGACTGAAATAAATAGTGCTCCTGTAGCATTGTGGAGTTAGTATAGGGAAGGGCAAGATGGCATTTGACATATGGATGCTTTAAATCGGAGATGTAGCCAGACCAGGACCAATGTCGATCAACACTGAGCTTAGACGATAACGGGAGTTGCTGTGAAATTAAATATGAGCAGCAAAGCTTTAAATGAGTATGGCAGAGTTTTTGAGATCAGTAAAGGGTTTCAGTAAGAGGTAGAAGCGGACATTATTAAAGGGTTCAAAGTAAACAGGCAGTGCTTTGGAGAGGAAATGGGGTCAGAAGCTCAGTTAGCGTCAAGTAGGATGAAGAAAGCCAACAGACTAAACTTTTAACAGTGGCCAGGAGTGCGGTAGATGAATTTGTTACTTGGGAAGGGAATTTATTGTGAAGGCTGAAGACCGTGATACTCAATATATTGTGTTGGAGGAAGGAAAGATGTAATTAACTACAGGGCGGTCAGGGGGTAAAGACACGAATAAGATGTGGAATGAATATTGAATTCTCCAATTTAAGGTAACTTTTAACAACATTCTGCCCAATGTTCAAACCATCTGCCCATCAATCCCCCCCGGCTTGTGTCCAGGTATTTACATTGCTCCGATTTAAGATTGTCCATTGGGTTTGTTTTCGCTAACCAGAGAGAATTGGCATTAATCTGACAGATCATTACCAACAGCATTGGTAATGCTCTGACAAGACTCATGTTCACCTCTTGTCCCTGTTTTCAATAATGTACTTTGCATCCGGTCTGGCTACATCTCAGTTCTGAAGTATTCACCCATACGTTGTATCTTGCCATGGTGCTGTATTTACTGTATGTACTCTTTTTTATTTTTCACCATCTTTTGCAGTGCTCTCTAGATAGAGATGTAATAGAGCATGATGATCTGTTAATTTTCTTTAATTTAAGGACAGTTATTTTTTCCCTATGTCAGAAGAGTCTATTTAAGTCAGCTAGCAGCGATGTTGTGTTACTGTGTAATATGATCATTAGCAATTTGTAATGCAGCCTGCAATCTACACCTTCATAGCATGGACCTCTGGCATTTGTGATAGTTGGAAATGGGAAACAACATTATAATAATGATACAAGCACTCCATTGGGGAGATTAGTGAGAATCCGGATATCCTAGTTGCTAGAATTCTGTTAATATCAGTCAACTGTGAATTATAGAAACATATGAGTGGTTCTGTCATCTGCTGCGTATGTCGAACCTGTTTAGCCAGTGCTGAGCTCGGAAATGCAGATTAGAATGTTGTAGGATACCTTCCAGACTGGTGAACTTATGATATTACCCTCAATTTTCATAAGGGTGTTATGCTGAGAGAAACCTTACCCAACTGTAGTTTTCACCATTGAGAAAAAAGTCAGTCAGAATCAGCTTCCTCTTAATCAGTAGTTTACTTGTCTCTTGCTCCATTGTCTGAATAATACTTAAATGCACCTCGTGTTCGATTTAATAACAATTAGAACCTGTCGTGTTAAAGATATGCAACAGAATAATACATTGACCATTGCAGAGTTTAGCATATCAGGGGTTACGAAAGAAAAGCATTATCTTACTTGCCAGGGACAACGTGATGGATGGACTCCCCATATGTCTTTTAATTCTAGTAGATTTAGGAGTTGAAGATCGGCGTTCTATGCTCAGGCCTATGATCCATTCCCCACATTGAATGAATTTTAGCATTGCACTGCCCAATTGATGTATTTAGATTTTTCCACCAGTTTGTAACTAGAGGGAAAGGGGGATTTGTTTTGAAATCCTACTCCCCATTTTTCTTCGCTCCATAGATGCTGCTGCACCCTCTGAGTTTCTCCAGCATTTTGTGTACTTTCCACATGACTAAATAACCTAAGTGGTTGGCAAGTCCACTGGTTAGACATTGTTTCTTATGAATGAGTTAAAAATGACACAGGTCTTTGCTACAGTTCTGATTCCTTGTTTGCTGCTAAGGATTGTTCTTGAGTCTGAATGGAGTTACACTTAAATGATATTTTCAAAATCTATTGACTATTAAATATGATAAAATATTGCTGTAGTAGTTCTCCATTAAGAGTAATATGTTAAAGTTAGAGTTGTAAGGATGTACGTTGAACTTCAAATGTGGATGGGAGTTTTCTATGTGAATGCTTGAAATGCGCTGTTGTTACTGATGTACTCAATCCATGGTTACACATTTGAGTTTGGTGACTTGCAATTAACCTCTTCCAAAACATGTGCCAGTGGCAGTTTTGTATCTAGTACTGACTGATTCCTTTTGTGTTTAGGTACGTTGGAGGCACATTTATCAGGTCTGCTGTGGACAGCAGTGTGTATATCTCTTGCCATTGTGATCGCCCTTCCTAAACCCCATGGTATTAGAGCTTTGATCGCCTCTACAATTTTGCGCCTTATATTCTCAGTTGGCTTGGAGCCAACATTGTATTTGTTGGGGGCATTTAATGTGAGTATTCCATTTATAAAGACTAAAATTACATTTATGGGTCAATGCATCCTTCTCTTTTAACTTTCTTCCCACAATATTTCTCTAGCTAAGTATTTGCTTACCTGTCCTAATCTTTGTGCCTTGAATCAGTTTTTTAAAAAATTGTTAACACTTGCATAAAGAAAACTGATATACTTTGCTACGTTGGAAGTGCTATATAATTAAAAGTGGAAGTCAAACAAACAAACCTGCAGATACTGAGAATCCTAAATAATTTGTTGGAAACACTCAGTTGATCAGGTTACACCTGTGGATAGAGAAACAGTTTATGTTTGAAGTCAAAGTTAACGTTTCTATCTTGTCATCTTCAAACTGAAATATTATCTTTATTCCTCTTCACTTAGATGTTCCCAAAGCAGCTGAGTATATCTAGCATTTTCTGCTTTTATTAAATTTATTGCTAATATGAAAATCCATAAAGTGGCAGGTTTTAAGACCTTATCAGGGGTCATTTGTGACCGAATATCTGTTGGGGTGCTTTAATTCTGGTTCATTGCTTGAGCCATGTTGCGTGTTGCTATGGCAGCTGTAGACAATAGGTGCAGGAGTCAGCCATTCAGCTCCTCGAACCAGCACCGCCATTCACTGTGATCTTGGCTGATCATCCACAATCAGTACCCCGTTCCTGCCTTCTCCCCATATCCCTTGACTCCGCTTTCTTTAAAAGCTTTATCTAACTCTCTCTTGAAAGCATCCAGAGAAATGGCCTCCACTGCCCTCGGAGGCAGAGAATTCCACAGATTCACAACTCTCTGGGTGAAAATGTTTTTCCTCATCTCCATTCTAAATGGCCTATACCTTACTCTTAAACAGTGGCCCCCTGGTTCTGGACTCCCCCAACATCGGGAACATGTTTCCTGCCTCTAGCGTGTCCAATCCCTTAATAATCTTATATGTTTCAATAAGATCCCCTCTCATCATTCTAAATTCCAGTGTACACAAGCCCAGTCGCTCTATTCTTTCAACATATGACAGTCCCCCCTATCCCGGGAATTAACCTCATGAACCTACGCTGCACTCCCTCAATAGCATGAATGTCCTTCCTCAAATTTAGACCAAAACTGCACACAATACTCCAGGTGTGGTCTCACTAGGGCCGTGTACAACTGCAGAAGGACCTCTTTGCTCCTATACTCAACTCCTCTTGTTATGAAGGCCAACTGTAGCTTTATTCACTACCTGCTTACTTTCAGTGACTGATGAACAAGGACACCCAGATCTCATTGTACTTCCCCTTTTCCTAACTTGACACTATTCAGATAATAATCTGGCTTCCTGTGGGTACCCGAAGTGGGTAACCTCACATTTATCCACATTAAACTGCATCTGCCATACATCTGCCCACTCACCCAACCTGTCTAAGTCACCCTGCATCCTCATCGCACCCTCCTCACAGTTCACACTGCCACCTAGCTTTGTGTCATCTGCAAATCTGCTAATGTTACTTTTAATCCCTCCATCTAAATCATTAATGTATATTGTAAATAGCTGCGGTCCCAGCACTGAGCCTTGCGGTACACCACTAGTTACTGCCTGCCATTCTGACAGGGACCCGTTAATCCCTATTCTTTGCTTCCTGTCTGCCAACCAATTTTCTATCCATGTCGGTATCCTACCCCCAAAGCTGTAGTTCTTTAATTGGTGACCCTGCAAGTGAGCAAAGACTTTGTTTTGATGGATTCATTGAACATCTTGCCTCCAGAGATGGACACAAAGTATTGGAGTACCAGGATCTCTGGAGAAAATGGATAGGTGACGTTTCGGGTTGGGACCCTTCTAGCAGTTCCTTCTTATTATACCTTGCTTCTCAGCCCAAATCTACACCCTGCATAACAAGACTGTATTCACTCACAAATAAAAGTCTGAAACCACATCCCAGAAACTATCTAGATTTTCAGAAGAAGTAATAATATTATTCAGGTTCTTCAATCTTACTTTGATAATTGAATTCAGTTATTAAGAGCTTTTAATTGTTTTTTCACCTGCAATGTTTTTAACTTTTTGATTAATATTTGCTGTTCAAATTAGTTTGTCATGAAAGAGGAAAGTTTATCCACTATCCTTATGGTGTATTCTTTATAGGAGCTGGAACATTGGGGACAGTTGTTCAAGTGAACTACTGAAACAGAGTCCACTCTCAACCGCAATTCTGCACTATCCTACACACTTGGGACAATTTACAAACTTTACCGAAGCCATTTAAACTACAGACCTGTATGTCTTTGGAGTGTGGGAGGAAACCGGAACACCTGGGGAAAACCCACGTGGTCACGAGGAGAACGTACAAAGTCCATACAGACAGTACCCATAGTCATGATCGAACCCAGGTCTCTGGTGCTGTGGCAGCAACTCTACCACTGCGCCATCATAATGCTTTACTTTAGCCCCATTCCATGGGCTATACTGAGATGATTCATGTTTGAAATCCCACCAGTTGCACAATTGGACATGTAAGCATTTTTCTTCACAGTGTACCCAATATTATCAGAGTGTCACTTCAAACACCCCCCCCCCCCTCTATGTTTGGACAGTAATCGTTACCACGATTATTGACATAAGGTTTAGCAGGAGTGTGCAGCCTCCCACATGTTCAATCATCAGAGATCTTTCCATCCAGCTATGTCAGACCTCTGCCACGTTTCACCATTTACTGTCCACTCCAGCATCAAAGATCGCTCTGTTGCAGAATTGATGAAACATTACCTACATCCCCTTCCATTTCATCAAGGAACCAGTTCCAGTACCTGAATGGCATCTCAGGTACTGGAGCTGGCTGCCTTCCCAGTAGTGTGGGCTGCCTGTGACTGTCCTTGATTGCCCATAAGGGCTTCTATCAGTAAGCCAGACTTCCTCGTCTACAGGAAAGAGTTTCTCCTCCCTCGGTGATCAACTGCTTGCAGACCATCAGAGGATAAGTTCATAAGTTTATGTTCTGGGAGCAGAATTAGATCATTTGATCCATCAAGTTTACTCTTCACCACTTTTCAAAAATGAAGTAAATTTAATTCCTCTCTCTTTCATGCCGATGAATGCACGAGAGAGTGAATGTGTGGACTTTGAAATAGAAGCAGTCCACACCTTAATGGCCAAACACAGTGCCAGGTGCATATACCATAAGCTGCCAGAGCTTGATGCATAAATCACTGATATAAAACTATCCATGTGCTGGGTACTGTTCTTAAAATGAGGAAGTAACATGCCTCCACTTCAACGTCATTCCAGCCAGTATTTACATAGAAAATAGGTGCAGGAGTAGGCCATTCGGCCCTTCGAGCATGCACCGCCATTCAATATGATCATGGCTGATCATCCTAAATCAGTACCCCATTCCGCTTTTTCCCCCATATCCATTGATTCCTTTAGCCCCAAGAGCTAAATCTAACTCTCTCTCGCTAACCCTCAGTTCACATCTGCAAACTGTGGCTGAAACTTATAGGATAATGAACCTGGAAGAATTGGCAATTTAAATCATTTTAGTCCCAGGCATCTTAATTTCATAAACTCAGCTGCTTGTGACATTGCAATGAATCCTGCGTTCACGTGCAAACTCTTGCAAATTGTTTTTCCTCCAAGATATGATAGAGCAAAGTTGTATTTATAGCATTGCTACATCATGGTTTGAGTTCCAATTAGTTTTTTGTAAATATTGTGTGTTTTTGTACCGCTTTCAAGGTTTATCAACCGCAGTGTTTAATGGCTTACGTTTAGGCTTAGTTTAGAGATACAGCATGGAAACTTGTCCCACCAAGTCCACACCAACCATCGATCACCTGTTCATACTCATTCTATGTTCTCCCACTCTCTCTTCCACTCCCTGCACACAAGGGGTAATTTACAGAGGACAATCAACCTATAAATCCGAATGGCTTTGGGATGTGGGAGGAAACCGGATGGAGCTCCTGAAGGAAACGCACATGGTCACAGGGTGAACTTGCAAACTCTGCACAGACAGGAGCCGAGATCGGGATTGAACCTCAGTCTCTGGTGCTGTGAGGCAGCATCTCTAGCAGCTGAGCCACGGTGCAGCCTTGACGCATTAAATTGCCGTTGAAATTTTAATTTAACAGAAAAGTATAACAGGCTAGTGCGCACGGAAGGATAGGATAAAGAAATATATCGGGAGAATTAGATCAAACACTGTGTGGGTGGAGGGCTTATTATGTTGGATAATTAAAGTTCTCCTCATCCTGATTTTCAAAGCCTTCGAACATCTATCTCTAATCAACCTCTAACTTAAAATCCTCTGTCATCTCTGAGCTCTTCCAATACTTGCAAGGAGTGGATGGAACTACCTGTGCCTTGAGCTCTGAAATCCATTCCCTTAACTTCTCTGCCTCATCTAGGGCAGCACAGTAGCACAGCAGTAGAGTTGCTGTCTCACAGCGCCAGAGACCAGGGTTCGATCCTGACTTTGGGTGCTGTCTGTATGGAGTTCGTACATTCTCCCTGTGACCATGTGGGTTTTCCTCGGGGGCTCCGGTTTCCTCCCACTTGTCAAAGAATAACTGGTTTGTAGGTTAATTGGCTTCGGTAAATTATTGCTAATGTGTAGGGTAGCTGTAGTGAATGGGGTGATCGCTGGTCAACGCGGACTCAGTGGGTCGAAGGTCGTGTTTCCATGCTGTATCTCTAAAGTCTAAAATAAACTATTTGAATGGAAAAAAAAAAGCAAAACATGCAAGTTATAGAAGTGTGAAATAAAACAGAAAAATGTGGAAATGGTCAATAGGGCAATTAACATCAATCAAAAGGAAATTGTTATCTTTCCAGGTGGGGCACATCAGTGGAGTGAGAAATGATTAGCATTGATAAAATGTTTAAGAAAGAACTGCAGATGCTGGAAAAATCGAAGGTAGACAAAAATGCTGGAGAAACTCAACAGGTGATGCAGCATCTATGGAGCGAAGGAATATGTGAAGTTTCAGGTCGAGACCCTTCTTCAGACTAAATGGTTTGTTTGTGCTCAATAGCACTTGGGCTTGGTTTGGAAGGTGGACTTTCCCTGCAGTTCCAGTACAGGCATCAGGTACTGGTTTCTCTGAAGTTTGCAGCTAAGTTTATAGCTAAGATAGACACAAAATGCTAGGGTGACTCAGCAAGACAGGCAGCATCTCTGGAGTTGTTCAGCTCAGTCTGAAAAAGGGTCTCAACCCGAAAAGTCACATATTCCTTCTCTCCAGATATGCTGCCTGTTCCGCTGAGTTACTCCAGAGTTTTGTGTCTTATCTTCGGTTTCAACCAGCATCTTGCAGTTCCTTCCTACACTATAAACCTTATAGCTGGTTGCCCTGCTGCTCAGAACAATCACCTGCATTAACTCCCCATCCATCTAATACAGCATAGCAGTCCAACATGTTTTTGGGGTCATGGATGTGGTCTGAATGGGATGGACAGAAAAAAGAGAATATAGAAACAGCTGTTAAAAATGAATCAAATAAATCTTTAACTGATTTCCTTTGCCCCACCCCAGATTTCAAAAGCATTTCTATTTCAGGAACTAAGTTTCCCTGAGAATCGTGGAGATTGCAGAAGAGAGGAAACGATTCAGCACAACATCTCTGTACCCGGTCTAGGTTCTAGGAATTTTTTTTTCCGCTGAACACTTGTGTTCTGTATTATCTGGACTTTATTAGTAGCAATTATGTGAAATAATTTATAAGCTGTGGTATGCTCTGGAAGTAATGGCTACAAGCTGCTAAACTCAAGGCACATCCTTTAGGGCCACTAAGGTTACAAACACCTTAAGAATCCTACAGCATAACTATTTGAAAAACCTGCAGCCAAAAAGGTTTTGGCAACAGCTGGGAGGAAAAAGTTGAAATGACATGATTAGGAACAGACTGTGAACGCATTCCCTGGAGCAGTGGGATAAAATAGCTCCTCATTAGTTCACCAAGGTTTCCACTGCATAAGAGTATAAGATAATGCCAGATTAAACACTAGAGATCTGCATCCTTTTCTTTTAAAATAGTTTGTTTTTGTTCAGAACTCAGCCATAGAGAAGTCTTCTAAATCCCCATGTGCCCATGAATATGTTAGAATAGTGTTGTATATCTTGGGTCCTTGCTGTCTTTTTCTAAATTTTAGAAAAGCCAAGCTTTAAAACCACTGATATGATTTTCTCTTGGCCATCCAGCATTGGGCAGCACACTGGCACAGCAGTAGAGTAAGTTGCTGCCTTACATTGTCACAGACCCGGTTTCGATCCTGATTACGGGTGCTGCCTGTACGGAGTTTGTACGTTCTCCCTGTGAGCACGTGGGTTTTCTCCGGGTGCTTTGGTTTCCTCCAACACTCCAAAAATGTACAGGCTTGTAGGTTAATTGGCTTTGGTAAAGATTATAAATTGTCCCTAGTGTGTAGGATAGTGCTAGTGTACGGGGTGATCGTTGGTCAGTGTGGACCAGAAGGCCGAATGGCCTGTCTCTGCGCTGTATCTCTAAACTAAACTAAACTAACATCAACATCCCTACCAAATTCATGCACGGTACCTTGTATCATTGTTGCTTTGATCATTTATTCACTCCTGTTGCCCTATCACTGATCATAATCTTTGCTTCCTTCCCTGGTCCTGTAATTTGAATTTTTTAAAGTCTAACACATCCACTTTGAAAGAGAGATCATCAAACTGAATTATTGAACAAGCATCCGAAGTACTTTGGGTAACATTAGCACTTGTTCTCAAACCTTGTTAAATGTCATCCTATTTAGGGTTTCCAACGGCCTGTCCAAGAATCTTCTGACCCGCAGACCAAAACGGCTCTGTGGTACATGTCACTAGATAAAAAAACATTTAAGCATTAACCCAAGTTTTATTTTAAACTTTTACATTTTGTTGTAGTTTAGCTGCAAAAATATTGGAGGAGAGGGGGAAAGTGAGTTTGAATATCAATTTAAAAAAAACAAGACACAAAATGCTGGAGTATCTCAGTGGGTCAAAAAGGTCTGATGAAGGGTCTTGACCCGAAACATCACCTATTCCTTTTCTCCAGAGATGCTGTCTCACCCAGAGTTACTCCAACATTTTCTGTCTGTCTTCAGTGTAAACCAGCATCTGGAGTTCCTTCGTGCACAAATTAAGAAAAGCTAATTGGGTTTCCATGGGAAAATGGCGGATATTTGTCTAATGGTGAGTTGCAAGGATTTTTGGGGGGAAATGGAGGCGGCGTGTACAGCAGTTGGAGACAAGCTTGCGATCAAGTCCACCGGAATAAGTCCATTCACAATTGGCAGATCTAGAGCAGCTGACTTTTCCAACATTGTGTTTTCACTTTATTAAATTAAGTGCCTGGTCAGCATAGGAACCACAGCAGCAAAGGAAACCAACAGCTTTACAAGAACTGACATGACTACCCCCCACCTAAATAAAATATTTGACTTCTCACTAAGTGTCCTCGATGTAAGCCAGGCAATTGCACAGTAGATGTGGCAGGACACTCCCCTTTACTTTAAGCTGCCACTGCACGCAACAGTCCTTCAATCTTATTATTGAAAGTAAACCCTATCTTCAAAGTATTCTCGGGGTAGAATTTGTTTCCAGAAGTTCCTGGTAGCTTAGTGAGGGGCTTGGTGGATTGATGCGGGGGTGCTGTTAAGCACGTGGTATGCACTGATCTTTAGTTGCATTTCCAACATTTAATTGTGCCTGTTTTTTGCACATGAAAGGAAGTAACATTCACACACGTTATAAAAAAAGAAACATTCTCTCTGCCATTTGGATTTAATTTAATGTAACGTGCCAGTATTGGGATTTTTTTTTAATAAACTATGAGGCAGGCTGGAGTTTGAAATAATCTACTTTGGGAGGGTTAACTCATTATTCAGGCCTATTAATATTCAGGCATATTATTAAAAGTCTGGGGTGGGTGGGCAGGAGCAATATGCAGAAAAGGACCCAGAAGGCCAACCATGGAGGGAGAAGCGGAGTGAGTGTTTCAGGTTAATGACAAATGATAAATCAGGTTAATGATAAAATATTACCCCGTTGATCATCAGTTCACTTTACTGAGTGTTTCATCCAATTTCCAACTTTCAATTGTGCTTGAGTTACAGATTAATTGTTCAAAAATATCAGCTAACCATTAATAGAATCTGTTTAATAATTTCGGAGGTACAGTTTTCTGGCGATCAAGCTTTACTTTGCAAGGAAAAGCAATGCATGTATGGAGAGATTAGAAGGATGTGGAAGTAATGAGTTGAGCAGTAATTAGATGATAAAGCTTTAACATTGGCCAGTGAGCTAAATGTTTCTGTGGGCTTGGTGTATGGAGGATTCATCTAATTTGTATTATGGTCATTTTTCAGTGCTGTTTAAATTTAACACAACTTACATATTCTGGAGGCTCTGATCCAGCTTGCTTCCTGAGTGATTTGCAGCTGATAATCTTTTCAGTGGCTGTCTTATTGAGGATGGGTAATCATACAAAAAGCCTGAGTGCTTCAAATAACAGAAATACAACCAAATTTTGTTGTGTGAGGTTGAGCTCCTGAACTTGGGTTGTAAAATAACATATATTTTAAATGGATTGGAGCCAGTGTACATGGCTTAACCAAAGTCATGCATGCTGCTGTAGATTGTGGAGCATTGCCCTATAACTGACAAAATATCTTCAGCCTGAAACATGAATTCTGTTTCTCGTTCCACAATGACTGCCTGACTCTCTGAGTGTTTCTAACATTTTCTATTTCAGATTTTCAGCATCTGCAGTCCTGTTGATTTCCAAAACTGGCCCTAAGCTACTTTGCTTCCTTAATGGGAAATGCTTTTCGTGTCAAGACAAACTTTTCCAGACATTTATAGTTTTCAAGAGAGAGTTGGATTTAGCTCTTAGGGCTAAATGAATCAAGGGATATGAGGAAAAAGCAGGAAAGGGATACTCATTTTAGATGATCAGCCATGGTCATATTGAATGGCGGTGCTAGCCCAAATGGCCTATTCCTGCACCTATTTTTCTATGTTTCTAGTCTCAAAATTCTCTTTATTGCACTTGTCCCAGTTTTGGTTAATTTGAGTCAGTTTTGGTTAGCTTAGGTCAGTTGCTGTAAAGCTAATGTATTGCAACACTTGGGGAAAGTTCTTACTCCAGGCACCTCGCGTTTTACACGGGGGTTACGTGCTTGAAAAGCAGTGTGCAATTCAAAAACTCGTAAATTAAACACATACGTGACTATGCTGTAAACAGCAGAACTTTTGAGCATGTTATTCCAAAAATATGAGTAGGTAAATCAAGCTTTGGTATTAAAGGAACAAGTGCATTATTTCAAATACGCAGAAATACAACATGCATAAAATGCAAGGTACTTGGAATTTGATATCTCTTGATTTAGAATGGCTGGTCAATGATTAAAATGGCTAATCGATGACTTTTATGTTTCCTAACAGGTTGGTAATAAAGTAATATTCTTGACGAGTTTTGTGGGAAATCGAGGTACTTTCACTAAAGGTTACATGGCCATGATCCTGGATGTGGAGTTTCTTTATCATCTAGTATACACAATAATATCTGTCATGGGGCTTTTTGCCCATGAATTCTTCTACAGTTTGCTGGTATGTGTTGAGGAAGGTTCATTTAATTTTACTTCCGATATAAAATCTTAAATGTATATTTTGACATGATTATATCTCGTGGCCGTAACAAGCTTCAAACTTGGCCGAACTATTCAGTGGGAAGGATGTACAGTACAATGAGTTAATTTTCTATTCACAGATGATAAAGATCAGATCATTGGCTTGTCTCCAATGTAATTGGTTTCATGTGGTACTGTAACTTAGGCTGGATCATAACATAAAGGGCACTATTCGGCCTGCTTGTTTTCCTGAAAGAGGTGTCAAATTAAGCCTCACGTGGTATGCAGTTTTGATCTCCATAACTAAAACAAAATGATATTCTTAACAAAAGGCTTCTGAAGAGAGATCAACCACATCTCTGTTTAAGAAAGAACTGCAGATGCTGGAAAAATCGAAGGTCGACCAAAATGCTGCAGGAACTCAACGTGTGAGGCAGCATCTATGGAGCGAAGGAATACACAACGTTTCGGAACGAGACTCTTCTTCAGACTCTTCTCCCCATAGATGCTGCCTCACCCGCTGAGTTCCTCAAGCATTTTCGTCTACCTTCAACTAATCACCTTAAGTTTAGAAGAATAAAAGGAGACCTCTGCAGTGTACAAAACTCCGATGCGGATCAGCAGATTAGATGCCGAGAAGGTATTTCCCCTGGCTGGGAATGGTGCTCTCAGCACTCAGAGCAAGATGTGTTGGACTGAGATGAGGAGAGATTCCTTCATTCAGTGTGGTGAATCAGTAGAATTCTCTATAACAGAAAACATTGGAGGCCAAGTCACCAAATATACTTAACAAGGAGATAGATGTCCAGGCACAAAAGGCATCAAGGAATATGGGTGGGAAGAAGGTATTGAGACAGAGGTTTGCCTATTATCTTATTGAATGGTGGAGGAAGTCCACCATAATCTACTGATCTCTATAGTTTCCATGTTTCTATCCCTATCCTTCCCCTTTAGCTTTTCAAGTTATTTTATTTTTTCTTGCCTTGTGCAACAATATATCGGACCTAATTGGATCAAGATAAAAGGACAAACAATATATAAGCAAATACTAATATAGCACTTTTACATAGTATAAGCAAATCCTCAAACAACTTTTACAAAGGGAAGGAATAATATAGGTTTAATTAAATTTTAACTATATTTTTTCATGTGACAATCGAAGAAGTGTGTTAACACTACAGGAAGAATTGTCTTGGCTGATAAATTCTGAACTGCAATTACGAGAGTTGATTGGCCTTTCTTAACAGTTTTTGTTTAACATTAACTGTTAAATAGATTTCTTCTTGAGGCAGCTGGAGGATAGGAATAATAAAGCCTGTGTTTATTTTTCAGCTTTTTGACCTGGTTTACAGAGAGGAGACATTATTGAATGTCATCAAGAGTGTCACTCGGAATGGGCGCTCCATCATTCTGACCGCTGTACTGGCGCTCATCTTAGTCTACCTGTTTTCTATTGTTGGCTTTTTGTTTTTCAAAGACGACTTCATCCTGGCAGTGGACAAGGTGCCAAACAAGACCTTTTGGGCAGGTAAAATCACCATATTGAGCAAATGGGAGAACTGTGCTTTCAGGTGGAGTAAGTTCTTGCAGGGTTAGGGCTTTTGCTCACATAATTCTAAATGCATTTTCAGCTATAAATGTAACAAAAACCTAATGCACAGGTGCCGTTAGTTTACTGGAAAAGTTGAGCTTTATAAAAATTAGTTTAAAAAGGAAAGAAATATAATCATTGGGCAGCAAGGTGGCGCAGCGGTAGAGTGCTTGCAGAGCCAGAGACGCGGGTTTTCATCCCGATTACGGGGTGCTGTCTGTATGTATTTTGTACGTTCTCCCCATGACCGAGTGGGTTTTCTCAGTTCTTCAGTTTCCTTCCACATTCCAAAGACGTACAGGTTTGTAGGTTAATTGGCCTTGGTTTGTATACTTGGTATAAGTGTAAATTGTTCCTCGTATGTGTAGGATATTGCTAATGTGTGGGGATCGCTGGCCGGTGCGGACTCGGTGGGCCGAAGGGCCTGTTTCCACGCTATATCTGAACTAAACTAAACTAATCTCATGTGTTGCGTCTAGTTGTGGGTGACACACCCCAAGGGAACTATTAGCCTTGGTGTGGGTCCAGTGTAGATGCATCAGAATAATCTATTCCAGGCCTGCCACTGTTACCTTATGAAAATCATCGCATAAACATTAACATTAGCCCTTTGGAGTTTGGAAGGCAAAGCACTGATCAAATCAGGACCTTAAAAATTATATTTCTTACAGTGGGCATTTACAAATGTTTCCTTTTGCCCAATTATACCTAGAAGGATGGGGAACAATTTTGAAATTAGAGCTATCCATTCCGAAGTTTTATCTGAACTACTTTATCATGCATAAGGAATTTGGACATTGGTCAGTGGAGATCTAGAACATTTCTGTTGTGCAAGGGATACAGATCAAAATTAAGTAAATGTAATTGAAGTCTATAAAGCTTTAGCTGAATATTATTAGACTGAATAGCCTGCTTCTGTTCTGATGTAATCGAGAAATGTTACAGTCCTAAGAATTACCCTGTGCAATAATTGTGATTTGGAGTTGCAAGCTCTATATTTTGAGTCATCTAGATATGGCAGTGTTTATAATCAAACACAAATCTAATCTTTTACACAGACTGTAGGTGACTGAATAATTTGTTCACAAATTAAAGCACATAAGAAGCCATTGTGTTAGATAATATTAATAAAACTCAATCCCTAATCTTGATGTTCCCTTGCAATGCACACAATAAATCTAATTACCCTTATTACCCCATGAACATTATTGCCATTTAAAGGCCTTGGATTCTAGCTGGCAACTATGCTGTTGGAATTGCTGAAAATAAAAATGGAAGTACTGCAGCATTAGTGCATTTTGAAGGACATCATTGGGTGAAATAATTGTGAAGTTTAATACTAAAAGTAGAAAACTTCTTAAGCATAAATGCCGAAGTTGCAGTAGATTAAAGAACAAAATCTAACAAATGCATACTGAGGTACATGTTTCCAACAGGCAAAGAGCAGCATATGTTATTTGTGTCCTTTAGCAAAGAGCCAAGTTCACTTGATCAAGATTAAATCTACTCTCAAGGTTAAAAAGAGATGAAGGCTGAGCCACAGTATAATGGAACTTAAGTAATATTATAGGTGCTCAAAGCTGAGAGGATTAGGTGTCCCAGTGTACCATCCAATACTTTCTAAGGTCCGTGTTGTTCCTTCAACTTAGGCAAGGTTAGAATTTTGGGGAATTGAATGCAAGCTGTTGGAGTCAACACAAGCTCATATGAAATGAGATACCACACTTGCTTATGCTGGGAAATCCTGGGCTCCCTAAGAACGGTTCATATAAGCCAGAAAATCAGCAGGGGTAAATTTTCCTTCAATCTATAATTAACCTGTTGTGTTAATGCTTTGCCAATTTTATTTTAAATCAGTATTATGTTTGAATCCCTGAGGTATCCACCTAAGAAATTTAGGATATAAGCATCCCACATGGACTCTGCAGTGTATGTCTTAAGTACACTCTCCATTCACCCAAGTCGAGAGAACATCTAGGTTCTGCTGTTTGCAATTCAAGAACCCAAGTGTTTTCAGCAATGCTGCTGGGGTGTAGCGAGAAAATATCAGCATGGAGTTATTTTCCTACAACTACTTAAGTTGGAGAAAACATTTCTAGTAGTGATGAGCCTTATTTGGAATTACTTCCTCCTTTATCTCAGGGCTGATTAAACCTTTGGATTTGGAAGGCAATTGCTTTGGTCCCTGCCCCCTCCAACCCATCATCTGATCATCCACGCCCCCAGCAGATCATATCTGTAACTAATTTTTTCCATGATCTCCAATCTGTGTAAAGATGATTCAGGAGGATGCACATTCTGCCGTACAAATGTCTTGGGTGTCTCCTTCACAGAGAGTGTTGGAGCCTTACCATCACCAGGCTAAGCCAGAGACCACAAAGTAAATTTGTGCATTATGGATATATTTCAATATCATATATTTTGAATTGAGACCAACAAGACTGGCATTTAGCCTCCAGGCTGAATTGAAGTGTGAATCCCAAGAACTTTCATGTAATGTAGGTCAGTAGATGTTGACCTAAAATGTTTTAAATATTTTTATCTGACACAAAATAAAAGCAGAGCATGGATAGGTGATGTCTGAAGAACAGTCTCAACTTGAAAGGTCTCCTATCCATGATCTTGAGAGATGCTGCCTAACCTACGGAGTTACTCCAGCACTTTGTGTACCAAACAAAGGCAGTTGTGATTGTTTTACGGTCCATCACCATGAAGCGAAAAGACAAATTGATGGAAATGTTGTAGATTCTGAAGGGGCCATGACAGGATGGATGTGTCCTCTGATTGAAGAATCTAGAGTGAAGGGTCATTTTAAGGCAGAAATTACTTTCTTTTTCACTCGGAGGATTTTAGGTCTTTGGCAACTATTTGTGCCGAATAGCAGTGGAACTAGCTTTCACATTTTTTTTAAAGGCTGAGATAGTTAGAATCTTAGTGAACAAGGGCCTATAAGGTTTCCGGGGAGTAGGGGTGGGTGTGGGAAATGCAGAATTGACATTAGCTATCATAACCACGATCCTTTTGAATGTCAGATGGGAGCTGAGAGGCTACTCTTTCTCCCAATTTGTTTGTTGAACGATTTCGTTTTTAGTTTTAGAGATACAGCGCAGACCCAGGCTCTTCAGCCCACCGAGTCCGCACCGACCATCAATCCCCGCACACGAACGCTATCTTACACACACTAGGAACAATTTACAATTATACAAAGCCAATTAACCTACAAACCTGAACGTCTTTGGAGTGTGGGAGGAAACCGGAGATCTTGGAGAAAACCCATGCAGGTCAGGGGGAGACCGTACAAATTCTGTACAGACAGCAGCCGTAGTCAGGATCGAGTAAGCGTGTTGGAGTATAAATCTGAATAACATCCATTAATCCAGAAAACCCGCTGGTCCGCCGCCACCAAAGTCCACCGAGTGTGAGATTACCAGAGTTTTATTTAGTTTTATTTCTCTGCCCCTACACCAAGGTTAAAGGTGCAGAAGCTGGTTCTGAGGATAAGTGAGCAGTTTAACAATACAATGGCATGGTGAAGGTTGCAATGCATGAAGCAGAAGTACAAAGAGCAGTCTTCTGCCCACAACAATTTATATTCTTTAGCAAAGGATGTTTGGTGTTCCCTATTGTTAGCTTGATGTAACGACACATGACGTCAATGGAGCCGCAGCTCTGACCACATGGTTGGACTTGGGAACAAAATAAAACTGGAAGAAGTGATTTAGAAAATGTAATGAGTCGAGTCGTACACACGTCAAGATACAACAGATATTTATTAAAGTCCACTTGCAGCATCGGTCTGCAGGACATTACGGTAACTAGCAGCTACTCAGACAGACAGGCGGAGCAACTACTAACAAGCACTACAATTGGTTAGTAGGAAATAACCAATCTACAGAAAATACCCTTGACATATTTCTACAAAAAGATGCCTAATTGTCTTTCAACTTTCAACAGAAACTCCTGGCTCCTGTATATTTCTGTTTGTAACAGTTGGTGAAGGAACTCGACAGTCTTTAATAAATGCTTAGAAAATGCATGCAAGATAAAGTGATCAGTGCAATCTCAGTGAGTAATCTCACTGGCAGTTCCCTCCAACATCTATAGGGGAATTCCAGTTGGGTAAAACTGATTGGCACTTCTGTTCTTCAGCCGTGCCTATTCTGCTGATCAATATGTATAAATGTTCCATATCGACATAAATGGTTAAATCACCCTGTTTCTCCAAGACCTGAGTAGGCTAAGTTGAATATTAGCTTGCGTTTGCCTACCTATTTTCAGGAATATACATCGAATGAAAGAGCAAACCATTTAATGGGAATTATTGATGGAAACTCAAATTATCAGCCGTAAACTAAATTGAATATCAGTCAAGTAAATGGCAGAGTATGTTTTAACCAACTTTTAAACTAATTCCTTCACCCTCTTTCTCATAAATGTTGAGTTAAATAAACGTTAACCAGTTGTTCCATAATGACCAAATATGATGATGCCAGTGCCCTAACTGGCATATCTTCTGTGATTTTCTTTTAAGCTTGTATTCAAGATAGTGGGCCTCACACTGTATTGTGTAATGAAACTGACATGAAGTGAGATGTGAATTTAATGTTCTGATCCTGTGAAACTCTTGTCATCATCCACTATTTAAAGACGGCACAAATACTTTATAGCGTGTGCTATTTCTTCACGCATGAGAAAACCATATTTTTATTGTCCCCTAAACTAAATAGTGTTGATCTAATGTTTGTTTCCCGCTTGTTACATTTCTTCAGAAGATGCTGCATCACTGTCTGAAGAATTGCTTACCGCCGATGTCTGTCGCCTGGGCAATGGAGAGAACTGTTCAACACTTTACTCCATGGAGAGTAACGGTAAGGTGACTTTAGCTACTCTGTTGGATTGGCAACATGAACCTACTTATTGTGGCAGTGAGTTAGGAGTAAGGCTATTTCCTGGTGGTTGTCGGTCTTAAGTGGGCTCAAATCTGATGTAAAACTTGTTCTCCATCAGAGTTGCTTGCTGAGAATGAAGAGGACTCGGAGCACACCTGTGAAACTCTGTTTATGTGTATCATTACTGTACTCAGTCATGGACTGCGAAGTGGAGGAGGAGTGGGAGATGTGCTCAGGAAACCTTCCAAAGAGGTATGGACCAACTGCTTAGTGAACTAATAATCATTAGACTCAAACACCACAGCACCATATCATATGCAGGTCCACCACCGATTTTCCGGCACCCTTGGGTCCAGAGCCTTTCCATTTTGCCAGACCAACAGAGGTCATGGCCTCCAAGAGGAGTCCAACGGTACTGGAACGGCCTGCCTAGGCCACCAAAGGACCAATATACGGGCCCGCAATGCTGGCCTCAGAAGTCAGCTATGAGAACGGATCTGCCGACACTGGTCAGGCCGTTAACGTTCCAGAGCCCCGGCCGGAAGAGACGAATTTGATGGGAGTTGGCTATGTGAACAGACCTGCAGGCTCTGGCCGGTCCAGAGCTCCAGTCGCAGGTGGCAAATTCGACCTGCCGATTTATGCGGACGTCCCGATGAAGTTGAGATCGGCTGTCTTACCAACCCTAAGCGCCACATTTTCGGGGGAACTTTCAGAAGGGATTTCAAGTGCGCTTTCGTGATTCCAGATTAAAGGAGGCGCCGGACTATCGGTTGCTAGGAAATTGGTGGTGGATCTGTATTGTACTGATACCTAAAGTAACTAGTTACTTTTGCAATCCAAGGATCTGATATTGCTTCCATTTGATATGCGGTGCAGTTTATAGAGCATGTTCCCCTCTCCAAATAAACAACCTGTCAATAATTTACAGCATAACATTGTTATAGTGCATTCAATTGAATTTTAATCATTAACCTTTTTACATAGCCAGATCTCTCTATTTAAATGTTGTAGGGCTTTTTGAGGTTCAATAATTAATACTGTGTACTCCTTGTTAAGTCATCTGTTTGTATCTGTTAAAAATACCGACTTCTTTCACAAATGCTGCAGCACAAGCTTTATTACTTAGTTCAAGGATGTACAATTCACACATCATCTGAGTGCTTTAATTGGCTTGGAGAAAATTGAGCCAGTGTGTCAAATCTACGGATGTGTGAAATTCACTATAACTAGATGTCCTCTTTAGGTTGACAAACTGCCTGTTCTGCAGCCAAACTTGCGAATGATACAGCAGTGGGTGGATTAGCAAGTTGTGAGGAAGAGACAAAGAATGTAAAAAGGGATATAAATCACATAATTGGGTATGTAAGAAGTTAGCAGAGAATGTGGAAGGAAGGAAGAATGAAAAATTAAATTACTATTAAAATGGAGTGACAAAACAGAATGCTATGGTTCAAAGAGACCTGGGTTGCTTGTACATGAAGCATAAGATGCTAGCATACAAGTATAGAAGCAATTATGAATGCTAATTGAACTGACCTTAATTGTACCGGTTATGGAGTATAAAAGTGAGGATGTTTGGATACAACTTTGCAGTGTGTTGATGAGACATTCCTGCAGTTTTGATTCCCATATTTAAGGAAGGATGTTCTTGCTATGAAGACATTGTTTAGTTTAATTTGGTTTAGAGATGCAGCACGGAAACAGCTCCTTCGGTCCACTGGGTCCACGCTGAGCAGCGATCCCCGCACTCTAACACAATCTTACACACGCTGGGGATCATTTACAATGATACCAAGCTAATTAACCTACAAACCTGTATGCCTTTGGAGTGTGCAAGGAAACCGGAGATCCCAGAGAAAACCCACGCAGGTCACGGGGAGAAGGTACAATCTCCGTATAGGCAAGGACCTGTAATGAGGATTGAACCTGGGCCCCTGGTACTGTATGGCAGCAACTGTACCACTGTACCATTGTGCTGCCGTAGAAATGTAGAGATATTCACCAGGATGAATCCTGAGATGGAGGGTTAATGTACAATGAAAGGTCTAGGTTTGGAAAACGGAAAGAGATGGAATGTGGGTGGGATCAAAAGGAATGTGAAAGGAGAACAGCCGATGGGTACAGATGTGGGGTATCTCCACCACACATTGAAGTTTCGAAGAAGAGGCAAAACATTTTCTCTGAGGCCTATGACACTTTGTCCAAATCTTTGTCCAAGCAGCAGTGAAGACACAGAGCCTTTGCTGCAAGGGCTATGGAGTACTGAAACAGACTGAGATTGTTGAGGGATTGAAGGGATAAGAAACTGCCCTGCATTGGAAAGTGGTGCTGCGGCAATCAATCAGCATTGATCTAATTGAATAGCAGAGCAGACATGAGGGGCTGAATGGTTTACTTCCATTTCACTTTCATTGATTCTTATGTTCTGCAGCATTTGTCTGATGTAAAGTCTACCTTCATTGGGTAACTGTCACTTTCTGCAGGAACCGCTCTTTGCTGCACGTGTGGTCTACGATCTCCTCTTCTTCTTCATGGTCATCATCATTGTCCTGAACTTGATCTTTGGTGTCATCATTGACACTTTTGCTGACTTGAGGAGCGAGAAGCAGAAGAAGGAAGAAGTCTTGAAAACAACCTGCTTCATATGTGGTAAGCTCATAAAAGTCATGGGACAGTCTTGCCAGAAAATAATGTTAAGATTCCTGTAAAGTATGTCAAATAGTTTTTGACAGAAACTTAAGAAAATGTCTTGTGAAATTTCAGTCGTCTATCAAGAATTCTCCCAGTAAAGTAGCCGAACCCAACTAATTCATAAAAACATGCAAGTTAAAATATGTTAACTAACATTCTACCGTATAGCCCATACATGACACTCAATTAAGAGATTAAGTTGATGAGTTCTTTTCTTCACTACACTTTGCAATAATGAGGAGGAGGAATGAATTGAAACATGCTTCATTGTGGCTGGGCTAAGCAGATTCATTGCAAGTAGAATGTTTCTCCTGCCTTTGGATCGAAAACAAGGGCTCACAACCTCGGGTTGCAAGGCTAGTCATTCCAAAATGAGATGAGGAAACATTTCTCACTCAGCATTGGTGAGAGTATGGAATTCACTACGATGGAGGCTGTAGGGGCCAAATGACTGATTAGACTATGTAGATGAAGACAGGTAAATGTTCAGTCACATAAGTATAAGGAGAGAAGTAAATGATCGTCCAGGATTGTTTTGAATGGCGGGGTAGGCTGAGTGGGCTACTCCTATCTTCATTTATCCGAATCAAACAGAAAAAAAACTCAAATGCTGGAAATTGGAAATAAAACGTGAATCCACAATTGCTCATTTGCTGGAAGCTCAGAATAATCTACTCATACCAAGAAAACATTGTGTGCAATGCATTTAGGCATTGCTAGAACCGACAATACTGTGCAGTAAAAGCGGATGTTGCAATATCAAACGTTACAAGCAAAAACATAGAGCTGCTGAGGGTGGTGTTAAATGAGGAGTCTACTTTTGGATTACATGATCTTACTTTCCAAATGATACATATATTTCAAGAAATTATGCATAACCATGGTTGTAAAATCTCTAACACTTGAAAATGAATAGACTTGAGGTAAGAGATTCATCTATCAGTTGGGAACGTGCTACATGAATGATGATGAGCTGCTACTATTTACACAGGCTGCACATGCATTTAATCTTAGATTTGTTGATTAGCTCATTTACTTTTCTAGGCTTGGAAAGGGATAAATTTGACAACAAGACAGTGACATTTGAAGAACATATCAAGGATGAGCACAACATGTGGCATTATCTGTGCTTTATTGTCTTGGTGAAAGTCAAGGACTCCACAGAGTACACTGGGCCAGAGAGCTACGTAGCAGAGATGATCAAGGTC
Source organism: Leucoraja erinaceus (assembly GCF_028641065.1). Lineage (NCBI taxonomy): Eukaryota > Metazoa > Chordata > Chondrichthyes > Rajiformes > Rajidae > Leucoraja > Leucoraja erinaceus. The sequence continues at coordinate 18,305,594 of NC_073392.1, read as the reverse complement.
AGTAAAAGCTCTGCAATGCAGAGATGATTTTCATTCTGACTGGTATAGCACAATACGTTATGCAGCTGCCACCATGTTAAGAGCACTGGAGGAGAGAAAATCCATCAAAATACTGTATATCAGGTAGATATTGTAGTTTGCATAGAGATACTGGTCCACTATGAAAGATTGCCTATGTGTCAGAGAGTGTGTCACCGTAGGAGTAGTTCACCATTTCCAGTAGCTGATGCCCTTAGTTTCTTCAGATCCAAGCCAATCAGCACAAACCATCAAGCTACCTGCACCAAGGGAAGTTTGTTCAAGGTATCAGTCAATAGTCTTGAAATTAACGAGCAAACTGAATTTTTAAGGCTCCAAGTGATGATTTGCTGTTTTCAATGTTTTAAGAAGAGTCTTTTTCCCTCCTTATTTCACCGAGCAAGAACTGTGATAAGATGTTTTTATTATATTCATTCCAGATATTTGTCTGAAAAGTAAAATGCAATAAATAAAATTAATTCAAAGGCAAGTGTACCAAGATGTTGAGTTCAAGAGGCCAACAGATGATGAAGCTACTTCAAACTCTAGAATGCCATTGGGCATGCAATAAAATGTACGTTTTTTTACCAGCTGAATTGCCAGCTTAGTCCGTGATGGTTTTATTTCCCCTTATCCTTGTGAATGTTTTCTTTTCACCATTTTGGTCATCCATTTTTATCAGGAATTGTGTCTGATGAGTCTGACCGGACAAACTGTGAGCTAGGATTTCACATGGACTGACATCCCGGAGATGCATAGAAGAGGCAATGGAAGCTGGTCTAAAAGCCTCCGTTTTGTTGACATCTTAAATCTTCTTGTAGATCTACTAAAGAAGGAAAGGCGGAGTGTACTTGCAGTCTGAAAAGGCTGAGACCTTCAGTGCGTTCCAGGATGTTCCAGAGCGGATTCCTGGGCAGTATTGTGAAGGATGAGATGCAGTCAGATTGTGATATGGTAACACAAGAACATGGGCAATAGATGCAGCAAGAGGCTACTCATCTCCTCGTTCCATCCCTGCCATTCAGCAAGACTGAGGCTCATCTTTTAGCTTGTTGCCACTTGCCTTCACTAACCCCACATCCTAACATCCATTTTGTCTTGAATAAAATGGGTCTCTTTTGAACGATGGGTCTCTTGGGTAGAGAACTATTGTGGTGGCAGGTGGCTGATCTAATCGAAAAGTCGTCTTCAGAAACAGCACGTTCTTTGTGCTGTTTTGGTCTCCATTACTAAGTAAGAATGGACTTGGAGAGATCGGATAAGATTCCAAACAAATGCAACTGAGTAGATGCAGAGATACTATTTTCCCTTTCAGGAGAAGCTGAAACCTGGGTTAGAGCCTCGCGTTTAACCCTTTTTGACTGTTTTGGTCACTCAGTGAACTGTGCGTAGTTACAATTCTCAGCCTCGAGGCCTGTGGAGGCTCATTGTGCAGTATATTCAAGAATGAGATTGTAAATTATTGGACATTGAGGAAATTGAGAGATATAGAGATTGGATGAAAACATGGATATGAGAAAGGGAGAAGCCATGATCTTGCAATTCTTGCAGTAGGCTTAGGTATTGCTTAGCTTTCGTCTTGTTTTTTACATTCCAATGCCCAAAATTGAAACCCTTTACTACATAGGCTTCATTAGAAAGTTTTAAAAGAACCAAGTGATAGTGGCAGTGACATTTGGTGAAGTTGCCTGCCAGTTATTTGTGTCGTTTCACCACCAGCTCCAAATGTCAGACATCTCTTTGGAGTTTGCTTGGTGTTCAGAATATAAATGCAAGTTCCTCTGGTATCACCAATCTCCTTGAAACTTGCAACATCGCTATTTCTTCCAGAATTATTGTTTTTCAAAGCATGTCTGCACATTATTGCCTCAACTTATCATTTAGCTGAGGTTATAAATACTCCTATCACTATGCTGCTTCCTGCAGGTGATAGCTGTATCAATCATTTATTATATGTGCAACAAGTACATTGTTCGGTGTTATTATGCGAGGGTGGAAGGTGGGGTGGTAAAAATGTATCATAGTTTGCTTTATACATCCAGACTTTCCATTGATATTCTGTGTTAAATGCATACTCCAGTGGAAATGACTTCTCCGTATGTTCCACACTTCGGAATCTCAGACAGCTTCTGCGTTCATGAAGTGCACTGAAAATTAATGCTGATGTATATTTCCATGTGCATATGGCCTGTTAAATTGATGCATTGGTTTGAATGTAAGGGGGCTATTTTAGTGCCATTTAATGACTTTCATAGAACAAGAATTCTACAGTTATAAGGAACCAATATTTAAACTTTGATTTCAAATTGGCAGGAAACTAATTCTTACAATGTGGAAACGTTATAGAACCGTAGAACCGTAGAAAAAAATAGGTGCAGGAGTAGGACATCGGGCCCTTCAATATGATCATGGCTGATCATCCAAAATCTGTACCCCATTCATGCTTTTTCCCCATACGCCTTGATTTTGTTAGCCCTAAGAGCTATATCTAATTATCTCTTGAAAACATCCAGTGAATTGGCCTCCACTGCCTTCTGTGGCAGAGAATTCCACAGATTCAGAACTCTCTGAGTGAAAAAGTTTTTCCTCATCTCAGTCCCAAATGGCCTACCCCTTATTCTTAAACTGAGACCCCAGTTCTGGACTCCCCGAACATCGGGAACATTTTTCCTGCATCTAGCCTGTCCAATCCCTTAAGAATTTTATATGTTTCTATAGGATCCCCTCATCGTTCTAAATTCCAGTGAATATAAGCCCAGTCGATCCATTATGTCATCATATGTCAGTCCTGCCAGCCCGGGAATTAACCTGGTGAACCTATGCTGCACTCCCTTAATAGCAAGACTGTCCTTCCTCAAATTAGGAGACCAAAACTCCTATACTCAAACCCTCTCGCTATGAAGACCAACATGCCATTTGCTTTCTTCACTGCCTGCTGTACCTGCATGCTTACTTTCAGTGACTGATGCCACCCAGGTCTCGTTGCACCTCCACTTTTCCTAATCTGCCACCAAACAGATAATAATCTGCCTTCTTGTTTTTGCATTCAGACAATGATCTGCCTTCTTATTCTTGGGTTAAAGGGTTATAGGGTATGTTGGAATCGAGGAGAATAATAATGATAAAGGCTAACTTGGACCCACCTTTTTGGATATTGAATCAAATTCAAGATGCCATGTCATGCAATCTTTCAACCTTAAAAATTCAGGCTTTTAAGATTCATGATTAATGATATAACTACAATATTTATTTTGTAATATACTTGGAATAAGACCTTGGTGTTTCAATGATGAAGTGAAATTGCCATCCCATGTTAAAAGCAGTCACATAACTAGATATTTGAATAGTCAATGTGATGTTTGGGACCTGGAGGGTCAGGATGCTGACTCTGAGCAGGCCTAAACCCTGCTGCATTGTGATGAGCATCATTGGCCTGACTCTGAGAGACACGAAGGCAGAAAGCAGTACCATGCAGTGGGCCACATTAGAGGAGCATCTTTGTCTTGAGTGTACGGCTGTCTTCTTTGCTTCAGAGGAAAATGTAGTGTCCACTCCTTGTTCTGTTGTCCATTTTGTGCTTACTGTCTCTCAGTCAGGCCAGTGATGCTAATCTCAAGGTAGCAGTGTTGAAAGAGCATACACTATGTGGTTGAGAAACTTCTGGAGCCCACAGAAACACGTTAGAAACATAGAAACATAGAAATTAGGTGCAGGAGTAGGCCATTCGGCCCTTCGAGCCTGCACCGCCATTCAATATGATCATGGCTGATCATCCAACTCGGTATCCCGTACCTGCCTTCTCTCCATACCCTCTGATCCCCTTAGCCACAAGGGCCACATCTAACTCCCTCTTAAATATAGCCAATGAACTGGCCTCGACTACCGTTTGCGGCAGAGAGTTCCAGAGACTCACCACTCTCTGTGTGAAAAAAGTTCTTCTCATCTCGGTTTTAAAGGATTTCCCCCTTATCCTTAAGCTGTGACCCCTTGTCCTGGACTTCCCCAAGATCGGGAACAATCTTCCTGCATCTAGCCTGTCCAACCCCTTAAGAATTTTGTAAGTTTGGAGGTAGGTTGGAGGACATGTTGGAATTACTATGCCACCTCTCAAACTAGCCACCCAGCTGCCCTGTCAAGTACCGTCTGCCCCGCCTGTGGCAGAGTTTGCAGGACCTAAGTTGGCTTCATCTGCCTGCTGAGAACCTGCAGAACTGGAATGGAACAAGTCATCCTCAACCCTGAGCGACCACTGAAGACACTTAGTTAATCTTTTAGGGCAATCGTAGATCAAACGACTTCACTGAGGAATGCCTTGGAATATGGACAAAAAAGGTTTTACTTTATTGTTGACATCAAATGGAGTCATAGAGACATACTGCGTAGAAACACGCCCTTTGGCCCAACTTGCCCATACCAACCAACATGACCCATCTACACCAGTACCACCTGCCTTTGTTTGGCCCATATCCCTCCAAATGTGTTCTATCCATGCACCTGTCTAATTGGTCCTTAAATGTTGCAATAGTCCCTGCCTCAACCACCTCCCTCCTCAGGCAGCTCTTTCCTTTCACCCACCATCCTTTGTGTGAAAAAGTTAGCTCTCACATTCCTATTAAATCTTTCCCCCTCCACCTTTGACCTATGTCCTCTGGTTCTCGATTCCTTTATTCTGGACATGAGACTATTTGCATCTACCCAATCTATTCCTCTCATGATTTTATGCACCCTTATAAGGTCGTCCCTCTTCCTCTTGTACGCCAAGTAATAGAGTCCCAGCCTACACAACCACTCCCTGTAGCTCGGGCCTACCAACATTAAATGATGACTTCACTTGTGTCTTCTGGTACATTAAACTTCTCCAGCCATAGCAACCTAAGGCTCGTGATGTAGGGAGGTGGCTATTCAGTAACAGTCATGAGAAGGCAGTTGGGAGTTGTGGAAGATGTGTTGTGGTGGTGGTAAAGAGGGAAATTACTTCATATGGCTGTTGAATAGAAAAGAAAAGTCAATATTTCCAAATACCTAGTATACCCATGACATTTCTTTTAACAACATATTTTGATTAATGACGGGAAGTTTCCTGCCAGTTCTGTTCACTGCAAGATGTAGATATCTAATTTTCTCTATTTATTACCTCCAAAATTTAGCACAGTTCAACTGAATTCTGCATTGCAGCTGTGATGCGAGAGAGAGAGAGAGAGAGAGAGCACAGAGAACTGATAAAACCAATTTCCATAACGAGTGTACAGATTTAAAATAATTAGCAAAACAACCCCTGACTTTTTAATTTTTCCTCTTGTCGCCCTGGATTAGACTGTTTGAAATGCTGATGAAAGGGGAGTCCGTAACAACTTTGAAACGGAGAATTGGCTATAAACTTCAAGGAAAATTTTGCAGGACAATAAGGACAAAACAGGGAAATTGGCCAAATTGGATAGTTTCTTCAAAGAGCAATTGGAGACTTAGCTGAAGAACTTCCCGCACTCTACGGTTCCATAAATAACAAAAGATAATCTGGAATAATAACAAGTGCTGGAAATTCTCAGTAGGTCATGAATAATTCTGGAGAAAGAAGCAGATTTAAAGTTTCAGGTTGATGACGTAAAGGATAATCTGAATTCTAAGGATTTGTCTTTAGTAGTCTGTGTAGAGAAGTCAGTATGTTTCATTTAAAGTGTTAGTTAAATCAGGAGTGACCTGACATCACCCAGGGGATTTCCATGAATAGATTTCAGAAATGACCTCATACAGTAGTGACACTTTGAAAGTAACTGATTACTAATTGCTGTAGACAATTGTGCCCATTGTGTGGGCGTGCAAACTAGTTGCATCAGGACCATAACCTGAACCTACAAAGGCTGGAGAAATGTAAACAGTATGGTAAGATTTTTTTTTAAATTCTGGCTTTAATGTGGATTCATCAATATTGAGAAAACGCTCCCGTGCATGACATCTGGTCACATTCCATTTGAGATCTGTACCTTCTGGTTAACGTTCCCAGGCTTGTTTTTAATTACGAAAGCCCTTTATTTTCTGTTTGGTTTTTAATCACTTTTAATCAACCAACACTAAATTCCCAGTGAATAAACAGGAGCCTCAGCTGGTATTGGGTAAAATTTGGGGAATTTTTTTTTCTGGTATCAAGAGAATATTTTCTTGGTGCTTATGCAATGTCCTTTTAAAGGTGGATTTGCTAAATGAAACCTCTACTCTAAATCAATATCAGCAAAACACACATGCTGGAGGACCCCAACGGGTCAGGGAGCATACTGGAGAGCATGGGACAGAAGATGTTTCAGGTCAGGACCCTTCTTCAGTCTGATGAAATCGAGGGGAGAAAGCTGGTAAAAGAGAGGTGGGGCGGGACAAAGTGAGAGGTGGAAACAGGAGAGATGGGTGCTGTTAGGTCGATGTGTGGAGAAAGTGACAAAGGCTAGAGGTGAAAAGGAGACAAAAGGGTGTCAGACAAGGAAAACATCGGATGAATGAAATGTAAAGCCGGTGGAAGAGATATGGTTGGACGGGGGTGATTTAGGAAAGAGAGGATTATTACTTGAAATTGAAGAATTCAAAGTTCATTTCATTGGGTTTTAAGGTACCCTGGCAGAATATGATGTGCTGTTCTTCCAGTTTGTGTGTGGCCTCACTCTGGCAATGGTGGAGGCCAAACAAAATGATCTATATCATAGTTTTATTTTGAATATTTTTAAGGTAGCTTTTTATTTTGTTCTTACCATAATATTGCCATATTTTGAACAATTTAGGAGTTTTATATTAAAACTCCACGGACCAAACAAATATCCGCTTGACAATACTGACAAATCCAAATGCTGACAATCAGTTATAAACATAGGGAGGATTGTATCCTTTCTCTCCAATATCCTCATAAAAATGCATCATGTAGAAAGTGGAACAAAAGTTACATTTGAAGTGAAGATATATGATATGGAAAGGGGTTGAAAGCTGGACAGTGCTTAGGACTGGTTTAGCAAAGAGACTATTAACTATGGGCTCATACATGTAAAATAACTAATGAAAAGGATTAGGAGGAGCTAAAAGAAAATCTTTCTTAATCCTTCAGTTGACTGCTTGAAATGGTGGTGAGAGCAGAGGCAACTGGCACATCAAGTGCTCATTCATGTATCTGAATGACCACTTGATGTTTTGTAAGCTTCAGTTGCAGGGTGGCAGGGACATGATGGGCAGAGTGGCTTCCTTTCATGCTTTAGTTTCTATGATTTTGATGACATAAAGCAGGGGAGATCAGGTAAGTTAATCTACACAAAATAGACACAGAAAGCTGGAGTAACTCAGTGGGTCAGATTTACCCGCTGAGTTACTCCAGCTTTTTGTGTCTACCTTCAGCATCTGCAGTTCCTTTGTATACATACAAGTTATCCTACACAATTCTGTTCTGGAACTCCATATCTGAGTGACTAGGATAGTTTAGTTTAGAGATACAATGCGGAAATAGGCCCTTTGGCCCAACGAGTCCACTCCAACCAGCAATCCCTGCACACTAACACTATCCCACACACTAGGGACAATTTACAATTTTGCCAAGCCTACAAACCTGTACATCTTTGGAGTGTGGGACGAGACCGGAGCATCCGGAGAAAACTCACGCAGGTTACAGGGATAACGTACAAATCTGTACAGACAGCAATCAGAGTCAGGATGGAACCCACGTCTCGGGTGCTGTCAGGTAGCAAGTCTTCTGCCACTCCACCATGCCATTAGAGATGAATGTTGAAATAGACAGATCATTCCAAAATTGTATATTCTCAACGATCAAAGGTGATAATTTTGGAATTATAATTGGATGGGAATAAAAATAATTTAGTCCCACAAAGTCCCACTGCCCAGTCCAGCCTGGCTCTGACCTCCCCACCATCGAAGGGATTTATCGGAGTCGCTGCCTCAAGAAGGGAACTGGCATCATCAGAGACCCACACCATCCTGGCCACACACTCATTTCACCCCTGCCATCAGGAAGAAGGTACAGGAGCCTGAAAACTGCAACATTCAGGTTCAAGAGCAGCTTATTTCCTACAGCCATCAGGCTATTAAACATTACAACCTCAAATAAGCTCTGAACTACAATAGACTATTATTATTATTATTATTCTTATTATTATTCTATTGTTTTTTGAGTATGCGTGTGTATATATATACACACGCATACTCAAAAAACAATAGAATAATAATTCTCGTGTGTGTGTGTATATATGTGTGTGCGTGTGTGTACTTGTGAGTGTGTGTGTGTATATATACACACACTGAACTTTTTTTCCTCTCGTTGGTCACATTGTTTACCGTGTACTATGTTTACATATTCTGTTGTGCTGCAGCACGTAAGAATTTCATTGTTCTATCTGGGACACATGACAATAAAACACTCTTGACTCTGTTGAGTGGAGATTCATTGGTCATTAATGGCAGCAGCTATGTTTCGAAAAGGCTGCCTCAAAAGAAAATGCTGATGTTTTTATCACTATATATGGAAAGTAAAGATTAATCTCCAACCCAAGGTTGGTGTGTGTCATGTCAAGTTCCATATTATAGAAGGATATTGGAGCTGTGGTAGAACACAACATCAATTCACCAGGATAGTGACTGACCGGAGGACTTGTCAACACAAACATTGCAGATTACGTTGAGAACTGATAGTGGTGTTTAAATTGTGACTGGATGAAAACAACCAGATTGTTTCCAGTCGATGGTGGGTAAAGATCACGTGGCCATGAATATGAGATTAAATGCAAGGAAAGAAAAATTGACGACATGGGTCAGATTGTTGAATTCGCTTCCATGGTAGAAGCAGAGACCTATAAACTTTGACATAAAAGGTTGATATGGTTTGCTAAAAACAAGGGGCTGTGGGGCGAATGAGTGTGATTGATCTTGGCTGCTGTGGATCAGTTGCACTATGTTGCCTGTGCGTTCCATTTGTCCAAAGTCAGATCTGTGGCTGGTCACAAAGCTGGAGCTGGTACTTACATTGCCCTAAGATTGTAGTGGAAACAGGAATTCTGCTCTGCAAACATACTTTGCAGTGTGGTCCACACAAGATACAGGATTTGATGTCTTCAAATGCGATTGCTTTTTTACTGATACCAAATTTATGGATCGTAAAGTCATAGCTGAATAGCCATCAGCTGATTGTGCTTCAAATGAATACAAATGCCCCAACACCGGAGATCCTACCTGGCAGTGATCGAATATGAGGTGTGCACGAACTGTTATAAAACTAATTTTACAGGAAGTGAATGTTAATTTTAGAGATACAATAGGGAAACAGGTGCTTCGGCCCACTGAGTCCACATAGACCATTGATCAACTGTTCACACTATGTGTAAGAAAGAACTGCAGATGCTCCAGCATATCTGGAGAGAAGGAATGGGCGACGTTTCAAGTCAAGACCCTATTTCAGACTGATTTGGGACCCTTCTTTGATCCATCCCCTCCCCTGACATCAATCTGAAGAAGGGTCTCGACCCATTCCATCTCTCCAGAGATGCTACCTCATCCGCTGAGTTACTCCAGCATTTTGTGTCTACATCCGTGCACACTAGTTCTATGTTATCCCACTTTCACATCCACTTCTTACTATCAAGGGATAATTTACTGAGACCAATTAACCTACAAATCCGTACACCTTCAGGATGTGGGAGGAATATGGAGAAAACCCACACCGTCACAAGGAAAAACTGCAAACTCTGCAAAGACAGCACCCGAGATTAGCATCGACCTCAGGTATCTGATGCTGTAAGGCAGCAGCTCTACCACCTGTGCCACTGTGCAGCCCACAAGTTCAAGGCAAGGTCAGTGTTTGGTGCCCACCCCAAATCTTTAGATTTAGACACAGCAGCAATGAGGGAACAGAAATATATTTCTAAGTCAGGATAGAATGCAAGTTGGAGGGGAACCTGGTTTTTGAATGCATTTGACAATATTCGGTGCTAGACCTGGGCTACGATGCTTTGTGTAGAAAGGAATTGCAGATGCTGGTTTACAACAAAGATAGACCCAAAACATTGGAGTAACTCTGAGGGTCAGGCAGCATCTCTGGAGAAAAGAAATAGGTAACGTTTCAGGTCGAGACCCTTCTGCAGACTCTTGATAAACCCAAAACATCACTTTCCTAAGGGTTAATTGGTAACTGTAACATTATTCCCAGTGTGAGTGGGGTGCCGATGGATTTGATAAGATTTCTATGGAATTGGTATGAGTATACTAAGGAAGCCGTTCTTTCTGCCCAACAACTTGCAAATGAATTTTCAGTAACTTGCAAGTGGCTGCCCGGGTACCAGTGTGTGGGCTGTGCCCTCAGAATGACTTCCCAGACATTTGATTAATTCAGAGAATAGGTGATTTCTATTTTTCTACAAGCTTTGCTGCGTTTGCACTTTCTGAATTTGAAATTGGTTTGTATCTGACGTTCGCACCTTGAAATTGGCTGCTAGTTTCGTGGTCCGGTTTCACATCGCATAGGGTGAGAAATGTTTGTCAGGCTGACTAATCCATCATGGGCACGATTTTTGGGACATAAGGTTTTAATTTTATACATCTTTTTTGACAGTATTTAAGTATAATTGTCACAATATTTAATTTGCAATGAGTAGCAGCTATTTCAGCAAATACAGATGACCTCTAATTCATTGCTGTTGCTGTGCTGTTCGCAGTGCCGAGCAGATTAGCATGGTACTCAGCAAGTACTCAGCTTCTGCAAGATTGTGGTTTTGCTATCATGGTTTTGCATGTAGAGATGATGGAGGGAATTGTAATGCTGCAGTTCAGACTGCAGGAGACTCGGGTGAAGGGATGGGGGTTGTTGGAGGTGTGCTTGGGATGGGTGGGCAGGGCAGTTGGGGGGTGGGGGTAATTGGTTACTGAATGGAAGAAGTACCACATGTTGCCTACCAAGTCCGAAACTTGAATTCAACCGGACATCATTTCCGATGATTCATGCCACTTTGTGCACTTTACGAGCCAATAAAAATGAGATTTAACATGGTACACAGGAATGATGGACTTTTGTTTTGTGTTTTTCATTGTACGTGTTCTTTACGACGTAGGAAATCATTCAGCTTATTGAATGCATGCTGCAGAATAATCCATTCAATGTAATTCCCACACTTATTTCACCATAACATGTACTCTCTTTCAAATCCATCGGCACCCCACTCACACTGGGAATAATGTTACAGTTACCAATTAACCCGTAGGAAAGAAACAGGAACTTTTTCCTGCGGGAAAAGCGGTTTCCGTGTGGTTGCGAGGATAATCTGCAAACTCCACACCGACAGCACCACAGGTTGGGACTGAACCTGGGGCATGGGAGATGTGAGGCAGCATCACTAACATTATGTCATCTCAGACTCTAATGTCATCTCGCTAGATTAAAACCAAATCTCTTGCAACCTTTGGAAAATTATTAAATCATAGCACAGAAGAAGCCCATTTTTGCTACCTGGACCCACTCCAGCCAAAAAAAAAAACCCTGTTAGGTTCATGCCAGTTCTCACCTTTTATGGTTGTAGGATAAGGCTCTTCAATGGAAAGGGAAAGGTTTAGAGAATAGGGGTCATATGCAGGCAAATGAGATTGACCCAGGTTGTCGGCAGGGTCAGTGTTTAAGAAGGAACTGCAGATGCAGGAGAATCGAAGGTTACACAAAAAAGCTGGAGAAACTCAGCGGGTGCAGCAGCATCTATGGAGCGAAGGAAATAGGCAACGTTTCGGGCCGAAACCCTTCTTCAGACTCTCGTAATATTGTCTGGATTAAAGGAGTGGCGGTCCATCAATTGCTGGCAAATTGTTGGTCGACCTGTAGTAGAGATACTAGGACTGGCAATACTGAGAGCCAGATTTATTGCGGGTACTGAGTTTGACTAGCCACAAGAGATTAGATTATAATTGATCAATAATTTGTAATATGCGGATTCAAGAACATAAGAAAACAGGAGCACGATTAGGGCACTAATTCCCCTAAAACTGCCCCACCATTCAATACAATCATGGCTGATCGGCCCCCAGGCCTCATCTCTTCTGTTTCATTCTTATTGCCCTCAATTCCCTGATCTATCAAAAATGCTTTTCTCTCTTCCTTAAATACCCCCAACCAAACAACTCTCCAATATAAACTTCAGAGATTCACCACCTTCTGTAAGAAGTTGTTCCTACACACTTTAGCTTAACCACCTCATCATCTTGCAACTATGTCCCCGTGTTCAAGATTTTCCTTTGAGTGGAAACATTTTGCCATCCATCCTATCGTGTTACCTCAGGATCTTATATGTTTCAATAAAATCGCCCTTCATTCTTTTAAGCTCCGAGTAATATAGATCTTATTTCTAAAACCACATTATGAGACAACCCTCTTGTCTCACAAACTAGCCTATCAAACATATTTATATGGAGTGCATTGTAAGTCACCAGCTGGAAAATAATTTTGAAGCTTGATTTGAATCTTTGGAAGAGGAAGAACGAGGATCCACGAGCCTGTCTTCATCGACGGAAAGTGGCGGAGAGAGTCAAAAGCTTCTAATTCCTGGGCGCGCACATCTCTGAAGATCTGAGGACCTAGCACAGTGATGTTCAGCAAAGCGTCTACTTCCTCAGAAGTTTGAGGAGATTGGGAATGTCACCAAATGCTCTCTTGAACTTCTACAGGTGTACAGTAAAGAGCATATTGACTGATTGCATCATGGGCTGCTTCGGCGACTCGAATGCCTTGGAATGAAGAAGATTGCAAAAAGTGGTGAACACTGCCCAGTCGATCATGGGTGCTGATATCCTCACCATCGAAGGATCTGCAAGAATTGCTGCTTTATAAAGGCAACCGTCTGCATCAGAGACCCACACAACCCAGGCCATGCTCTCATTTCACTCCTGCCATCGGGAAGAAGGCATAGGAGTCTGAAAACTAACATCCAGGTTCAGGAGCAGCTTCTTCTCTATAACCATCAGGCTTTTAAACACTACAACCTCCAAATAGGCTCTGAACTATATAGACGGAGACATTATTTTTGCATTATTATTATCTATTTATTTGCCTGTTTTTTTATATACGTATGTATATATATATATACTGATTTTTGTTGTTGTTTATCTTGGGTTTTACAGAGTACTATTTACATATCTGTTGTGCTGCCGCAGGTGAGAATGTCATTGTTCTGTTTCGGGACATATGACAATGAAATACTCTTGACTCCACACTCTCTTCTTTTCAAGAGGAATAACTGCAGTAACGCTATGGAAAACGTATCTAAAAAGTGTTCAATTCTCATCATGTCAAGTCATGAGATTTAATTTAATCATTATACAAGAAGTTGCTCTGATGGTTTGGAAGAGTTGCTGTGCAGAGATTTGGGCAGGATACATTTGGGTAGGGGAACTCTGCACCTCTTGTGGACCTTACCCCAGAGCACTTTCCGTCTCTTGTTGCCCTGGCAATGCCATTTGCCTCACCAGCAACACCCACGTCCCACTAATGAAAACTAAGATCTCAAAATGAAAAAACAGCACTTGAAACTGAAGTCAAACGACCCATGAAGTATAATTCCACAATTGTGTCACTGTGAAACATTTTGATGTTGAAGATTTAGATTTTGATCTTTGGTTTCTCATTGTAAGGGGGGAGAGGGGGGGAAAATTCTTTATAATCATGATGCAGTTTTTTAAGAAACTGAAAGATGCACGTTTCCTGCTTATTGAAATACAGGTGTTCCTGGCTTAAAATTGCCAAAAATGTATTCATGAAACAGTTATCTGAAAGTCTATTTGCCAATGCACAAGAAGAGCACTGAAGGGTTACAGCTCCTGTCTATTTATGCTCTGCTTCTACTTTTTTGTCCAGTCAGCCTGACTCTTAAAGAGATGGATGCTGGTACTGTGATTTAAAACGTTTCCAAGAATGGAGAGCATCTGGAGATGTTGCCTCAGAAGGTTGAACAGATGCTTCTTGTTCAAGGTTTATGCCAAGTGGTTGCTTTTGCAGGGAAATGCATAGCACTGGGTATTTGTGGGGAGCAGTGAAGTGCATGGTCAGAGAATTGTTCCTCCTCCTCCGTAATGCAAATGACCTCAGAATTCTGAAGGGGATTTTTCTGTAATTTTTGTCAATGATGCACTTCCTACAGGAAGTGTGTAACCTGATTTCTAATTACGAGTGTGGATGCATTCCAGGCGCTTTCAGAATTGTTTTAATTATATGCCACGATTTACATGATCTCACGCTGCAGGATGCTATTTGGCTCATCATGCCTAGTTTTATTTAGAGGGGAGGAAGTGGGCGGAGGGGGGAGCATTTACCCTGCGTAAGCTCTGTGATACTACAGTTCTTCCCCTTCAGATATTTATCAAATTCTCTTTTGGAAGTTATGATTCAAACTGCTTCTGTAAGTGAGTTCAAGAGCAAAATAACTCAGTGCACTAAATTACAGAACTCATTCAGTTCTGTTCAGTTTACCTGGGACTGAGAGATTTTTGATCAGTCTACTCTTGCACACAATGCAGTGGGGTTTTTTTTAAGCACAAAATCATCCCATATTTGATTAACCCTGCTGTAATTCAGATTCTGGAAATAATTACATTTGTAATATATTCTATAAAACCTGCATTGGAATTGTAAGCAAAATGGGGCAAAATGACAAGCAATTGCTGAGGCTTAGTGGTTAGGCATAAAACACAGAATCTAGGGTATTACTGGGAAATTACTCTGCATGCAATATGAATGAACGCAAGGCCCATGTACAACCACAGGCACTACTATATTGTGAATAGAAGGAGAGTGGCTGTCCCTTGCTGTCTACCAAATGCCTGCGTTCATCCAGACCAATATTTGAAGCAAGTGATCTGACTATTGTCGTATTGCTGTTTAAGGACCCTGGGGTCACAAATGTTGCATCATCAATACAAATATATTCTCCTTTAGAGTGGGAGGTAAAGAACATTATCCATAGCGTGAGCTGCGAGCTCTCCATTTTGACAACAGCATGGACCTGGGCTTAAGTGGGGTGCTTTGATCACAGATGTTTTTTGAACGCATGTAGCAAATTCTCCTCGAGGCTTTAATGTTTTTTTTTAAATTTGAAAGTAAGCTACTAACACTCCATTTGTCATCTAGATTATAAATGTTGTTGATTTATTTTTAGTTCTGTATTATAGAATGAGCACTCCTTGTAAAGGAAAGGGTTTCATCATTCAGTGCCTTGAGGGATATTTGGCTGCCACTCAATCCAGCCTTTTGGTTCAGATCTTACTGTTAGCTTCTGTCCTTACTTTCTTTAGTTTATGTTGGCCTCTGCACATTGTCTCAACTTTCACCCTTCATTTAATCAATTACCAGGGATGACATTTTATGTGACGGTCATTATGTACAGGGTCTCACTGAACTCAGTGATATCCTCATGAAATTTGTAGATGACATTTATTACTGTTGTTTTTGACTGTTTTGTTGTAGAACATGGAAGCCTTTCAATGCATTTTGGCCCTCTTGAAAAAGCTAACCAATTGTTCTTATACTCAACTCTTTTCCCAAAAACCTTGCAATTTTTTTCCCTTATTTAATTTTGACCCAATTTGAAAGTTCTCTTTCATCGCTAGATCTAAGAATTCAATGTTTTAAATGTAAATGTATATTTCCTCTGTTTATTTTGTTAATTAGCTCAATTTTATTTAACTGCAAATCTGAAACAAAAAAAGAAAATGCTGGAATCAGCAGGTTATAACAAAGGGTGTTTAACTTGAAATGTGTACTCTGTTTCTCATTCCACAGATGATGCCCGACCTACTGAGTGTGCCAGCATTTTATGTTTTTGGTAATTGTGCATTATACAGGCTCAAATACTGTCCCCACCTCAACATATCTCAGATGTGTTATATATGTGTGGCCCAATGGTCAGAATAAATTATGTTATCAGGGATTAAGAAGTTTGAATGTGACTTAATTTACACTTACAAAGTTCTCACTGCTCTTGTTTCTTGTTGTGTTCATTTGAATTCTGCCATCTCCTTCAGACATGATTGCAAATTAAGGATTTGGGCTGTGAAACTTAACCACAATGAAACCATGATCATTTGGTGATCCGTTTGGTACCCATGTTTTATCATTTATTTATTTTTAGCGCCTTTGCATTTGGAGCATTTATTTTAAAGAATGAGGTTGTATTCAAATATTCCTCACTTTACACAGATATGTTTTGCATCAGTACTCTTGAGCAGAACAGGATCTGGGTTGCTTTGCAAGTGCTGTTGGTGCTGCTCTGTGGGTAGAAGGGAACCACGCTTGGTGTCAATTTTGTTTTCCCCTGTGGTAGAAAGCCTTGCTAACGGGAAGCGTTGAAACTTGACACAACATGCACCTCGACCCCAATAACGTAGTCTTAAACTTACATTGAATCACAATGCTGCTTCTGCTCCCCTCCACTCATTTTGTTGTAAGTACAGTTTTTATGTTTTAATGGCTGTTGGTGGCTTGATGTTCCCTCCGCTGTCTGTAGTTCAGAGTGACAAGCTTCAAATGTGTATTTACTGGCATCATTTTAAAGAAAATCTACATTTCTTTCTTTTGACTAGATTATCTGACATCGCAAACCTTATAGATAACTTTGCTCACAGAGGGCTGTCGAGCTTAGCCGAAAGGAAGCATAGTGGTTCAACTGCAATTAGTTTACCTCTGCATAGCCCCCTGGTTGGAAAGTTGTAGCATTTGTGGTCTCAAATAGCCATTTGTTTTTACCTGTGGTTTGACAATCAAATGAAAATCACAATCTTCCTACAAATGAAAATGCTGCTGAATAAAGAAGAACAGGCAAAGTCTACTTAAAGAGACTATTTTCCACGTATGAAATCTGTAAATTTGAGTAGAGAGCACCTCTGCCTCTTTAGTCAACATTTTCATCTATAACCCTTGAACTAAAGTGGAACACGTAGCTCTACGTGGCTTCAGCATTGCAACAATGACTTAAATAGATTGCCCCAGTTACACAAGTACAATCCTGGCCAAGAGGATTGCACACATTTGAAAGAGGAGAAGGTGGCCTGCTGTGCACTCGTTTCTATTTTTGTTTTTATTTATGAAGGCGTTCAATCTAATCTACAGGTGTAGGAAAGAACTGCAGATGCTGGTTTAAATCAAAGGTCGACACAAAATGCTGGAGTAACTCAGCGGGACAGGCAGCATCTCTGGAGAGAAGGAATGGGTGACGTTTCGAGCCGAGACTAAAGAAGGGTCTGAGTTTCTCCAGCATTTTTTGTCTACCTTCAATCTAATCTACAGTTAGGTGTTTGATGTAGTGACACCAAAACACTCGGTCAGAGTGGAAATTATTGGGTTACTCAGCTGTTGGTCACATTGGAAGGCAACGCCTCCAACTGGATCTGAATTTATCACTATATTTTGAAAAAAAAACCCCTGCTATTGTTGCGAGGCTTTGTTGTTGTTTAAGTCGCGAGTTCCTAAAGAGTAATTTTGTAAAGGGTGTAAGTATTGAGTAATGTGACATCTGACAGACTGGTCATCATTCTCGTTCTGCCCCCACTCCCTATATGTTACAATGGTGTAAATACGCATTTTGTAAATGTTCATCTGCAAAGCCTCCTTTTAATATCAATATTTACTTATTTTTGGCTTGGTTCTTGGTTTCTTGGTCCTCCAAAATATTCCAAATGGAATTTAAACTGGAGGTGGTGGAGGGAGGACATAAGCCAGAAAGGGTTATTGGGAAGAAATAGCTACTTTAAATTTAGTTGCATCTGGTTGGGTAACTATAGTAGGGTGGAGATTATTCCATGCTGTCTTTGTAGCTGGGATCACAAATTGGATCGAATGCCCTCGTCTGCTCCTAATTGGTTTGGGTTTAGTGTAGGTCTTGTAATCTATGTGGAGCTGACCATTTAACATTTTGTAAAAACAGGCTCAGTCCATTTGGAGTGAATGCATTTAGTTTTTACACCAGATGTGTCCATTTTGTTTGGTTTCCGATGTCAAACACAGCAGAAGAAAATATAAAATAAGATTGAACTTGAAAGCTTCATCGTCCAAGTCAGGACGATGGCTGCTCTGTGTCAGGCTCAGGTTGGTGCTGGGTAGGCTGATGAAATGTGCAGTAACCTGGAAGGTTACTTTATATAAATACAGTTGAACTATAGGGTTACATCTATAGAAAGTTCAGATGTAATGTGCAAAGAGCTGATTAAGAGCGAAACAGATATGGATACACAGGCTGAAGTAGTTGGAGTTTGTTATCAAGGTAGTAAATAGTTTTGAACCATAATTCCAGGCAACTTTATTTGCTCTGTGGCTTGGTGCAATTCTTCCATATGATTTTCCATTTGGCCATATCTTGTATCTGTAAAAGTATTTTTCATTCTAAAAACGTTTGATCGTTTTTTTTACATTTGGTCGATTGATATTTTTGCGTAGCTTATGAAGCTTGGAAAAGGAAACAAAAAATTGGATGTGCATTTAAATGCATTCACATTAAACTCAGGCAGATTATTTTCCAAAGCCAGAGAAGTACATCTGGGGTCGCTGATGCAGGTGGGAATTATGGTAATATTTATGAACATCAGTGTCTGAACTGTGATCTGAATGATAAGGTAAATATTGCTCAAGACACCTGGTGTACTTTTCCTCATCGTAATCTTCAAAGGGTGACGTGGGATCTTCTGAGAGGGCCAGTAGAATGTTTGTTTAACATCTCTGAAAGTAGTATCTCCAACAGTGTGGCATTGTTCAGTACTGTATACGAGGATCAGCCTCGTTTAATCATTAAACTGCAAAAGGTCACCAACCACAAGTCTAAGTCAAATCGAGTCAGAGTCTGAAGAATGGTCCCGACCCGAAACGTCATCTGCCCATTCCTTCCACAGTTGCTGGCTGACGTACTGAGTTCCTCCAGCAATCTGTGTTTTGCTCAGTCAAGTCAAGTTGATTTTATAGTCATGTACACAAGTGCAGTGAGGTACAAGTACAATGAAAATCTTACATGCAGCAGCATCATAGGGCACATAGATTCAGGCAGTACACAAAATATAAATTATACACAAATTATATATAAATTCTACAAGACAGTGAAAAGAGTGTGCAAAAAAGCAAGACGCTAATGCAAAACACAATAAGACCTCAAGTCCATGGCAGTGCAAAAGGTTGTTCAAAGTGTTTTGTTGCTAAGGTAGGATGAGAGTTGTGCAGGTCGGTTTAAGAACCTGATGATTGTGGGAAAGTAGCTGCTGTTGAACCTGCTGGTGTGGGACCAGACTTCTGTACCTTCTGCTCGATGGTAGCATCGAGTAGCAGCATGACCCAGATGGTTGGAATCCTTGATAATAGATGAGGCACCACCTCATCTACAAGTTTTGGATGTTGGGGAGGGCTGTGTCCTATATGGAATGGGCTGAGTCCACCACTCTCTGTAGCCTCTTGCATTCCTGCACATTGGAATCACCATGGTAGACAAAAGTGCTGGAGAAACTCAGCGGGTGCAGCAGCACCTATGGAGCAAAGGAAATGGGCAACGTTTCATGCCGAAACCCTTCTTCAGAAGTCTGAACTTTTGTCTACCTTCGATTTTCCAGCATCTGCAGTTCCTTCTTAAACACATTGGAATCACCATACCAGGCCATGATCCAACCAGTCAGGGTACTTTCTGCTGTGCGTCTGTAGTATATTGTAATATTGGGGTTTGCTGGATCTTGGTGGCTGGTGGTGATATTCACTTCTTGTTTATTTGGTGATATGCCAAATCACTTTTAACTTGTAGGAACGTAGAGGTACTGGTGTGCCTTTTTCATGATTACATCTATGTGCTGGGTCCAGGACGGGTCATCCGAGATATTAATGCCAAGCATTTTGAAGTTGGTAACTCTCTCCCCAGCCGTCTCTTTTAGAAGTGTGCTGTAGCAAAGGTAAATGAAAGAGAAATCTAAAAGGATGAGAGTGGAAAGTTATCAGGTGAAACTGAGAAATGAAAAAAAAAGGCAGATAAGGAATGTAAAGCAAAGGCAAGTGAGAAAAACTGAATGGCGAGAGTGAGATCCATAATATTTCCAATTATAGAATAAACGATGCAGAGAAATAAATAACAAAGCAGTAATCCAGTTGATAAACTGTAGTTTCAGCGCTGTAATCAGAATTGTATTGAGATGTGGCAAAGTGTGCAATTAATTTTGGATAATACACAAGGAGCTGGATTACTCAGCTGGTCAGGCAGCATCTCTGGAGAACATGGATAGCCGATGTTTCAGATCGGGTCTGACGAAGGGTACCGACCCAAAACATCACCAATCCATGTTCCCCAGAGATGCTGCCTGAACCGTTGAGTTAGCCCAGCACTTTGGGTTTTTTTGTAGACCAACATCTGCAATTCCTTGTGGCCACAACTAACTTTGTTTCTTGGATTTGCCTGCTAATAATGGGCAGTATCCAGTCTATTTCAACCAGTTTGTGCAGCAAGAGTGATCTGAAGCACATGGAAGGTATAGCTTGTTGGAGCTGTGTGAATGTTTGAGTGCTTATCATCATGCAAACAACGTGAATGTGGCAAAGCTCTGCGGGAAACATGGTCACCAGAACTAATAACTTTAAATACAATGGACATACAATCTGCTTAGTTTTGAAATCGCCATCTAAAGTGCTGCATTACTGTTGGTTTAATGCTATCCATCCCAAATATGGAGCTAAAAAGAAATCATCATCCTAATGGATATTGTGTTTTCCTTTGTCTCATATTGTATTTGCTTTGAATTTTAAAGTTTGAAAAAAATAGCCTTCATGACTTCTTGTAGCTTCCATGGTTTGTTGGTTTGGCATCTTTCATACAAATCTGGGTTCGACCATAAAGTTTCTGAGCATCTTTGAACTTAATGTTGAAAACAACATTAAAAGACTAATTTACTTAATGCTCGTGACATGGAAGTCACTTGCCTGTTAATGGATAAATGTTATCATCAGGTTTAGATTCTAGAGTGTACACACAAACCAGAGGCTGCTGATCGTAGAATGGCTTCTACAGAGATTTCATTGTATAGTACCCACATTGGTTTTGTGGAAGTCTATGAAGCCTGAAAAAACTTCATAGCCTTGGCCTTGGAGCCTTGGATGTTTCTCTTCCTATGTCATTTATACCTCACGTAAATATGATTAGTTTTATGATAGGTGCTCATAATTCCCAGTGCAAAATAGTTGTTGAAATTATTTCTTCCTAAAGTTTCAAAATGGCTATTTTGAGGTGTTTCCTTTTTGATGCCATTTCCATTGTTCCACCACAATATTTAATTGCAGTCCAATGATTGCTTTACTAGCTCGATAGCTCATTTGTTATCCATTTTACACTGTGGGTAAACTTGTGAAAATAAGAGCACAGTTTAGCTAGAGTTAAAATGCTGGAGTAACTCAGCAGATCAGGCAACATCTTTGGAGAAAAAGAATAGGTGACATTTCGGGTCGAAAGCCTTCTCAGGACTGAAAGATTTTTTAAAAATTTCAAAATAGACTTTATTCAAGTAATAAATATATACAATGCGTGAACCATGCGAAAAATTCATCCGACGTTTTCGGAGACTATACAAATTGTTCAATACAGTTTATGCATTTTTCCAATTCCACCAAACTGTCCCCCACCCTTGCCACTCATGTGGCCCCCTGGCGTGGGATACCTTCCCTTGTTTTGAGGGGCATCTCCACCATACCGTGCCCCCCATGTCCAGCAGCGGAAGGACCCTAGACTGTGGCCCTCCCCCACCGAGCCTTGGCGTTGGCTGCACCGAGCTTTAGTGAGTCCCTAACCACATACTCCTGCAGTCTGCAGCGGGCCAGTCGGCAACATTCCCTGACGGACATCTCGCTCTGCTGGGTGGTGAACAACGCTCGGGCAGACCAAAGAGTGTCTTTCACTGAGTTGATGACAGACTGAAAGATGGAGAAGGCCAGAACAAAACAGGGCTGACAACAGATGACATCTGGAGGGGTGCAGCATCTGCAGTTCCTTCCCACACAGTTCTGCTAGACTGATAGCTGCTGTTGGTACTAATATTTCTTGCTGGACATGATCCTAGTCTGAATCTGTGTTGAATTTTTGCTCTTGTGCTTTTTGAATGTTTCCAATTATAACCTGAAGGTGCAATTTGAACTCTTTGTTGGCATGACTCATTTTTCTGGTTTACATGCGTGTTAATCCGCCCACGTGTATCATTTAGCTTGAAACAGATGTAAGAACATTTTCCCTTGAATTACTTTGTCTCTGAATTGAAGTCTGAAGCACAGGTAAATCTTCTGAGATGGTAATTAATGGGGAAAATTTCTAGACCATTCAGATGTCATTTTACTTTGTGATGGTGTTTTGTATTTTCTGTAATAAAAGCCCCTTTTTCTACACCCCACCCCCAGATCTAAGTAATGGGCAAGTTGTTTTCACAAGGGTCATAGAATCATAGATTGATACAGCGTGGAAACAGGCTCTTCAGCCCAACTTGCCACCACCGCCCAACTTTCCCCGCGTTTGGTCCATATCCCTCCAAACGGGTCCTATCCATGTACTTGTTTATCTGTTTCTTAAATATTGGGATAGTCCCAGCCTCAACTACCACCTCTGGCAGCTTGTTCCATACACCCTCCATCCTTTGTGTGGAAAAAGGTACCCCTCAGATTCCTATCAAATCTTTTCCCCTTCACCTTAAACATATGTCCTCTGGTCCTCGACTCGCCTACTCTGGGCAAGAGACTCTGCATTTACCTGATCTATTCCTCTCAGAGTCTGCCGATGAAAGGCTCCCTCCTCATCTCTTGCAGCATAGAAAGAGACCGCACACTCACCTTGCCCATGCTTGCTATCTAAAAGGGAGATCCATTAGTACCACTTTCCAGCTCTTTCCCTAGTCCCTGCCTTTTTTACATTTTGATGTCCCGTGCCTCTTGCTTCTATGATCTATCCCTCTGTCACGTTGTACATCATAGATGTTTGAATTGTGCTTTTTGAAGAACCATCTGCCTTTCTCACTACCGACTTCATTGCTGTCTTAAATATGTGTCTTTTATACATTGAAAACCCGATCAGTGGGATAAGTGTGCCCTCATTTTTCGAGAAATAACAATATGAGGATAAGGTGGAAAACAGCAGCAAGTCAAGTCAAGTCAAGAGGGTTTATTGTCATGTGTCCCAATTCTTGCTTGCTGCAGCACAACAGAATATAGTAAGCATAAATATAGAACAGTTCAGTGCGTCTATATAGCATAGACATAGAACCATAGAACAGAAATTAGGTGCAGGAGAAGGCCATTCGACCCTTCGAGCCTGCACCGCCATTCAATATGATCATGGCTGATCATCCAACTCAGTATCCCGTACCTGCCTTCTCTCCATACCCCCTGATCCCCTTAGCCACAAGGGCCACACCTAACTCAATGTATATACTAATGTTATATACTAAAGACCATGTATATACTAATAAATAAACAGATAAAATGCAATAGGCTGTTATTGTTCAGAGTTTGTTTGATGGGGAGTTTAATCGTCTGATGGCTGTGGGGAAGAAGCTGTTCATGAACCTGGATATTCCAGTTTTCAGGCTCCTGTACCTTCTACCTGATGGCAGCGGAGAGATGAGTGTGTGGCCAGGTTGGTGTGGACCCTTTATGATGCTGGCAGACTTTTTGAGGCAGCAACTGCGATAGATCCCTTCGATGGTGGGGAGGTCAGAGCCGATGATGGACTGGGCAGTGGTCACAACTTTCTGCATTCTGTTCGGCTCCAGGACGCTCACGTTGCCGAACCAAGCCATGATGCAACCAGTCAGCATGGTCTCGACTGTGCATCTGTAGAAGTTCGAGAGAGTCCTCTTTGACATTCCGACTCTACGTAATCTTCTCGGGAAGTAGAGGCGCTGATGTGCTTGCTTTATAATTGCATCAGTGTGCTGGGACCAGGAAAGATCTTCAGAACTATGCACGCCCAGGATTGCTCTAGTTATCAGCACCTAGTTATGCTGATTTAATGGGCCATAGTTTTCAAGTTTTCAAAAACACACAATTGTTGAGTTCTGATAAGATCCAGAACAAAATAGATGAAAATAAATCTTTCATAAGAATAAATTAGAATTGATGATAAGAAACGATTTGCTGCTTGGATTTCAGTCCGGATTTTGTTTGGCTTTAACAGATAGCTGTCAGTTTAAAACCAGAGATTAAATTGATCAAAAAGCACATCTCGACGGACTTGCGTTGCTTGTGGACTATCGTGATGTTTACAAGCTAGGTTGCAAGAATTTATATTATTTGCAGTGCTAATTTCACTTGGACTATCAATTACTATCAATTACAATTATTTTCTTGAACCTTTCTGTTCTATTTATTTGGTGTGAAAGTGCCTGCAGAAGGTTTTCAAACCTGTTTTTGCTCACTGGAAGGTTACTGCCTCGTGTCATGGTGTTTCATGGCAAAAAATATGCAAAAATGCATAGAAAAATCTCGGCACAAATACATTTAAATTTTATCAATTTTTAAAATAAATTTGGAATAAAGCTTCAAGGTCTCTCTTCCCATGACTGCTTATTTGTGCATCACTTGTGTTTCCATGAAGTGGATTGACATAGTGATTACACAGTCTTTTACCGAGAATAGGGGAATCAAGAACCAGAGGACATGGGTTTAAAGTCAGAGGGGAAAGATTTGAAGAGGAAACTGAGGGGCATCTTTTTCACTAAGAGGATGGTCAATAAATGCAATGCAAGAGAAGATAGTTGAGGCAGGTACCTTAACAGCATTTAAAAGTACTTGTGCAGAAAAGGTTTTGAGGGATACGGGCAAATGGGACCAGCTTAGAGCATCTTGGTCAACATGGACAAATTGGGCCGAGAGGCCTGTGTCTGGCGTTATGACTCTATTTTCAGCTTTTTCATTTTTAATTGATTTTTCTCTTTCATGTGCTTTTTCTCTCTTTCTCCCTCGTTCTTTCCCATCATCATTGCTTCTCCTCCCCTTTGTCCTCAAGACAACAGAAGCAACGTGGAAAGAATTTATCCCTCATTTTTTCCTCCCCTTTCTACCCTGTGTCCCACCTGGATGTGCAACCATTTCTCCCACAATCCTGCCTTTCTCACCCCCCACACCACTCCCATCCTCTCCACCTCCGTCCCTTCCTCGTCTTCACATTTCACACCTCTTCTCTCCTTATTTCACAGCCTTTTGTCTTTTAATTTATGGCCTTTGTCCAACCTTCTGCCAATCAAAGCCCCCCCCCCCCTTACCTGTATCTACCTAACCCTTACCTGGTTCTGTCCTGGCCCCACCTCTTTTGCAGCTTTCTGCCTCCTATTAGAATGGGTGTGAAGAAGGGTCCCAACTCAAAATGTTGCCCATTCCTGTCCTCCAGAGGTGCTGCCTGACCTGCTGAGTTACTCCAGCACTTTATGTCTTTTTTTGTAAACCGACCCCTGCAGTTCCTTGTGTCAGCATGTTAAACACACATTTTGCCTTGTCCTGCTGACGGTAATAAATGCAAGGTGTTCTTTGCCATCTTAAATGCATGGTGTGAAACCTTCCCTTCATCTGAACAAACAGATAACAAATTTGACATTTAGACAGATGCTGTGTCATTGTGAAAGATTCTGACCTTTTTAAAGAAGAGAAACATTTTCTTTATCTACAGGAAGCAAATTGGGAAAAAATAGGTATGATACATTGGCCTACTTTCACAGATTATCATGTGTCATGCTCTGCCGCAAGATCCCAGTGTCTCAAGGGGCTGATCATGTTTTGGCAAAAACTTACTATGTTCCTTCCACGTCTGGTGCAAGTTGTGGATACAGAATTCAGGGTCGCAAAGCTTGGAATCGAATTGCAAGCCGTGGTTAATGATAAAACATTTTCAACTGAGCTATCTGTCCACCTGTGCAAAGGAGAATGTAGCAGGGAAGGTGACCAAGGGCAGGGAGAGAAAGGAAAAGCCAGCTTAGATAATTGCCCAAAAATGGATCCTATTTCAAAGTTTATTTGCCCAAGATGTGTTTGCTCAATGAGAGAAGGTGATTTTAGTCTGTCATTCCCAAGCAGGGCATGCTTAGAAGTAAAGGAGATGCAGATATACGGAGATTACCGAGCCACTTTGGCAGAAGCAATGGTAAAAATACTTGTGCCATTGGATTCAGTCAGAGGAGATCTCCTTGTTTAGACACTTGTGACTGGATTCAAAGGAAGCCAAGGTTCGAATAGAGGGAGACCCTTCAAATACCACTGAAAGCCAAATCTGCAACCAACCTATCACAGAATCTTAAATTTGGTAATTTCCTTATTTCTTTTGGAACTCATGGCAGAACAACAGTGCCGACACCGTATACAGTACAAGCCAGCACTGCTCCCCTTGTGGTATTTAACCACGCTCTGTTTTAATCAGCAGATCATTTGTTTATGAACAAACAAGAGGAGGTGGGGAATGGTTGGCAGCTAAGCACACATCCTACAGAAAGCAGCGACTGACATGAAACTTAAGCATTTGGCCACGTAATCTTGCAAGCTGTAAAATCGCAAATTCAATTTAGCCTTGTCCATAATCAGTCTCAAAATTGAATCTGTTCCCATTGTCCTTATGATTTTTTTGTTCAGAGGGCATAAAGAATTCATGTACGAATCCCAAGTGGTTAATTATGGCTAAATATACTGCCTATTATACATTTTCTGAGCAGATTTTGAATGTGCTGCCGAAGTAAAAATAAAATGTGAAGTTGGGGGAGAGTTTAACTTTGCACAGTTGTGTGAAGTGGATAAAACCAAGTCAGCAGTCTGCTCTGCATGTTCTTTGTTATCAACACCTCCTACAGTGCCCTTGAAATAGGTCTTAGACCACTCTCCATAGATTCCTGTCTGGAAGTACCCAGACACTTATCGACTGGAAATTTCCAATAGCTTATATTCTTTATTTGACAATAAATTTTCAACTTTTGGCTTTGGAGCTTTTGTGCTGCCATCAGTGAGATGGTTGTGCAGATGTTTTGCGTTTTTTATTCACTCTTTGGTATCTAGGTCTTTGTGGCCAGCATTTATGGCCTTAGAGAATAGCTGTTTGGATGTCATCTTGAACCACTGCAGTCCAAAAGGTGAAGGCACTCTGAGAGCTGTTGGGTAGGAACATAAGAAACAGGAGCTGGCATATGCCACCGAGCCCTTAGAGTTCACGAGGATCATGGCTGATCATCTACCTCAGCAGTCATTGATTCCTTCAATATCCAGAAATCTATCCATCTGTTTTGAACAAACTCAACAACTAATCCTTTACTAATCCTGGGAAAGAGAATTCCTAAGGTTTACTGTTTCCTGGTTGAAGAAACATCTCATCTCAGTCCTAAATTGCCAACCCCTTATTCTCAAACTGCTTTTCCTGGTCCCACATTATTTTTAGGAGAAACACTTTCTTTGCATCTAGCCCGTCCTGGAATACTAGGAGTTGGACACGCCATTGGAACACTGGTGATATTTTTACAAGTTGGGGTGATATGCAATACCTGCTGCCATTATCCTTCTAGGTGGTAGAGATTGTGAGTTTAGGTTAACTGATGAAGAAGCTTAGGTAAGTAACAGCAGAACATTTAGCAGATGACACACATTGTGTGCCAGTGGTGGAGGGAATGAATGTTTAAGATGGCATTAAGGTGCCAATCAAGTGGGGTGCTTTATCCTGGATGGTGTCGACCTTCCTAAAAGTCTATGAGACTACACCCAGCCAGGCAAGTTGAAGAATATTCAGCCACATTCCCGAGTTGTGCTTTGTAGTTGTTAGAAAGGTTTTGAGGTGTCAGGAGGCAAGTTACTTGATGCCGGATACTTTGTTCCTGGCCTGCTTTGGTGGTGTGGTACTTTTGAGGCTAGTCCAGTTGAATTTTTGGTTAATACTGATCTGTCAGTAGGTGGATGGTGGGGAGCTCAACAAGAGAATGTCGCTGAATACAAGGGTAGCAGGTTATATTCTCCAGTGTTTTAGAAGGTCATTACCAAGCATTTCTGTGATATGAAAATTACTTGTCACTTGCTAATCCATGCCTGAATGTTGATTAAGTCCTGCTGCGTGCAGGTATGGCCTGATTTATTTTCTGAGTTGAACATTATGCAATCCTTAGACAACATTCTCACTTCTGGCATTGTGATGGATAGAAGAAAGTCACTGATGAAGCACATGAAGATAACTTATCCCTGGACACTACACTACGGACCATGTTGGTCGGTGTGGACAAGTTGGGCCGAAGGGCCGGTTTCCAACACCGTATGACTCTATGGAACTTCAATGATATTCTGTGGCTGGGATGATTGACCTCAGAGAACTACACAACCTCAAAACAACCTCAAAAATGCAATCTTTTGCATGTGTCGTAGCGCTTAACTATTGGAATATTTGCATTGATGCCATTTCATTTTAATTTTACTCGGACTCATTGATGTCAGACTTGGTCAAGCGCACCAGTGATGGGCTATATGGGTTTAAGATGGCGTAAGGGATGCCTCTCAAGTGGGGTGTTTCTTCCTCAATACTGTCAAGCTTCTGAAAGGTTGTCCGAGCTGCACTCGTCCAGCCCAATTACCTTCAGGTACTTCATCGATGACTTTCTGTCATTGTGTGATAAACACAGGTAGTTCTGTTATCACGTTTGGTTCCACAATGCAAATTGGATATTACGCGATCAATTAATTTGGGAATACTATTTGCATTACAGGGGCATTATTGGTCAGAATGTGATATCAATCGGTAACTAGAGAACCACTTAACAATCACCTTTGGAAACTGGCAAGTAGAAAAAAAAAAAGAACCTGTCTGGGAAACAAATGTTTCCATGCAGCCTCCCCTCAGTATTCAGACACTCTTAAGAACACTACTGCTGCTTTCATCCCAGCCGGCCAGGGAAGCAATCACTTCTATTGACACTTGTGCAGAGTCGACCATTTAACCCTTGAAGCTTCTTCCTCAATATCGAATGGAAGTAATTGGGCCATTATTTTTGCAATTGTGAAAAACAGTTCCTGAATTCACATCTATCATCTACCACAGACTACACCAATTTGACGATCAACCCAAATAGTTTTTCAGCCACTTCACTAAAGGGGACAAAGGGAGAAAGAAAATCAGCCTCAGGACGTCATGGACGTTTTCTGCTTAGAGTCATAGAGTGATACAGTGTGAAAACAGGCCTTTCGGCCCAACTTGCCCATACTGGCCAACATGTCCCAGCTACACTAATCTCACCTGCCTGCACTTGGTCCATATCCCTCCAAACTTGTCCTATTCATGTACCTGTCTAACTGTTTCTTAAACTTAGGGATAGTCCCAGCCTCACTACCTCCTCTGGCAGATTGTTCCATACACCCACCACCCTTTGTGTGCAAAAAGTTACCCCTCAGATTCCCATTAAATCTTTTCCCCCTCACCTTGAACCTATGTCCTCTGGTCCTCGATTCCCCATCTCTGGGCAAGAGTCTCTATGCATTTACCTGATCTATTCCTCTCATGATCTTATACACCTCTACAAGATCAGCCCTCATCTTCCTGCGCTCCAAGGAATAGAGACCCAGCCTACTCAACCTCTCCCTTAGCTCAGACCCTCTGGTCCTGGCAACATCCTCGTAAATCTTCGCTGAACCCTTTCAAGCTTGCCAATATCTTTCCTATAACATGGTGCCCAGAACTGAACACAATATTCTAAATGCGGTCTCACCAACTTCTTATACAACTGCAACATGACCTCCCAACTTCTATAATCAAACTTCTTCAAAGTTCTACGCATTTGACAATATCAAACTACCCAGCTATCGAGTTGCAGCCTTGATTTCTTAAAAAAACAAAAAAACACATTGATTATCTTGAAACGGCGAAGTGAATATTATAGGAATGTCAATGTTTTTAATACAGGATGGGTGGGGAGGGGGGGGGGGGTGTGCTGTGAAAGGGGTGGGGTGAGAGGTGTCGATGTGTGAAGTGGGGAGGTGAGGAATAGAAAGCAATGTGGTTAATTGGGCGGCCGTTACAAGCAGGTGAATGAGATGTATGACCAATTTGACAATGAAAGACTTCAGGTGGTGAAAAACGTAAGGTGGTGAAAAAGATTTGAGAATATCTCGTGTTGAAGAATCGGTTGGAAACTGGAGTCTTCAATGGGGAAGGGGAAAGTAGATGATTTGTTCAGGGTGTAGTGAAGGTGTTTTACATGAAACGATCAAGTCCTGAGTGATTTACATTACAATTGTTGAATGTGTGGAGGATTAGGACTAGATGACCTCTGCTGTGCTAAATATGGTGCACATAATCTCGAGTCAAAACTGTGGCATCAAGTGCAAAGCTGCTGCCTCGCAGCTCTAGTGACCTAAGTTCAACTCTGACCCCCAGTGCTGGCTGCATGGAGTTTGCAAGTTCTTCCTGTTCCAATATTCCAAAGACAAGCTGGGCAGCAGATTAATTGGCTACTGAAAATTACTCCTAGTTAAAATGGTGGCAGGAGAATTTGGGGAGTTGATGGGCACGTGAATGTGAATAGGTTGCAGGGAAATAAGTAATGATGATGGAATTGCTCTCAAAGCTGGCATTCACTTGATGGAATGACTGAGCTCCAGCCATGCCATAAGGAAATAAAATAAACCTGGGCTATAGATTAAAGAAATTTGGAGTTTCGTGGGAAATGACACCATCTCTGCTAGTTAAGAGGACAGAATAACTAAAAAAAAGTAAAGTATGAAAAATCAAGCATGCTGGAGTAACACAGCGGGACAGGCAGCACGCTGGAGAGAAGGAATGGGTGACGTTTCGGGTTGTGACCCTTCTTCAGACTGATCTTCAGTTTAAACCAGCTTCTGCAGTTCCTTCCTACACAGAAGTAAGTATGGTCGTCTCATTTTCTAATGTGTCCATGGGCAACCCGTTGTTAGAGTTGGAGAAATGGAGACAAGAAGAATGTTGTATGAATCATATTAAAATCTGAGGCAGTGGGAATTGATAGCATGGGAGTTGGTGTGAATGGGAAGCTTGAAACTGTAAACATTAGTTTAAGACCAAGAAGCAAAGCCAAGTACATTCAACAATTGTAAAGGAAAGAGATCAGATCAAAGTATTCCATAAGGGTGACGTTTTGCGGGTTGTGACCCTTCTTTGAGCAGGCTCGACTGATCTAAGGGAAAGCGGCAGTTTGAAGGCGTTATTAAACCAGCTTCTCATGCAGTTCCTTCCTACACAGAAGTAAGTATGGTCGTCTCATTTAAAACATTTAATGTGTCCACATGGTCAATACCCGTGTATCTGTTATTTCCAGCATTATCACAATGTTTTAGTATATAAAGCACTTCAGACAAAGAATATAAATGTTGTAGGAATCGTATTAAAATCTGAGGCCTGTCAAAATATTTTTTGAGTTGGGAATAAACTGATAGCATGGGAGTTGGTAGTGAATTGGAAGCTTGAAAGAACTGTAAACATTAGTTTAATGACCAAGAAGCAAAAACGCCAAGTACATTCAACAGGTGGTAAAGGAAAGAGATCAGATCAAAGTATTCCATAAGTCTGTCATCATGTGGCTCTCTTGATCGAACTATTGCCTCTGAATCAAAGAGTTCTGGGTTTGTGTCTCATTCCAGTGGCTTGAGCAAGGCTCGATTTTTCCTTGGAATGCTAAGGGAAAGCGGCAATCTTTGAGAGGAGTTATTAAACCAGCACTCTCATAGAGTGGATGTAAAAAAGGATGTAACACAGAAGAGAAGAACAATGGTGCCCAGGCCACTGTTTCACAACTTTAATAAAACATTTATTTTTATTGCATGTATCTTCACATTGTTGTCAATAGGATTATGTATCTGCTCTATTTCCAGCATTATCACAAGGTGTGCAAAATGACTTTATTGTATATAAAGCACTTCAGGATGTCATGAAAGTCAGTATATAAATATATCTTTATTTATTCGGGATAAAAAAACACGTATAATTGGAATTCAAATATAATCCTGTCAAAATATTTTTTGAAGTTGGAATAAACTGGAACTTCCAAAGACAAGTTGGTTTGTAGGTTAATTTGCTTCTGCAAATTATCCCTAGTGTGTAGGATAGAACTAGTTTACGGGTGATTGGTGGTTGTTGTGGTCCCGGTGGGATGAAGAGCCTGTTTCCATGCTCTAAACTAAACATCTCTAAACTAAGCTCAACTTGTTAAAGGCAGGTGACTGTAAATGAGGACTCATGAGTCCATTGATCAGAAAGAAAGGAATAAGGTGAGACAAAATAGGAACTGGAATGCGTGCAAGGAATACTTGTCTTTGAAGACGGGAGGAGTCAACCTGGTTATTGAGGCATCGTGTCCTTGCTTCTCCTCCCCTTCGGCAATTCCTGAGTGCCCTGGAGAGGAAAAGACTCTGACAAAAAGTATTTCCTTCGTCCAAATGCTGCTGCCCCGCTGTCCCATTTTCTGTGTAACCATCGGCTCTGACCTTCCTTCCATCGAGGGGATTTATCGCAGTCGCTGCCTCAAAAAGGCTGGCAGTATCATCAAAGACCCACACCATCCTGGCCACACACTCATCTCTCTGCTACCTTCAGGTAGAAGGTGCAGGAGCCTGAAGACTGCAACAACCAGGTTCAGGAATAGCTACTTCCCCACAGCCATCAGGCTATTAAACCTGGCTCGGACAAAACTCTGATTATTAATAACCACTTTCTGCTATTTACACTTTATCAGTTTATTTATTCATGTGTGTATATATTTATATCATGGTATATGGACACATTTATCTGTTTGTAGTAAATGCCTACTATTTTCTGTGTGCTTAAGCAAAGCAAGAATTTCATTGTCCTATACAGGGACACATGACAATAAACTCACTTGACTTGACTTGACTTGACTTGAAAGCCACCTATCTGTTCCTTCCATTGATGCAGCCTGACCCGCTGAGTTATGACATGCGTTTTGTGTTTCGAACTATAAGGTGACCCTCTTTTGAGAGACAGTAGTGCACAGGGATTGTAACAGAACTGGTGATAAATGATTAAGTCCCTTAAGGGATATGTGGATGGTGGCTGAAAGAGATTTGAAAATAAAGTTAGGTGAGCAAGAACATATTTGGCAGAAAAGGATCAAACAAATATAATTGCAGAAAGTGTCTTGCTTGGCTATGGTTGACAGGAGCCGGGTATAAAGTTTGTTGTCATTAGTAAGGGTGGACAGATAAGGTGCAAGGAGCAGTAGGATCTTCGGAGGACATGTGATTGTTAAGGATCTCCAATTTGTCAGTGGAGACTCACAATGTGAAGAAGAAGAGACCTTGGCTAGGACTAAAGTTACACTTTGTAGAAATCATACTTCTCTACGCTCAGTAAAATAGACAAACTCCTTGAAGAGCTGTTCTACAGCAGAAATTATTTGCAAAGTGACAACTGTAATGCAATGAGCTGATGGTAACCAGATCTTCAGCAGCCAGCACATGTGAGATACAAACCAATTGTTTCCTCCATGTTCAGAACACAAGCCTCTGAGCCTGGAATATGACTGCACTTGGGATTTATACAGATGTCAACCTCCTGTCGGGATCTGTTGCTCCTAAGGATTTGGGGAATGCCAGTAATGGCTTCAAGATCCGTCTGTTTCCAGTTGATTCCCCACAGTGTTGGTAAAACAGATGCATCGATCTGCCACCCTATGCAAAGCAGCTGTCACCTGGCTTAATATAGTTAGATATGGTGGGCTGAGCTGAAGACTGCATTAACACCTTTTGGGCTTTGAAATGTGTCCGAAACATAAATGATGGAAACAGCTGTCACATTACATTCAATCCATGAGGCCTCGCTTCAAAATAAGCCCGGAAGAACTGCAAGGGGTTATGAAAACTGTTTTAACAGTTGAAATCTGTGGACGATGCCTGTCAACTGAAGCTTCCGTTTTGCGAGTGCTCCCAGTTTGTTTTAATCTTCTGCCATATCTTGGCTTAAATTTAGAAGATAATTCGTTATCATTTGCACAGACTTGAAGTTAAAATACATTCTTGCACTGGATTAACTTGCAGAATATGAAGGAACATATTGTCGCTGTACAACTCCATGACTTAAGTTGATTCATATATTGGAGCTTTCATGGCGACACAATGGTGTAGCTGGTAGCTTTGTAGCTTTGATTATGACCTCTGGTGCTGTCTGTGTGGAGTTTGCTCATTCTTCCTATGACCGTGGGTTTCCTCTAGTGTTCCATTTGCCTCCCACATAACAAAGATGGCAGATGGATTTGGTGGGTTAATTGGCCTTTGTAAATTGTCCCAAATGTGTCGGCGATTTGTAATATTTTTGGAGTTGAAGAATTTGAGGAGAAAAAATGAATTGATATAAGATGAGGGTAAATGGATGGTTGATGGTGGGTATGGACTCGGTGGGCAAAAGAGATCATGCCCTTGCCGTTTCTCTCCATACCACAAGATTGTTCAATTATCGAGGCCCACTTTTCCTGAATACACTCGTGATTTACAGTTGTGCTTTTTTAATTAACAACTTCTCTTTTGAGAAGCAAGCAGAGGGAAGAATTACATTTCATGTTTTTCTTCACTCCTTACAATGCTATGTACGATAGTGATCACAACTTCTACTGAAGTGTGGTTGGCCGTTGGCTCACTAGAAGCTCATCTGCCGTTTGACAGGTCCTTTTGGTCCTGCTGGGGATCCACAGCCCCCTCCTCACTCAGCAAACCAGGTGAGGGAGACGGTTTAGTCGTCGACTATCCGACCATGGAACAGGTAGCACGGGATTACATGGTACCCATGGCGGGGGGAACTCCCCCTGACCTGACCTGACCTGTGCTTTTTTAATCTATGCTAATGTGTATAACATAAAATATAGACAATAAAGTTTGTACCTAAAATCAGCTGGTGATACCTCCCTCAAAATAACATGCTGCAAAACTGCCTGATATTAATCTTTCTTATCTGATAAAGACATTTTTAGATGAAAAGTTTTTTTCCCCATTGCCCCGTTCTCATCCTTTCCTGTCTGCTCATTGGTTTGATTGAGCATGTAGGTGGATGTCCCTCAAATCTGCCTGGGCTTGGGTATCTAATGCATCAGCAAAACCACTTCCTGCATCACTCATCTCTGTCTTTTCCCTCTCCTGCTAATAAAATGCTCACATTCATGTTTTTCACAGCTGTGCCCTTTATTTCCTCAACACCCTTCCAAATTCCACCTACCACAAAATGCAGCATGCCCAAATTTCTGCATTCAATCTATACATCCAACTCTTGCCAACGTACATTGGGCCATCGTGTCTCCGATCACTGCCTTTTCACTGTTTTCATTTTTTAATTCTTCAATTATAAATCCTTTCAGTGGCACAGCTGCTCTCTCACAATATCTGAGACCCGGGTTCGATCCTGACCTCGGGTGCTGACTTTATGGAGTTTGCACGTCTCCCTGTGACTATGTGGGTTTCCATCCAAGTCCCTGGAAAGAAGGAATGAGTGAAGTTTCGAGTCGAGATGTCGCCTGAAAGATATCTGAAGAAGGGTCTCGACCTGAAACACCACTAATTTCTTCTCTCCAGAGATGCTGCCTGTCCCGCTGAGTTACTCCAGCAATTTGTGTCTATCTTCGGTGGGCTGAAAGGCCTGCTTCCATGTTATATCACTAAAATAAACTAGCTTTCTTAATCATCTGTAACCTTCTCCCACCTTTGTGTTTTTTCATGCTATCTCTGACCAATTATAAATGGCAGTGTCTAGACTCAGCCATTTTACTTCTCTCCTACAAAGCCATCAGAAAGGCCACTTCTTTGAGGAAACTCTCAGTTAACAGAAGGGCTTCATTTCTCAATCTTCTGTGGCATATTGGGATGCAATCAGATGTGTAACATGAAACCAATTGATTTTTTTTTTTGCATATCTGATTAACATTCATACAAAAGAAATCAGGTTATTTATTTCTACTGGAGGAGATCCGTCTCCACCCGGGTCCTTTCTAGTGGTGTATGGTGCTGGCAAATCACATCAGCTTTAATTTAGCATTTGAGGATAAAGCTGTCCATTACTTGTTTATTGACTTTCAGCTTAAAGTCAGTTGTTAATTGTTTGTGGATTACTACCTATCACTTATTGCAAATGAACAGATGAGGGAGGAGTTAGAGATTAACTAATGATTCAGTAGTATTTAATTTTAATTCCAGCAACATTTTGTAGGTTTGTCCTCTCCAATGGCGTCTCTAGAGCTAACGCGACCTTGCAGAGTACTAATTCATTACAGCACTCTTGTGCCTTCAGTCTGAAACTATATTTAAGAAAGACATTCTGCTTGCATTATAAGGGCAACATGACGGCGCAGCAGTAGAGTCGCTGCCCAACAGCACCAGAGACCCGGGTTCGATCCTGACTACAGGTGCTGTCTGTACGAAATTTGTACGTTCTCCCCATGACCTGCATGGGTTTTCTCCAAGATCTCCAGTTTCCTCCCACACACCAAAAACGTACAGGATGATAGGTTAGTTTGGCATCTGTTAAAAAAACATTCTAAATTGTCCCTAGGATGTGTAGGATAGTGCTGGTGTATGGAATTACTGGTTGGCATGGACTCGTACACTGTAGTCCACAGTTTCTGCACTGTATCTCTAAACTAAACTAATCCATGCTGTTGTATGCTTGGAGCGTAGTGCAAAACCCTCTGCATTGCACTGGTGATGGGTGCTGGTTAAACAGTGATGGATGGTGATTATTGAGCTTGTCGCCGCTGGGAAATCTTTGAGTCACAATGAGCAGTGCAGTCTGATAGAGGTGGGATGAGGGGAGGGTAGCATCAGCTTCCATCGCTGTAGGACTCGGGCCTTCTATCAACTGCTCCATGGGTGATCAAGGGGAAGATGACTGAAGTTTATTGTCTTCCCTCACAGTGGGAAATGTTGAATCCGCTGTGTGAGGATGTTTATGTTGAATCCTATCGTGTGTTGTGTTCTTTTTATTCGTATGGCTGTATGGTAACTCAAATCTCACTGTACTAATTGGTGCACGTGACAATAAATGTAACTTGAACATGAACTGGTTGGGCAGGTCTATCAACCCACAACAGTGGTACATACTCGCCATAGCAGCCAGTGTATAGCCCTAAGCAACTTTCCTTGGTGCCACTTAGCCCAGCCCATCCAATGCCAGCCTTCATGGGTAGTCGCTGAGCTATGGGGCTTCATCCCTGTGAAAGCACCAGCAGAGGGCAGGGGTTTGCGACAGATTCCTTGCTCAGCAGCAACAGGGGTGAACAAGTGCTGGTCATAATGTCACAAGTGATAGGAGCTGATTTAGGCCATTCAGCCCATCAAATCTACACCATTCAATCATGGCTGAGCTATCTCTCCCTCCTAACCCCATTCCCCAGCGCTGCTACCCAGATAACAACATGTCTTTCTCTCTCTCCATAGAATAATATGATAACCCCTTTAAGCGCTAATTCTATTAACGCTCTTGTTCCTGGGAGTGCATCCTCACCGATAAATGCATTATTATTACAATGCTAATTCACTTCCTCACTGACATACCATGTGTCTAGCTTTGTTCCCTGTTCTTTCATTATCCCTCGGGCCACTCTGTGTGTTCACATGATAACATCCATGCACTTTTCAACCTTGTGCAAGTTGATAGAGATTACTCTTGTCCCTTATTTCTCTTCTGGTTGTCATGCTAATCCCGTTTAATTAACGGTGCGGGCACAATGGTAGCCCAACTAGTAAGGTTACTTTCCTCGTAGCTCTCACGCTGTGCGTTCAATCCTGATCTTTGGTGCTTTCTGCGTGGAGTGTGCACAATCTCCCTATGACTGCATGGGCTTCCCCTAGTTGCTTCAGTTATCTTCCATGTCCCAAAGACAAGTGAGCTGCTAGGTTAATTAGCCTTTGTAAATGGCCCCACTTGTGTACATTGTAGAATCTGGGTGTGGTCAATGGGAATGTGGAGAGAATACATTGTCTCTGTATTTCTGTAAACTGGCTATTTGATGGACCGCACGGATTCAGTGGCAATCTCTCGACTGTTTGACGTGAGATTTTCCTTATTCAGTCTACTTTTTCAAATCCCATTAAATGATTGTTCCTCACCCTCAGCAGTTATATTTTTGTAAAGTGTAAGTGAATTGTTTCTTGAATATTGCTGAAAACACCCAACCAGCCGACATCTTTGTTATTGTCCATAGCTCCTGAGCCCTTGATGTTTCTGAATCACAGATCAAGTTGAACTTGATAATTGATTGCTATCCTGATAAGGTTAACCCATCTTCCATTTTCTTTTGGTAATCTCGAGTCTCTGTCCATTAATATTTATTTATGCAATGCTTTTGGTCTATGATCGTGATGCAATCATGCAGTGCACATTGAAAACCACTTGACTATCTTAACTTTTATTTAATTGGACAATTGTGTTGTTGTGCCTATCTTGCCCCTTAAAGAAAATTGTCTTCAGACCTTGTTGTTTTTAACATATCTAGTATTAGTTTGGCCTTTTAAAATTATAGAGCTATCTCACCTGATGGGTTTATTTTGTAGGTTTCTGATTAACAATCTCTCTTATCCCCCTACATGCTCACTCTCTGCATTGTACTTTCTTTAGTGATGGTCTAAAGTTCTGATTGTTTTACTATAGAGTTCCATAGCACCTAACAATTCCTCAGTACATGTTGCTCACTGTTAATACTTTTATATATGTACATGAATGGATGCTGCTTCCTCTTTATGCCCCTGCTTCCTATCTGTTGCTGTTGTTTGACATGAATATCTTTCTAAAGAGCAGCAAGTTGTCACGTTCTGAAAGTGTATGTACTGTGCAAGAACGCAAATTACACACACTTTGTGGAGTACACAACTTTGATGGAGTTTAGTTTGGTTCAGAAACACGGTGGAAAAAGGCTCTTCGGCCCACTGAGCCTGCGCCAACCACCAATAACCCGTACACTAGTTCCATGCCAATTAAACTACAAACCTGCACGTCTTTGGAATGTGGGAGAAAACCGGAGCACCTAGAGAATCCCACGCGGTCGCAGGGAAAACGTACAAAATTCGTACAGACAGCACCCATAGTCAGGATCTCTAGGATCTCTGGCGCTGTGAGGCAGAACTCCACCGCTGCACCACTGTGTCGTGTAAATAAGGAGGATCCGTTGCTCCCAACATGGAGATCAGTAACCAGAGCACTCTAATTGTAGATAATTGGTAAAAGAGGCATTTTTCTTTGACCTAGCAATGATTCTTGAAATGGCAGATCTTTTGTGTGAGGAAAGGTTTGGACAGACTGTGTCTTTATCCATCGTAGCGTGGAAGAACAAATCATGTCAGTGAAACACAACATTCTTCCAGGAATTTACAGGATCAATGTGGCATTGTTTTTCCTGGCTGCGTTTCCTGGAACTAAAGTTCTTAATTTCTTAGTTTCAGAATAGTGCTCTTGTTATTCAGAAGAGGGAATTGAAGACATTTTTATACCCAGATGGTTGGGGGGCTTTCATATTCTTTCCCAAAGTCAGCTGTGGAGGATCAGCCACTGGATGCAATCAGGATCAAGATCAATGCATTTTTGGTGACATAAGGGACTGCAGATGCTGGAAATCTTGAGCAAAAAACAAAATGCTGGAGGGTCAGGCGCTTCTGTGGAGGGAATGGATCGGTGACGTTTCTGTTCGGAGTCTTCTTCAGACTGATTATAATAGGAAGGAAAAAATTGTAGAAGAGAGTCACAAGACAAAGCCTGACTTATAAGTGAAAGGTGGAGATGGACACGAAATGCTGGAGTATTTCAGCAGGCCAGACAGCATCTCTGGGGAAAAAAGGAATAGGTGACATTTTGGGTCAAAGCCCTTCTTCAGACATCAGAGTCTGACCAACCCGAAACATCACCTATTCCTTTTCTACAGGGATGCTGCCTGACTCACTGAGTTACTCCAGTATTGTGTGTATTTTCGGTATAAGCCAGCATCACCAGTTTCTTCCTGCACCAAAGATCGGTGGATGCAGGTAAGGGGTTTCATTGGCTTTTGGGTGGAGCAAGTGACAAGGCTAGAGATGAAAAGGAGACAGAAGGGTGTCAGATAGAGAGAGGGAGAGAGAGAGAGAGAAGCAGAGTGAAATGTAAAGGCAGGATAGGGGTGGCGGGACACTGGGAGAAATGGGTGCGCACAGGGTGGGAACAGGAAATTGAGGGTGGGGGGGGGGGGGGGGCACGGTTATTAAAAATAAAGTATCAAGGGATGTGAGAATAATGCAGGAAAGTGATACTGATGAGTGGAAAGTGGAAAAAACAGCCAAGATCTTGTTGAATCTTTACGCGGGAGCAAGGGGCTGAATGACTCGCTCATGTTCCTGTGCTTTGTGTTTGCGTGCGGTGGTGGCGATCTTGAGGACACTGTCTGAAAGGATGGTGGAAGCACATTTGGTAGCAACTTCAAAAGGGAAATAGATGAAGCTTGAAGTGGAAACAAAATGTAGGACTATAAGGGAAACATGGAGAAGTGGTACTAATTGGTTAGCTCTTTCAGGGAACTGGCAGAGGCTTGCCACCTGAATGGCTTCCTTCTGTGCCGTATCATGCAACGATTAAAACTGTGATGTGTGGAAAGGATACTTCTAACTGCAGTGGTTAAATAAATTGGCAATGTTATGGGTTCTCTTACAGAGGGTGCCTGATCGCACTTGTGATGTTGATGGATTTCATATACAGCAACTCACGAGTTCAAATCTCCTCAGGCATTTGACCCAATTTAACCTCCCTGTGTAACATTTGCCAGACATGCTGTCGTTTTTTTCTCCTCTCTCTTGCTGTGCAGCAGCAAAACACCACATGAACTGAATGTAATTTGCAAGTTGTACTTTGACTTCCAAGGTCTTGTGCTAATGTTTGCCAGTAACTATTTACAGCCACTTTTGAATATATATATATTTTTTACTTTGTTCCCGTATCTGAAATTTAATCAACAGCGTCTAATTCGTGAAAGCTACTGTTGGAAAGGCAGTCGCCAGAAAGTCCATTTGTTGCTTTGTATTTTACATTCCCCCCGGTTGTTACACTAAATTGAAATGTTAGGGGACTTGGTCACAGAATAGCAACTGTATATTACAGCACATGAACCACTTGCTCACAATCATACCTCTTATAAGTTCATAAGTTATTGGAGCAAAATGAGGCGATTCGGCCCATCAAGTATACTGCCATTCAATCATGGTTAACCTATCTTTCCCATTCTCCTGCCTTCTCCCCATAACCCCTGACACCTGCACTAATCAAGAATCTATTAATCTCCACCTTAAAAATATCCATTGACGGCCTCCACAGTCATCTCTGGCAATGAATTTTAGAGTCTCCACCCACTGACTAAAGAAATTCCTCCTCATCTCCTTTCTAAAGGTACGTGCTTTTATTCTGAGGCTACGGCCTCTGGTCCTAGACTCTCTCACTAGTGGAAACATCCTCTCCACATCCGCTCTGTCCAGGCCTTCATGGCTCATTCTCCTCAAAACCTATTTAGCAGCATGGTATAAATGCTGGGGCACGGAGGATAAGCATTGTGGAGTTGGGCCTTTCAAACTCATTAGCTTTTTGCTGATTTCAATCATAGTGAACCATGTATTCTTGTTTTGTTCATGTGTTTTTTTTGCATTTACATCACTGGCATCATCAACTTTAATTGAGGCTCCTCAGAATGGAACACTGAAAGGAAAGTCTGATGAAAGCCTTTTGTATTTTCAGTTATTGGAACAGAGGAAGAAGAGAAGGCAATCAGCCCCTTCAACCACGCACATCTTGTGTCACGGATCCCGTTGCTTATGTTTATTAACACGTGCCACCTCTTTTCCAAATTAGTTAAGGATGCAATTTTAACTCCTATTGCCATTTAAATTCCTCTTCCCATTCCCATTCTAACCTTTCTGTTCTGAGCCTCCTCCACTGTCAGAGTGAGGCCATCCACAAATTGGAGGAATCGCATTTGATTTCGCTTGGACAACTTTCAGCCCAGCAGTATGAAAATTGATTTCTCTAATTTCAACTAACCTTTGCATTCCCTCGCTCTCCGTCCCTCCCCCGCCCTAGTCATCCTGCTAGTTTCACTATTTGCATCCCTTCATTATCACCTCTGGCAACAGTGGACCATTGTGGGCTCCACCTTTCCTTGGTCATCGGTGCGTGCCATTATTAGTTCTGTATCTTTTCATACCTCTAGTTTCTCTCTCACCTGAAGAAGGGTCTCTACCTGAAACGTCACCTATTCCTTTTCTCCAGGGATGCTGCCTGACCCACTGAGTTACTCCAGCATTTTGTGTTTATCTTCAGTGTTAACCAGCATCTGTAGTTCCTTCCGACGTGGCAGGTCTTAAAAGTAGATTTGATTCATTTCTGCGAGTCACAAGGTTTGTTCTCACAACAAGGTGAAAATGAAGGGGTCTTTACCCTCCGAGTAAAATTATCATTGGTCACTAAATGGAGGTAATCATGTGGACAATCCTCTTTCCTATGATCCTCCTACAGCAATTTCCCCCTTGCGTAGTTTGGTTGTGATGGCTTTGTGAAATTCCTCTCTCATTTATATTTGCATTATTTTAGTTTTGTTTGTTCCGTGGAAATTATTTGAATTTCTACAACGGATCGAATTTGAGTCCCGCATCTTCCATGCACCTCTCTTAACAAAACGTTTCTGAAAAGTGAACTTATTTAAACCTAAGCCTCTGTAAATTGTTGTGCTGGTGAGCGGGTGGTCAAAAAGTTTAAAAAGAACCACTGGCTTATCTCAGTTTAACTGAACAATTGCTTCGAGATGAGTAAAGGGCTGGGAACTTGTAAACTGTCTCTTTAAATAACAATGCTATCTTTAGCCAGCTGGGTAGCTTGTCACATGATTCAGAGTTGGCCCCTGCAATAATCCCGGTGAAGGATCAGCCATGTTCCCGAGACATAGATCATTGGGTCATGAAGTGCAAGGCTGCCAGTGTCTGAGACTCCCCCGTGATAGCTGGGCACACCCAGCTACTGCGGAAGGGCAGTATCCCTGTCAGCCACTGCTTATAGCAGACTAGTATGTATAAACTGGGTCCTGTGTTGTTCTTTGGTATTTGAATACCAGTCAAATGTTCGCCGACCCTTACATCGAATGTCACAATTTATTCCTATCGCACTGAAACAAAATTTATTTCTGAAACACATTGTCAACTGTTTTACGTTGAATTTGCACTTTAAAATAATCTTTCAGTGGTGTCTATAAAAAAGATGCTTAGAAGCACATGACTATCCATTGGCCAGCACACTCTTTACAAACTCTGTGAATGTTCATATCTTTAGCAGATGTGCATTATAGTTCTGTAGGTAGGAAAATCAGAATCAGTATCAGAATCACACTTTATTCACCAAGTATGTTTTGGAACATACGAAGAATTTCTTTGGCCTGGTCAGTCATACAATTAAAAGCAGCAGATCACTCAAAAACCCATTTTAACATGACCATCCACCACAGTGATTCCTCCACCACAGTGATTCCTATACACCTCATTGTGATGGAAGGCGAAATAAAGTTCAAGTCCTTCCCTTAGTTCTTCCTCGGTCGTGGGCCTCGAGCCCCCGTTGACGGGATGATCTTGACTCCCGTAGCCGGTGGCGTTCAAGGCGATCAGCTCCCGCATCGGGGGGATGTCAGCTCCCCCGCGCCGGGCGATCGAACCTCACGTCGGGACTAGTCGAACCTTCCGCGACATTGAAGCTTCACGACTAGCCTCTCCCAACTGCGATTTCTTGATGGTGGTCGCGGTGGGAACAATCCCAGGCAAGGGATCAGCTCCGATGCTAAGTTATCACCCTTAACGGATGTTAAGGCTCAAAGTCAGTCCGAGGAGGCTTCCAGCTCCATCGATGGAAGGCGGCAGAGAGCCCGGAGAATGTGATCCGAAAATTAATCACATCTCCGGCAAAGTAAGAACTTGAAAAAAAAGTTTCCCCTGATCCCCTCCCCCCACATAAAACAAGCTGAAGAACATTAAAATAAACTTTTAACACACTAAAAAATAACAAAAAGAATGGAAAAAACGAACAGACTTTTCGGCAGGGCAGCCATCTCCCTGACGCCCCTGGTGGTCATACAGCAATGAATAAAATTAATCTCTTACTAGCATTTTTTAATTTATTTCTTTATATGTGATGCCATCTGATCCCGTGTGTGACATTTTTGGTTCACTTTCCAAAGAATGTCCCTTTAGCATTATGAATCGGTGAAGCTTCTTCCCCTAACTGAATGCGTTGATCTTGCCTCTCACTGAGCTGCTTTCTGCAGTTGCTCTTCTAACCTTTCAGCTCAGTTTTTATTCTTGCCATTTGTGACCAGTTTTCAGTTTGAGACTGGGGGAGGACGTGTGGGAGTAGGAGGGGAACTAAATGAAACACATGTGTTTTCAGTTTCCCATGCCAGAGTATCGGCCCTGTTTAAAAGGTGTCAGTCGAGGAAGTCACACCCAGCCTACCT
This sequence comes from Leucoraja erinaceus, assembly GCF_028641065.1. Classification (NCBI taxonomy): domain Eukaryota; kingdom Metazoa; phylum Chordata; class Chondrichthyes; order Rajiformes; family Rajidae; genus Leucoraja; species Leucoraja erinaceus. The sequence goes on along the minus strand of NC_073392.1, from coordinate 18,261,122 downwards.
TTTGCAATTCTGTCCCTTTGCTGTAATATTCTAAAGTCACATTGTAAGAGGTTTTTTTTTAAATGCCATGGAGACTTCACTACTTGGTGTCCAACATAGTTGCCTCGATAATGGAGCTGTTGAACCTCCAATTCTCAACAGATCTCCTGCAGTGATGGTTGATAGAGATTCCAGTTATTGACGATGAGCAGAGCACACAATGAGCAGCCACTCATAGAGTCATAGTCATACATCGTGGAAACAGGCCCTTCAACCCAACTTTCCGCACCGACCAACATGTCCCATCCACACTAGTTCCACCTGCCTGCGTTTGGCCCAAATCCCTCCAAACCTGTCCTATCCATGTATCTGTCTCACTGTTTCTTAAACATTGAAAATTCTTAAACTGTCAGCTACCTCCTCTGGCAGCTCATTCCATACACTCACCATCCTCTGTGTGAATTCCTATTAAAGCTCTCCCCCTTCACTTTAAATCTATGTGCTCCAGTTCTTGATTCCCCCACACTAGGCAAGAGACTGTGTTTCTACCCGATCTTTTACTCTCATGATTTTATATACCTCTATACCTCTCATCCTCCTGCACTCCAAGGAGTCCCAGGCTGCTCAATCTCTCTCTACAGCTCAGACCCTCGAGTCCTGGCAACATCCTCGTAAATCTTCGCTGTACCCTTTCCAAAATGAAAAAAATAATCTATTGTTTATTCTCTGCCACCCACCCCCACAAACCTAACTCCATCTTTGCTCTTCAGCTGTTCCTCTCCTTTTGATTTTTTGCCTGCTGAATATTTCCTGAACATCTGGAGGGTAACATTCGCTGTGAATGTTACGCTGAATAGCGTATGTCAGTAGCTGGCATTGTCAAGTTCATTCCTGTTGCCACATACACATATTTCCTGACATGGATTGTTAGATTGGAAGAAGAAACAAACCTTGGCTGATCTCTTCCATCTCCATTCTCAATATTTCAGCCAACTGGGCACATCGAGGAGGTGAGATACATAACTTGTCTTCTTTCAGTGACCCAGTGCCACACTGATTTGTACCTTTATCTTCTTCCCCTCTGCAAAGTAAAGCTATAATTTCCTCTTTTTTTTTAACCAGAATGTATATTATAGTAGTATTGATCACTGGGTCAAATGCATAGGATTTCCCCAATTTCTGCAAGAAATTTGAACAAAATGTTTGTTTATTTTTGCTGCTCAGTCTGGCTTCTTTCCTAAAAAAGGTGACAATTTAAGACTGACAAATTTTCTTCTCCAAACTGCCATAGTACTTTTCATTTGTCCTACTTCATGGTCCAAACCTTAAAAGGTCACTGGTGACAACATTTATGATTGAAATTAAATAATTCCATCCATCCCGAATTTTGTGTGTGGGTGGAGGCAGGGATATCGGTGGAATCACAATCCAGTGTGGGACACAGTGGATGGTGGAAAGTGGGTGTTACATTGTAAGACAGCTAAGCTTTTTGTACATTTTCAAGTAATTGTCAAATTGCTGGAAAAAAATTGAAGCCAATGTATTGAAGAAGGCTCCTCTATGATCATGCGTCACACGAGCTGAGCAACTGTGGTAGCTGCCAAGTAATCCCACGCTGTGGAGAGAAAAACAGCCTGGTTAACCCGCCCCCACATCTGTAAACATATGTTGTGTTCTGGGGATTTTTCCAGCTTTTTCTTTCTATCACGCAGCAACTCACCCAAGCCTGGAATTGTGGTGAGCCAACTTCCTCTTGTGGCTTCTCTGGTCTTTTAGCAAAGTCATCTGCTGCCGGGAAAGAGGAGGGTTGTCTACTAGCTTTTAATCACTGTGCTCGGGCATGCATGCAGAGAGAGTAGGAGGGCTTAATCAGACATCACACAATAACATTGGTATGTGGGAGTTCAAAGGGGTGTCTGCATCCTGGTGTGCGTGTCCTACACATTTACTATTCAAAAATGAACTTGCCTGCATCGCTGCTTCTCAGACATTCTGGTCAGATGACTATTGTGACAAACTTTGAAGTATTGAAATGTGCTAAACTATTATTGGCCTCGGAAGGCATTTACCCACCAGTTGCTGACGTGCCACCGTGACCTGGGTTTGTTGCTTGGCACCCTGCAAATCCAGTGTTCGTTTATGGTAGAACCCACGCACTCTATTATCCATGTTTTTACTCCCTTTCCCCATCCTTCATATTGGAGATAAGGCCAACGCTATCAAAGGTAGGGGCTGTGTAATGGATTATGTTGTATTGTAGCTCCCTGCTGATCCCTTCTCTGCCCCAACCATTTATAATCATTTTCAATTTGATCTTGTCCTTTTGATCTCTATTTACATTCATCGCTATTTACATTCATCTCCATTCACGACACTAAAACTAATCTAATATCTAAACAACTAAATCATGAGTAAATGGCACTCGATCACGTGAATGTGGAACTAATAGTAAATAGTGAAACACGAGTTCTTTAACTGAACTTCCATCTTATGAGCTCTATGTACTAGTTAGATTCTCAAAGGCAAAATATAAAATGTGTTGTCCCCAGACTTAAATGACATTAATATTTTCAAATTGTGAAAAAAAAAATCCACAGCAAAATACAATAGTCATAGAGTCTTACAGCATAGAAACGGCCCCTTAGGCCCAACTTGCCCATGCTGACCAACATACCGCATCTTCACTAGTCCCATCTGCCTGCGTTTGGCCCATATCCCTCCAAACCTAACCTATCCATGTATCTGTCCAAATGTTTTTTAAACATTGTGATAGTACCTGCCTCAACTACCTCCTCTGGCAGCTTATAACCTAACACCCTTTGTGTAAAAAAGTTGCCCCTCAGGTTCCTTTTAAATCTCTCCCCCCCCCCCCACCCTAAAACTATGTTTTCTGGTTCTTGATTCCTCTACTCTGGGTAAAATATTTTGTGCATTTACCCTATCTAATCCTCTAATGATTGTATACACCACAATAAGAACCCCTGCGCTGCAATGAAGAAAGTCCATAATTTGCATAAATCTGAAATTAAAGCAGAAAATGCTAGAAATAGTCAGACAGTTTCTGCCGAGAAGCGGTGAAAGTTTCAGGTTCATGACCTTTTATCGCAACCAGAAGATTTCAGGTGCCATTTCATTTTGAGCTATGATGGGAGGGAAGGAAAAAGCCAAAGGGGAATCTCTGATGAGTTAGATTGATTTTAAATGCCAGAAATTGTGTCAAGAAATGAATCCCATGGTTAGTAGGAGCTCCACGTTGTACCCTTCTTCTAAAACCCATTTGAAATTGAAGATTAAAAGCTAGAATCGTCCAATTTGTGAGGCTTTGCTGCAAACCTTAATCAGGGTGAATTTCATTAAACAAAATTGAGAAAATGGCAATGCCAATATGTCTGTGGGCTTGATGTTGTTGCCTGAGTCAGCAACTGTGTGAATATTGCACTACAGGCTTGTATGTACCTATCATAGAACCGTGGAGCACAACATTGAACCTTCCACCCACCTCATGATGCCTATCTACACTCATCTCATTTGCCTGCATTAGGCCCATATCTTTTTGTGCTATTCCTATATAAGCACCTGTCCAAATGCCTATTAGTCATTTGTAATTCTATTAGTCTCTGCAGCTTGTTCCAGACAACTGTCATCTACTGTGGGAAAAATCTTGTCTCTCAGAAGTCCTTTTTATTATTTTGTTATTTTGGATAACATCGGATGTTATTTTGCTCTCTCAACTGTATCTGTGCCATGTAGCTCTAGACTTACTACCTTGGAGAAGAGACTCTGATTGTACCATCTATACCCCTCAAGTTTATAAGCCGCCTACATACCTATGAGGTAAAAACAGCCTTTCCAATATCTCCATATAACTAAAGACTTCCATTTCAGGCAACACATGGTAAATCTTTACTTTAGACTTCAGATATACAGTGCAGAAACAGGCTCTTCTGTCCACCGAGTCTGCGCCAACCAGCAATCACCCCGTACACTAGTCTTATCCTACACACTAGCAGCAATTTACAATTTTACTGAGGCCAAATAACCAACAAACCTGTACGTCTTTGGAGTGTGGGAGGAAACTGGAACACCCAGAGAAAATCCACATGGTGACAGAGAGAATGTACAAACTCCGTACAGACAGCTCCCGTATTCAGGATCGAAACGCGGGTATTAGCGCTGTAAAGCACTCTGCCTATTACCACCTCCTTCCTGTAGTGTTGTGTCCAGAACTATACCCAATTCTCTAATTGCAGTCAAACCAATGTGTACAAAATCCAACGTAACATCCTAACTCTTATACTCAATGCCTCAGCCTATGAAGGCAAGCATACTAAATGCCCCATTCACCATGTGATATGCGCGCGTCACCATTTTCAAGAAGCTATGGACTCAGTGACAACCAATGCACACTGCAGCAAATAATTTATTTTAAGTGGGAGTCCAGTAGTTCCTTGGAATATTTCTAATTTAAAATGCATGATTCATCAATACTGAGAGGTTGCAGTTGGCCAAAGGATGATTGTAGACTGAAGTTAGACACCACTTTTCCACAATTACAACATGGGGACCATAGAGCATATATTTTACTTTGTTAACGTGGTCAAGTAATATTGATTGAATTAAGTCAATACAATAATAGTTATTCTTCCTCAAAGTTAATAGTTGAAAACCTTGTGTCTAAGTTAAATTCTGTGGAATAAATGTATTTCACAGCTCTTCAGTCCTCAGGATTGTTGAACAAAGGCACTGAACAATGAAATGTATTGTGCCAAAAATCAGTTACATTGTTTCTGTTATTTTTCAAGTGCCATTGAAATGTTTCTGCATGATAGGGCGTTGTGTGTCTTCAAGAGGTTACAGATTACTCTGCCCTTAGAAAGTTTGTTAATCCTTTTGCTTTGAATGAAAATGACAGGAGCAGTTAGAGGTGTGTGTTCCTGTACACATGGTTTTTAAATGGGCCGCCATTGCATTATTCTGCATTGTTTTAATGAGTATCTTACATAAGACAATAATTCTTTGCATTGTCTAAATACAAAGGACCCCAAGAACTTGAATGTTGTTGCAACTTGTCATCTTGTACATGTGGTCTGTGTATTTTATCCAAATAGATTGTGGAGGGAGGATTGATACAAAAGGGTGTATGATTTCTCTTCTATCAGACATGCTCTTACTATTTCATAAAGATTTAACAAGACTACACCAAATAATGAAAGGCCTGGAGAGAGTGGATGTGGAGAGGATGTTTCCACTAGTGAGAGAGTCTAGAACCAGAGGCCATAATCTCAGAATAAAAGGACATACCTTTAGAAAAAAAATGAGGAGGAATTTCTTTAGTCAGAGGGTGGAGAATCTGTGGAATTCATTGCCACAGAAGGCTGTGGAGGCCAATTCAATGGATATTTGTAAGGCAGAGATTGATAGATTCTTGATTAGTATGAGTGTCAGGCGTTATGGGGAGATGGCAGGAAAATGGCGTTGAGACGGAAGGATAGATCAGCCATGATTGAATGGCGGAGTAGACTTGATGGGCCGAATGGCCTAATTTTGGTCCAATCACTTAAGAGCTTATCAACTTTGGTTACGGTTTGCAAATTTGTCACAAGATTCTTGACTCAAAGATGCAGCAGGGTGAAACTTGGGTGGTGGTGATGAATGGGGAATATCCCAATGTGGCCAAAAGTTGGATCCACCTAGTTTTCACACACAACATGTGGCTGTCACCTGACATGTGCTACACCTCCAAGATGTTCACTGGAATTGTGCTTGCACACTGAGTGAAGTAGTCAGCGTCGGAGCTACTCTGCAACACTCTTATAGAGCATAGGTGGAGTTACTTTCCATTGGCGGTTACACAAAATTTGATCCACAGGGTGTTTCAATGTCACCTAAAGTTATGTACACAGCAAAAGCACAAAATACTTTCATATTTGCTTCCTCTGTGCCATGGAGGGTGTTGACATTGCTGAAACCAGTTTCCAGCGCTCTGCAAAGACTGCCAGCAATCTGGTTACTCCAGTTATAATACATGATGGGAGGTCATTTTGTTCTCTGTTCCAACGTACCCCAAGCAGGGTATTTCTCTTGTTGAAAAACGCTGCTCTCATTGAGTGTCACACTTTGGCTAGGGTCATAGTGCAGTGGTTACATAACCATATTTGGCTAAGGTCATAGTGCAGTGGTTGCATAACCATATTTGTAGCCCAAAGGCTCGCACTAACAATCCAGGCGGGCAGGTTCAAACCCTACTATGGCAGCTTTGGAATGTAAATTCAGCTAATAATTTGGAATTTAAAAAATGACTAGTCATAGGAGAAATTGCCTGCTTGTCCCAGAAACACAGCTAGTTCACAAGTCAGAAGTTTGCATGATTCAAGGCTCGCTATTAGAACTTCTTGAGTCTTTACTGCCCTCAGAATTGGTCGCGAAACCCTAACCACTGCACTGAAACTGTAAAAGGGTAAAACTGCCCTTCTGACTGAAGATCGACACAAAATACTGGAGTAACTCAGTGGGACAGAAGGAATAGGTGACATTTTGGGTTGAGACCATTACTCAGACTGAAGAAGGGTCCTGACCCGAAACGTCACCTATCCATGTACTCCAGGTATGCTGCTTGACTTGCTTGACCAGCATTTTTTGTCTTTCCACGGTAAACCAGCATCTACAGTTCATTGTTTCTGCATGGCAAGGATTTCCTGGCACAAGCCCCCCCTAAGGCACATAAGGTCACCCTGGTTTAAAAACAGGAAGCTGCAAGAAACTTAGGCCCAGCACAGGTTGGGTGAGGAAGTGACAATTTGCAATGTTCATTTTGCTTTAAGATAAGCAAGGCGAGGCAAGCCACTAAAAATGAGCAAGTTCGTCATGATCAGTATTTTATATTATTTGTTAATAGGTGTTTAATCAGGTGAATTAGACAAATCCAGTCATTGTTCGTTGTGTTTGCTTGCTTTCTTTAAAAGTAAACAGCTTTAGAATTTATATCTAGTCTAGCCTTGCTGATTATTTCCTTGGTCAGCTTACGAACAGGACAGAAAAAACATTGGGGTAGGATTTTGTTACAGCATGCACTGAAGGCAATCTGCCAATTTAATTCAATGGAATCAAATTTTGGAAATGGGTAATTAGAGCACATGTGCTACCTTGTTACGTGTTTAGCTCATGCAATAGCTGAGTAATTTCCATCTTATTGTATTCTGTCAAAGGTGTAAAGATGTTGCAATACTCAAGTTACTTGGTGATCTTAGTAGGTATGCAGCAGTGTGAGTCAGTCTTCCCAAGTAAGAGACCATTTTTCGCCACTCTAAGTAAACTAAATTTAATTTTGATCTCTCGATCGAAAAGTACATCATGAAATTAAATGTTCTAATGCGTACAATTAAAGTTGATTATCACCAAAGAGGACCTGCCAAACTCCAGACTAGGAGGCCTGGAGAGCTCACATGTGGGATGTTGTGCAGTCTGATCTTGATATCCAGGGAAGGATATACTTGGATGGGAGCACAGCAAAGTTCGTCACATTGACTCCTGAAATGGCAGGTTTATTGTGTGATGGAGCGATTAGTACAGGCATCGGGGATTATGGGGAGAAGGCAGGAGAATGGGGTTAGGAGGGAAAGATAGATCAGCCATGATTGAATGGCGGAGTAGACTTGATGGGCTGAATGGCCTAATTCTGCTCCTATCACATGAACTTTATTCACAGTAAAAACAGAGGAGAAATACTAATTGGGGACGTTGTCTATCTCCTTGCGGCTCCACATAGAGATGCCTACTTTGGTTTCTAAGGGCCCTATTATCTCTAGCCCTATTCTATCTCTAGTTACCCTTTTTTCCCTTAATGTACCTATAAAATCTCTTTGAATTTTTCTTAATATTATCTGCCAGAGCTATCTCCTGCCCCCTTTATTGCCCTTCTGATTTCCTTCTTAGGCATGCTCCGCAGTTCCTGAAAATTGTCCAGGGATAAACTTTATTCCAGCTGCCTATACCTGTCCCATGCCTCCTTTTTCCTGACCAGAGTCTCAATTTCTCTCATCATCCAAGCTTCCTCACTCCCATCTCTTCTGGTGTATCTTGTGATAATTTCATCTTGAATTGCATTACACCATTATCTACCCGTCCTGCATTTACCATATCCTTGCACAGTTTCAAGAAATAAATCCATGGCAGATCCCTTATCTCAGCAATATCTTATTTCCCTGCACTAACCCCATTCCCTCAAGTTCCCTTGAACTCTGCTTCCGTAGTTTAAACGGTTAATCCATGAGCAGAAGAACAAAAAATGCCACACTTACCTTGTTTTGTTTTGGCAAAGAAAGTGATACTGGAGGAGGTTTGGCTGATGTCACCAGTCACGATCTAACTTGCTAACTTTTCCAGGTAGTGTTTTGGAAAATGTGAGGCACTTGCACATCACCAGTCATCGAGGGAGTGTCGTTGCACTTCCTCTTTAGCAGTTACATTTCTAATTTTACTCTTCCTTCCATGACATTTTACAAAAAGCCGAGCAGGAATACTTGGAATCAGAAATCTAATTTGATTGTAAGTCCAATCATCTTCAACCATGCTGCCAGCAAACCTAGCATCTGTTGCCCATGTGTACATACCCCAGAAGCTGATTGTAATCTGCCTTCTACAGCTACAACCCATGAATGAATAGGATCCCATGTTACTGTTAAGCAGGGGGTTCCAGGACTTTGTGCTATTAATGATGGATAAGAAATAGGTTTTCAATTTAGTTGGTCTATGGGTTGGAGAGAAACTTGCGCGTAATGGGATTCCCTTTGTATCTGCTGCCCGCAGTCTTCCAGGAGGTAAGGTTGGTGGGTTTGAGATTATGAAATAAAGACAACTGCTGGAAACACTCAATGGGTCGCACAACAGCTGTAGAAAGAGAAACAGTTAACGTTTCATGCCAAAGAGCCTACATCAGAATTGAATAATATTTCATTATTTGAACCATATGGCATGACAGAACATGCTGTTCAAGTAATGAAACCATATTCAATGGGACATGTTCAATTGGACCATTGAGTGGACAGATGGTCCTCTCAATGGTCCATTCATTAAGTCTCCATACCAAAATTCATTACAACCTCCGATATCTCCTTCTGTTTCAGGAACGGAACCTGGACTGGTTTCCACGTATGCGGGCCATGTCACTTGTTAGCAGTGACGCAGAGGGGGAGCAAAACGAGCTGAGGAGCCTACAGGAGAAGCTGGAGTCTACGATGAAGCTGGTTACTAATTTATCTGGCCAACTGTCAGAGCTCAAGGAGCAGGTAAACAGTGGTGTCTCATGTTTCTCTGTGTCAACTAGCGACAAGAATTGTTGATACAAATAACTAAGAGGTCGGCACAGTGGCGCAGCGGTAGAGTTGCTGCCTTACAGCTCCAGAGACCCGGGTTTGATCCTGTACCGGCACTGTTTTGGGTCTATAATCTGTGGTTACTGACCTTCTGGCTTTTGATCAGTTAGTCTTATCATTTTAAAAATCTCAATTAAATCTCCTCTTAACTTTCTCTGCTCTAAGTTCCCAGGTGTCTGCATAACACACAATGGTGGCACAGCTGGTAGAGCTGCTGTCTCACACACTAATCTGAGATGGAATTCTTGAGTGAATCATGGGAGCAAACATCTGACCCAATGTGTTCACGTGTATGAACCCAATCTCACCTTCCAGCAGTAGTTTCATACGCTTGTAATTCATGGATTAGCATAAACACATCCAAATAGATTTTTCAATATAGAATTATAACTATAGCTGTTCGAAAGGAGGACCCTTTGGGAGATGTATCAAGGACCTGAAGAGATTTCTTGCAATGGAACAGTAATCAAGGGCCACAGAATAGACACAAAAAGCTGGAGTAACTCAGCAGGACAGGCAGCATCCCTGGAGAGAAGGAATGGGTGACGTTTCGGGTCAAGACCCTTCATGTGCCAATTAAGACTGAATATTAATTTCTAAACGAGATTCTCAATGGTCCTGCAGCAAAGTGTTTGAAGGGGCTTTTGTGCTCTGGTCAAATTCATCTAAGGCATTTCACCTGAAGAGTACAATTTGCAATCACCTGACCATGACTTGCACTGTTGCAGAAGTATTTAGTGCATGTTAAATTCCTCTAGGATAAAGTTCAGCTTTGGCACTTGAGTGCAGACTATTATGTGCATCATTTGACCCACAAAGGCTAATAAGTGTTGATTAACTTTCTCATTTGGTGAGGCATGGACATATTGAAAGATTAAACTGATAAGTGTAATGCAAGGAATCAGTCACCTACTACAGAAGCTCCTTCACCTTTTCTTTTGTAACTACGATTGACAAATTGCCTTTTATCTAAAAGTGCATCCAAGTCAAGACAAGAGAGTTTATTGTCACGTGTCCCTGATAGGACAATGAAATTCTTGCTTTGCTTCAGCACAACAGAACACAGTAGGCCGATAACACTTTTGACTTGATTATAGAGATAGCACAGGAATCTAGTTTAGAACATGTGGAAAACATGACAATAAGATGAGAAATGTGTACTTGCTCTGGTTACCTGCTTGGGATAGTCAAATGTACCTCATTTATGTCAATGTTGCTAGTCACTTTGTGTTAATGGGATGAGCATCTTTGATATATATATATAGATATAAAAATCAACAAAGACAATGAGGAGAGCTCCTCCAGCAATTTTGTTCCACACTGGATCTTTCACATCCTCCCATGCAGGTGGTTGAGGTCTGGGTATTTCCAATCTGAAAAATAATGCCTCTAATAATACAGCACTGTCCTAACGTCTTAGCCTTGTGGTATGTTGAATTAATGACTTTCGGAAACAGGTGAGTATGTTAACTGTGAGCAAAACTGATATCCAGCTAAAGAGGGCTTAATGTGTTTCCCCATCAAATACACGCCAAGGACAACAGAAACTTTGCTGACAGAAAATACAATCAATTAAAAATATACAACCCTAAGGCTGGCAATCCAAAATAAAAACAGACAACGCTGGAATCACTCAGCAGGTCAGGCAAAAGTTCTGATGAAGATATCCCAGACTTGAAACATTAACTCTTTCTCTTTCCACACATGCCACCTAACCTGCAGAGTGTTCCTTGCATTATCTGTTCCTGTTTCAGTTTTCCAGCATCAACTTTTTCTTGATTTTTTTATTAAACACTGAGGTTTGCTTTGTTATCAGTGCTAATTATTCACTCCAACTGCACCAGTGTTTCTAATTTGGTGAGTTCACTTTCATTTAAGTGATTTCTATTGCAGTAACTTTCTGTTCAGTTTCCAGGGTTTTTCTAAATATGCAAATCCATTTGAGAGGAAAAGGGAAGTATCTTCAAATTGGCAGTCTTCACGGTGCTGGCAATGGTTTTGTGCATGTTCTCACCTGCCACATAATCTAGACAGGATCAAGATGTTGTACCTCATGTGATACGTTAACTGCGACAGGACCTACAGATCGGTTCCCTATATTTACCACCCAGACATACTTCCCTAAAAGTAATTTTACTCTCAATGCACTGTCTACTGTTAACTCTTTGGATTCCTCCTTCTGCCTTTTAAACCAAGCACTAAAAATGCAACATCGCTTTCTTACAAAGAAGAGGAAATGATTTCGAAAATTCTAAGCACTTACTTGGAAAAGAAAATGTTTGTTGAGAATTTGTTATGATAGAGAAACTCCCTAAATGATTTATATTACAAAAGATATCTCCAGCGATCCACGCAATGCCGTCCCTCCCCAGACTCAATATTGATAAAAAATAATTGTTGTGGATTTTGTAGGTTAGGCACTTTATCGTTGCTGAGTACATTGGGAAAGTTATGTTCAATTTGTGATATCAATTGCTCTGTTATTTAAAAAAAATATTTAATCGTTTTATTCAATTTGTTACTATCCAATGGGTCGGAGGCAATATTGAAGAAAGTGATATAGATGGATGTTGACACAAGAAATTGCTGATGCTGGTTTGCAAAAAAGGACACAAAGTGCTGGAGTAACTCAGCTGGTCAGACATCATCTCTGCAGGACATAGATAGGTGACGTTTCAGGTTGGGACCCTTCTTCAGCCTGATTGTAGAAGGGGGAAGAAAGCAGGAAGAGAGATGGGGGCAGGACAAAACCTGGCAAGTGATAGGTGGATACAGGTGAGGTGGGTTTGATTCGCAGATGAAACTGAGATTAGGGCTCTGAGATTAGGAGAGAAACGTGACACCAGAGGAAGAGATACAGGTGGAAAGGGGGTAGGGGAAGGGGGCAGGTTAGTAGGGAAAATGGCTGCGTATTCTGGTGGAGCACAGGGAAAAGTAGGGAAAAAGAATGGGGGGGGGGGGGGGGGGGTCCGTTGGAAAGGTGGTTTGTTAGCTAAAATTGTTCATAATAGTAGTGGGTTGTAAGCTACCCAAGCGGATTAGTGGATTGATGGACGTCTGAGGCACTGCAAGGGAATTTGACAATTGCGAACCAGACTGGATAACCTATGGTTGGAGAGCTGTGTTGAAGGTCATGTAAGATAAGGAGGGAAAGACCTATCTGTGAATTCAGAATTCAGAACTTGTAGACAAGAGTCCACATTCATAGAACATCCTTCTGGATCTGGGGGAAGCCCAAACCAAAGGGACAGCCCTTCCTACATTAGATTATCAAGAAGGACTTTGAAGCAAGAATAAGGGGGAGCTTTTCCTGAATTTATCAGCAAAGTGAAGGTTAAAGAGGTGAAACAGGATGAATAGAACTGTTAAAATAGAATCACAGCCCAGTGGTATGAATATTAATTTCTCTATCCCTCCCCCACCCAAGTCGCACTAGCTTCTTGTTTTCACCCAACAAACAGCTAACAATGGCCTGTTTCCTTTACCATCGTTTCTTTTTTGCATATCTTTCATTTATTGTTCTTTACCTCTCTACATCATTGCCTATAACTCGTTTCCCTTATCCCTAACCAGTCTGAGGAAGGGTCTTGACCTGAAACATCACCCTTTCCTTCTCTGCCTGTCCTGCCGAGTTACTCCAGCTTTTTGTGTCTATCTTCAGTTTAATCCAGCATCTGCAGCTCCTTCCTGCACAATATAAGTATCGTATTCGCTGAAGAATGAATGTGCTCTGCAAGGATGGGAGGGGGTGGGAAGGATGTACAGGAGAAGAATAGTGGATATTGTGCATAGGGGTGGTAGCCTGGGCTATAGCCAGACACATAGGCCAAAATTACTAGGGAGGCCTGTACTGAAAAGTGTGATGAATGTGTTGGCTTCAAGATGGCTAAACAGCCAAATGCACTGTCGAAACTGGCTGTTCCTATATGCTGAAAGAAAAGTAGATAAAGTATGCTTAAGCCTTTTTTTAAAATATATTTTTCCAAGGACATTGCAGTAATCTACAGGCTGCAATGAATATTTTAAGGCAGAGATTGACATTCTTGATTAGTAAAGATGTCAGGGGGTGTGGGGAGAAGGCACAGAGAGTTGTGAGTCTGTGGAATTCTCTGCCTCAGAGGGCGGTGGAGGCTGGTTCTCTGGATACTTTCAGGAGAGAGCTTGATAGGGCTCTTAAAGATAGCAGAGTCGGGGGATATGTGAAGAAGGCATGAACGGGGTACTGATTATGGATGATCAGCCATGATCACATTGAATGGCGGTGTTAGCTCGAAGGGCCGAATAGCCTTCTTCTTCTTTCGTGTGGCGTGCACAGCCTAAAGTTGTAGGACAACTTGTTCTGTTTGATCTTCCGTTTGTGCACGTCGAGTTGATTGCATTAGTCGAAACAAGGCAGACCGCGTGAAGGTTGCAATCTTCCACCCCGCCGAATAGCCTACTCCTGCACCTATTGTCTATTGTCTATTATCTAGTATAGGGTTGAAGGGAAAGCTAGATCAGGCATGATTGAATGGGCCGAATGGCCTAATTCTGATCCAAGACTTATGTACGTTAAAAGACCAAGGGCCTAATCGTTGACTTCATAAAGATAGGGAAAGGGAGACCATGTGACAGTTTTCATTGGTGGGTCAACTATGAAGTGAGTTAATAGTTCAAATTCTAGTTCGTTAACATGGCTAGTGACCTGTAAACCTTGAGTTTTCTTGAAGATCAAAGACAAATAGATTAATTCTTCTGGCAATCATCTTAATTTGCCTTTCATCAGATGAAACAAAGTACAGACTGGGCTGTGACTGATAGTTTTCAAAGGGTAGATGATATCTGAAATGTCCATTCCATATGAAATGCAGGTTAATTGACAAACCATTTTTTAATGTCAGAGATGAGGTCAATAGACCCTAATTTTTTTTTTAACTAATTAAATTCACCAAGTGCTTTATCTAGAATTGCCATGTGATTTCAGGTGACTAAATTGGAATAAAAATATATTTTGAGATCAAAAGGTGAAATGCCATTAACAACCTCAGATTTTAACCGAAACCTCAGATATTGCAGAACCGCCGGCATGATTTTTTTTTCCTTTCCTCTTTTCCTCTTCAAAAAAAATAAAACCACTATTGACATGAACTAAAGGTGCCACAATGTCATGGAGCAGGTGCACAGGACTTTGGTTTCCTCCTACGATGGAATAAGAGTTCCTGCTACATTTCGCACGAGGCGGGTTTACTGGAACTGTGGACCAGACTGCGTTCACTTTCCAGTGACAGTGAAGAAAGAGAGAAATCTTTTCTCCGTGCCTTAAAATGTTTGAGAAAACGAACAAGTTCTATTCATTTCATTTGTTTTGCATTTAGTCACCGTTTCCGATGATCTGACCGTAGCAATCTTGGAAACCTTGTCTTTTTTTAACCCGCTTCCTCCAAAGATGGTAATGTACACCTGTATGACGCAGCAAGGGAAGTGAGAGAGCTTAACCTGGAACCGTATATCTAATCTGACACACAAACTCATATACACTGTTACTCTAAACCGTATGTTTAGCAAGTGACTTTAAACTTTCCATGGCTGAAGCAAACCTCATTGTTTGATGGATACTGATTGCTATTGATCAATATCGGTATGCAATTTACTTTATAGCAGAATAAGATATATAAAACCCACAAACGATGTGAAGGATGTATTTCAGAAGTTGGAAGAGGACCCCTTTTGCAAAGAAATGTTAAGTTCTTGCGGTGGGTAGGAAAATTCTATTCATCTTAATAAATAAGATCAAAGACAACTGATAGCAAAATCAAAAATCAAAAAATGAGGAGGAATAGAAGTGTTTAAATAGCTTTTGTAATCAGTAGAATGACTTGCAAAATGGAGAGCCCATTTTGTTTGGTTAGGTTTTCAGTAGACTGCAATCTGGTCTGTTAGACGTTGAAGGAATTTGTAGTTGCTATGCTCATTGAGACAACAGATCAACTGTGATTTGATGCAGGGGGAAGATTGGGCAGGAGATCCTCGGTTTCATGTTACACGTTCAAGGCTCGAATTTACTGTAAATGCCATTTATTTTCAGTTTTTGCAGGTTAAGGAATGAGTCATCCACCGTTAAGTTTGTTTCTGAATCACCGTTACATACAAGATACATTTTATTTATGAATGTACATTTTGCCACAGATTTTACAGTTTGAGCTGCCATCAGCTTAGAAAGAATAGCTTTGAGGGTGGGAAATCACAAAATGGCAACAAAGTCCATCTCAACAGGAAGGAGAATTAGGCCATTTTGGCCCTCTAATTGAAATACAATTCAATAAGATCACAGTTAATCCCACTCTCCAGTAGTAACTCCATATTCCTTTATTTCTACAATAGGCAATACCTGTCTTTCTGTTTTGAACATTGACAGTGATTGTACCTCCATAGTCCACTTTGACAGAGAATAACAGTATTCACTATCCCTTGGATGACATAATTTGTCCACGCATCCATCCTGAATGTCTGGCTGAGAGTTTCTGAGAATGCTCCCCCAGTTCTAGATTATCTTGCCAGGAAAACATCCTCTCCGCATCTACCCTGCCAAACTCCAAGAATTTTACATGTTTCATTCAGTGAGATCACATCGAATTTTTCTAAACTCATTTTGCTTAATCTCTCCTGACATTACATATCCACCATCCCAATAATCGATCAGGTAAACATCTGTGGCACTCCATGTCACAAGTATATCCTTAAGCATGGAGGTTCTGACCTGTGCAAAATTTTCCAGACACAGACACATCAGGGACCAATATAATTAGAGCAAGCTATCTCTACTTTAATATACAAACCCTCTTGCAGTAAAGGTTAATGTACACCCTGATAGGACACACGTATGAAGACCAAAAGTTTTCAATCTCTGACCATTTGAAGCCATTATAACTTTTTCCACATTATAACCTCTATATCACCACAAAGCTTCTCTGTATTCTCCTCACATTCCACGGTGTCACTGAGTCCTATATTATCAACCAAATTTGTTTGCCAGAATATATTATGTTTGACTCTTGGTGACTTACTATGGTGTGAAACTGTTGTCCTAAGTGGCCATATTCAAACCATGATTTGGATTATGCCTGTCCTGCCAAATTTTGCGTGAAAGGGGTGAAAAGTGGAGATAGTCAGAATGAAACGGAGAAAGGTTTCCATCCTCATCCCTCATTGTGGTATCTGTACAACATAACTTTCACCTGTTCATTTTTTTGAAAAAGTAGAGAAAGAATGAGGGTGGGAAAATAATTTGAAGATGAAAAAAAAAAACTTCGAAGTAGTAGGCTATCACATAATTTAATCTTAAATGAAAAGCCAATTATTTAATAGGACTGCAGTGTTGCTTCCATGAAACCTGCCTTGAAGTAAAAGGAACAACTCACCTGAAGTGAAAATCAACTGCTAGAAATACTCAGCGGACCACGTTTCACCTGTGCAGAGGGAAACAGTTTAATGTTTCAGGTTGATTTATATCATTAACCTGAAATGTTAACTCTGTTTCTATCTTAATGCTGTCTGCTTTGCTGAGTACTTCCAGCACTTGGTTTTCACTTCAGATATGTAACATCTGCAATATCCTGATTTTCAGCATCTGACTAGAATTTCTTTCAGCAGATAAAGGTGGATGATACTCTCCACTTGTTTGAATGAATTTGTATTAGACTTGGTGTGTCTGGTTTGATCCCCAGCTCAAATGTCATGGATTTGAGTTTTAATTTATGATTTTTTTCAGCACGTTTTCAAAGTTTTCTCCCTTTAAAAATCCTCTGCTCCCCAACATACCAGTAAGGAAATTGGAAAGGCTTAAAATGCTGATAGTCTAGATGTGGTCAAAGATACACATGGGCAAGAGAGGGTTCAGATCAGATTCACCAGGATATTGCTTGAGATAGAACATTTCAGCTATGAGGAGAGGTACAATAGGGCTGAGTTTGTTTTACTTGGAGTGGAGAACTGACAGAGGTTTTCCAAATTATGAAAGGCATAAATGGGGTCGATTTTGAGAAGCCTCTCGCTGTGTCAGAGACGTTCTAACACCAGCAGCAAAGGTTTCGGTTGAGGTGGAAGAGGGTTAGAGGGGATGTGAGGAAATTGTTCCTTACCCAGAAGGTGTGTGCACTCTGGTACACACTTCCAGAGAAGGTGGTGGCGGCAGGGACTCTCACAATATTTAAGAAGTTCCTGGATGACGAGTTAAATTACTGAGGTATAGAAGGTTGCAGACATAGTAAACGGGATTAGGACAGATGGACACGATGCAGGACATGGATTGTTTCCATGTTGTGTGAGTCTATGACTGTATGCCTCACACTGTTCCCGAAGTGCAAAAAATGATTGTTGTTGCTTAAGGATGTCTCGAAGCAGATGCTCATCCAGCTGTTTCCACTTGTGCATGTTCAGGAGTTAGGCTAATTGGATGAATTTCTCTATAGCTCCAATCATTCTCAGCTCCTTCAATTATGTAGCCCATTCCATCAATACTGAAGAGCTGTATAATAGGATTCCCTGTTGGGAAAGAAAAACAAGTTTCACTATATGCAGGTTGGATAGATGATGGCATGACTTGTTCCACAGCAAAATGATACCAAGTGATAGTAGCATTTCAGTCATCTGTTGCAATGACTGATAGACCAGGGAGTTATCATCAGAAGCCCTTCATCTTGAACAAAAGCCTTATTCAATGATTATTAAATACCTCATAGTTTGCTTGGGTTGCTTACAACCCAGCGGTATGAACATTGAACTCTCTAATTGTAGGTACCTTCTAAATAAACCTCTGTCCTCCACCCCCACTTCCCTACCTTCCTCCCCTAGAAGTCAGTTAACCAGTTACACAGTTCACAACTGTGTACAACTGTGATCCTCTGGGGATCACACCATCTCTCGCCAACAGTCGGCTTATCAGGGAACCTCCTTGCTTGAGGTTCTGTTTTCAGCCTCAATTGGTCCTTTTTTTTCTCGCATCCAGTTTCTTCAGCATTTTGTGTCTATCTTTGATTTTAAACCAGTATCTGAAGTTCTTTCCTACACATCATTTGTATGCCTGACACCAGATTCCCATAATGGCCATTCTATTCCATGCTCTGTGCCGAAAGACATAAGCAGGTGGACAGAAGAAAATAATCAAGAATCTGCTCAAGGCCTTCCTGAAGAATCTAGCACACCTGTTCCTCTATCAGGGACCAGCTTCCTCATCCACGGAAGTGTCTATGGTATTGGCGTCATCAGGTGGTATTGGAAACCAGAACTCAGAGAGTGGAAGCAACTTATCCTCAATCTCAAGGGGCAGGCGAAGAAGATCTAAGATCTTTGATGGGTTCTGACAGCATAGTTGTCAAGGCCAACACCACAGTGCTAATTAGCTTTAAAAAAGACACTTCTTAAAGGACCATTGACAAACCACTTTTCTCATTGTTATTATTGTGAACCTGGGCAAATTGTTGCTGGGATCCATTCTGGTATAGCCAACCAAGATTGGCTTCATTCAGGGACTTCTTCATTGTCTATCCATAGACATGCCAAATGTGACAACAAGCAAAAAGATACCAGTAATTATTATGATGAGCAGACTATTCTCTGGTCCCTTCCAGGATTGGTCTGCCCTGTTATGTTTCAGAACCCAAGTGAATGCAGGCTTAACCAATGTCGTATATTCTGTAAGGCAAAGAATTGGTCTTTCAAAATTGGATTGTTTGCAGGATTTGACCAAGTGCTTGTAGCTATCACGTAGAAAATATTTAAAAAATAAAAATAATGTGCATTAGAATGTTCTGAGATCATGAAAAAAAGGTGATGTATGAATCGGTGTCAATTTGTTTTTATTTCTGAATACCTTTTTGAAAAGAAAACTTCTAACTTCTCATACCCTGGATATAGCAGAGACCATTGCCACAAGCTGGCTTCCAACAATTTGGCTGCCAGTACATTTGAGGTGATGGAATGGATAACAACCTAAGGTTCCCAATTTGGCAATTGTTAGCATTGCAGAATTTCCAGGTTCCACTTTCAGACCAAACTTTCTGCACTTTCTTGAGATTTATGGAGACAGCCCTGAGATTTTGGGAAACCCTAGCAAAAGTCTGTTTAAAGTCAAGGCTAGTTTCAAAGACATGTCACGTTAGCTAGCTCTGTGTGGTAGATCTTATCGAAGGAAGCAGAGTTCCTTTTGACGGGGTGAATCAGCTATGCCACGGTTTCAAAATATCACTGTGTTGAAACATTTGCTGCAGGCCTTGAACATTTGTTTTCGCCTTGAAATGTGAAGTAAAACATTTCAAATGCTCGAAGTTCTACATAGAAAGGTAGATTTTATGCAGAGAAATGAACTGGTTTGGCTGGACATCTTGGGAGAAGTGTTTTATGTGATTTGAGGGGTACGTTTTTTTTTAACAGTGATTGCTTTCTGGAATACACTGTCAGAAGATGCAATGAATTTGGATACAATCACTACATTTATGATATGTTTAGATAACAATTATAATCAGGAAGGTATGGAGAGTTACAGAACTCATGTGGACTAATGTCAGATGGGCAAAATGGTCAGCATGGATATTGTGGGTCAAAGATCCTGTTTCTATGTTGCATGATGATAATGTAAAACCTTGGTTTCTGTTTTCTCTTGCATCAACCACCTCCAATCTTAACACAAGTTTGCATTTTCACAACCCATGTTCAACTTGGCCGAAAGGAGTCTATTTATGTGGGTGTAGCTCTTCTTTGATAAAGGCCTGAGAATCTGAGACCAAATCTAATGCCTGAGAATGCACTACAAACAAGAGGATGAGAGTTGCAATCTGTCATGGGCCTTGAGATGCCTTTGGCAGCAAGAACATTGTTAGAAATTACTCTTCATCAATACAGCATATTTCATGATCTCATAGCATCTTTAGATTGTTTTCAAAAATGCTTCACTGTTATATCAAAACAGCAGCAGCCGATTATAGACAGCATGATCCCATTAAACTGCAGCATGTTAAGCACCAGAAACATCTGTTCCAATCATGTTTGCTGAGGGACATGTTTTGGGTCTGTGACTATTGTCCACCAGGTGGCCTCCCTCCACCCCTGCAGTTGAGTCTTTTATACCAAAAGATGAATCTGTATAAAGTATATCCCAAGTTGCTGTTTATCAGCTTGCAGATCTCCGAATCTGAAGGGGCTGTTAGTTTTATGGTGGTGATTGACAAATTCTTGATTAGTACAGGTGTCACGGGTTCTGGGGAGAAGGCAGGAGAATGGGGTTTAGAGGGAAAGATAGATTGACCATGATTGTATGGCGTAGTAGACTTGATGGACTAAATTACCTAATTCTGCTCCTATAACTTATGAACTAAGTTTGTTCAGGGCATGCATCAACTCTGGGGCATCCTTGTCAGATGGCATAGGAGGGATTATTACACCATATCTACATTGTTTACATATAAGGTAAACGCTTCCTTCTAGGAAGAGAAGTAGACCATATGGTCCCTCCAGCTTATTCCATCATTCAATTAGATCCCCCTCATCCCCTCAACTCCATTTTCCGACTTTGGTTCCTCAAGAAAACCTTGTCTAACAAAGCTGTTCCAGTTATGGAACATAATATGCTTGCGTGTCTGTGTCCATGCTGTGTTCAGGTCACATTCCAGAGATTTGAATATCTATATCTAAGCTGAGGTGTTGAGGGAGTGCTCCACTGCCACAGATGTCATGTGACACGAAAAAATTGTCTCTCCTCTCACATAGATACAAGATCCCACACCAGCATTTCAAAGTATGTAGGACTTGAGCCTGTGCCCTTGTCAATATTTTACTGTTATTAAACATTTACAATGCAGATTATTTGCTTATTATCACATGGCTATTTTTACAGCCTGCCTCGTATCAGTTAACTGAATCATTTCCTGCATTACTTTTGAAGTATAGTCACCAATGCCGTTCTTTGACTGGAAATTGCTGTGGGGCATCATGAAAGGGATATGAAATATTTTATTAAATGTAAATCCTTCCTTTTTTTCTTCTCATAACTGTTCTATTTTACACCCTGTGATCTTGATTACTTCACCAGATGTAATGGTTATTTGTATCCATCCATACCTTCAAAACCCCCCGTGTTGGGCAATGTACATATTTTAACTTTCACTCTTTAAAATGACAAAGAGTCTGGCTCAGAGTTTATTTATTGAAGGAACGTTCTAGCTTGTCGTGAAGTACCTGGAAACTAAAACTTGTTTGTACAATTAATGAGGACAATGCACCACATGCAGTACATTCCCTCTGACAGACTGCCAGGTAGTTCATTGACATTCTGGGCTTTCATGAGCATCGAGCTTCGAGGCAGTAAGTTTTCAAGAAAGCTCCTTCAACCTTCCAGTAATGTTAATGTGAAGGTTGAACAAATAAGAGAGAATTTGAGTTTAGTTATCACAACTAAAGATGTCATCTCCACTTCCAATCTCCACTAAAGTAGGTCCCATGTTTTGGTTACTCTATCTAATGCCCCTGTCCCACTTAGGACACCAGAACGGAAACCTCTGGCGACTTTGCGCCCCACCCAAGGTTTCTGTGCGGTTCCTGGAGGTTTTTGTCAGTCTTTCTACCTGCTTCAACTACCTGCAACCTCCGGGAACCACCTGCAACCTCCGGGAACCACACGGAAACCTTGGGTGGGGCGCAAAGTCTCCAGAGGTTTCCGTTCAGGTTTCCTAAGTGGGACAGGGGCATAACTGCACTCCAATTCCCAGCTTCCTGGCTACTTACGTTTCATTATTTTGGTCTTTTTACACACTGATTAGCAACACCCAAACCCATTCCTTTTAAAAGTCGTCGAAGCACTTGAAGATGGTGTAAATAATGATAATAGGGAAGACTATTTAATATTATGGCCCAAAGATAAACACCAAAATGCTGGAGTAACTCAGTGGGACAGGCATCATGTCTGGCGAGAAGAAATGGTGATGTTTCAGGTCGAGACCCTTCTTCAGACTGAGAGTCAGGGAAGAAGGAAACCAGAGATATGGAAGGATAAGGGGTGAAAACGACAGCTCAAAGCAGACTATGGTCAAGGATGTGTAGAATGGTTAATTGTTGGCTGAGGGGAAAGTGACAACGAGGCATCCAAATAGACATCAGCTTCTAAACGGAGACATTGATTCCCCTCTTTGACTCCCTGCTAATGTTGATACGTTGCATGAGTTATTTAAGTAATGAAGAAATTTTCCCATTAACAGACAGTCACTCAGGGATAGTATGCACAACTGCAGCTCCTCTCCCGCTGAAGTTCAGGATATGAATAAACCTATAGAATCCTTCAAAAATGTAAATTGCTGATTGCTTACGCATTATAATCAAGAAGCCGTGCTAGAGTGTGCATTTGCAAGAACATCTGCCTGTTTATTCACACTTGTGTAATGGATCACGCAAGACTTCATCAAAGCCTCTCCCTGTTTTCAGTGATCTGTTGAAGCGGACCGCCTACTAATATTGTCAGGAGGTTGATCCGCCAACATAAACTGTTATGAAATCATCTGACTCAAATCCTCTGAGTAGCTTTAATATGTTGTGTTTCTGAGAATAAAAATTTCTCAAGAGCTCTGATGGAACTTCAGTTGTGTAACGTGCGTGTGTGTGTGTGTGTGTATCTTCTTTTGTAGATGACTGAGCAAAGGAAACAAAAGCAACGTATTGGTCTCCTCGGGCACCCTCCACACATGAACATTAACCCACAGCAGCCGGCCTGAGGGAGACGCTGCCATTTTGGATTGGAATAGCTTGGCTCAGAACCTATCACCCGGCTACTGAACCAGTATAAATTTTTCAAAATGTTTACTTGTGTGCACCATAGGAAATAAAAGACAGATTTTAGTCTCTTGCTACTGTTACCTAGATTCCTAAGGAACTGTTTCCTGTCACACTCATCGGGATGTTCTGCTTCCATTGCTGCCAAAGATGGAATCATGGATGTTATTTAAAGTCTCCATTTGAAAGCAGGCTTCTCATTTTGGGGGAGGTGAGGGGGGAGGTGGGGGTCCAGTTTTATTCCAAGGGCCCATCGTTACAACTAAGGGGAGTTGTAAATGATGCACCCACTTTAAATTTAGGGCTGTAGGGTTGAAGAGAACGGGTTTTGATTTCCCACCCCTGCTAACTCCATTGTGGTTGCAAAGTAAAATAAAGCACATTTGAAGAACTGACTGTCAGGATAATGAGTACGGCAGAAGTTTTTGTATGTACAGAAAAAAAATAATTGTGTAACCAGTATTTAATGTCCTATTTTTGTAAGTTGATGTGCAATATGACTAATGAATATGCAAAATACTCAGTATAACTTTGCGTTGTAGATGAACACTGAAGTGTACTACCTGTGAAGAGCCACATTGTCTTTTGCTAAATGAATATACACTTGTTTATTTTCATTGAAGCTGAAAAAGGATGAATGGAAAACTTTTTGTATATTTGCTGCCTTAGTTGTTTTGTATAAGTACCTCAGTTTACAGATGGCAGACGAGTCAGTAACCAAGAGAGTAGTGTTAATGACGGAAAGTATACACAGAGCACTAATATTATACAAATTAAGTGTGATATGAGAGTTGTACAATGCATAAGAAAAGCTATTTAATAAATATATAATGCTGCTTTGGTGTGTGACTTTACTGCTAGTTAATTTTAATATCACAGTCGGTCATTTTGCCCCCAGCTTGTTCCACCATTCATTGAGATCACAGCTAATCTATAATTTTACTCCACATCCTCCTCCTTGTCCATTTCCTTTAATTATCAACAATCAAATACTTTGACTATATATATATTCAGAACTGAGAAGAGAAAGAATATCTTTAGATGTGGGTATTTTTGATGACTGTTCAGTTCACTCCACATCCCTCCTCCTTCAGTGTCCGATCGGCAGCGGCACAACAGTTCCTTTTAGCATCTTATAGCCTGTGGGAACAAGCAAGCATCCTGCTGGTTTTGCAGCTATATATACATCTTCCCAGAACAGGATGAGAATATGAATGCGATGGGTGGTAATCTTTGATGATGGAGATGGCTTGCTGAGACATCTCTTCCTGTGGGTATTTTTGGCGGTCTTCACAATCCTGTCTAGTTCCGTTCGTAGCCTTGCAGCTCCTCATTATGCCGTCATGTGCTCTCGATTGTCCCCCTATAAAAAGTCCGTAGGTGTGTGAAAACGTAGTCTTCGGAGAGGGTGTAGCGCTGCTGGGCTCCTTGACCAGTGCTGTGTTGGCCGTGGACGTTATCATCGGAATCTTAATCAAGCTGCTGACCCTTTCCACACAGCTCCATCGATGTGCAGTGGTGTATGGTGTTGTTTCCCTGCCCTCATGAAGTCAACCACCATCTCCCTAGTTTTTCCCACGTTGAGAATGAGGTTGTGGGATTTGCACCAACCTGTGAGCAGCTCCACCTCCATCCTGTACGCCGATTCATCAAGGAAAATAACAATCAGATTTTGGGATACTTGCAGTTGATAGGCTATTGGGATCAAGTAGCAAAATTGACCCATGACACAACATTGGCCAAGATAGTATTGAATGGTGGCGTAGGCTCAGAGGATCAGATGGCTTATTCCTGATTCTATTGTTTATGTGGTTAAACATCTTTCAATCTCAATTTTTTTTTAGATACAATTGGCCTCACATCAATTGCCATTTGTGAAAGAGAGTTCCTGAACTTTGACCATCTCTTTACATAAAGAACACTCCTTCTCCCCGGCTTCTTCCCTAATTTGAGGAAGGACATTCCTGCTATTGAGGGAGTGCAGCGTCGGTTTACAAAGTTAATTCTCGGGATGGTGGGACTGTCATATGCTGAGAGAATGGAGCAGCTGGGCTTGTACACTCTGGAGTTTAGAAGGATAAGAGGGGATCTTATTGAGACATATAAGATTGTTAAGGGTTTGGACATGCTAGAGGCAGGAAACATGTTCCCGATGTTGGGGGAATCCAGAACCAGGGGCCACAGTTTAAGAATAAGGAGTAAGCCATTTAGAACGAGAAGAGGAAACACTTTTTCTCACAGAGAGTGGTGAGTCTGTGGAATTTTCTGCCTCAGAGGGCGGTGGAGGCGGGTTCTCTGGATGCTTTCAAGAGAGAGCTAGATAGGGCTCTTAAAAATATCGGAGTCAGGGGATATGGGGAGAAGGCAGGAACGGGGTACTGATTGGAGATGATCAGCCATGATCACATTGAATGGCGTTGCTGGCTCGAAGGGCCGAATGGCCTACTCCTGCACCTATTGTCTATTGTCTAAGGCCCAGTTCCCCAGCCAGATTATGAACAAAGCCCCTTGGTATTGTAACTTCATGTGTGGAGGGAAAGTTGCTAAACATGGAAACCATTCTAAAGTATTTTGTAACACATGGACCAGGAAATTAAATGCTGGTGAAATGAGCAAGGAAGAATATTAGATCTTTAAGCTTTAAAATGGGGCTTTGAGTACAAAAATCAAGAGTATGTGTGAAATCTCATAAGAGATTTTATTTATTCTGGCTTCATATTCTGGAGTCATACCACATAGCAAAAGCACTTTGACCCACTGAGTCCACATAAATCATCAAGAACCCATGACACTGATTCCATTTTATTCTTCCACATTCCTATCAAGTCGCTCTAGCTTCCACTACTAGTCGGCACTGATTTCATTTTATTCTCCCCACATTCTCATCAACTCCCCCCGAATTCAACCACTGATTTAAACACTTTTTGCAATTTACAATGGCCAACTAACCAACCAACCTGCACGACTTTGGTGAAAATTTTAGGAAGAATGTCAAAGACGTGGAGAAGGCACAGTGACAGTGTATCAGAATGACGCAAGAAATCAAGGTTTCATTCCTGTGAAATTAGGAAATGTCTTCATGTACATAGGTAGTAAAAGTTTGCGAAACTTTTCGAAGTAAGACTTTTGGAAGTGCAGTTTGGTTTTTGGAGGGATGGGGGTGTTGAGAAATGAGACTAATAAATTGAATTATTAATTGAATAGTAAGGGCGGCAAGATGGCTCAGTGGTATAGTTGCTGCCTTACAGCGCTGGAGACATTGTGCCAGCATTCAACATCATTGTGCCAGAGCTACTACACTCCAAACTCTCCCAGTTGACTGTGCCTGAATCCCTCTGTCAATGGATCACCAACTTCCTGACAGACAGGAAGCAGCATGTGAGGCTGGGAAAGCACATCTCGGACCCGCTGACCCTGAGCATAGGAGTACCGCACTCTCCCCTCTCCTTTACTCTCTCTACACCAACGACTGCACCTCCACAGACTCTTCCCTCAAACTTCTTAAATTTGCGACCGACACAACCCTGATTGGACTGATCCAGGATGGGGAGGAATCTGCCTACAGATAGGAAGTGACACAGCTGACATCCTGGTGCCATCACAACAACCTGGTGTTCAATGCTCTTAAGACAGTGGAATTGATTGTAGACTTTAGGAGGGCTCCCCCTCACCCTGATCAACAACACCACAGTCACATCTGTGGAGTAATTTAAGTTCTTTGGAACCATCATCTCCAGGGACCTAAAATGGGGGGCCACCATCGACTCCACAGTTAAAAAGGTCCAACAGAGAATGTACTTCCTGCGGCAGCTGAGAAAACACAATCTGCCACAGGCAATGATGGTCCAGTTTTATACTGCCATCATAGAGTCTGTCCTCACCTACTCCATCATGGTCTGGTTTGGCTCAGCCACCAACTATGACATCCGGAGGCTGCAGCGAATCATTCGATCAGCCGAGAAGGTTATTGGCTGGAACCTTCCCCCATCGACGAACTGTGCACTGCAAGGGCCAGGAAGCGAGCGGGTAAGATCATCTCTCACCCTGGCCACAAACTCTTTGAATCACTTCCCTCTGGAAGGCGACTCCGGATCATCAAAGCCGCCACAGCCAGACATAAAACAGCTTTTTTCCCACGAATAATAGCTCTACTCAACAGCCAAAAGTCTGTAGCCTCCTTTTACTCTGGTATTTTATTTCATCCTTCACATGTTTAAATTATATATATATATATTATATATATATATATATATATTATTGTCTACTGTATATTGTGTTGTTACTTGCGAGCAAAGCACAAAGGCAAATTCCTTGTATGTACACATACTTGGCTAATAAAATGTATTCAATTCAAACTAGGGAATGCACAAATCCTGAAACAAACTTAGGAAAACAATTCAAGACCAAAATATGAATGTTAGTCTATCTTTAGTCTTTAGAATGTTAGTCTTCCTCGCCTATTATTACCTTCTGAGCTCTATTCAAGGGATTGGTTGGGCATCTGTTACTTACTTTATAAAAACTGCTTATCTATCTACATAGAAATTACCCCAGTAGAATGATAGTAGGAGAAAGCAGGTAGCAATCATACTGCACCAAGGCACAAAGTGCCAGAGTAACACAGCATGTCAGTCAGCATCTTTGGAGAATGCGGATAGGTGATCTTTTGGGTTTGGGCTGTCTTAAGAAGGGCCTCAATCCGAAACATCACCTATCTGAATTCTCCAGGGATGCTACCTGATCTACCTGGTTACTCCAGAACTTTGTGTCCTTTTCTGTAAACCAGCATCTGCAGTTCCTTGTTCTATAGTAATGAAAGATTACTATAGACAGGTTGGTGGATGTTTTTTCCTTTTGTAATATAAAGGCCCTACTGAAAATATAATCAGTAACTTTTTCAAGATTAATCTGCAGTTAACCACAGGGATATTATATTGTGGAACTATCATTTGAATAATTGATATCCACACATGTAAATTAAAAAAGTGGCCGAGGCAAATAAGCAGTTTAACTGGTTAACTGTTGGCAGGCAAGAATATAAAGTCAACATGGAGCAACCAAAACAAATATAAGGTTAACTTATTTGAGGTTTCATGTTCTTCACTGCCTTCCCTACATCTCCATGAATAGTCACCCACACCTCGTTTCTGGGACATTTTCTGTGTTGATTTAATTGAGGGATTTGACAGAAATGCCAAGAGCTGAGAAAGGAACAAGGGCTGATATTTCTTCAGCTCTGCATGAAAATAAAAATACTGTTGATGGAAGAAAACATCTGAATTAATTTAGCACCCTTCACCAGCTTAGTATGTCCCAACATGCACTCAACCCAGTTTTCCGGTAGAGGGATCAGACAAATGACCACATAACATGTTAACTTCTATGTGTAGTGAGGCACAGCGGATACTGGTTTACACCGAAGATATACACAAAATACTGGAGTAACTCAGTGGGTCAGGCAGCATCTCTAGAGTAAAGGAATAGGTGACGTTTCAGGTCGAGACCATTTTATCATCAAATTCTGCTACTTAAGTCCACCTGAGAAAGTTGGGGAGGTCTTGTTTTTTCATCAGAAGAATGACATCCTACTATGGTATTTCTTGTACTGTGCAGGAACATCAATATTTCTTCCTATGCATCAACATGCACATTATACTCGGGTCCCCAGAACATGCTAAAACTTACAACCTTGCTAATTCAAAGATGAGGGTGCTCTAATAGAGCCGTACCTCTGATGCTGACAGTCTGAAGCAAATACAGAAGCCACAAGAAGCACCCTGCAGGTTGGACAGCATTGGTTAAGAAGACAAAGATTAGTTGACTCCGCACTTGTATATTTTCTATCAGATCTAGGTTGAAAATAGTCCAATCATATTCCATTTATGCTGGAATAACCCTCGTTCTGATGTTCCTTGGAAGGAATCAGTAACTGAAGACCAGAACAGGTAGCAAGTAAATTCATGGACAAAAGAATGAAAACATTTTACTGTTATGATTTGTGTTACATTTCCAAATGATTGCTCTTCACCAGTATTAACCGCAGCTCATTAGTAGATCTCGCCCCTGAGTTCAAGGACTCCAAACCAGGAACACAGATCTAGGCCAAAACGTCCTGGACAGCTGCAGTTAGAACAACCATTTTTTAAAATTAATCATTCAGTGTGAAGAATTGTCAGAGTGGTGCAGAGAAGATATACGAGATGTTGCCAGGACCCCGGGGTCTGAGCTACAGGGAGAGATTGAGCAGGGTATGACTCCATTCCTTGGAGTGCAGGAGGATACACACACTGAACTTGTTTTCTCTCTGGTTTATTATGTTGTTTACAGTGTGCTATGTTTACATATTCAGTTGTGCTGCTGCAAGTAAGAATGTCATTGTTCTATCTGGGACATATGACAATAAGACACTCTTGACCCTCATATGAATAGTTATGTGCTGGGTGGATTTGACAGACTCAACCAAGCAAACAGTATCTCATCACACAGTGTCTCTCATTATTATTGGAGATTGTTTGGGGTGAAGATTCACTGAGGACAGAGTATCCATCCTCTGTTCTCTGAGGACAGAATATATCATTCCTGCAGGCACAATATTCACTGTGTACTTCAAAACGACAATCGGCTGTTGAATAGTTGTCAGGCAGTGGTCAAATAAGACAGCACAGGTCAAATAAACCTTTCCAGTTGTAACATAGAGGCGTGAGTTAACTATGCAAGTGGGGGGGAGACACTTCACCCCTAGAGTTATGATTACTAGACCCCTTGCAACAGCGGGGACATAATTCTAAGACAATGGTGGTCCAGTCAGTAGCACCACCGCCTCACTGCTCCAGAGACCGCGGCTCCTGGCCTTGATTAGTAAGGGTGCAGGGGTCATGGGGAGAAGAGAGGAGGATGGCGTTGAGAGGGAAAGATAGATCGGCCATGATTGAATGGCAGATTAGACTTGATTGGGCCGAATGGCCTAATTCTGCTCCTCGAATTTATGAACCTCATAGCCGCTTAGGTTTCCTCCGGGTGTTCTGATTTCTCATTTACACACAAGGACACAAGTGTTGGAGTAACTCAGCAGGTCAGGCTGCATCTCAGGAGAACATGGATAGGTGGAGTTTTGGGTGGGGGACCCTTCCTCAAACGCCTGTTGTCCCGTGGTCTCCCGACCCCAAACGCCACCTGTCCATGTTCACCAGAGACGCTGCCGAACCGGCTGAGTTACGCCAGCATTCTGTGTCCTGCTGTGACTGATATCCTCCCACACCCCGAAGGTGTGCTGGTCGGTGGGCTAATTGGCCAGTTACTTTCCCCCTGGCGTGCAGGTGCCGGTGAGAGTTGGTGGGAATGTGGGGAGAATAAAAAAAAGGGGTCAGTGTCAATGAGTGAGCTGAAGGTCCGTCCGTGTGTAGGCGATTCACTTTCTCTGCAGCCTCACCCTTCGACTGTAACAATCCAATACCCTCCCCACTTAATGTGTAAGAGGGGATTGTAGATGCTGGTTTGAACCGAAGACAGACACAAAAAGCTGGAGTAACTCAGCGGGACAAGGCAGCATCTCTGGAGAGAAGAAAGGGGTGATGTTTCGGGTCGAGACCCTGAAGCACCCACTGTAAAAGGGGAGATGAATAGGGTGACAGCAAAGCGATGTTTATTAAAGTGCGCAGTTCCTTGAATGATAAGAAATATCTGTCGGTTAATCAGTAACTCCAATGATTGATATGTTGACGAGTGGCTGCAAAATGTGACTTTCACGTGGCGACAATGTGCGAGTGCAGACGCACCTTGCAGTGGGCGTCTAGAATCACAAACACACGGCGCCGTGCTGCTCATCGGGACATTCATTAACGAACACTTTCATTACACCTAAATAAACGCACCGGCAAAATTGTGCAGGGAACCCGTTGTTGTGTCTGCAACACTTTAAAATTGCGAGAGAGAGAGAGAGAGAGAGAGAGAGAACCGTGATCCCTTTTGCAAATGTCATTTCGCAGGACTTCGGTGAACAGTTGCACCCGGGCTGCGAGCAGAAAGCTGGATGTGAGGTGTAATAAATAATAAAAAGTAACATGAGTTAGGCAAAACACTGTTCCGTGCCAAGGGAGGGGAGGGGGGGGGGGGGGGGGGGGGGGGGGGGGGAGGTGATCGAGTGGGGAATGTGGGAGACGGGGATTGTAGGCACGTTCACAACTGCGCTGGCCAGCGGAGCTATTTTCAGCTTCATGCGGCCCCGGCGACTGCAGTTGGAAACCCCCCATAAAGTTCTGTCCATTGAGTTTGGGGAGAAACACAACTACCCGGAACTGACAGCGAGTGAGAACGTGATCGTACATGGTTTTGAACAATGTAAACGTGTACAGTGGTGGGGAGATAAGGAATCAACCTTTCTTCCACCATATTGCAGCCGGTTCGGCCCATCGACTCCATACCGACTCACAATCTCATTCTCTTTATTTTATAACCCCTGGAACATGTTTACCCATATTAATTTCGGCTAATCACGTATTCTGTCACTGATACAACGGGGGCTATTCACCCAACAGCATATCTGTAGGAAAGGGGGAGGGAGGAGAGAACCGAAACAACAGTCACACACACATGACCAGGGGTCGGGATTGAACCCGGGGTCGTTGACATGCAGACAGGACGACTTTTGGGGTGACATTTTTCAAAAGGGGGTGCCATTTGGGAAACTTTTCACGGAGTGATGTGAGCCGGGAGCTGACAACATTGAGAAAATCTGTTAACGAAAGAAATGTGCGGGGCTTTGGAAAAGGTCGGGGAGAAATGAGTTCACTGCATTGCCCTGGAATGAGCCGAGTCTCTCTCCCCCGCGTGGAATAAATGTGTGATCCCTGAACTTGCCCCAACCAGCGGCCGAGCCCTGCTGCGAATGACACACACGCACGGATGGATGGATGGATGGTTGACACCTCTCCAGGATTCACCTGGGATTAAAAAACAATCTCATAAACACCGTTTCAAACAACAATAAATACTAATGACGGGAACGTTTATAATCATCGGCATTAACAACCACACTTTATTAATGATAAACGGGGTGGTAAAGGCTGTTTGAGTGGATGAAGCAATTGAAAACAGCAAGTCAGGCGACGAAACCTCCATGCACACGGCCAATGGGAGCCGGCTACCTCGGACGCACTGCAATTGTTGGTTCCCATCCAGAACAGGGATCGTGACTAAAATTCGTGGTAACTGCAGCGTGAAATCGCAGGGACCGGAAGCCCTGCCGCAGCTAGTCCTTATATAGGTGTCTGTGTGTGGGCGTTGAGGAAATTCGCATCTCTGCCCAAATGGCCAATTTGGAATCAACCCAAGAGACTGTGAAAGAATCGGGGGCACAGTGGTTCGTGTGGTTAACTGCCCATTCCCCCACCCCATTGCCAAACAGGGCGAGCGAGTGAACGTTAAATGTAAATGTTGTGAAACACTGTCTCTGCTGCCTTTGCCACTTCTGTATGTCCTCCCCGACTACAGCAGTAAATACACGTGTCAGTCCGAAGGATCTCGACCCGAAACGTCACCCATCCCTTCTCTCCAGAGATGTTGTCTGACCCGCCGAGTTACTCCAGCATGTTGTGTCTATCTTCGGTGTAAGCCAGAATCTGCAGCTCTTTCCTAAAACAATGCTTGTGTATCTCCAATACAAAATATCCGTCGCTCGGGAAAAAAAATCCCAGCACAACATGAACAACTTTGGAGAATTTCAAACTACGGACTATTGTGTCCCTTCAAAATAACCTGCCTTGGGGGAGTGTGTGTGTGGGGGTGTGGGGGAGAGGGGGCATAAAAAGGGGCTAACCCGCTCAGAGTCCAACTTTATAAACATAATATGAATGTCAGCGGGAAGGACAAGGGGAAGGCGTTGTTGCCATTAGTACCGGAGGCAGTGCGGTCTTTAAATGGTTAAGAGTCATCTCCCTTTTCAGTCCCCTGTGGGATTTTTCTTTTGTACGTGTTTGCTCGGGAGAGCAGATGTTCTGAAATCCCCGTCTGTGTTATTGATGTGGTGCGGAGGTTGTCCTGCGCTGCTGTGCCGCCTCCAGTCTCTGCCGTCACGTTTGCGTCCTTCTGGTCAAGCTCAGCAACTGCTGCCCTGCTGCCTGCCTGCGGGACCTCGCGTTACCCCACACGCCGCGGGTTGGGCGGGGCGGAACTGGAACAGACTGCACAGCCGGCGTGCACGCAGCAAACATCCTTAAACCTAACACTTCAACCATTCGCTCCATGCAATCACTCCCTCCACATAAACCAACCCTAACACCCGGCTCATTTCACCATAGGCGCTCCCCTCGCCTTTAAAGCGAGTTTCAGTTTGCAATTCTGAGCTAACAGTTTCCAAAGTAGAATAAACACACTTCAATCCCGCTAATCCCCTGAAATAACACCGAGTAGGTTCTCCCCGAGCAGCCGGCAAGGTGCGACGTGGAGGAGGGAACCTGTCCCTTGGTGTTTCCCCGAGACGGCTCTTTCTGGGAGGCTGCAGTGGCCTGTTTACTGTCTGAGTCTGATTACATTTCATGATAATTTCTCACGTTCCCCGCGGCGCTGAGTTTGCCAGCTCCATGACCCCGCGGTCAGACTGCAGACTGAGCTTCCATCGCTGTGCGCCGACTCTGTCGGTGGGCTTTAGCAGACGCAGTCGGGCACCTTGTAATAACCACGTTCACGCACGACCCCGAACTGACACGTCTGTTAAATAAAAAGACTTGGCTCGTAATTAGTGCAACTGGGGTGAAATTTAAAAAAAAACACTGCTTAATAGCAAGCGGGCGAGTTGTATGTGAGATAAGCCCGTGTCCAACACCCACTAATGGCTGCGTGTTACATTGCTTGTTTAAATTGCACTTTGGCAACTTTGTGCGCCCGATTCCCTTGGGCTCGGAGAGTAACGCGAATATGTTTTTATTCGCCGTTAGTGGCAGGCTCTGGCACAATTACAGTACCCTCTTCATATTATTTTTATTAAGAGGGAAACGTGACCCCCCCCCCCCCCCCCCCCCAAAAAAAAAGAAAGCCTGCGCGGTTGGTTCAATATCCCAAACCAGCACAGACATCTAGTATTATGATCAATTCATAAAAACTATCGGCAGCCGATCAAGGTGTGATACCCACTGACGTGGTATATAATGTCGCTGTGTTTGTTTTAATCATTATGTATTGTATATGCTGCATTCCGGTCAACAATTTGATGAATCCTCATCCTGAGTTTAAAAAAAACATTTGATCCGTTCCCAACCCCCATCGCTACTTGTTTTGGAGAGACGGATTAGAGGGAGAGAGAGTGCGAGAGAGAGAGAGCAAGAGATGTGAGCAGACTCCTGTACACGTGAGTCTCATGTGACTGGAGCTCTTTTTTTTTACTGTAAGAGCAAAGACGTGCCTGGAGTCACAGGGTTTAACACGTAGCTCTCTAACACCCACACGTTCATTAAAGGCAAGTGTGGTGCAGCAAGCTCTCGACTGATCAGTCAGCAAGGCAGACAGAGAGGCAGAGATAGGGAAGGAAACCCCCGGCAACAAACAGTAGCGGCAGAAAGAGTCAAAATTACTGAAATGGAAAGAATC
This sequence comes from Leucoraja erinaceus, assembly GCF_028641065.1. NCBI lineage: Eukaryota > Metazoa > Chordata > Chondrichthyes > Rajiformes > Rajidae > Leucoraja > Leucoraja erinaceus. The sequence continues at coordinate 18,226,401 of NC_073392.1, read as the reverse complement.
ACGAGCGCACAGCCTCCCCCTCGGATGGCAAAAATCTCAACTTTTGAAAACAGCGAGATGCAAGGGTAGGCTTCGCAATTTTAATTGCTAAGGTTATTTGATTTTATATAAAAAGGGGGCTTTTTAAATGAAGGAAAAAAATCCTAATTTTGCTTTTCACTCCACAGAATGGAATTCTCCCATATGTTTCTTTATAAGACTAAGAGAGGACTAAAGAAAGGCGACGATAACAAGGTATTCATTATATTGCTTTATTCCTTGCCGCTGTTCCTCCTTGTTATTGTTATCTCTCTGTTGTTGTGTCGCTTTATCCCTCTTACCATTTCTCCTTATTCCCCCCCGTTATCGTGTCTATTTTTCCCCTGTTGCTGTGTCGCTGGCGGACAGTGGTTCTTTATGCGTTGAATCTACATAAGGTTTCTCATCCAGACTAGACAGATCTTGTTAATATATCTGAACTGAAAGGTAACCAATTTTATTTTAATTATAGGAAACATATAAATTGCCACACCGACTGATAGAAAAGAAAAGGCGTGACAGGATTAATGAATGCATTGCACAGTTAAAGGACATGCTGCCCGAACATCTGAAACTGACGGTAAGAGACATTGAAATTAAACGTGCTTTAGCATAACCGTTAAAGGTTCAATGTTAAAGGCGCCGTCTGGCTGCGCGTCAATCTTTTATATAGGAGGGAGGGGGATGTTTATTTAACGCTGAATTTATCCAGCAATGTATTGTCTTTAAGTTAACCGAAGGTTTATTTATGTAGAGAGAGAATACGCTCAGAATTTGGATGGGAGAGATGCAAAATTCCGCGTTTGAATAAAGAATCATTTGCTCGGGTCGCGGGAGGTCAGGGAGGAGGTCGGGGGAGGGTTTGCTTGTGTTTCTGGATGGTGGGTTGAGAGGGAGAGACAACAGCCTTATGTTAGACTTCTGGGATTTCCTCGTTAGTTTCTGCAGTGTCGTTCGTTGGCAGTACGGGTTCAATTATTCAGTTAAAATGGTGTCAGGGGAAGGTTTTTAAATCTGCTGGATGCAGCACCTCGCTATTATATTCTGTTCAGAAAGCTGGCACTGGTGTGGTAGGTTCATCGTTTAAAATAAACTAGAATAACTGTTAGTTGTTATTCACTTAATTATAGGGGTGTTAATGGTAAGATGCTGTTTGTTACAGGGGATTTTAGTGGTTCATGTTTATACAGCTATATGGGCTTTTAATGGTTAATACCTATTCAGTCGCAGGACTTTGTGTTCACTGAATTATATAAGTTTGGAAAGATGGGATACTATTCATTTAATTACAGGTCACCTAGTTAGATTCCGTTTGTTTCGTCATAATCATTAGGAATCTCTCACACATGTATATTAGGAAAGTCATTGCTGGGTTAATGGAGCTTACCCGGTGTGTTATCAATTTTTTCTTCTTCTGCAGAATACAAAATTGAATGTAAATTTTAATAATGCACTTGTTTCCATTTCAGACTCTGGGGCATTTGGAAAAGGCTGTGGTTCTTGAACTTACCTTGAAACATGTAAAGGCATTAACTGGCCTGATTGAACAGCAGCAACAGAAAATACTCGCCTTGCAGAATGGTTTACAAATTGGTAAGCAGAGACCGGAACTGTGTTTCCATTCTATTTTTGTTTTCATAAATACAACATGCTATCTCTTTATTAATGCAATACTAGATTTGGTTACAAATAATTTAATTTTCCATACATGTTAACAGAATTGTGATTTCTTTTGATTCTGATTTTACAATCTTGATGTGCAAGTGTGGCAACATGTTGTCATAGTGACATGATTGACACAGTCCAAAATGGTGATAATTTCATTTGGCATGTTCCCCTTAAGCTGATTTGATGCTTTCAAGATCCCCCGGAAAACATTTTTAATAATAGATGAGGGCCAACTTTAACGTCCACTGGAATGTGAACTAGTTGCTAGTTGCTTCATGCCACAGATAATCTACTGCAACAAATGAAGTACCTTTTCTGAAAGAAGTCCAAAGTCTTAAAAAAAAAAAAGCCTCAATTCTCAGCTGCAAATGAAGTTTAGTCTATTTGTGAGAAAAGTAGTCAGGTGTTTAATGCAAATTTGTCTTTCACTTCTCTAGGTGAACACACAGCTAAGGCATCAGAGTCTAATCATGAGATGTTTCAGTCTGGATTCCAATTGTGTGCCAAAGAGGTGCTCCAATACCTGGCAAAGTATGAAAATCTGAGAGAGGTGAAGCCTGCACACTTGGTAAATCACCTGCAGAAGATGGGAGCAGACATTCACACAGGGGGATACGTTAATGGGTTAGGGCCGAGCTCAGTGCGATTCCTCGATGGAGATTTCAGATCCAGGGCTGAAGGACCCGCCAAAAACTGTGTGCCTGTGATCCAGCGGACTTGTCCCACCAGCAGTGAGCAGAGTGGCAGTGACACGGACACCGACAGTGGGTATGGCGGCGAGCCTGATAAAAGCGACTCCAAGCACGACCTGGAGGGCACGGAGAGAGAAAACGAGTTGAAGCACCCACTGGCAGAGAGGATCGTCTCCATTAAACAAGAGTACGAGGAGCCCCCCATCAAGAAAGCTCGCATGGAGCTGTCGCGTGAGGAGGACATGCGCATGACGAGCGTCGACCTCGTTGGGAGCAGCAGCTTCCTTGGCCATCACCCACCACCACTGTGCGTGCCTTTTTACCTGTTGCCACCGTCGGCTGCCGCCTACATGCCAATGCTAGAGAAATGCTGGTACCCGACGTCCATGCCAGTCTTGTACCCTGGGATCCCTGCTTCAGCCGCGCTGACTGGGCTGATGCACCCCGATAAACTCTCCCCTCTCTTAATTTCTCAGAGGGGGGCTTCCCCAGTCTCCATCTCCCCATCAATGGACACATCAGCTCTGCTTCAAGCCGCTAAACAAGTCCCGTCCCTGAGCCTGGAAACCAAAGACTGATTTATTTTCGTAACAGAAACTTTGACTGATCTTGTGTGTTTACAGAAAAAAAATCTCTCAATTTAAATCTAGTTTGAAAATGATGTAATCCCAGGTTGGTTAGTGTTTACATTTAGATTTGATGCCATTTTCTGACAGTTAATGTAAACAGTTCGAAATGGCTGTCGAGACCATAATTCATTCACAGTTATAGGAAAGGTCAGCAGATTGCTTCAGATGTGAGGTCGTTGCATAAAATGGCTTTAAAGTGCAATGGATTAAAATACAAATAAACTTTCCTTCACCGTTCTTATTCTTCAGCTAAACAAAACCTCCAAAGTTTTCATAGAGTTTCAGAGGTGTATACGCACTGTCTGTGAAATGAATGTAAATGGTGAAATTATAGATGCTGCTTAAGCTTTCTGCTGTAATAATAGCCAAGGAACTGACCTGTGCCCTTCCTATAGCACTGATATGCTGCTAAATGATCCCACCCAGTTTAAAAGCACCAAATATTAGATGTAACTGCTTGTATATACCTGTATTTTTGCAAGATTGATAAAAGTCAGTAGTAGCTATCCTTGCAGGCTCTTAAAAAGGATGTTTAGTGGAAACGATGACCATAATGTGAGCAGGTGATGAATGAAGCGGTATTTTAAACGCGCCAGCATGCTGTTTGAGAGACATGCGAGAAATTGCTGAAAACTTTCAGGTGTTAAGTGTGAATGGTGAGCTGGTCAAGGTTTTGAGAATGCCAAAGTAATTATTGGATAGCCTGTTTAACGCACAGTACTTTGACAAGATGTATTTAAAAATAATGAATCTTTTTATTTTCTTTGCCATTCGTAAAAGATGTTGCCTTTCAGGTTCCGATATCCGATATAGATCTGCTGTTAAATGCTTGTATTTGTGTAAATAATGGATTGCAGATAATATGGGAAGGTTGAATGTAATGTTTTGAAAAAAAGACGAAGATTAGTTTTGTATAGGGAGAGGTAAACAGACTATTTTTGGAAACTTACAGCAGATGGAATATTGTATTGTACATATTTTGTTTATACATAAATGTTACTATTCATTTAAAAATATGATTAATAAAATATTTTTCCTGTGGAATTTTGTACGTACAATTAAAATGTGGCAACTCATTCCCATTGCATCCACGCTCGTCAATTAAGCAAATTATGAGTAAAAATGACATACATCAGCATCTGTGCCTAAGCAGTTAAATATTGATTTATATAATTGAGTTGGCAAATCATTAAAACAATTTCATACATAGACCAGTAACTGAGGCAATGCAAACAATTTGTGCCCAGGGCTAATTTTTCCCTCCTCGTCATGGACTCTTTGCAGCTCGTTGCATAATCAGGTGCCATTAAAAGGGCAGCTGACATCATTTAATTTGATATGCATAGACCGTTTCCTATTTTAAAATCTAATATGGATTTAGAAAAGCCAAAGGGTGGTATAGACGGAAGAGAACAAAAAGTGGATTTGAAGCTACAGAAAGAAGGCCAGCTAAATTTATCACTGCACTGTCATCCCTGGCCTCCTGAGAAAGATCTCAGTAATCAGCTGTTTAGGGACAGCACCGCAAAGTGGCGTTTCATTGTTCTCATTACTGTGCCAGCAGAGAGAAGTGTAGTGTAAAGATGGGTGGATAAAAGGGTGCATGGTATATGGGTGGTATATGTGCAAGGTATATGGGTTTGGGCTCACAGCTACTAGATTCCGAGTTCATTGATGGTGTTATATGCAACTCGCATTGTGGAAACGCAGATTTTTCTTTTCAAATAACTACGCGTATTGGCACTCACCAAAACAGTGTGAACTTCACAGAGGAAGTTTAATGTAACGAAAAATGCCTGCTGCATCGAGTGGGATCAAATCAGATGATGGGAACACATGGGTATCACGGAGAATAAATAAAGCAGCTGGTAGAACTGCGGCATCAGCGCCCGAATTCCATCAGAGGTATTTAAAAAACGTTTCCCCCCCCCCATTGAAGTTTTAGATTTGAGTTGTCTGCTAACAATGAGTTCACCAGCAAGCTATTATGGCAGGTAGACAAAAGTGCTGGAGAAACTCAGCGGGTGCAGCAGCATCTATGGAGCGAAGGAAATAGGCAACATTTTGGGCCGAAATCCTTCTTCAGATGCTGCACCCACTGAGTTTCTCCAGCACTTTTGTCTACCTTTGATTTTCCAGCATCTGCAGTTCCTTCTTGAGCGATTATGGCAGCCTGTTTCTACTTTTCGGTCACAATAAATAATGTGACATTTAATTTCACATTAAACTTAGAACTGACAATGCAATTGAGTGAGGATATTACACTGGAAAAGCTCAGTTTATTTTCAAACAACAATTCATAAAAGGTGAAACCTGAGGTAGAATTTCAAGACTTAAGACATTTTAATTACTTTGAAGAATATACCAGTTGCTCGTGGAAATATGAGGAAGTGGTACAGTGGGCGCAGCGATAGAACTGCTGCCTGACAGCTCCAGAGACCTGGGTTTGACCCTGACTATGAGTGCTGTCCGTGCGGTTTATACGTTCCCCCGTGACCACGTGGGTTTTCTTCGGGTGCTCATGTTTCCTCCCACACTCCAAAGACGTTCAAATTTGTAGGTTAATTGGCTTCGATAAATTGTAAATTGTCCCTAGTGTGCCTGCTTAGTGCTAGTGTATGGATGATCGCTGGTCAGCATAGTGTTGGTGGGCCGAAGAGCCTGTTTCTACGCTGTATCACTAAAGTCTAAAGTGGAAGTCTGTAGAAGGCACTCAAACCGAAACATCATCTTTCCATGTTCTCCAGAGATGCTGCCTGACCTGCTGAGTTGCTCCAGCACTCTGCGTCCAACAATATATATGACCCGTATTCCACCTATGGACATTGTAATTTATCAGAATTCCCAAGCCAAGGAATTCTTCAGCAATTTCACATTGTTAAAGGCTCATTAGCTGCAGTGCTCTAAGGCTCTACTTGAGCAGCTTTTGCTACCTTTCTCTTGCCAAAGGTCTGCTGGCAGCCGGAAAATCAGGTACCTCATGATAGCTAAAAGTTCTTTAACAGGTGAAGGAGAAAAAAAACGTTGATGCATTATAGGTACTGATGGGAAATGAAGTGCCTTTTAATAGCTGTTATGGTCATGCTGGACATTGTTCCTCCCTCCCAACAGAATAAGACAGCAAAAATAGAAGAGTGAATATTCCAAATCCTTGGGCATATTTACAGAAAGGTTAGTTGGTTACATCCTCGAGAGCTTCCTTGTACTAGTGTCAGACACCGACGGGTGCCTTTTGGTCCATGAATACTTCCTGCTCTTTGTCAGTTGAGCTGGGATTGTAAACAATGCATAGGGGTGGTTATATAATTTACTGGTGATGTCTAGACTGATTTGAAAGGGGAAATAATATCTGCATTTGCTTTGTTTTGAAAATTAGTTTTCTTTCTAACTGTGTAGACCTTAAGAGGCAAGGAATGTTTGTTGACCTATTAGCTCCCACTTGGGTAACAGCTCGAATATAAATTGTGTTCCTTGTTTTCAAATTCCACCATAGCCTTGCCCCTCCTACCCAGCAATAATTTCCAGCCCTGCAACTCTCTTGTGATAGAACATAGGAGCAGGACCTTCAGTCCACCATGTCTGCGCTGAACATAAGGGCAGAATAGTAGCGCAGAGGTAGAGTTGCTGCCTTATAGCGTAAGAGACCCGAGTTTGATCCTGACTCTATGGACTGTGCTGTCTGTATGGAGTTTGTACGTACTCTCTGTGACCAAGTGGGTTTTCTTTGGGTGCTCAGGTTTCCTCCCACATTCCAAAGATGAGCAGGTTTGTAGGTTAATTGGCTTCTGTAAAATTGTCCCAATGTCTGTAGGGTAGAACTAGTGTATGGGTGATTGCTGGTCGGTGCAGACTTGGTGGGCTGAAGAGTCAGTTTCCATGCCGTATCTCTAACTAAACTAAACATGATGCCAAGATAATCCGATTTTATCTGACTGCACATGATCCATAACCTTCAATTCCCAGCATATCCATGTACTATCCTACTGCCATCAAGCTATTAAAACACTACAACCTCAAATAAGCTGCACTGTGTTTCTGCACTGTATCTCTAAACTAAAAGCCTGGATATAGTGGATGTGGTTTAGATGTCCCCACTAGTGGGAAAGTCCAGGACCAGAGGAGAGCCTCAAAAGAACACCCTTTAGAAATGAGATGAGGAGGAATTTATTTAGCCAGGGTGGTGAATCTGTGGAATTCTTTGCCAGATGGCTGTGGAGGCCGACAATGGGTATTTTTAAGGCAGAGATAGATAGATTCTTGATTAGTACAGGTGTCAGAGATTATGGGGAGAAGGCAGGAGAATGGGGTTAGGAGGGTGAGATAGATCAGCCATGATTGAATGGCGTACTTGATGGGCCGAATGGCCTAATTCTGCTCATGGAACTGATGATGATGAAGCTCCGAACTACAATAGACTACTATTGTTATTATTGCACTACTATTGTTTGTTTTTTGTGTATACGTATGTGTGTATGTGTATATAAATATATATATATACATATATATATTTACATACACATGAATGAATGAATAAGTGAATTGGCTAAGTATGTACACATACAAGGAATTGTATTGGTGATCTGCTGGCAAGTAACAACACGACATACAGTAAACCATTAAGATTAAAACATAAAATAATGGTTCATTATGGAATGGAAAAGGTGAATGGTGACCATTATGCACCGGTTGCCACAGACTGAACAGAGCGAGGTCTGAGTCCAAAGGCAAGGAGGCGCCTAACATTCGGGGGCCCGTCACTACCGCACAGACTGGGTGCACACACCTATGGGTGCACACAGCTCTTTAACCCCCCCCCCCCCCCCCCCCCCCCCGCAGCATCCCTCCCTCACTGTGTGTCCTCCCGACCTGTCTCCCTCCCCTAATGTATATTCAATGTTCCTCACTCAAGACCGAAAAAAAAGTCCAACCTTGAACCCAAAGATTTGCTTGAACCTTATACGTTTCAACATGAGCTCCCTATAATTAAACAAAACACGCGTCGGGTTGCTGTATGCAGTCTTGAGTCGATAACAAGGGGCGCAGAGACACGGTACGGTGCAGGGCGGGAGGGAGGGTGTGAGCAGGAGTGAGTGTAGGTTTGATCCGGGCCGGGTGGGAGTGTCCCGGGACCTGCGGCCGGGCCGGGCGGGGGGGGGGGGGGGGGGAGGTCCCGCTATCCCGCCCCTCGCTCGCTGCCTATCCGCACACTTGCAGCCTCACCCAACGATGACCTGCTCTCGCTGCCCCGACAATGTCACGTTTCCGGCTCGGTCTCTTCACGTGCAGCCTGACTAAATGGAGCGACGGCTCGGCTTCTTGGAAAAGGCGTGCTTTGGCATCGCTTCAACATCGCCTTAATGCCACATAGCAAGCTGCCCCAGCAACCCGTGTCTGGACAGCTGCACACAGAAACAAGACAGACCCAGGCACTCACACACACGGCGGTGACACACACGCGCGCACACACACACAGACACAAAGTAAAGCAGCTACATACACATATATAACCCCACATATATTTATACGTGCACGCCGAAACACATGGGCACACAGTCAGCGAAGGGGCATAGTCTCCCTCTCTTATCCCCTCCACACCCACATGGATAGCAAACGTGCACGTACACATGGACCCAGACACAATTAGAAGCAGAGATATGTACCGCATACAGATACTGACAGATCCAGACTGTGATTCATACACTCTACAAGGATCGACTCAGACTTTTTAGAAATAGATATTCACACAGATACATGCAGCCAGGCATTAAGAACACACCCACGCACAGGCAGACACAGCCAAGTAGACACAGAAACACCCACATAAAGATTGAAAGATGCACCATGGGGACACATTCTCACACACATGGGCATACAGACACGGATAAAGCCATAATCGGGCGTACAAGTATATAGAGACACATTAAAACACTTAGATAGCCATGCACATAGAGAAACACCCACCAGTACATGCACACGTGCACACAGATCCAGGCTCACAGACACTTTACAGGCACATACAAACATGCCAACATAGAGAAAAAACACCCAAGCATAACAATGCATGCACAAACAGCAGGGATATCAATAAACATAAATTATCGTGTAAATGCTCACAGATCCACAGACATGCGAACATATTCACAAACATGCACATAATCAGATGTACAGCCACACAGAGATAAACACACAGACACATGAACAGAGAGGGGAAGAGAGACACACACAGATGCACAATGACACAGACATAAAATCACACACATTCCAATGCATCACTCGCACAAATACATGGATACACAGAGGTAAATACATGCAAAGATACACATGCATGTACACATCATCACATGGAAACATAGACAGACAGATATGCACACATACATATGCAAAAATTATACCAGATGCTTCTTAATGGGTCTATGGGTCTTCAAATAATTATTCAATAATTGAATCTTCTTCTTATCGAGTCCACACATAAGATTAGAAGTTGTTCAGCCAGAGCTGAACACACCTCTCGACATCGGCATACAATGGTGTCTGTCTTGCGCTTCTTGTGCTTCTTGTGCGTGGTGGTGGAAAGATTGGTGGAAACAGGGCCGCGACGTGAACGCTCTTTCCTTCACCCCAATAATTTAATGATTTAATGATACTCTAATCTATACATGATTTGAACTACAGTGTTTTTCTTTCTTTGGGAGTGAGCCACATCAAAATGGTTGGAACTCTGTCTTGATGTTATACAGTATCTTAGCCACATTATATCATAGTGGTGCAGCAGTAGAGTTGCTGCCTTACAGGTTCGATCCTGACTACGGGTGCTGTCTGTACGGAGTTTGTAAGTTCTCCCTGTGACCACATGGGATTTCTCTGGGTGCTCCAGTTTCCTCCAACACTCCAAAGACAAACAGGTTTGTAGGTTAATTGGCTTCAGTAAAAATTGTAAATTTTCTCTAATGTCTAGGATAGTGCTAGTGCATGGGCATTGCTGGTCGGCATGGGCTTGGTGGGCCGAAGGCCCTGTTCCCACACTATATTTCTAAACTAAACTAAAAGTATCATTGCAGTTCACTAATTCATGAAGGTCGAGATTAAGCCCTCAGACTACAGTCTTGTATCTAGAATATTTTGGGAAAGGTTTAGGGGAATCTGGAGGTGAGTCACTCACCACAGAGTCGGCAGCCTCTGACGTGTTCAAAGTCACAGTATTTATGTGGCCATTGCAGTGAAGTTTGATGTGAATGGTAACCCATCAGAGGATGTTAACCATGAGGAACTTGGTCATGGAAATGTCAACGGGAAATGGTTTGACTATCGTTCAGCTGAAAACAGGTACAGCATGGCATTTATGAGGCATTAAATATTATCTGCTATTTTCTAACTTGTGCTTCTGTGATGTTCAGGCTAAACACAAACAAAGAAAAGTGCGTAGAAAGGAACTGCAGATGCTCATTTATATCAAAGATAGTCTGAAGAACGGTCCCCACCTGAAACATCCTGTTCAGGATTTGAATATAATTTGACTTATGCCTCTCAATCTCTGAACTACTTATCAAGTGCACAACCAGGTATTCCACCACCGCCAGCAATATATTCTATATAGACGATAGAATAGCACCTCATATTATGCTTGGGCAGCTTGCAGCCCAAGAGTATGAATGTTGATTTATCTAATTTCAAGTAACTTTTTCATTCTCCCCCCCCTCTCTCCCACACCCTAGATGTCCTACCAGTTACACTGTTCACATCCCTCTATCCCTGTCATTAGCACATCTTCCCCAGCCAACGGGGGGCCATTATGGACACCAACCTTCCTGAGGTCATCTGTTGCCCGCCCTGTTTGGTCCTGACCTTCTCTATCTTTCAGTCTGAAGAAGGGTTCTGCCCTGAAACTTCACCTATTCCTTTTCTCTAGAGATGCTACCTGACCCGTTGAGTTACTCCTGCATTTTGTGTCTAACTTCAATATAAACCGGCATCTGTAGTTCCTTCCTACACATGTTATGGTGGCAATTGTTCTTGTATACATGCACATAATAGTTATGGTCATGAAGTCACAGAAACACTCCCTTGGTCCCTTCAAACCCACACTGACCATTAAACATCCATTTGTACATCCTACACAAATCCCATTTTAAAACATTCTCCCCGCATTACCATCAATTCCCCCCCCCCCCCCCCCAGATGTATAATCCATGAGAGGTGATTCTCAGTGGTCAGCTATCCTACCAACCGCAATGTGATAGGAAAACAAATACCATGCGGCCACAGGGAGAACATGCAAACTCTACACAGGCAGCACTCTGGTCACTGGAGCTGTGCCAACATTAGGTTAATACATTAAACTGTGTATGTGTGTGCACAATTGAATGTATTGACACAGTATTGAGTATACTAGTGGTATCAAGCATGCTTGTCTGTGTGTGCACTTAAATGCTTTTATCGGCATCTGTTCAATGACCCTCACTCCAATGGATGAGTGCAGCGTATTACTAAAGCATGCTTGCACTCCTTCACTCCCTACGGCCTGCCACTCCCCTGCTCTCTATGTCACACGGGGGAAGCTGCAGAACACTCAACAAAGTTGCAGCACCTGTTGTAGAGCTCCACTTGCACTGTGTACAAGTCACAGGCACGCACTACTCCATACAAACATGTGGAGCAGCATCTGATCTTCTGACTCGATACAATACGCCCTCGGAATTCAAGAACTTAAAACAACCAACCTTTCCAGTTTATCTCAGGTATGACCAGCAACTAGTAACATTATCCCCACCTCTCTCTCCCTGTAAACAAAATACTACTTTTGTTTTTCTTTGGGGGTACGGTATTTAAAAAACTGCATTACAAACTATGGCCATTTCCAGTAATTGGGAGCTACACCAAGGTTTTGTGTGAAAGATATTTTTATTCCCTATTTTATATATTAGAAGCATTTCATACACAACTTAGAATGCATAAGATATGACATGCTAGTTAAAATGCTAAGCTATTTGTCCCTGGCTCACAAACTGATTCCATTTTTTGAAGTCTCATTTAATAATCTTACCTTTCCTACAAATAATAATCACCTTCTAAATACACTTTGATAAATAACAAATTGCAGAGAGCCTGTGACACGGTCTTGCATTGGGAAACACAGAATTGGTGATTGAGCCTTGCAGCATTTCTTCTCAAGAAAATCGACCAATTTAGATGCTAATAAAAGGGGAGCATTTTCTCTTTTATTTTTCACCACACGGAGGCCTCGGATGACCCGGAGAATACAAAAGCTGCACTGCACTCAAGGTGAAATCATAATTCCTGGCTTTGTTTTGCTGTATAGGATTATTTTCCCAACCAAACCCAATTAACTTGTGTGTTATTTATCAACTATATTAAGAGGTTTGGTCGACTTGTATTTTAGATGCAATTTTGTGGTGCTATAAATGTTTTAAGTTGACTCATATAACATTAATTATATGTGCTACACATAACATTTACAGCATGGCAATTTTAAGCCCATCAATGCCTCTACTTCCATAGAAGATTGAGAAGATTTGGTATGTCGACGAATACTCTCTTGAACTTCTACAGGTAGAGAGCATATCGACTGGTTGCATCATGGCCTGGTTCACCAACTCGAATGCCCAGGGATGAACAAGATTGCCAAAAGTGGTGAACTCTGCCCAGTCCATCACAGGTACTGACCTCCCCACCATCAAAGGGATCTACAGAAGTCGCTGCTTCAAAAAGGTAGCCAGTGTCATCAGGGACTTATACTACCTATGCAGCACTCTAATTTCACACTTGCCAGAACGTACCTGCAAACTGTAACATCTATGTTCAGAAGTATCTTCTACCCAACAACCATCAAGCTATTGAACACCATGGACTCCAACTAAACAGATCTACAAACTGCCATGATTGCACTTGGGATTCGAGGCATTGTTTTTGTCTTTGCACTATAATGTGTATTTGCTTTTACATATTGTACTTCTTCGTGTTATTTATTACAGTATCTCCTGCGCACCGTGTATACATATCTGTTGTGCTGCTGCAAGTAAGGATTTCATTGTTCCATTACGGGACATATGACAATAAAACACTCTTGACTCTTGTCTCTTGACTCTCTTGACTCTATTAACCGAGGCACTACAATTGTCACAGAAGTACCTGATGGTGACTGTTCCATTTATTCCCAAATCTCCACTGTGGATACATTTTGAATGCATTTCACCAGCTGTCAAGGGGTTATCATCTGTTTTTAAAGGTAAAATAGCAAGCATTTGTTTTCTGTTTTGTAGATGTAAAGTTATACTCTACAGCACTCTTACCCGTGGCAAGGTCAAACAATATACCTTTTTTTTCCTGGCACTGACGCAAGTTATAAATTATTAGGCTATATCTTCGTAATAACCTTTCAACACCAAGGTCAATTGTTAATTTCTACATAACACACGTCTTCATTCATTAGTGAAAAGTGTCTCAATCATTTTTCAAAGATGCAGGATATAATTCCATGGTTCCAATAAATTATGTGCAATGGAAATGGCAGATTACTGCAGACAAGATGTTCTGTGCAGGAAGGAACTGCAGATGCTGGTTTACACTGAAGATAGACATAAAATGCTGGAGTAACTCAGCGGGACAGGCAGCATCTCTGGAGAAATGGAATGGGTGACGTTTCAGGTCGAGACCCTTCTTCGGATTGAAGTATCTTGACCCGAAACATCACCCATTTGTTCTATCCAGAGATGCTGCCTATCCCGACAAGGTTTTCTTGGTCTTGGACATGTACACAGACGGGCACATAACTTCCTGTATATGATCTGAGGTGATCCATCCACCAATGTTTCCTCCCCTCTTACTCAATGTTTCCTTCCAACTGCACAGTCAAATTAATATCTCACTTATAAGCAATCTGGTGCAAGTGGCCACAATCTCTGATTTCAATCCTGAGGTTCAGTTTTTAGATTGTTGACTCCAACTGACCATAATGCTTCTACATCAGGTAAGGAGTATGTTTCCTAGGTGAGGGTACAATTGGGCTTTCCTGTGTTGTGTCCTATGGTTAAATGGTACTAACAATCATCATCATGGAACTCCTTTTAGTTACAGTACCAGATGGTAATGAACAAATGTGGATTTGTAACTCAATGGGTATCAATCCATCAAGGAGAGTGTGATAAAAAGACTGTTTATGGCAAGCCTTAAACAGATGGCAAGCTAAATCTGTGCATAACTTTCCCACTATTGCATCATTTCAATAGAGAATAGGTGCAGGAGTAGGCCATTCGGCCCTTCGAGCCAGTACCGCCATTCAATGTGATCATGGCTGATCATCCCCAATCAGTACCCCGTTCCTGCCTTCTCCCCATATCCCCTGTCTGCTATTTTTAAGAGCCCTATCTAGCTCTTTCTTGAAAGCATCCAGAAAACCTGCCTCCACCGCCCTCTGAGGCAGAGAATTCCACAGACTCACCACTCTCTGTGAGAAAAAAGTATTTCCTTGTCTCCGTTCTAAATGGCTTACTCCTTATTCGTAAACTGTGGCCCCTGGTTCTGGACTCCCCCAACATCGGGAACATGTTTCCTGCCTCTAACATGTCCAAGCCCTTAACAATCTTACATGTTTCAATGAGAGACCCTCTCATCCTTCTAAACTCCAGAGTGTACAAGCCCAGCTGCTCCATTCTCTCAGCATATGACAGTCTCGCCATCCTGGGAATTAACCTTGTAAACCTACGCTGCACTCTCTCAATAGCAAGAATATCCTTCCTCAAATTAGGGGACCAAAACTGCACACATTACTCTGTTACAAATCCCAGATTTGGAACCTCTCCCACTTTGAAGGACACGAGGTGCAAGTGATTGGGAATGTTGTCACCACTTGCAGGTTCCTCTCGTGCACCATTGTGGCCTGGAAATGTATCACTGGTCCTTCATCTTTCCTGGGTGTAAATCTTGGAACTGACAGCACAGTGGGAGAACGTTCAATGGAAATGCTGGGGTGGCTCAAGAAGTCAGCTCATCACCATCTTCTCAAAGGCAACCAGAGCTGTGCAGTAAACGCTGGACAATAAAGAACCATAAAGGGAATCTGCACCATTCATGTCCTGTCTTCTTACCCTTTGTAGCTTCTCCATGTCATTTTACCTTCCTCTCTCATTCTATTCAATGGATTGCATGCAACATACTCATCCATACTGATGCTTTCCCTTGACTGAAAACGTCAGCACAAATCCTGTGATGGCTTCCCTCCAGTTCTTCTGCTTCCTCAATATGGTCACAGTGAATGTGGTAGGAGCTACTATCTTAGCCCTTATGCATTTTCATGAGTGTCTCTTAACTGATAAACCTTCGACAGACAAACTTATCCCATCCCACTTACATGTTGAAACA
Source organism: Leucoraja erinaceus (assembly GCF_028641065.1). Lineage (NCBI taxonomy): Eukaryota > Metazoa > Chordata > Chondrichthyes > Rajiformes > Rajidae > Leucoraja > Leucoraja erinaceus. Next base: position 18,211,019 of record NC_073392.1, on the reverse strand, counting down.
AATGATTATGAAACTGTTCAAACTTCATATCTTCACTACTCAATATCCAATATTACTTCAAATATGATATTTCTGCCATTGACCATCTGGATCTGATTACTATATATTCTTCTTCACTTTCATCAAATTCCAACTTGTCTAAAGTTGAACTCTACATTCCTAATGATTAGCGTAGTGAGTTCCAAGATGAATACCTTGCAAAGATTAAAAATTGTCGATATATTTCCAAGTCAGGATAGTGTGTGACTTGGAATGGTGACATTTCCAACTAATTACAAACAAGAACTTTCATTGCATCAGAAATCTAATCTGAATCTGATCTCAATCTATATTAGACTGTCCCACCAGATCTCACTGACCAATGCTGACCGTGAATTAACATCACAAAAGCAAAACTCCTTATCCTCATTTTTAAGGGCGGCACAGTGGCACAGCGGTAGAGTTACTGCCTTACAGCATCCGAGACCCGGGTTCAATCCTGACTGCGAGTGCTGTCTGTACAGAGTTTGTGCGTTCTCCCTGTGACCATGTGGGTTTTCTCTGGGAGCACCGGTTTCCTCCCACAATCCAAAACAATGCAGGTATATAGGTTAATTGGGTTCTGTAAATTGTCACTAGTGTGTCGGATAGAACTAGTGTATGAGTGATCGCTGGTCGGCACAGGCTCAGTAGGCCGAAGGGCCTGTTTTCACACTGTATCTCTAAAATAATTTCTCCATAGCACATTAATGTTTTCTCCCCTCCAACAATTTTCTCATCTAACTTCTGATCTCTAACATATTTTGTGCTTTTACCCAGCCATTGATATGAAACCCTCCAGGGCCCTAAATTTCCACAGGTTCCTCTTCGTAACGCTAATTTATTTTCCTCTCAAATCCCTCTTCGAACAGATTTTTGAACAACCCTTACAAGGCCTTCCAATGAAAGACGACCAGCCTGAGACATTGGGCTTGATTGTGTTGGGACCTGCCAGGCACCTGTACACCTAGGGGTGGAATTGGAGGGAGGCTTAATCCAGATGGCAACAGGGCCCCAGGCAATGTGGTGCAGAAGCCCCACAGCTGGAACCCCATCACAGAATTCGGGACGTGGCAAATCTAGTGATTTTAACAGTTCTTACAAATCCCTGATGTGCCCAGACTTTTAAAGTGAAGTAAATGATTTTTAACAATAAAAAAAACGCATGGTTTAAAATCCGTAAAAGCACCCAGAAATAATTAAATGCATTAAACTATAGTGGATAATTGAAATACATAATCTTCCATTAGTCTTCTACACTGTGGGCCAAATCCCTTTGGAAATTGTGGGTGTCACAAGGCTGATGTTATGGGGAGAAGGCAGGAGAATTGGGTTAGGAGGGAGAGATAGATCAGCCATGATTGAATGGCAAAGTAGACCTGATGGTCCGAATGGCCTAATTCTATTACTATTCCTTATGACCTTATGATATCTCTCAACTGATGTATCAATGCTCCGCGATGTTGAGAATCATTTGGGAGCAGCGCTGAGGGAAGGGAGGTCACCGAGTGAATGCCTTATGGGAATCATTAGGTAGCACTATTAATACCAGAGTGGTCAGTTCTTGAATGGCGTAGCTAGAGGTGATTAGACAACCATTATAAGCAAAATCACTTTTTGAACTCTTTCTTTCACATTCACCTGTTTCTGGTTCACTGACCCACAACATTATTTACAGAAGTGACAACCATGCAGTTTTTCTTGATTCACGCCCTTCCTTGGAACTAGGACACACATCACTGTTGTATGTGTCACTACCACCTTACACATTCCCTGTGACCACATGGATTTCTTCCTCATACTCTACACCTGGAGACGTTCAAGAGAGTATTTGTCGACATACCAAATCTTATCAATCTTCTCAAGAGAGAGTTAGATTTAGCTCTTATGGTTAAAGGAATCAAGGGATATGGGGAAAAAAATCAGAAACGGGGTACTGATTTTGGATGATCAGCCAAGATCATATTGAATGGTGGTTAAGAGTTTAAGAAGGAACTGCAGATGCTGGAAAATCGAAGGTACACAAAAATGCTGGAGAAACTCAGCGGGTGCAGCAGCATCTATGGAGCGAAGGAAATAGGCAACGTGTCGGGTGCTGGCTCAAAGGGCCGAATGGCCTACTCCTGCACCTATTTTCTATATTTCTGAGGAACTAGAGACGATGCATCTATGTGCTGCACTCAGGATAAATCTACAGAAACATACTTGAGGTTGTTGATTCTCTCGATTGCCAACCCATCAATGAAAACAGGTTAATGGATCTATGGCTTTCTTAAAGTCAAAAATATCTCCTTGGACTTGTTGACGTTGAGAGTAAGATTGTTGTTCTGGCACCTTTGATGCAGATTTTCGATCTCTCTAATATCCTCTGACTCGTCATTACCAGTTATTTGTCCAACAACGGTTGGCATTGTTGGACAGCAAACATGCCAGGCAGTTTAACCATCCTCTTGAGGTCAACCACAACAACAAAGTCACAAATGGTGGGCTTCAGTTGCAAACGGTAGCCCTGCAGAGTGGCGGAATGAACAGCTAGAGAACAGGGGTAATGATGGGAACCACAGAGGTTTTCTTCATTCTGCCTAATGCTTTGTTAAAGACATATCTCATCATCTAGCATTGAATATTAAACAAATAGACTTTGTGATATGGAAATTTCGAGACAAGGATGACTCTCAACTTTACCTCAAGATTGATTTTGTCTTGACAAGAAATCAGTGAATTCCAAGAATAGGTCTCTGGGAGTGATACTGAAAGGTCATATTAAAGCTCTATGGTCTTGTCATCCAATAATTCAATGATACCTTATTGTAAGTATCGGAATAGTGTAATTCTTTGGTTTTTGCATACAATCCGTTAAAATTGTACAGCGGGCTTCACCCAGGCAGTGCACAATGAGTTGCCACATTTCTGATGCAGACAAAGTTTTATAAGTTTGTAGTACAGTTTTATCTTCTTGCAGCTGTGAACCAGGCGTGTCGCTGCACATGGCCTCAGTTAGCCGCCGGCCCCTCTTCATACTCGGCGGTCCCCCAGCGGGTCCCTCTTTGTTCTCGGCGGCGCGGCCCCACTGGCTCCCTCTTTGTTCCTGGTGACCCACCCATAATCATTGGGACCAATTAAACAACAAACAGGAAGAGGAGGAGTAGTGACTGCAAAGCTAATCGCATAGTGTCATAAGGAATAGGAGTAGAATTAGGCCATTTGGCCCATCAAGTCTAGTCTGCCATTCAATCATGGCTGATCTATCTCTCCCTCCAAACCCCATTCTCCTGAGTGCAAGAGATAAAATTGAAACATTTGCTGATGTCTTTAGTGGGAATCATTAAATTGTTAATCCTTCTAAATCACAATCACATCGAATGCAGTAAAAGACTAGAGTCCACACAACTTTTTATGTGTTCCAGAATGAGGTATGCCATAGTGAAACGGTTCGAGTCCAGTTACATATTTTAGCTGCCCAACAATAAAGCAAATTGCACATAAAAAGCAGGATGAGTCCAATCCAGTCCTTTCCTGACCCATCCATTCTTAATCACCAGAAAAAGGATGGTGAGAGTAATTTGATTCGTGAGTGCCATTTAGTACACTGGTAGAGCTTCAATTCCAGTGCGAGGGAGAGATTACACCTTGTGGCATCAAGAGAGCATCTGATCTAGTGTGACCTTAAGGAGCTCCAGTAAAATTGACGTCAATTGAAATTGACGTCAATCTGGCTGGGACTGCAAGTTGCACTCTGGAAGATGATTATAGTTATTGAAGCCCAATTTTCACAGGGCCAATGCAATGCTTGAAGAGTTCCTCAGTGCAGAATCCTAGGCTCAATCATCTTCGCTACTTCATCAATGACTGTTCCTCTCTCATAAGGTCTACGAAGATGTTCACTGGTGATTGCACTGAGTTCAGTTCCATTTGCAACCCTTCCAATAACGAAGAAGTTGGAGATTGCATGCAGCAAGACTTTGAGAACTTTCAAGCTCGGGCTAACAAGTGGCAAGTTACCACTGTATCACAGAGGTGGTCGTTCCTGACCATTGCCAAGTACGAGTCAAACTACTTGTCTGGGTTACACTATGGGATTACTATTGTCACATCCTCCACCATGAACATTCTGGAGAATATTGGCCCGGTGGCGCAGCGGCAGAGTTGTGCCTTACAGCGCCAGAGACCCGAGATCGATCCTGACTACTGGTACTGTTTGTACGGAGTTTCTACGTTCTCCCCATGACCTGCCTGGGTTTTATTCGGGTGCTCCGATTTCCACACTCCAAAGATGTACAGGTTTGTTGGCTAATTGGTTTGGTATATTTGTAAATTGTCCCGAATGTGTGTAGGATTGTGTTAGTCTGCAGGGATCGCTGGTCGGCACGGACTTGGTGAGGCGAAGGACCTCTTTCCATGTTGTATCTCTAAACTAAACTAAGCTAAGCTAAAAGAAAAAGTGCTGGAGGACAGGCAGCATCTGTGGAGGGAAATGGATTAACGATGTTTCAGGTCAGGACCTTTCTTCAGACAGTTTCATCTGGAGTGGCAATTGGTCAGAAAAACTGGACTGATAACATGAATATCATGTTTATAAGTAAAAGTAAAAGACTGCGATTCTGCAATGACCCGGTGCTTTGCCACAGCTTTCTCACCACCATAAGACACATTATGGAGCATGCTGCGTGGCCTACAGGAAGAGAGCCGCTGAGCCAGCCCTCGCTCATTCTTCACGACCGAACGCAACACCCGGAGGACTATAGCCTACAGGGGTCATCCAGTCTACGAACCCTATAGGTAAATCCGGCTGTTTTCTACTGATCCACAATGAGGGGAATAGCTAAGTGAAAGCTGCTTATGTCCCATCTATTTTCCACGTCGAACAAGTCGGATTTGCCAGTCTCCGTAGTTTGAACTATTGGAAAGGAAGTGGAACAAGCAGAGTCAAAACCACCTGTTCTCAAGGTGTCTAAATCAGGTTGATAAAGGCAATACGCCTTGAATGGTGCTCAATGATGCTATTCTGAGTAGCTGCTCTTCTTTAAGTAATATCTGCCTTCTACATTTTGGTGGGTTATTGCTGGGTATTGTTATAAGATTATTTCAGATCTACTCTGTCCTCGATTTTGGCATGACCCTTTAATCTGGAAATACTTGGTTCACATTTAATGCTTTACTATGAGAAAGCACAAAATTACAGGCCATTTCCTACATCCTTTTAAAATTATTTAAGAGTGTTTTGATCCCAACATTCGATAAAATAATGTCCATTTTCTCACTGTTACAAAAAAAAACAAATGATCATGCAATTTAAAATCCTTCTCAACTTTGCTGTGCTCTCAGCATAACATTCAACACATTTCTAGTCTAACAAGATACCAGGAGAAAGCCCACAGGATGTTTCAGTGGGTGAACAGCTCTCACATCTTTTCAGGTGGAACCGTGGCGCAGCTGGTGGAGCTGCTGCTTCATAGCAGGTTCGATCCTGCTCTTGGGAGCCATCAGTTTGGAGTTTACACGTTCTCCCTATGACTGTGTGGGTTTTGTTTGGGTGCTCCGGGTTCCTCCCAAATCTCAAAGACATGCAGCTTTGTTCATTGGCCATTGCCCATTGCGTGTAAAGAATGGAGGAGTAAATGGGATAACGTAGAACCAGAGTGATCAAATGTTTGATGGTCGGCGTGGACTTGGTGGGCCGATGGGCCAGCTTCCATGTTGTATCTCTAACCTGAACTATTCATCATTAGCTGCTGTTCATTTTGGCCTAACTGAGATCCATTGTACTTCTACATCTTTTATGAACCCTCCTTTGACTTCAGTCTCCATAACCTCTCCCCCAGGTGATGTTTCGTCCTGTGGTTATGAGATCTCTTGATATCTAGTCATGCAAGTGCTTTCACAGAGTACCTGGAATGTGATTTTTTGTTCCACTTCCTACTTAGATTGTGCCCCTGTCCTCTTTACCCAATGCATTGTTGATGGTCACAAAATGCTGGAGTAACTCAACAGGTCAGGCAGCATCTCTGAAGAAAAGGAATAGATGACATTTCGGGTTGGAACCGTTCTTAAGACTTGAGTCTGAAGAAGGGTCCGACCCCAAATTGACAGATATTTCCTTTCTCCAGAGGTGCTGCCTATTCCAGCAGTTTGTGTCTATCTTTGGTATAAACCAGCAGCTGCAGTTCCTTCCTGCACATGTTGACAGTCAGTCGCTTCCTTTCCTAGACTGGACTGGAAAAGATCACCACCTTAATGCCAATTTCTCCACTTTGTTCACCTTCATGTTCCCACAATTTATTTTTTCCTTCCTTGATTAGTCTACCCCTATCCCCGTAGAGGTTAACCAATATCTTTTCTAAGCCCATTGGCACCCACAGCAACCTTAACGCTAACATTGTTATTTAACTTCCAGACAAAGGCAGCTTTGTTGTTGCTTGGTGAAACTATCTCTGCCTGGCTGATGTGGAATTACATGACTCTGTGCCTGAACATGTCAGCTGGCTCACAGCTGTATGCTCAGTGTCTTGTGATAACCTGAGAGTGCTCTCTACATAGCTGCCCAACAGTCCCAATTTGTGAGGGAGAGATAAATTAAAAGAGAGAATAAAGAGAAAGAGATAGCGAGAAAGATATATAGAGAGAGAGAGAGAGATAGAGAGAGATAGAGAGAGAGAGAGAGAGAGAGAGAGAGAGAGAGGGGGAGAGAGAGAGAGAGAGAGAGAGGGAGAGAGAGAGAGAGAGAGAGAGAGAGAGGGGAGAGAGAGAGAGAGAGAGAGAGAGAGAGAGAGAGAGAGAGAGAGACACACACACACACTAGGGCTCTTCAGGATTGCTGAAACACCAGATAACAGCTATATAATCCTACTCTTGACATTACATGACAATAATGATCAAGCATGTAAAACACGGCAGGTCACTGAGCAGTCATTGGTGTCAAGTTTATTTTTCACCTCACTGGTTACATCTCCATTCTTGATATTTGGTGCAGTTATCACATTACTAGCAACACATGCAACAAGTACAAGAGTCTAGAATCAAGAGTGTTTATTGTCATATGTCCCAGATAGTACAATGAAATTTTTACTTGTGGCATAGTACACTGTAAACAATATAATATACCTGAGAGAAAAAACAAGTTCAGTGTGTGTGTGTGTGTGTGTGTGTGTATATATATATACACTTACTCACAAATACACATATATACACACACACACGCTCCCCAAAAAAAACCCCAATAATAATGCAATAATAACAATAATATAATCTATGTAGTTCAGAGCTTTTTTGAAGTCGTAGTGTTTAATGGCCGAATGGCTGTAGGGAAGAAGCTTTTTCTGAACATGGATGTTACAGTTTTCAGGCACCTGTTCCTTCTTCCCGATGCCGGGGGTGAAATGAGTATGTGGCCAGTGTGGTGTGGGTCTCTGGTGATGCAGGCTGCCTTTTTGAGACAGCGACTCCGGTAAATCCCTTCAATGGTGGGGAGGTCAGAGCCGGTGATGGACTGGGCAGCGTTCACAACTCTTTGCAGCCTTCTTCGCTCCTGGACATTCAAGCTGGGCATTCACGTTCAAGTATATACTTTCACAAGTTCCAAAGCATTTGGAAACTGGTGTAGTTTTGTGTGTTATCAACTCATCCTGCACTGGTTGTAATGAATGAATGTTCTGTATTTGCATACCTTCCTCCACTGGATGAATTGGTGCCTGATTGTTTGCAGCAAACTCTCAGTCATGGGATGTCATGATATTGCATCATCAGTCCCATCTCTTTTAATTGTCAGTTATTTAGTTATTCAGAGAAAGTAATAATTTATTTGTGAGAATACTGTGTGAGAAGGCTTTGAAAGGAAACTATGATAGAAATATTGAGTGATGTAGTCAAAGCCTAAAAGTCAAACCAAAACGTCAAAGCCGTTGTCCTGTTTCTCAGTCTGAAGAAGGGTCTCGACCCGAAACGTCACCTATTCCATTTCTCCAGAGATGCTGTCTGACTCGCTGAGTTACTCCAGCATTTTGAGTGTATCTTTCGTCAAAACCCAAATGGTTCTGTGAATTTATTCTCACTATGCCTTGGTGTTTGTAGGATACTTACTGGAAAATTGTCCTCAGGTTTCCATGCTGTTAAGCATTTGTAAGAGATGCCGCCATCTTGTACAATTCTGGGTTAGAAAGTTTACAGTACTTCTCAAATGGTTTGAGAACCTCTGAATAATTGGCCTAATCAGACTAGGATGAACGCTTTGCAGGCTTGCGAATAGTTCAGAAACAATCTTATTAAATGACTCACCTATAACCCACAGAATGTAACAGTTTGTACACTATTTACAGAAAGTACAGCTACTGGGAACAGCATAACGCAACATGGTGTAAGGAAGTGGCTACGCATGTTATGTTGACTTGAGGTGTGGTTTCCCTGGAACAGACTTGGTGTTGGGAAATAACATGTGGGTAACTGCAGGAGAGAGACAGTGTATGGTGAGTTTTGAAAGAGATTGGGCCTTGATTCATCTGCTGGAATGGAGTGCCGTCAGCTGTGTGACTAGACTCCAGAGAGAAAAAGCCACAGTGAGACAGCACATGGTAGACATATGGCCAAGTGACTGGAAACACCAGACTTGGTTTACGTCCATTACATAGTTCACCACCTGTTGGGGGATGGAGCAGATAAAGCCACCTTAGAATCTGGACGTTAAGTCAAGTAACCTCCGAATCCAGTAAGTTGCCAACAACTAATAAGGAGGAGAAAACAACGGAGAAGATAATGTTTTATTTTTGGAACTTGACCGTGACTAAATAATAAGGCCAACTAATCAGGCACAGAGAAGGTTCTCAAACCATTTGAGCAGTACTGTATACTCCCCCTAAATGAGGCGTTGGACAGATCCAAAACTGTAAGTAGCCGTCAGGGGAATGGGCTGATATTCCACACACACTTGACTGAAATCAAGTTGTTGGCTGCAAATGGTAACATCAGAGATCTGAAAGACTCATTGCTCTGTGACAGGATTGTATGCAGAATTTGAGATGCAGTATTGAGGGACCATCTGCTGGGAGCAGTAGATTCAGACCTGGTAAAGTGCCTCACATGCTGTAGGGCCTGAAAGCCAAAGCTGAAGAGTTGGACAGTAAACGTTGCAATTCTGTCCATGCAAATTCATCAGAAGTACAGAAGGTCAGTGGCAGTTTAAAGTATGCAAATACTCTGGCAAACTGCATGAACGGCAAGGGAATTGTCCCGATTATGGGAAGCAATACCGCAAATGCAAAAAAATGAGTCAACTTCTATCACAGAAACATAGAAACATAGAAAATAGGTGCAGGAGTAGGCCATTTGGCCCTTCGAGCCTGCGCCACCATTCAATATGATCATGGCTGATCATCCAACTCAGTATCCTGTACCTGCCTTCTCTCCATACCCCCTGATCCCTTTAACCACAAGGGCCACATCTAACTCCCTCTTAAATATAGCCGATGAACTGGCCTCAACTACATTCTGTGACAGAGAATTCCAGAGATTCACCACTCTCCCTGTGCAGAGATATGGCTGTCAGCATGCAGAAGAGAATTAGTAAATGGACAAGGGTGGTTCTGACTAGCTGACTACCGTCTATGTGCAGGAAGGAACTGCAGATGCTTGTTTACACCAATGTCAGACACAAAATGCTGGAGTAACTTACCGCGTCTGGTAGCATCTCTGGAGAGAAGGAATGAGTGGCGTTTCGGGTCGAAGAAGCGTTTTGACTTGAAGCGTCACTTGTTCCTTTTCTCCAGAGATTACCAGTCAGCACTGTTGGACAGATCATATCATTTTCGTGTGTGTCACACCAGACTCCCAAAACCATTGATCTGTTCCACGCTCTTGACAGATCGACAGAGGAAAAGATTCAAGGATATGTTCAGAGCTTCCTTTAAAACATCCCCTCTCATTGACCCGCGCCACTCAAAGTTGAAAGGGAGGATTTATGTTCATAAGTTCATAAATTATAGGGTCAGAATTCGGCCGTTTGTACAGTTAATGGTCATTTGTCTCACATCCGTACATGGCCGAATGGTGTTCATGTGCGGACTGAATGGAACTGCTATCTAGATGACTACAAGTAAAACTATGCATTGCCTGTTCCAGCGTGAGTCTGTTGTACCTACAGCCTTAAGATGGAAGGAAGATCATTGATGAAGCAGGTGAAGATAGTGTGTTTAAGATGCTGTTCTGGGGAACTAATGTAATCATAAGGTGGGACTGAGAGAAGTGGCTGCAACAAATGACTTTTCTGAGAGGTGTGACTTCAGCCAGTGAGAGTTTCCCCTTGATACCACCGGTCACACACCATGCCTCATACTGAGCAGTTTTACCATTGGATTGAATGCTGTCATGAGAGGCTGCCACTCTCTGGGATACAGTTCTTGTCACAGATTAAGGTTAGTCAAGGCGGGTTCCAGAGTTTGGATTGATGGCAGTCAAATGACAAATTAAGTTTAGTTTAGTTGAGGATCCGCTGGGGGCGACATGTTGGAATAATCGCACTTTTCCACGCTCCCGACCTGATCACCTCCAACTTTTATTATAGCTCAGCCTAAGTTTTATAATTACCCATAAATATTTAAACACCATTGACAGCACCTCTCCACGCCTTAAAGATGCCAGGCAGACGAAAGAAAGAGGAGCAAAAGACGGAAGACCCGACGACCAGCCGACATGGCCACGCTAGCAGCCATGTGAACAGAGCACAAAGTATCGCTACTGGCAGAATTCAACGCAGCGTTCACCAAACTGGAAACGAAGCTGGACAATATCCAGACCACAATTTTAGATCACCAACACCGTCTTTCGTCATTAGAGTCTTTTGCCGATACCACCAGCCAAGACATACGAGCTATAGCGACAATGCTAACTACGGCGACCAAAGAGAACGCCAAGCTAAAGTCTAAGCTTATCGGCCTGGAAGGCAGGAGTCGCCGAAATAACGTAAGGATAGTCGGTCCCCGAGAACATCAAAGGCCCCCAAACAACAGCTTTTGTCTCTCAACTCCTGCTCGAGACTCTTGGCGAACACACAATGGAATCAGCCCCGGAGCTAGACCGAGCCCAACGTACGCTAACAGCCAAGCCAAGCCCTGGCGAGAAAGCCAGAGCAGTTGTGATCTGCTTCCATAGATACCAGACCCGCGAGTTGGTGGTGCGTGAGGCTCGGAGGCAGAGGGGTAAGCTGAAGTACAAGGATATCCCGATCCACATTTTCGAAGACTACTGTCCCGAGATAGTTGAACAACGCTCCGCGTACCGAGACGTTATGAAGGAGCTGTACAACCTGGGTCTCAAACCCTCCCTTCATTATCCAGCCAAGCTGTTCATCATGGCCGGGGAAGGAAAGAGGCGACGACTAACATCTCCTGAGGACGCTCAGGATTTCATCTCATCTTACCGTCGACGCAGACCGGGACCCACAGACGACTGACTTCACTCGGTACGTCTACATCCGAATGGCACAGGGGTCCGGTTAATCTACGGTTACACTGTGGACTAACTTTAGCTTGACTGCTCTTAGCAACTAGCCATTGCTAGTGCTCGGCCTTGCTGATTATACTAGACCCCTGTCTTGAAATGTATGAGGCTGGTAAGAATTCACCACGATTCGTGATTATCTTATACCAACTTTTCCTTATAATGTTTATGTGTAATCATACTTGAAAGGTTCTTCACCTGCACATGCTATAAAATTGGGCTTAAGGGACCCACTTTGTGGTTCGTGATCTGGTCTCTGCCTTCTGGCTGCTAACGCTGCCAGCATTTGGCTAGTTTGTTTACACTAGTCTTCCTAGCGGACTGTCTGGGGCTGATAAGAGCTCATTACAGCCAAGGCTGTGTTATACCAATCTGCTCCTACAGCGTTTTTGTTTAACAATACTTAATTGATCTTTTGCCCTGCGCTTTAATCCAAGAGCCCAGTTTGCAACTCGCTAACTTCTCTAACGCTAACTCTTTCTTTATACCTTGTCGATTTTAAGATATACTATGTAATACCAAAGGAAGTTATTCTTGCTCCACTTATACGTTGGCTTGCTTATTCAGTATCACCATTTTGTTCATTTGCTTTGTCTTATTATTACTATCATCATTACTACCATTACCATTAGTGTTAGCAATGACATTGGCTGTGCAACTATTATGGCAATTATTTCAACTTTGTATTTATTTATTTATGTTTATTTTACTTTATTTCTACTTTCTATTTTTCAAATTATTATTATCATTGTTATTATTATTATTATTATTATTATTATTACACACTCATTTCATTTTATGTTACTTTACTGACATTGAGCGATTTTGTTGCTTTGGGAGGTGGAAATATTGGGAGTTAAGATCGGATATCTCCATGCGGATGCGAGGACAATGCACCTTGGTGCAATGGGCACTCAAGGTTCAGTTGGGACATGGGGGATCTCAAGTCCTGGGACTTAGGTTTGAAAGATGGTTAAGTGATATGTGTCCCACTTGTTTGTTGTGTGTATACGTGTGTATGTATCTTTTTTTTTTTTAATCATTCCTTCTCCCCCCCCACATCCCCACTCTCGGCAGCTGGTTTCGATGCGCTCTTCCGTTTCAACGCAGTACTACAGCGCTCTGCCCACTCGCTTGGATATAGCTAAGTATGGCCAACACAAACGACACTCTTAGATTTGTCTCGTGGAACGTGAGGGGGGTGGGAAGTCCTACCAAGACTGACAGAATCTTGGCCCACTTGCAACAACTCAAAGGTGATATATTTTTTATTGAAGAGACCCACCTTCGTAACAGAGAGGTAACACGGCTTAAGAGAGGCTGGATTAGCCACTTATTTCACTCGAAATTTAATGATAGGGCTAGGGGTACTGCTATCCTGATTCGTAAGAACGTTACGTTCGAACCACAGAAAACTGTGGAGGATCCTGCTGGCCGCTTTGTCATGGTTTCTGGCAAACTGCAAGACACACCTGTGATATTGGCCAGCATTTACGGTCCCAATTGGGATGACAGCTCATTTGTAACCAAATTTTTTACATCTCTCCCAAATATTGAAAATCACCACGTCATTGTGGGTGGAGATTTTAATCTGGTCCAAGACCCTATACTGGACAGATCTTCGAACAAAGCCTCTACTTTAACTAAATCAGGTAAGACTCTGCATGCAAACAACTTGGGCTCACAGACCCATGGAGATTTACATTCCCCACGACTAAATTATTTTCTTTTTTTTCCCACGTGCACCGTTCCTATACCCGTATAGACTTCTTTCTCTTAGATAACAGACTGCTCTCCAAAATCAAATCCAGCTAGTATCATAGCATCGTAATATCAGATCACGCTGCAACCTCCCTCGATCTCCACTTTCGTAAACAAACTAACCCCTTTAATCAGTGGAGGTTCAACTCCTCATTATTAGCAGAGGCTCACTACATGCAATTCTTGCACTCCCAAATCACCTTATATTTTGAGCTGAATGACTCGCAGGACGTAGAAAGAGGTATACTCTGGGAAGCTTCAAAAGCCTATATTAGGGACCAACTTATCTCTTTTGTCTCCAACCTGAAAAGAACCGAGACATCCCAAACGGCAGACCTGTTACAAAAAATAAAGGACATTGATGACAAATATGCATCTGACCCAGACCCTAACCTTTATAGAGAACGCCTTAGGTTACAAACAGACTTTGACCTCATGTCTACTAATAAAGCTAAGTTACGACTGCTTAAATCTAGGCAACACTTTTTTGAATCTGGGGATAAAGCTGGGAAGCTTTTGGCCCATCAGGCCAGAACCGAGGCGACTTCACGGCAAATTCCAGCCATTAGATCCAGCTTAGGGGAGATTCATACTGATCCTCTTAGAATTAATGAAGCATTTGCTAAATTCTACGCTGAACTATACGTTTCCGATTGTCCTCCCACTGCAGGTGACATGCTCAGTAGTATGACGTTTCCCCGAATTGACGATGAAGCCATGAGAGACTTGGGTGGTCCCATAACTGTTGCTGAGGTCCAAGCAGCCATCACAGCATTGCAAAGCAGAAAGTCACCCGGCCCTGACGGCTTCACTGTAGAATATTACAAAGCTTTCTCTGCTCTCCTTGCACCAGTCCTGAGAGATATGTACAATGAGGCGTTTTTACATCGTCGCCTACCGCCCACCTTGTCGTGGGCTACTATCTCCCTAATTCTTAAAAAGGAGAAAGATCCCCTGCTTTGTAGTAGCTATAGACCAATTTCACTCCTGAATGTGGACCTCAAAATCCTCTCTAAAGCCCTTGCGCTCCATCTTCAACGAGTGATGCCCTCTATTATCTCGTTAGACCAAACAGGGTTCATACCAGGCCGACAGTCTTCCCACAATACTTAACATCATCCATTCACCGACTAGTGAGACCCGAGAGATAGTGGTCTCCCTCGACGCCGAAAAAGCTTTCGACAGGGTCGAGTGGAGGTACCTATATGAGGCGATGGACAGGTTTGGCCTCGGTAATAGTTTCATTCTTTGGATCAGTCTATTATACTCGTCCCCGGTGGCCTCAGTACAAACAAACGGCACACTGTCGCCCCACATCCCCCTTCGGAGAGGTACCAGGCAGGGTTGCCCGTTATCACCACTCCTGTTTGCTGTTGCGATAGAACCCTTGGCGGTCTGGTTACGCTTAGAGAAGGGCTTTAAATGTATTACACGGTTTGACACCTCATAAAGTCTCATTGTATGCGAATGACCTGCTCCTGTACATCTCGAACCCAGTCAGCTCTCTCCCTGTGATTACGAATATTTTAGAACGGTTTGGCGCGTATTCTGGTTATAAACTTAACTACCAAAAGAGTGAGCTATTACCGATTAACTCATTGGCTAAGCAGCTCCCTCGCTCTTTAACCTCATTCAAATGGGCGGAGGACGGGTTTCGCTAACTCGGCGTCTTTATCACAACACCCTTATCTGGTATGTTCCACACAAACTTTCTGCCTCTGGTTGAGAAAGCTGAAAGAGATTTTGACCGCTGGTCAGTTTTACCGCTATCCCTTGTGGGCCGGATAAATCTGGTCAAGATGGTCGTCCTACCCAAATTCCTGTATATTTTCCAGAACGTCTCTATACTTATCACTAAATCTTTTTTTGATAAATTAGAAAGGACAATATCTAAATTTTTATGGGGTAGCAAACCGGCTAGAATCCGAAAGGCGATACTACAGTCACCTAAGAGTGACAGCGGTTTGGCACTTCCTGACTTTAGGCGATACTATTGGGCAGCTAACTTGCAAAAACTCCTGTACTGGATGAATGATGATTGCGACCACCTACCGACCTGGGTACACATGGAAAAGGCGAGTTCACATCTCCCGTTGCGGTCTGTCCTATGCTCCCAACTCCCCCTTCCTATAACATCTGTGGGGGCAAACCCAATTGCGTCCCTCTCGCTCAAAATATGGAGTCAACTCAGGAAAAACTTTGGTTTACAAGGCCCTTCCATCTTGACCCCACTGCTTAAAAACCACATCTTTAAACCTTCAAGTACAGACCACGCATTCAAAACCTGGCATAGCAACGGTATCAGTAGTATCAAAAACCTATACAAGGATGGCATCTTTTCGTCTTTTGCGGAGCTCTCGTCCAACTATAGCCTCCCAAACTCCCACCTTTTTCGTTTTTTCCAGATTAGGGATTTTGTGAAGAAGATATTCCCTCATTTCCCAAATCGTCCCCCTGAAACCCTGACCGATACCATCTTAGCTCTAGATCCCAACCGGAAGAAATGCATCTCTGTTTTGTATAACTTGTTAGGGTCGGTTATATTGAAACCTCATACCTCATTAAAAGCTGCGTGGGAGGGTGAGCTGAATACGATACTAACAGACCAGCAATGCGACTCTGCCTTGGATTTGATCCATTCTTCCTCCATATGTGCCCGTCATGGCCTAATCCAATGCAAAGTCCTTCACAAAGTCCACTACACAAATGCAAGATTATCTAGAATTTACCCCGCTGTTAGGGACACCTGCAACAGATGTAATCAATCTCCTGCCAACAATGGCCATATGTTTTGGTCTTGCCCTAAGCTAGCAGCCTTTTGAAGGAATGCTTTCGACTTGATAAGCAGAGCCTATGGCCAGACTATTCCTCCAAACCCACTGTCAGCCATTTTCGGTACCCCTCCCAACACCAACCTCTCTGTTGCGGTGAAACGGGTTCTAGCTTTTACAACCTTGTTAGCCTGGAGACTGATCTTGCTTAACTGGAGGCTCACCTGTCCCCCGACACACGCCCGCTGGATTAAGGAGGTGCTTTACAATTTAAAGCTTGAAAAACTTAGGTTCTCTCTCAAAGGCTCTACCAAGACATTCCTAGATACATGGAACCCTTTCTTGGAACTTGTTAACTCTCTCAACTTGTCCCCGGACTCGGAAGAGGACTGAGTGCTCTCCACCATTGTTCTGCTCTACTGCAGCTGCTCGCCCCTTAACCCCCCCCTGATTCGGGTGGGTTGAAGGTGGGTAAGGGTAAGGGCTTTGAGGGTCGCCTACATACTGTTGCACAATTATGCCTTGACTGTCACTGTCTGTTATCATTGTATGTATGCAAATTGCTGTGAAATTCAAATAAAAAGATTGAAATCAAGTTCAGTTTAGTTTAGAGATACAGCGTGGAAGCAGGCCCTTCGGCCCATCGAGTCCACGCCAACCAGTGATCTCTGTACACTAGCACTATCCTACACACTAGCACTATCCTACACACTAAGGACAATTTACAAAAAACAATTATCCTACAATCCTGCAAGTCTTGGAATATGGGAGGAAACTGGAGCAACCGGAGAAAACACACACAGAACAGGGAGAACGTACAAACTCCGTAGAGACAGCACACAGAGTCAGGATTGAACCTGGATCTCTGGCACTGTAAGGCAGCAACACTACCACTGTACCACGGTGCAGCCACATAGATAAATATATTGCAGAAACAGGCTCTTAAGCCCATCGTGTCCAAGCCAAGCATCAACTGCATATTCGTACCAATCCTACATTAGTAATCTCATCTTTCCCCCCCCCCCCCCCCCCCCCCCCCCCCCCCCCCCCCCCCCCCCGCCTTCTCATCATCTCCCCCAGATTCCACCACTCACTTACACATCAGTGGTAATTTACAACAAACAATTAACCCCTACCAATCTGCACGTCTTTGGGATGTGGGAATAACTGGAACATCGACAGGACCCATGCGGTCACTGTGGGAACATGCAGAGTCCATACAGATAGTGTCGCAGGCCATGACTGAATCAGGGTATCTGGCTTTGTGAGGCAATGGGTCTATGTCACTGCTATGTCACTGTGCTGCCTCCATCCTCTTTGTATAAAGTACCCTATCCAATGATTGGAAGTAGATTAATAAAATATTAACTGACCAGGTAGGATTTGTTTTTCTTTAAGTAGAAAGGGCATTCCTGGGAACGTTGTGGGCAAGATGCCATTATTATATTTGTACTGGAACACCTTGGCCAAAACATGAATATATAACAGCATAAAAAGTAGATTCATTTCATCAGCACATCCCTGCACACCTAACAGTTCCTAAAATGGCACTCTCTCGACCTGTTTCTGAACAGGATTGAGGTTAATAGCTAGTAGACACAGCCCGTAGCGGCAAAAAGACCATGTGAAGACTTCTTCGTGACCTGGGTTGTTGCACTTTTAGACTTTGGGTCGAACAATGACAAAAATGAACCAAAACTAGATCATTTGTCTTTCAGAGGTGATCTCATTTGGAAGCCAGGCTCTCATCTGTGTTCTATTTCAATCTTAAAATAGCACTGAAACTCAATCAGCCCAAAAGGACATGTCTCTGGGGCAGGTTTGGATAGTACTGGGTATGATGTGCTGGGATTGAAATGTGTAATTAACCCTTGACTGGTTGACCTGGCTGCAAACTAAAATTCATGCTGCCTGTTTATTATCCCAACCATTGTGACTGCCCAGTTCCACTGCATTAGTGCATTATCATAGCACCCCCATGTAAGGGTTGGCTACTATAATTAACCCCTCCCTACCAATCTGCAGGTCTGTGGGATGATTAAAGATAGCTTTCACTGTGGCTGGGACTAGCAGTAGAAGTCTTTCAAGATTCCTGAAAGTTCTCAATCTCTTTCCTCTACTCCTTCTCATCACCAGCATAATCAAGGACATGTTGCACCCTGGCCACCCTTTCTTCTCCCCTCTCAATCAGGCAAAAGGTATGGGAGTGTGAAAACACACACCTCCAGATTCAGGGACAGTTTCTTCCCAGCTGAGATCAGTCAACTGAACTATCCTACCAACAACTAGAAAGTAGTCCTGAACTACTATCTACCTCATTGGTGGATCTAATGGACTATCTGCATCTTTGATTGGACATTACTGGCTTTATCTTGCACTAAGCGTCATTCAGGGTATTCCCTGGTTTACTGACATTTAGAGGAGGGAGGGGAACGGGGAATGGTGGGAGGAAAGGGAAGGGGGAATGGTGGGAGGAAAGGGAAGGGGGAGGGAGGGGTGATTTGTTTTGTAGGTGCTACCTAAATTTAGAGATGCACTGTCTGTGTAGAAGACTTGGGCCGATTGGAGTTTCAACCTTGCCAGACCATAACAGTAGATGGGTCCTATCACTTGGACCAGCACTAGACAGCATTTTTATGATTTTTTGAGGGAATTTATGCATTGTTTCAGTGCAAGAAATGTGCTCAATACCACTGAAAAACACCTTAAACAACCCTTGCACCAAACTGGGACTTGCTGTGGAAAGAAACAATAACTGCCTCTCAAGAGACAGAAGAAGCTGCTGAGAAAGATGAATCATCGATGACTATTGTTGCATTGCAAAACTATGCTCTTTGAGAAAATGTAGCAGCGAGGCTCTTAGGAGACTTGCTCACATCAGGCACAAAGACGTTCCTGCTCAGTTTGGTTGGGGATGGGGAAATTGGTAAAGGAGAATTATATAATGCAGTCCGGAAAAGGGTCTCGACCAGAAACGTCACCCATTCGTTTTCTTCAATGATGCTGCCTGACCTGACCCTCTGAGTTACTCCAATCAGTTTTGTGTTTATCTTTGAGAGTTCTTTACCTGCTTTCACGAAAGTTAGCTTTTCGGAGCACTGAACACTTTGAGCCGCCTCTTTGAGGACCCCGACACGCTGCTTGTCATTGGCACCCTCAGTGTAAAGGAGGAAATTCAATGATACTTTATTGTTGCATGTACCTAGTTACAGTGAAATTCTTTGTTGTGAACACAGCTCGGTAAAATCACACGGCAGACCTCACCTAGGCTGTCCACAAGAGTTGCCACGTTTCTGGCACCGGCAATGTCACAAAAAGATAATTGAACTGTCCTACCTTCTGCTGGCAGTGGCAGACTAGGCCTGCCTCCGCAAGTGGCAGCAAGCGGCCCCCCGCCAAGCCCCCCCCCCCCCCCCCCCCCCCCCTTCAATCTCGGCAGCTTCAGGAATAGGCAAAACTAATGACTTCCTGATGTCTAACAGGCACAGAGGAAGCATTGGTTTCTGAGATGTGATGTGGTGTTTCTCAAGTGGCGCAGTGGTAGAGTTGCTGCCTTACAGCGCCGGAGACCCGGGTTTGATCCTGACTACGGGCGCTGTCTATGCAGAGTTTGTACGTTCTCCCCATGGGTTTTCTCCGAGATCTTCGGTTTCCTGTAAAATTGTCCCTAGTGTGTGTAGGATAATGTTAATGTACGGCGTACGCTGATCGGGGCAGACATGATGGGCCTGCTTCCACGCTGTATCTCGAATCTAAGACTAAACTAAACAGAGATATGATTGATGCACCAACCTGGCAGATGGAGTTGAGTTTATCTGATGTCTACTTGCTAGCACAACCCACTTGGAATGAGTCGTTTCAATGAAGAACTCAGTCTGGTTACCTGCAGAGTCACACCTTGGAGCTTCTACAATGAAGATTACTTTTCTAGCATGGGTAAGTTTTGACCTTGTCTGCCCACTGTGCTTCAGTAAACGCTTCAAGGGAAAAACATTACCTAACGAGCCACAGCTGCTTAATTGCATTGCCATATTTCATTTTATTCATTTCTAAAGTTGTATGTTGTAATAACTACGAGATATGTTTTTCTGTTTATAGTGTCTCGATGTGCAATGGAAGGATTATTTCATTTCTGCAACTTGCAATAATTTCACTTTGCAGACTGGACGTATGTAAACTGGACCATTGCAGGCTCCATCTTTCCCGAGTCATCGATGCAGGCTCTGCTTTGTTCTGTACCTCCAGTGTGCCCTTCCGTGACTCTCAATCTGATGAAGAGTCTCATCCCGTAATGTCACCTATTCCTTCTCTCCAGAGATGCTGCCTGACCCGCTGATTTACTCCAGTATTTTGTGTCTATGATGCCCAATATCCCCTGACACCCGCCCTTAGGTCAGGTAGGTTAATTGACCGTTGTAAACTGCGCTTGGTGTGCAAGTAATTTGTAGAATCTGTGAATAGTTAATTGAAATGTCGGTAGACAAAAATGCTGGAGAAACTCAGCGGGTGCAGCAGCATCTATGGAGCGAAGGAAATAGGCAACGTTTCGGGCCGAAACCCTTCTTCAGACTGTCGGATTAGTGTAAATAGGTGGCTGATAGTCGGCACAGATTCGATGGGCAAAGGGGCATATCTCTGTGCTGTATCCCTCTCTGACTGTATGACGTGTAACCTCCCGCCGATGGATACACTTTCCACAGCTTGACTGATTATCTCCGCGCACCAGTTCTATTTTAAGGGATCATCAATTATTTACAGGTTGGTTGCTGCATTATTTCTTCAGACTGTGGCTGTGATTGTGTGTTTTGAGGACGTTTCCAAACTTGAGCTTGCATCATCCAGAACTGGTGGACCATCAGCGGCTGATCCGCAGTTTCAGTGACTTAAAGGCTTGTATACAGATGAACTGCTGGCAGATAAGAATGGCCTTGTGGAACTTTCCATTGACACCGGACATATGAGGGAGAATGAGGCAAGCTCGGAACCTCTGACCCTTGTGGGGTGTTGCAATTGTATTGATTCCTAGAATCATTCTGATGGCTTCAAGAGAGGCCATTCCTGCAGTCAGTCAGTCGTGGTTTATTTGGTATTGTCCAATGTATCTCCACATGTGTCAGCTCAGGAGAGCAAAACATGTGCCAGATGATGAGGAAAAAGAAGAGCTCTCTTCAGCGGACCAAACTGGCCCAATGCATGATGGGTCCTAGTTTGTGGTGTTGTTGTGATATCCTAAATGTTCTAACGTACACAAGAAGATACATTTATTTATTTGTCACATGTACCAATTGGTACAGTGAAATGTGTGGTCGCCACACAGCCACACACACAGCAGCCACACAGCCACATAGCCACACAGCCACACACACCACACAGCCACACAGCCACATAGCCACACACACACCACACCCACACAGCCATACAGCCACACACACACCACACAGCCACACACACACACACCACACAGCCACACACACACCATACAGCCACACACACACCACATAGCCACACACACACCATACAGCCACACACACACACACCACATCGCCACACACACACCACATAGCCACACACACACACACCACACACCACACAGCCACACAGCCACACAGCAATAAAGAGCACAGAACATGATAGTCTCCAACACAGACATCCCCACACAGCGGGATCAAAGTTTCCCATTGGGAGGGAAGGCTCCAAAATTCAGACATCCTCCTCTGTTGTCCTCCTGTGGTCAGGGGGCTCCCAAACCCCCCGCTGTCGCCGCTACGGGTGGCCCGATGTTCAGGCCCGCTCGCCGGGTGATGGAAGTCCGACATCGGGACTGGAGGACATCCTCAGCGGCTTGGATGTCTGAATGGCCCACCTCCTACAGGAGTCCGCGGCTCCCGAAGTACACAGGCCGTGCTGGGTGGAGATACATCGCTGGCGGCCCTCGGCAAAGATGCCGCAGGACTCCGCGATGTCGAAGCAAGCGCCGCCCGTGCTGGAATCTCTATGAACCTGAGCTCCGATGTTGAAGCAGCAGGCCCAACACTCCAGAGCTTCAACAATGATCCAGGTAAGGCATTGCCCGCCCCGCGATGTATCCAGCACTGTGCCACTACTGCTGAAGCTCTGGTCCGGGTCCCTGGCAGGAAAGGCTGCTCCAATCCAGGTAGTAGGCCGCGAGGAGGGAGGCGAGGACAAGACTCAGAGAATAGTCGCGTCCTCGCCAGGAAGTGACTGTGAAACGGTTTCCTCCTTACACTACCCCCTTCCCCCACATAGAAAAGTGAAATAAATCTCCCACACACTTTTAAAACTGACTAAAAATTAAAAAAAGACAACAAAAAAACCGACCAGACTGTAGGCAGAGGCTGCCATCAATGCGGCGTGCCTAGTGGAGGCAGATCCATAATCAAGGCAGATTCATTCCCAGAGCAATTTCCCAGTGATGTTCTAGCCAATTGCACCTCCCTTTTTAGCTCTTAGTTGATCCATGTAGGGAATAGAGGAAGTGCAGAAGTGGCAGGTACATGAAGAAACTATTGTGATAAGCAGATGGGCTAATGCTAGCAAGCATTCCATCAATGGGCGTGTGTTATTGCCTTGCGCTTGCATTCAGAGGCAAACCATTAAACTTTGGCGGATGAGACGAGAGTCGATGTCAAACGAGTTTATTAACGGAACATGTAAACTGACGAAGTATCTCAACACAACCAATCAACAGATCCAGCCACAGCCGTGGTGTAGAACTTCTGAAGGGGCATCGCCCAGAAAGCGCGCGAAACACAACCCATTCCCAGAGTCACATGCCCGAGGCACCCAAACGCAGGGTTCGACTAGCTGCGAGCACCAGCAGGTGTCGCTACAAAATTCCCATTACCGTTGATAGGTGTCAACCTGCTTGCAACCTCCCGGAGATCTGACATTTTAGATTATTGCTTCTTTCCTGGTTGCATTTTGATGGAGACAAATAATATCTTCTATGAAAGGAAAAGCCTCTTTTAAAGACATCAGATTAGGTCTGGGATCTACGCACAGTGCTGGCGTAACTCAGCGGGCCAGGTAGCATCTCAGATTTCTATAGCATGACAGGGAGTTGCATGGTCTATGATCTGTAATACCTGCCTCCAGAATGGGGCCTGTATGTTGCCCCGGGATAAGGTGAAGCTTCTTAGATGGAGGGTTGACAGAGCATGGGACAGGAACTCTGTGGTGTCAGCTCTCCCCCCTCTGATGGCAGCGCCATATATCCTGGAGGCATCTCAGCCTGCACGGTTCATTGACGTAGTCGTGGACCGTACAACTCCATCATACCATGGAAATCTGAGATGCTGCCTGACCCGCTGAGTTGCGTAAGATCTTTGTATCTATAGTTGGTATAAACCAGCATCTGCATTACTTTGTTTCAAGGTTAATTCTGGGAAACCAAATCACCTGCAACGTGAGACCAACAAAGCACGTTTCAAAAATGAGCTTCTTTGGCTTTGCAAATGTTTGACTGGCAGTGTGGACCTCTATGATTAATGTCATGCAGAGGCAAAATACGTGCCAGAGGTGACACTTTGCAAGCTTCAAAGGCTCTGAGATTGCAGCTGAAAGACATCTTCATAGGAATACTATATTGTCTTCCACTATCACCCTTTGGACCTGAACTCCTCTACAGCAAAAAAGGGGTTTAAATTGGCAACTCACTACCTTACAGGAAACACCACCTTCCACCAGGCTTTGAAGCTGAACAACAGTAAGTGGTTTGAATCTCTAACCGTAAAGCCAGACCTGAAGTAACTTCCAGCGTTGCAAATGGTTCTCAGTCTTTCGCGACTCGAATTTATCAGAAATAAAAACAGCAGAGCAGCGAGTCTATTTATTAACTTATGATAAATGAATAGCTGATCATAATTGAAAAGGGTCAGTAGAGTGCAGGGGAGAGTTGGGTGCAATTGGTAAAATGTGCTAAGAATTAGTTCAAAGAGATCGCCTTCAGAAGGTGTTGAATTTACAAAGGCATTTGAAAAACAGAAAGGGACTAAAATAGAACGAGGCAAACAATAGTGTGAGAAAGAAGATAGGGGAGGATAGGTAAAGTTTGTAAAGTTAACATTCAGCCCAGAGCATTACAGAATGACCAGGATATCAATGAAATATAGTGACTGTATTAACAAAATATGTACTTCATTGCCTCTAAAGCAGTTTATATCATACTGCAAACTGAAAAGGCATTTTAGAAAAGCAAGACTTTGTGGTGAGTTTATTAGAACACCACAGAAAGGTTAAAGTCAACGCCTTAAATTTCCAGAATTATGTAGAATTATATTTGGAAATTACAATACAATATTGGCCACCAGCCAGAAGTCTTGTGTCTTTAAGTTTCCTTCATTTATTCTATATCTATCTACATCACTGTCAGTATCTCTCGTTTCCCTTTCCCCTGACTTGTCTGAAGAGGATGACGTCTCGACCCGAAACGTCATCCTTTCCTTCTCTCCACAGATGCTGCCTGTCCCGCTGAGTTACTCCAGCATGTTGTGTCTATCTTGGTAGACGGTTAATCTATGTGGGAACAAGAATAGGGTATTCAATCCATGAGGCTATTCTGCCTGATTGCTAGTTGGGTTGGGACTGGCAAAGTGACTCCACATCAAGGACATGAGACCATGGAGCGGGTGCACAGAGAATCACCAGCCTGGGATGGAAAGTTTAGTTTACTTTAGTTTAGAGACACAGCGTGGAAACAGGCCCTTCTGCTCACCGAGTCGCACGGACCAGCGGTCCCTGCACACTAACACACTATGGACAATTTACACTTATACCAAGCCAATTTCCCTGCAAACCTGTATGTCTTTGGTGTGTGGGAGGAAACCGAAGATCTCAGAGAAAACTCACGTGGTCACGGGGAGAACGTACAAACTCCGTACAGACACTACCAGTAGTCGGGATCGAACCCGGGTATTCGGTGCTGCAAGCGATGAAAGGCAGCAACTCTACTGCTGCGCCACCGTGGTGCACTTAATTTCTGAGGAGAGACTGGATTTATGGATTTCCTTTTCCTTGGAGCAGAAATGGTGGAGGAATCCTGATAGGGAATGAGAAGGCTATGGGAAGCTTAGATGCAGTGAATAGTGAGACACTATTCTCCAGTAATCGGACATCTAAAACCAGAGGACATGGGGTTAAGGTCAGGAGTAAGAATGCTTGAGAGCGTCTGAGGAATGTTTTATTTACCCAGATGCTGCTTACAATCTAGAACACACTGCCTGAGAAAGTAGTGGTGGCACATACTCCCACAACATGTAGGTATTGCCAAGGCACAGAGGACTATGGAGCAAATGCTGGTCTGGTATTGGTATAGATGGATTTTTGATGATTAGCAAGGTCATGGTGGGTCTTTGTGCTGTGTAACTTTATGACGATGACATCCCTTGATATTTTACTGAAGAATCCATTTTCTTCACAATTTCTTCATGATTTTAAATATTGTCTATTCCAAAGAAGCTGGGCCTACAGTACGTTGCCAGACGGTTTCATCCCCTCAATTCTGGTAATTTCCTTGTACATCTTAACTGAAGGTGAAAGACAAAATGTTAGAAGTAAATATTTCCATTATTTTAAACTTTAAAACATAGATACTGTATTTTGGAACGCTTGTATGGGGGAATTTCAATATGCATTTATGAAATGATTTTTAGGGTCAGTTTGTTAGCTAGGCATTAAAAGTGGAATAGTATGAATTCTGTGTTGGAAAGAACTGCAGATGCTGGTTTAAACCGAGGATTGACACAAAAAGCTGGAGTAACTCAGTTTGAAGAAGGGTCTTGGCCTGAAACGTTACCCATTCCTCCTCTCCAGAGATGCTGCCTGTCCCGCCAATTTTCTCCAGCTTTTTGTGTCAATATTCAGTATATATTCTGTGGTCAAAGCCTGGGAATCCCGTGGTATATCCCCCTAACATGCCGATACTTTTTCTCCATCAACAAGGCACTGTTCAGGAAAGTAATGAAATAATTTGCACTTGCCTGGGCAAATCCAGCCCCAACAACTCTCAGGAAGCTCAGCACCAGCCAGGATTAGTAGCTCATTGGATTTACACCTCATCACATTCCTTCCTTCCACCACTGTTACAGTGAGTGCAGTGTGTACCAGCCACAAAATGCTCTGCAATTACTTATGTAAGCTCTTTCCAAAACCCGTGCTCTACCATCGAGAAGGTGTCGGGAACTCCACAATCTGCAGTTTCCCCTCCAACTCACATCTTGTCCTCATTTTTTTTTTTTTAAACATTGCTGTCTCATCATGTTCGCATCATGGAACTCCCTATCCAACAACACCACAGGAACACCTTCACCAGATGGACTACAGTAGCTCAAGAAAGGCACTAATCACCCCCCTTCTTAGTGGCAATCAGTGATTGACAATAAATAGCAAGGCACAAAATGCTGGAGTAACGCAGTACCAGGTAGCATCCCTGGAGAACATGGATAGGTGATTGAGTTTTGGGTCGAGATTTGTTTTATTGTCACGTACACCAAGGTACAGTGACAACCTTTCGTTGCGCGCCAACCAGTCAGCGGAAAGACAATACCTGATTACAATCATGCCATTCTCAGTGGCGATGGGCCCTTCTTAAGATAGTCCTTCACAGGTTGGGACCCTTCTTAAGATGGACAATAAATAGTGGCTTTATCAACAATGCCCAAATGCCCAAAATGGATAAATAGGAAAGGAGTGTCTTAACACCAACCCATTTCGACTTCACATTCATGAATCACTGGTATTTTAAGATATGTTAGGGTGGGAACTTATTTGTAAATGATTTCCCCCTGATGTGAACGAGTGGGTATCACCTGTGGAAAGGTGCAAATTGTGTGAACTGCAGAGCATGTGGAAGAGGGCTGAATCACTGAGAGTAAATTCAGGATTCATTTGTTAGGTTAGGTGGACAAGGAAGTCCTGAAGGGGCAGGCATCAGTATTGTCTCAAACATTGGCCACTGCTGTACTAAGCTGCATTAACTACTGTCCAACAATCATTTCAGTCCCAAAATACTGTTACATTTATGGATATTTTAATGCTATTAAATTATATTTCTTTTTTAACCTTTCTTATGATGTTTCAGTGTTTATATCTATTATTTTACACTTGGTTAAATAATTAAGAGCTTATTTAAAAATTGCAATTTTTTTTAAAGCCAGGTTTGCTTCTTGTTACTCAGTATTATGAGTGGTCACAGTTTGCTGGTAGGCTATAGTTCTTGCGTGAAAGGAGCCAACATTGAGAATGAATTGAGTTAGTTAGTTTAGTTTATTGTCACTTGTACCGAGGTACAGTGAAATGCTTTTGTTGCGTGCTAATCAGTCAGCGGAAAGACAATACATGATTACAATCGAGCCTTCCAGTGTATAGATACATGATAAAGGGAATAAGGTGAATAATGTGAATGCATGATAAAGTCTAGTAAAATCTGATCAAAGATAGTCCGAGGGTCTCCAATGAGGTAGATAGTAGCTCAGGACTGCTCTCCAGTTGTTGGTAGGATAGGTCAGTTGCCTGATAATAGCTATGAAGAAATAGTCCCGGAATCTGGAGGTGTGTGTTTTCACACCTATAACCTTTGCCCGATGGGAGAGGGGAGAAGAGGGAGTGGTGGTGAAATCCAGACCACAAGAATTGTTGCAACTTACTTTATTGGTTTATTTGAGGCTAATGACCCCTGGTGTTACTTAGCTATTGACTATGAAGACTGGTCTACGAGTTCCCTTCCATTTGTATACTAGTGATGTAATCATGGTTTCATTATGGGTGTAGGAAATGGCTATTTGGCCCATCAGTTCTCTGTTTTGTCGAGCAATCTAACCAATTCCTCTTTATTCTTGATTGATCCACCACCAGTTTTCCCTCAAATGTCTTTCTAATTCCCTTTTGAATGCCTTTTGAATTGCAATTTTTTTTCCATCAACCTCGCAAGTAGGAGGTGCCTGATCATAATCATTTTCAGTGTAAAAAGGTTTTTCTGCACACCTCTGCTTTTGCCCGTTGCACCCAGGTCTTTTACACCCCAATCAAATCTCCATCAGTCACTTTGCTTCAAGGAGAACCACCCCCAGAATCTGCAGTGTTTAAGAATGAACTGCAGATGCGGGAAAAATTGATGAAAATCGCTGGAAAAACTGGAAAAATCGAAAAGGTCTGAAGAAGGGTCTTGACGTGAAACGTTGCCTATTCCTTCTCTCCATAGATGCTGCCTCACCGGCTGAGTTCCTCCAGAGTTTTTGTCTACCCAGAATCTGCAGTGTAATTAAAATCCTTGTGACTATTCTTGCAAGTTCTTTTCTCACACCTTCTTTAACATGTTCACATGGATCCACGAGTGTGATATTCAAAAGTGGTGTCACGCCTCAGTTGTGGTTTAACCAGTTTATTTACATCGGTTCAACATAACATATCAGCTCCCTCTCCACTTAATCTGTATGACGAAGGGTCTCGACCCGAAACGTCACCTATTCCTTTTCTTCGCAGATGCTGCCTGACCCGCTGAGTAACGCCAGCGTTTTGTGTCTGTCTAACATATCTGCTTTACTGCTTAATGCCTCCATTTAGTAATTCTAAGTTATTCACAGACTTTTGTGATATGCCCCATTACTTTCAAAATCTCTGTGCACATACGCACTCGCATTCCCTTTAGAGTTGTGTCAATAAGTTTATATTTTTCCTTTCATCCTGTCTGGCACCTTTCCGCATTCCTGTTTGACTTCTGTATTGAAACTTTCAGCAATGTATGTATATCTCGATTCTCAGAATACTCTCTTCTATGACATGGCCTTTCCAATGTGCCCTGTTTAAGGCGGACCTACACAACAGACCTCATCTTTCACAAGGTAGGATTTTAGTTGCTATTTATCTGCCATTTTTTGTGGCCATTCAAACTATCCCAAAATATTGTGTAGGCCTCCACGTTACTTGTCTTACATTTGCAGTATGTTAATCTGTTGCAAACTGATGCCATTCTTTCGAGTTCTGAACCATTTTCTCCCTTCCTCTTTTTCTGATAAAGTTTTCATAACAATCACTGTGCTTTGCTTTGCAATAATATTTTAAATCATTCTCCTACCTGGTCCCCGACTCCACATGGCCTACGCATTGTTATCTATATCTTAACTTGCCATCTTAGGTGGGCCGACTGACAATCCATATATATCACAGCCATTGTGTTGTCTAGGGTTAGACTTCCTGTTATTTCTACAAGCAATGTACTATGTTTTGTTGAAGATGAGCATCCTTTGTCAAAGACCATTATATTTCACTGCATACCTTGTCCTCAAATGTGTGAACTATTGCTCACACTTGGTCACACTTGTGCCTTTGAGTCAAAAAAAGGGATGTAGGAGTAAATGCCATTCCATTTGTGCCTTTGACAATAAACTAGGAACTGCAGATGCTGGTTTAAACTGAAGATAGACACAAAATGCTGGAGTAAATCAGCGGGACAGGCAGCATCTCTGGGTAGGATTCTTTCCAGAGATGCTGCATGTCCCGCTGAGTTACTCCAGCATGTTGTATCTATCTTTGACTTGGTTTGACTTGACTTGAGAAACTGAGCACAAAACCTCAGCTGACAGTGTGCAGTACTGGGGCAGGGCTGCAAAATTGATGGTACTGTGTCTCTTTCTGAATAATGCATTGAAACGATGCACTATCTGTTCTCCTGCTTGGATGTAAAGCAAAATGCACGTCATTGTTTTGAATGGGAGGTGATTTATTTGGAGTGTTGTAGACAACATTTATCCTGCATAAGATCTTACTGAAAAAGGTAAAATGATTGGATTATTACTACATTGATGTTTGTAGAACTCAAATTGTTATGAATTTTAACTACCCGGTATATCCATTGTTCTTTGGCTTAAAGATAGACACAAAAAGCTGGAGTAACTCAGCGGATCAGGCAGCATCTTTGGAGAAAAGGAATAGGTGACGTTTCGGGTCAAGACCATTCTTCAGATTCATTGGCTTGAAGTAGTAAGGGCATTGTTGTCACCTGTCAACTTAGCCACATGAAGGTTGAAACTGGTTGATATAAAAGTCTTTATTCATCAAGAGAAACAGGTATTTGCTTGGTATATCTCACTGACACATCAAACGGGAAATGACCAAGCCCAGGTGTCACTGTTTTTTATGCCAAGCCTGCCAGTCTCATACTGGCAAAATTCCGATGGTATCTTTTCAGAAAGACACTGCCAATGGGCTAATGTCCAATGTTTCTGATTGGATGGAGATTACAATTGCCCCTTTCTTGCCACAAGGTGGCATCATCATCATCTGACTCAGAATGATCATCAACAATGAGGAATGAGCGGTGAAGTAGAATTGAGAATGGTTGAGGAACAGGAATGTGAGGGACAGGGACATTCCTCCACAGATTTGAAAGAAGGGTGAAGTTTCATTTTTCAGTCAGTATTTTCAAACTGGAAGACCATCCATGCAACTAGCTCAGACTCAAGCTCTAGCATTCCCTGAAGTTCTCTTCCTCTCTTTATTCCATTAATACCCTCCATTAAGCCTACCTCACCAAACAAGCCCTTGGTAACTTTTTTTTAGTTTAGAGATACAGCGCGGAAACAGGCTCTTCGGCTCACCGAGTCCGCGCCGACTTGTGATCCCCATACATTAGCACTATCATACACGCACCTCGAACAATTTACAATGTTACCAAGCTAGTTAACCTACAAACCTGTACGTCTTTGAAACCGGAGCACCCAGAGAAAACCCAGGCAGATCACAGGGAGAATGTACAAACTCTGCACAGACAAACACCCGTAGTCATGATCGAACCCGGGTCTCTGACACTGTAAGGCAGCAACTCTACCGCTGTGCTACCGCTCAACAATGACTTGGTCTACCTTAATTGGCCTGAAAAGTATTTCAATGACTTGGTCAACAGAGCATTTGTTCCTCAGCTTATAACCATATAACAATTACAGAAAGGTCTCGAATTCTGTTTCCTCTCCCATATACCTGCGCTCAGACCATAACCCTCCATTTCTGATATCGGCTGGCCTGAAAAAAGAAGTATTGTCAATTACAAGCATTGCCCCTTTCCCCTTCATCCACAATATTTGCATTTGTTGCACTCCTTACACATCACTAGCTCAGCCTTGGACTAAGCTTCCATGATTCTCAGAATTCTCAGGATTTCTTAATTACTGGATCAATGAAACGTCTTGTACTGTACATAAATTCCAAAGGTTTGCAAACCAGCAAAGACTTGTCATCAGATAACACTGTTGCCATCTATTGGTGTTTCATGCTCCAACTAATTAAACATAACACTTTAATCAGTGGCTTCATCAGTAACAAGCATGTTGGAGCACATGATCTATAGCTGATAATGGCCTTCTGTCTATCGCCATTCTACAGAATAAAATAATGAAACATCAGCGTGGAGCTGAAGCTGTATGAGAAATACTGCTACATACCACTATTTGGTAGATGTGTATCAGATTGTTACTGATCTTACCATGTGGTTGCACAGAAGGGTCAGAGTCAATCCTTCTTCGTGAGGGTTTGGGTTATTAATTATCCGTGTACGAGGCTGAACTCGTTTGCCATTCTTGGATCAGTTGTCGGGTCATCTAAGATGCTTTCAAATCTGAAAGGCTGTGAAAGCGTTGGAAAATATGGTTAAAGGATAATATCAAGACACTCAACCACTGCATTTTCAGTATGATTTACCTAGGTGCAGGAAAGCCCCCGTAGCATTTTGTGGTGCTATACATTCATTCTGAGTGTAAAGTACATTCCATTTTGTGTTAATTAAACAGACCAATATTGCACAATGCTAGTTCAATAATTGTGACTGAGAATCGTGGTCGACTTCATTTTTAGTTAAATTATTACTTTCACTATTGGCGTGCCCTATCCTGTCTCTGCAGCCTTCTCTGGTCTGACAACTTCCAAAATCTCACTATTGCTCCAAAGCTGGCTACTTTACACCCCTGACTTCCTTTATCTCCACAATGGTGACCATCCATTCACCAGCTTACATTCCTTTCCTAAACCTCTCTGCTCCTTTCTATCCTTTTACAAAACAGTCCCAGGAGTACGTGCTGAGGGACAAACTGAAGCTTCTTGCAGCCAATGCCAAGGCTCTCTGGAGGAGGACCACTGACAAACGTTCTTCCACTGCTGGACATTGGGAGGCAGATGTGGTGGAGACACCCCTCAAACAAGGGAAGGGATATCACCCCAGGGGGCCATATGAGTGGCAAAGGTGCCAGGTGTAAGGATATTGCTGTGAATACTACTATACGACGCAAATAAATGCATGTAAAGCCCCCAAGTATGGTATAAGAATTTCTGCACAATTCATAGAAACATACAAAAAACATAGAAAAATAGGTGCAGGAGTAGTTCATTCGGCCCTTCGAGCCAGCACCGCCATTCAATATGATCATGGCTGATCATCTAAAATCAGTAGGTAGACATGAAATGCTGGAGTAACTCAGCGGGACATGCAGCATCTCTGGAGAGAAGGAATGGGTGACGTTTTGGGTCAAGACCCTTCTTCAGACTGGTTTGGGATAAGGGAAACCAGAGATATAGATGATGATGCAGAGAGATAAAGAACAATAAATGAAAGATTTGCAAAAAAGAAACAATGATAAAGGAAACAAGCCATTGTCAGCTATTTGTTGGGTGAAAACGAGAAGCTAGTGCTTTTTGGGTGGGGGAGGGATAGAGAGAGAGGGAATGCCGGGATTACTTGAAGTTAGAGAAATTAATATTCATACCACCGGGCTGTAAGCTGTGAAAAACCCAAAGGTGGTATTGAAGGCACAATAGGAATTGGTGCTAATGATTGCATAAAACATATTAATAAAGGGTTAGTTACTTTGCATTTTTTCCCAGATAAAGGTTGAATCATGATGGAGAGCAACATTGGCTATTTGTTGATAATTTTGCATGTTTATATAGTAAAAGGAAGAAAAACTATCACATGGTTCAGCCCCACAAATATTGGTTGTGATCCCACAGCCGGCCAGATCAGATCAATGCTTTGCAATTTTGCCACATCCTGTTGACAATGGCATGTAACGATAGAAATAGAACTACGAATAAGCCACTCAGTCCCTCCTGCCTAGTCTGTTATTCGAAAAGATCATCTGTGACCATTTACCTCTGCAGCCCTTTCCTATAATAACCCCAATTCCTTCACATCCAACAATCTACCTGAATATACTGAGTGGACTGAGCTTCCATGGCACTCTTGGGTTGAGAAATTGAGAGATTCATCTTCACCAGGTGAAGATGGTTTTTGGTATCTCATTCTAAAATAGCCAAACCTTATTTTGAGACTGTAACCATTGACTCCAGATACTCTGGCCAGGTGAGATATGACCTCTGCTTCTACCCTGTCAGATACTATAAGAATTTTATGTTTCAACAAGGTTACATTTTATTTTCTAAACTCAAGAGAATATTGACCGAATCTTCACAGATCAAAACCCCCACTGCAGGCATCAATTTGGCGAACCTTTGTGGCACTCTCTCAATCGCAAGAGATTCTTCCTTAGATAAGGAGGTTAGACCTGAACACAACTGCAGTAAATGTGTAGGAAGGAACTGCAGATGCTGGTTTAAACCGAAGATAGGCACAAAAAGCGGAAGTAACTCAGCGAGACAGGCAGCTACTATGGGGAGAAGGAATGGGTGACATTTTTGCTCGAGACCCTTCTTCAGACTTCAGACCACAACTGCAAGTAAGACATCTTTGCACTTATACGCAAAATCTCTTGGAGTAAAGATCCTCGCCTGGTCAGTTGCTATGCATGTTACGTCAACGTTACCTAAATGCTTATCGTATACAAAAACACAGTTTTTCTGTTCTGCGTAACAGAATTGCAATTTTCCCAGGCTGGAGCCAAGGAGGAGCCCACAGGTCTTGCTCTCACCATATGGCCGGTAAGTAACAAATGGCTGAAACACAGTGGCAGTATAGAAAAACACTCAGAAATAAATATCTCTTGTGCTGTTGTGTTATTGTAACACACCAATATACTATCTCCGAAGATCGTTGTGTATGTATCTCCATTAACTGTAATGCGTGCAGTTCTGAGCAGGTCCAGTATCTCAGGTATGGCAATAAAGTACACCACCTTGCTACCATTACACTGAGCAGTTAATTAACCACAAACAAAGGAGTTAAAACCACTAGCGTGCACAGTATCAAAAGGGAATGTACTTTTTTTCCAGTGGTTGATCTGCTTAACGTCATCCCCTGAGTACTCTGCTCATGAAGCTAGAAGGTTTGTTATACAGTTTCATTATTTTTTTTCTGTCTCAATGTTCCAGTAAAGATGATCCATGATTTTTCAGGGTTACAATTGGTGCAATTTACAGGGACGCATGTCAACAGACATTTATCTTCCCTCAGCTCCACATGCAGTTGATGATGATGATGCTTCATTTGTCACTTATACCTAGCAAGGTGCAGTGAAATTCTTTATTTTTGCCTACAAAGTACACAAAAGAGTTGCTACAGAGACACTGACAACATTACAAAAAGTACTTATCCTTTCTTTGTCCCCACCATCATGTCTCCCTACGCCATGTACCCCATTATGCTCGACGGCCCCCCTTCCCCACGCTGGGTCCCCCTTTGTTCACAGCAACTCGGCCCGTCCACCTCGGCCTGAGCTCGGGACTCCGTCCTTGCCCCGACCTCGAAGCTCCGAGCCAATCTTGTCCTCAGCCCGACCCGACCTCGTCTGCCGGGGCTCCAACTTGACCTCATGACTCCAACTTGACCTCTGGGCTCCAACTTGACCTCAGGGCTCCAACGAGCTCAGGGCCCCGACTCATCCTTAGCCTGACCTGACATCGGGACTCCAACCTGACAACCTCGCCTCGACTACTCGCTCCGTGCCGTTCTCTCCGCAGATGACCTTATCGTGACATTCTTTACAAAATGCCCCTTTCTTGGAATACATCAAACTTTCCTGACTTCTAGAAGCTGACGGACCTGAACGGGTGGATACCTGACTCATTATCTGAATAGTGGCCGATTAGGAAATGGGGAGATGCAACGAGACGTGGGTGTCATGCTACACCAGTCATTAAAAGTAGGCATGCAGGTGCAGCATGCAGTTAAGAAGGCGAATGGTATGTTAGCATTCATAGCAAAAGGATTTGAGTATAGGAGCAGGGAGGTTCTACTGCAGATGTACAGGGTCTTGGTGAGACAACACCTGGAGTATTGCGTACAGTTTTGGTCTCCTAATCTGAGAAAAGACATTCTTGCCATAGAGGGAGTACAGAGAAGGTTCACCAGACTGATTCCTGGGATGTCAGGACTTTCATATGAAGAAAGACTGGATAGACTCGGTTTGTACTCGCTAGAATTTAGTAGATTGAGGGGGGAATCTTATAGAAACGTACAAAATTCTTAAGGGGTTGGACAGGCTAGATGCAGGAAGATTGTTCCCGATGTTGGGGAAGTCCAGAACAAGGGGTCACAGTTTAAGGATAAGGGGGAAATCTTTTTGGACCGAGATGAGGAAAACCTTTTTCACACAGAGAGTGGTGAATCTCTGGAATTCTCTGCCGCAGAAGGTAGTTGAGGTCAGTTGATTGGCTATATTTAAGAGGGAGTTAGATGTGGCCCTTGTGGCTAAAGGGATCGGGGGGTATGGAGAGAAGGCAGGTACAGGATACTGAGTTGGATGATCAGCCATGATCATATTGAATGGCGGTGCAGGCTTGAAGGGCCGAATGGCCTACTCCTGCACCTATTTTCTATGTTTCTATTTCATGTTTGGCGAATCGCAGGGAGTGACTGAGCTGAACCATAACAATTACCCAAGGAATAACAGTGAGTAATTATCACATGATAACTGGAGTGGGGTATTGAAAATAATGTTCAGAGTTCCAGAAAAGCAATGAATGTTCTGTGGTTCTAGGAATACATTTTCTTTTGCATTCTACTATTTTTATCTATGAAATGAAGTTCGCAAAGCTTGTCATGGTTGTGATTGGCATCAGATTTCATAGAAACATGGAAACATAGAATAATGGTGCAGGAGTAGGCCATTCAGCCCTTCGAGCCAGCACCCCATTCAATATGATCGTGGCTGATCATCCAAAATCAGTACCTTCATTCCTGTTTTTTCCCCATATCCCTTGATTTCTAACCCCAGTGGATTGGGGGATGTTGCACAATATTAAATTAAGCTGCCCATCATGGACCCTGTGCAGTGGCCATCATGGGCACTGATCTCCCTATCATTGAAGGGATCTTTAGCAGACACTGTCTCATAAAGGGAGCCAATGCCACAAACACCCACTATCCTAGCCACGCTTTCATTTTACTTCACACACTGATAAGAAGGCATAGCAGTGGGAGATTTTCAAAGCTAGCCGTTAGATTTGTTGAGTGAATCTATTTCAATGTTGGAGCTACAGTAGGAATGAAGAGGAGGAGGAGTGAAATGTAACGTTGGAGGGAAGATATGGGTGGTTAGGAAGGGGGGCAAGGAGGAATATGGGATAAAATATAATATGGGACTTGGGGATGGGGAGATGACAGTAGAAGTAACTGATCATTTATTGTATATCTATTGCTGTCGTTATTGCATCCAATGTGCTTGGTAAAGCTGCGGCATAATAATGCCATTGTTCCAGTTCATTTCCAGTGCATGTGACTCTTGTCTCTTGATACACTGGGGATTATAAACTTTATCACATGCTATAAATGCGAATTTCACGCAACCACTCAAGATCAGAAATTCGTGCCAACATCACATGATAGAGCATTCAGTCCCAGGGTTGTCATCTGGAGATTGGAAAGAAAAAGAAAATTTGTTTTCACTTTCACTCGCAGAGGTGACGAGGGTACAATGTCCAAAGAACCATAATCATGAGGTCATAAGGTCATAAGTGATAGGAGCAGAATTAGGCTATTCGGCCCATCAAGCCATTCAATTATGGATGATCTATCTCCCCCTCCTAATCCCATTCTCCTGCCTTTTCCCCATAACCCCTGACACCCATATTAATCAAGAATCTATCTATCCCTGCCTTAAAAGTGTTACCTAAGTCTACAAAAAATGCTGATACTTGATACCAATGGTACAACCCACTAAGAAATCTAAATTTCCTGGAGAAAACAGGCAAGTGGGAATTGTGTGGATAAGTAAAACATAGTGTTCTAAGACTGAAGAATTTCTGTCCTGCCAAAAATGGCAAATAAAGATTATAAAATCATCAGTGAAATAGCTATCAAACTTCACCACTGACAACGGAGACATAAGGAACTGCAGATGCTGGAATCTGGAGCAAAGCGCAAATTGCTGGAGTAATTCAATGGGTCCGGCAGCATCTGTGGAGGTAATGGATACGCGATGCTTCATGAAATTATTAGTATTAGTTTGTCATTGTCACATGTACTGAGATACAGTGAAAAACTTTGCTTTGTGTGCTATCCCGGCAATTCATATCATACGTTAGTACATCAAAATGTACACGAGTACAATTGATGGTGCAGAGAGATAAAGTTCATGTTCATAAATTCACAGGAGCAGAGGAGGCCATGCGGCCCATTAAGCCTACTCTGCCATTCAATCATAGCTGACCTGTCTTTCCTTCTCAACCCCATTCTCCTGCCTTCTCCCCATAACCCTTGACACCCTTACTAATCAAGAATCTATCAATCGCCACGTTAAAAACATCCAATGACAGCCTCCACAGCCGTTTGCGGCAATGAATTCCATAGATTCACCACCCTCCGATTGAAGAAATTTCTGAAGAAGGGTTTCGGCCCAAAACGTTGCCTATTTCCTTCGCTCCATAGATGCTGCCGCACCCGCTGAGTTTCTCCAGCACTTTTGTCTACCTTCGATTTTCCAGCATCTGCAGTTCCTTCTTAAAAATGTCTCCTCATCTCCTTTGTACAGGTATGTCCTTTTATTCTGAGACCATGCACTCTGGTCCTAGACTCTCCCACTCTCCCACTATGGAAACAATCTCTCTACATCCACTCTTTCATTATTCGGTAAGTTTTAATGAAGTCCCCCACCCCCCCCCCATCGTTCTAAACTCCAGCGAGTTCAGGCCCAGAGCCATCAAACGTTAATCGTATGTTAGTCCAATCATTTCTGGGATCATTCTCGAAAACCTCCTTGTGGAACCAGTCCACTGCCAACGCCAGGGGAGGGGGGGAGGGGAGTCAGTCTACCCCACAACAGAATGGGGAGGAGTTGTACAGTTTGATAACCACAGGTAAAAAGGATCTCCTGTGGCGTTCTGTGCTGCATCTTGGTGGAACCAGTCTGTTGCTGAATGTGCTCCTCAGGCTGATCAGTGTGTCATGGAGGGGGTGAGCTGTATTGTCTAGGATGCTCCACAGTTTGAGGAGCATTCTCCCCTCCAGGACCACCTCCAATGAATCCAACTCCATTTCCAGGCCGGAGCCAGCCTTTCTGATGAGCTTGTTGATTCTGTGATCGCTGATTGTTGGCTGATTTCCTGAGGCAGTGAAACGTAAATGGTGTCGATGGGAGACAGGCTGCATCCACGCCACCTTGCAATTTCTTGCCGTCTTGGGTAGAGTTGTTGCCAAACCAAATAGTAATGCATCCCGATAGGATGTTTTCTAGCGTGCATCTTTCTGAAATCAGTAAGACTCTTTGGAGACATGCTGAATGCACATTTTGTTGTACTACCATGATAAATCGCCTATTCGTTTTCTCCTGAGATGCCGCCTGACCTGCTGAGTTACTTCAGCATTTTGTGTCTACCTTCGGTTGTAAACCAGCATCTGCGGTTCGGTCCCACACAGAAGAACCCTTTGTGTTTTTCCTGCACAGCAGCTTCACGAGCATTTCTAGTATTACCAGCTTTTCAAAAGACGAAATCACAATCTCACTTGTCACTGCGGGATCTTAACTCACATCCTTATGTTCACATTCTATGGATTATTAGCCCTGACTGCTGAATTGCCAGTCGAATGCCCTGCACCACACTATTCCCTTGAGTGAAGAATCAACCACCTCTTTGTACAACAGCTTTTTCATGTCAAAAGCTAATCCTAATGACCTTGGACTCGATTGCTATAATGTTCTGCTGATTTGAAGCCAGCGGTGCACTATCTCTGATCATAGTTTCTGAAGCAGAATTGGCAGGAGACAAAATTACCTTCATAATTGTTCAACAAAATCATTCAGTCCATGTTTGCTGATGACAAGCAGGCTTCGTAGGTTGAGATAAAAGTTTAGCAATTGTTCATTTTCAATTTGATAAATGCTGGCGTGTTCTCTATTAGATGTGCTCACGCTCTTTAACAAGTCCTCATCTGAAGACTCATGCTGAGGTTACACTTTCAGTTGATAGTGAATAGAAATTGTGATAAGAATCTCCTTGAGACCGAAGTGTGGGAGAAATCAAGATGATATAAATCTTGCTTCACCCCATGCACTTTCAAAATAGGGACTGATATGAGCTCAGAGGGTGGGGGACTCCTTGATATACGACCACAGTGAGCTGAGGGAGTTATTGTCTCGTGGGTTGGCTTGAGTCCCTGATATAATCTTGGCGGGGTGGTGGGGAAACTCTGTGCTGATATGTTGGTGGAAAAGGGGAATTATCCTCCAAGTTTCAGAGAAAGATTAGGTTTACCGAGAGAAGGGCTGCGTGCATCTGCCTGAAATACTGTCTGCAAATGTTATGCCGGCAAATGCAGCAGGATGGAGTTTCCAATGACATTGAAAGGTAGACAAAAATGTTGGAGAAACTCAGCGGGGGAGGCAGCATCTATGGAACGAAGGAATAGGTGATGTTTCGGGTCGAGACCATTCTTCAGACTGATTTGGAGGTCAAGATTGAACCGGGCCTGTTGGAATTATGAGGTAGCCACGCTACCTGCCGCGCTAATGGCTAGTGCAGCCTCGGGCATACTTGATAATGAGGTGCCAACCCAAAGAAGCAACAACACTGGACAACATTCGTGCTCTGCGGTAAGCAGCATGGAGCTGCATATTCCTCTATACCAACCATGTACCTGTTAAACAAAAACATCCATAAAGATCCATGTACATGTTCAAATGTTTTTTAAATGTTGTCAGAGTACCTGCCTCAACTATCACCTCTGGCTGCTTGGATTGGATTGGATTGTTTTTTTGCGAACAAGACATGCCTGGGCACTCTTTCAACATTGTGAAGTTAAGTTGTACGAAAGAACTACAGATGCTGGAGTAACTCAGTGGGTCAGGTAGCATCTCTGGAGAAACATGATAAATCCTTCTTCTCCAGAGATGCTGCCTGTCCCGTTGAGTTACTCCAGCAATTTATGTCTATCTTGTGAAGTCAATGCCCATATTGTAACTGTACTGGAACAGATTGACTATAGAAGTATGTAATCCCAGTATGTAATAGCCTTTTGTGTAACTGGTGCTTACAGCTGTTTCCTGATATCACGTGGAATGAATCCATGCATTTCGTTGTCTCTGTACTGTACACTGACAATGACAATTAAAATTGAATCTGAATCTGAATCTGAATCTGAATCAGACAAAACTGGCTTTTGTGATGTGGGAATCTCAGGAGAAACTGAGACGGATCATTTATGAGGCACTTCTGGCTGATCTTGATTGTGAATGCTTCAGACTTGAGTCTAGCATTGATCATCATTGAAGCTGAGATTATTCTCAGAGTATCTTCCTTCCATTAGATGTTAGATTGTTCATCACCACAGTTAACATGTCATCAACTGAGAGTTGGATGATTATACAAATAAGATTACAATGGAAATTAGGAAGAGATAACCAGGTTACTGCATCTTCTAAGGTCAAATAAATAGCTGTGAAAATAACTGACAGACTGAATGAGGGGAGCAATGAAGCAAGAGGTATTCTGGAGCCTTGTAAAATGTCTAGTAATACTAAAGAACCTTCATGGTCTTGATTAGTTCCCACATGGTCACCACATGTTCGCGGGTGGTTGCCGGGGAGTCGCCTTCATGGTCGTGAGTAGTTCCCGCATTCTCAGGACCAGAATGAAGCCGCCATAGCGAGAATGTTTGTGCCATAGGTGCAGTGGCAGTGGGTTGCCAGAAGGTCGAAGGTTGTCATAGACTGTCGTAGGTTGTTGCCAGTGCTGACCGGTGAATTTCATTGGCTCATTGGGGAAAAAAACCTAAACAGTAGTTTTCGGAACCAAGGATCGACCCGTAATGTTAATGTCCGCTGAGCTTCACAGCCGTGCATCTCTGGCTTCTTAAAAGTTGTCTCCACTCCTTCTCCCCCCCCTCTTTTAAAGGACTTACGTGACCCTTCCCGTACACTGTGCTTTTACCCTTAATTACAGCGCCAACCTTCCTGTTCATCGCGGTGTGTGTCTGTATTACGTTGGCTTTGCACCGTGTGAATTTCACTCAATCAGCGCTCCCCCCCGCTTGCTCTGTCGCCCGCCTGCACAACTGGCTGGTGAAGGAAGTGATGTGTGTGTGTGTTCCACTCTGAGAGTCGCCGTTCCAGTCGCCGTTTTTTCAGCGACCTGCTGTGACTTGACAGTCGCCGGCAGTCACCTGAAAAATCGCCTAAGTGGGACAGGCCCATCACTCATACAATTGAAAACAAGGTTTGGACTTGTAGAAGACCTTATTGCTTTCACCATTTTCTAATCAATACTTCTGAAGTATAATCACTATTGTAATTCCCAGAAACATAGCAGCCAATTTGCACTGATTAAATTCATACAAGGTGCAATGACTCAGATTATCTGTTTCTGTTAATGTTCGCTGAGAGATAAATAATAGCCAGGAAATTATAAGCTCCTTCAAATGTATTTTGAAATAGTATCCAATGATTTTCTGACATCCTCTGGCACAGTAGACAGACTAACTTTAAGATGTCACAGAGAAGGCAAACCTCCCTCAGCAGCACACTAGAGTTCCCATTAAACTTATCTAAGGGTCTCGAGCAGAAAACGTCACCTATGACCCGCTGAGTTACTCCAGCATTTTGCATCTATCTTCGGTGTAAACCAGCATCTGCAGTTCCTATATGCACATATTTTTTTTTACTCAGCTCTCTGGAGTGGGAGTTGAACTCATAACCTTCTGGTTCATGGACGAGGGACATCAACTGTGCCACAGCTGATAAGTCTAATGTTGGGCATCAGTATGTGATGTGCAGAGCATGTGGACTGAAAGTTCTTTTATTCTGTGCTCATAACAGCCTTAAGCCATTTCGCACAGAAAGTAGATCACAAACTACTCTTTATGTTCTAATTTGCTAAATCACTCAATTATTTGCTAATTTGCTAAATCACTCAGCTTTCTCCCAAAAGCTTTAGCGATAAAGTTGACAGGAGCAGAAAGTGGTGCGATGTTGCAATGAGTTACCATTGTCTGAAACACGCATGGTCCAAACAGATCTGAGCATTGTATGCTTTCAGCAGCTGTTCTTTCATTACAGTGAAGGCAAAAGTCAAACTGACATTTATATGCCTCAATTATTACCTCCAAATAAATGTAACAACAATAAAACCAAGTGTAAACCTAGCACACTATGGAGCAGTGCTTCCCAACAATTTCTTTGGCACGCCCCACCTAAACAAGGAAAACCTCTGTGCGCCCACAATAAAGAAATCAACTTGCCTTAAATAAGCGTGGCAAATACCAGTTATGGCCTTGGTACTGTACATAAACGGATTCATTTAAAACTTTTTGTAGAATAGAGAAGGTTGTTGTGCCGACAGGAAATCAATTATCCTGACAAACAAAAACGTCAAATAAATATCACGCTGTCAACTGCGTGTGTTTTTACTTTTGTGGCTCTAAATCGGGTCATGACCCCAAGGCTGGAGGAGAATGGAACTGCAGCTAAAGAGAGAAGTAAGCAGTCTCACAATCAGTATGCCAGGATCACAAGAACAGAAGGAAAGACGAGTAGGCCATTCTGCCCCTCAAGCCTGCCCCACCATTCAAACCAATTGTGGTTGATCTGCCCCAGGCCTCAACGCTTCCTCTCTGCCAGTTCTCCATTGCCCTCAATTCAAAAAGTTATCTATCTCCTCGTTAAATACCTCCATTAGTCTAGCATCCTCAACCTTCCAAGGAAGAGAGTTCTAGAGATTCACCACTGGAGGTCAGGTCCAAGCTTGCAGCCCAGTCACACCTAGTCACGAAAATATGTAGAAAAGCAATTGCAGTAAAAGCCGCTTCGTGGCCATTTTGAAATCCTAATGTGTAGGAAGGATGCTGGTTTAAATCAACGATGATTACAAAATGCTGGAGTAAATCAGCCGGACAGGCAGCTAGCATCTCGGGAGAAAAGGAATGGGTGACGTTTCTGGTTGAATTCATCAGATCCTAATGGTTCGGCTTACCAGGGCTCTTTATGTGCTTTCATCTGGGACCCTTATGCCCACCATCCCTGCCAACTCACCACCGTACCCATGGTTCCTGTACTCCCTTACAATTCACTGCAGCCCTGGTTTGAGTCCTCTCTTCCCACTCGATGGGACCTGGTTCTTGAACTCACTGGGGCCCTAGTTCTGGCCCTCCCTTCCGACATAGGGGTCCTAGTTCTGGCACTTCCTTCTGTATCAATGGGACTCCGTTCTCGTACTCTCTTCCCTCTTACTGGGGCCCAGATTCAACAGTCTCTTTAAACTTACCAGGTTCATTGTGAATTTTGTTGTAATACCATGATACATTTTTTGAATTTCATAATTATAATCGTAATGATACTTTATTAACCAAGTATGTTTTGCAACATACGAGGAATTTGATTTGCCATATAGTCATACCACTAAAATGCAACAGAACACACCAAATACATTATAACATGAACATCCACCACAGCGACTCCTCCACATTCCTCACTGTGATGAAAGGTGAAAAATAGTTCAATCTCTCCCTTCTTTGTCCTCCA
This sequence comes from Leucoraja erinaceus, assembly GCF_028641065.1. Taxonomy (NCBI): domain Eukaryota; kingdom Metazoa; phylum Chordata; class Chondrichthyes; order Rajiformes; family Rajidae; genus Leucoraja; species Leucoraja erinaceus. The sequence goes on along the minus strand of NC_073392.1, from coordinate 18,167,080 downwards.
GTGGTCGTGGACCTCTAACCCATTCACGGGACGATCTTATTCCCGTAGCCAGCGGAGGGCCTCATCGTCGGGGCGATCAAACTCCAGCATCGGGGGGGAATCTCAGCTCCTCCACGCCGGGCGATCTACCCCGGGTCGGGGATAGTCGCACGTCATGCGGCTTTTGGAGCTTCCCAATGTCGATCTCAACCCGAGACCGCGAGCTCCTTGATGTTAAATTCCGCAGGCCGCGATTGGAGCGTTGATCCCAGGCAAAGAACCGGCTTCGATAGTAAGTCCATGCCCCGCGGTGGGGCTCAAAGTCAGTCCCGAGCAAGGCCCCCGGCTCCACGATGATAGGCTGAAGAGCGACCGGAGATACGATCCGGAACACAATCGCATCTCCAGCAAGGTAAGCGATTGAAAAAAAGTTTCCCCCTGCCCGTCCCCCACATAAAACAAACCTGAAAACATTAACACATACTTTTTAAACACACTAAAGATATTTAAAAAAAGACGAAAAGGACAGACAGACTATAGGCAAGGCTGCCATCGAAGCGCCACCCAGTGGAATTTAAAATGTGTTAGAGCCTTAAAAGGAGTAACCTCCAATAGTCCGGAAATGTTTGCTGGTCCAGCAGCATGAATGCCAAGTGTGTTGGATTACTAGAGTTTACAGCTTTGGGAAAAGGAAGCTTCAAAAATATTCCTGTTCTTAAATACGGCAGAATTCAATGTAAATTGGAAAGACAGGCATCCGCAAACCTCTGCTGCCAGATGTGCTGAGTATGTGATCCTACAGTAAATGAGATAAACAGGACAAATCCACTGGGCCAGTTGGCTCCCTGTAGGACCACTCTCACAGATCAGGAGGGTGTACAGTGTGGCCAAGGACTAGCTATGATGGAGAGACAGGAGTCACCAGCAGTGCCATTCTGCAGTGGTTAATCGACAATAACTTGCTCTCGAACTCAGGAATTGTGAAAGGCTTGGATAGAGTGGATGTGGTGGTAGAGGATGTTTCTACAGGAGATAGACCTAAAATGCTGGAGTAACTCAGCGGGACAGGCAGCATCTCTGGAGAAGAGGAATGGGTGATGTTTTGGGTCGGGACACATCTTCAGATTGAGAGTCGGGGAGAGGGAGTCTAGAAATATAGGAGGGTAAGGTGTGAAAAGGACAGATCAAAGTTTATGTTGATAAGGAAATGTAGAATAGATCATTGTTAGCTGAGGGGGTGATAAGGCTGCATACTGGAGTTTTGTTGGAAGAGAAAGTTGGACCCTGTTTTGGTCTCTACAGGAGACCATATGACAAGTCTTCAAAGCTACTTGGTGAACCCAATAACACAGAATTAGCTTGAGGAGGAACAATAACAGCTCCATCTCTAATTCTCCCCAAAGTCACATTCCAGCCTAACTTGGAAATGCATCATTTTGCCTTCATTGTCAGATGAATAAAGTCATGCAACTCTGAGAACACACAAAGCACGTGAAAGCATTTCACCACATGAACTTCAGAAGTCACAAAGTCTTGCCACCACTAGCTTGGGGCAACAGGAAATGGACCACAAATGCACATCTTACCAATTACACAAGAAGGGCAAACAAAAACCTGCTTCAATTGTGGAGAATGTGCGTGGTTTGGGAAACACCAGGAAAATAAAAGACCATTTAATCCTTGTGGGGATTTGCTGGATCTCGGGCTGTGTAGGGCAGGGAAAGGAAAGTGAATTGAATAGCGATGTTTTTAGATGCACCATTTTTGCTGTGGGTTTCCGAATGACCACACAATCTCAGGTCCCCCAATGAAATCAAGTAGCAGGCGCCTTCTTATAGTAATGTAGCTTTAAAAATCAGTGATAATAATAGTAAACATCAGTCAGTAAGCTGAGAGTGGTAATTCGGTCTCTGGTTTCTGCTTGCTTAATATCAGAACTGATCAATCGAATTATTACCTTGTACTCACTTCCAGCCATTTATAATCCCCAGTGTAACAAGCGTCTTGTCTGCTGTAGTTCTATTTCTGGCCTAATTGAAAGCCTTGTTTTAAGATTTTACAGAATGAGTGTCAAGGTTCATCACTGCGTCCTGAGACTTTCCATGCCTGACCTTACTCAGAGAAAAACAGTATAATAATTGTTTATCTAATGCGTGCAAAGCTAATGACTTCAGCGTTGTGTTCAGCATGAAATATTGAACAGTCTAATTATTTTAAATCATCTTAAATATAAGGTTGTGATGACAATCATCAGACCTCGCTGGTTCTGGTCGCTCATCATAACGCTCTTAATGTTTCCACTCACTTGAGACCTCCCTCCTTGCAGGCTCCCTAAACAAAATGTGTTTCCTCTTCCTTCACTAGATCCTATTCACCTATTACAATCAGTGCAGTAATGTTTTGTCACCAAGGTTGATTAGCCCTGTGCCTCTACAATCATTGGGAGAACAATTATTCTTTGGCATTATAATTTCATGATGCGCGCATATACTGCAAATTCGTCTGCGATATTTGAGAGTTTGATAAGGCATTTGTGCTTGAATTGTTTCATTACAGACATAAATAGGGTTATAATGAGCACAGCATTAATTTAGTTATAATCAGTAATTTGCATTATTGGAGGTACTTACAACCAATCTTCTCAACTAGTATTTATTCATGCCAATATTTGTTCTCTGCGCATTATTTCCTCTCAAACCTCTCCACCTAACCTTGCTAATATAATCCTTTTTCTCCCTTTCTGCATTTCCTTTCCTTTAAACGCATCTTTGCTATTCACCACAAAGATTTCATGAGGTGGTATGTTCTACATTCTAATTGTGTAGGAACTGCAGATGCTGGATTAAAGCAAAAATAGACACAAAATGCTGGAGTAACTCAGCATCTCTGGACAGAAGGAATGGGTGACATTTTGGGTCGAGATCCTTCTTCAGACTGATAGTTAGGGGAGAGGGAGATACAGAGATATGGAAGTGAAAGGCGTGAAAATGAGACAAAGGGGATAGAGATCAAGGAGAATGTTGGAATAGGTCATTGTTAACGAGGAGAAGGTAACAACAAAGCAAACAGATAAAATGTAAACGAGGCCAGTCAAACTGGTTGGTGAACTGGGAAGGAGGAGGGGGTGGAGAGAGAGGGAAAGCAAGGGTTACTTGAAGTTAGAGAGGACAATTTTCATACCGCTGGGGTGTAAGTGTCACAGTCTGCCCTCTCCTCATTCTCACCCATTTCACCTCCCGGTACTTTTCCACCGGTCCCTCCTTCTCCTCACCTGCCTGCCTGCCACTCCCCTCTCATCAGCCCAACTCTCCTCACCTGTTGCACTCAGTTGCCTCTGATCACCTATTAACCCGGTATATAGACTCTCCTCACCATTCACACAGTGCTAGATTGTTCTCAGCATTCATGCAAGACTCTCCAGCGATTTCCTGACTGCCTACACGGATTCGAACCTGCCTGCCCCTGACCATTCCATCCTGTCGTCTGCCCCTGACCATTCGTCCCGTACCTCCTGGTTTCTGTCTGCCTTTCTCCTGGGCTGTTTGGTGTATCCCTGCAACGGCTCCTCGACTTCCTGCCTGGCTTCGACTCTCCTTTCGTCTGTCCCTCGCTAGTTTGTTTGCATCGTGTGTTGGATCTCCTGGTTACCGGACCTTCCGCTACCCCGACTACGTCTCCTGCCTGCCCCTCTTCGGAACCCTCGCTCAATCCTGAGTCTCTGTGTGAGTACGGTGTACCCATTCCTGTGTTTCTACTGTGCTACTATTGGGTCCAAGCTATACCCGTTACAGTAAGCTGCCCCAGTGAAATGTAAGATGTTGTTCCTCCAATTTGCATTGGGTCGGAGATCTCCCGGTTGCTAAACATTTTAAACATAACTCCCTCTCCCATTCCCACACTGACCTTTCGGTCCAGGGCTTCCTCCATTGTCAGAGTGAGGCCCAGCGCAAATAGACATCTATGACAATTAGTCCATTATTCTTTTATTCCTCTTCCAATTAAAAAGAGCCAAAACATTTGCAATTTTATTATCTTTTACTGTTGTGAAAGTTGTATTTGTTGGGTTGCAATATTATAATTTTGGGACAGATCTTCTTCATCATATGAAGTCCCCAGGATTGAAAATAACTTGCCCCGAGTTGTTTGATGAGGCCATTGTGGGAGCTCTTAATAATGTCCCCTATGCACTCATTGCTGTATTGAAGGGCCAACCTGGTCTATGCCTCACATTTCATGAAGAAGACTTTATCGTGGAAACTAACTGATTTACAAGCAATACTACTACAACTGAGCAACAGCTAATAATTAACATCCTGAATACGAGGTAGAGTCTTAATTCGGTTCATGGTTCAAAGGTGGAAAATGCAGCAGGATGTCAGTCTAATTTAAATTTGTGACCCCAGGGCTGACACTTGAAACCACAACTTCCCAATTTACACGGATAAGTACTACAAGCTAAACCCACTGACACTTGAGGACTTGGTGTGATCATGGGACTGATTAGACTGTGCCCGTTACAACATACAGAGCGTAGGGTTCGCTTCAAGGTCAGTTTTGAGAGCTAACAATGTGTGTCACTTATTGCCAAAGGTGACATTTCCAAAAAGTTTGCTATTTAAAAAGATGAATACATTACAATTAACTAAAAAAATGAATTTATTATTGAATAGTATCAACATTAGATGTCAAAGAGCCATACAGCATATAACGGGGCCCTTCAACCCAATTTGTCCATGCTTGGCATTCTGAGCTCATTCTATTTGCCTGCATTTATCTCATATCCCTCTCAATCCTTCCCATTCATATACAGTATCTGTCCATACATCAACCTGTCCCAAATGTTGAAAATCTGAAAGTGCTGGAGAAACTCATGGTAGTCAGCAAGAAACTCAGAACCGAATTTAACTGAACTCATAAATTGGATAGATTGTGGTCTAAGACAGGTGATCAACCTGAAATGTTAACTCAGTTTTTTTTCTCTACAGATACTGCCTGACCTACTGGGTATTTTCAGCTTCTTCTGTGCCATTTTGGGGGTCTTCCACCATTGAATCTTGTCGATATAGTTAGGCTGGTAGTGTTTGGAAATAGTCATAATCAACTTTGCCTGATGTAGCCGTTAAGCCATGGCGCTTTGCAGGTGAACAACCAGGACACGGATGAAAAGTCACAGTTTCATCCTGAAAATAATTTGGTGAAACTAACTGGTTGCCATGGCATTGATCGCTCTCCTGTTTTATAGCGCATTAGTGAGTAACTTATTGTGAAAACACTAACAGGGTCCCTTAACCTGGCATTGGGTCTGAGGCATATCCAGTTACAACAAGAACTTTTGGTACTTTTAACATAGCAAAATATTCCAGAGTTTAGAAGCATCACCACCACAATTGTACACTGAGCCATAGAAGGAGATGTAGTAGGGAATCTGTAGCCTGAATTCTGCAGGATTTTAGTGTGTGTAGTATGGATATATTCCATTGTAGACACCAAATGCTGGCAATGTTTAACAGTTGTATTGCTGCACAGCCAGTGCATTTAAATAAGGACGGTTCAGCTCCAACTGTTTTAGCCCTTGTAGTTTTGATTAATTACACAGATTCATGACCGAACACAATAGTAATATGCTTGCTTTTGTTTATTACCACAACTGAGTTACCAACAATGTTCAGTACCACACAAACTATCCTTAAAGGTACTGTATGGCACACACACATTTCTTAAAAGGAAATTAAGTTAGTAAACAATAACATAACAGGCAGCTGGAATGCTGTTGTGATCAAGAGTTCAGCCAATGGTCAAACATGACCTCAAGTTTGTGATTAGTTCAGCTTCAGAGAGTGATCAGGTAGAGTCATAGTCATGCAGCGTGGAAACGGGCTCTTCAGCCCAACTTGCCCACACCGACTAACATATCCTATCTACACTAGTCCCAACTGCCTGTGTTTGGCCCATATCCCTCTAAACCTGTCCTATCAGTACACATCTCCAATTGCAATAGTCTCTGCCTCAACTACCTCCTCTGTCAGCTCGTTCCATACACCCACCACACTTTGTGTGAAAAATTTAACCTTCAGATTCCTATTAAATCTTTTCCCCTTCACCTTAAACCTATGTTGTCTGGTTCTCGAAGAGATGCTGAGTCAGTAGGTGTGGAGTGAAATCTCTGGTGGGGAATGAAGACAATAGTTCAGTCTCTCAATATTGACCCAGGAGTAAATAAATGCTCAATCAGAACTGGATATTGGACAGTGGAGGAGTGAAGGCAACAGTGGTGCTGAGGTACAGTTGCTTTCAATTAAATGGTAGAAGTGGCCACCAATAGTTCAGTGCAGATGTCTCCATGGTGGTAACTGGATAGATATAGACAGAACCAGTCAAGGACAATCCCATCCATCTGGATAATGGAGAAGAACCATTGTAGGAGGATAATCGGATCAGTTGGCGATAAACTCTGGCCAGGTTGGGGCGAGAGAGGAGGACAAGAAGGGCTAATTTACCCAATTACATTGAGGTATCAAATGTTGATAAAGCTGCAGTACAAAGGTTACGTGGAGCCCAAACTTGAGATGTCTAAACAGGAGTTGCAAGAAAGATTCCCATGGATTTGGCTGGGAAAACTAAAAATCCCAGGACTTGAGAGGTGAAAGGGCATTCGCAAAAACAAAGTGATCAAGAAGAAGTAATAAAAAGTAACTGCAGGTACTGGTTTTTAACCAAAAATAGAGACAAAGTGCTGGAGTAACTCAGCAGGTCGGGCAGCATCTCTAGAAATAATGGATAGGTGACTTTTCAGGCTGGGACCCCTCTTCAGATGTCACCTATTAATTTTCTCCAGAGATGCTGCCTGATCCACTGAGTAACTCCAGCATTTTGTGTCTATCTTTGATCAAGGAGAGGGATGTTGACACCAGATTTGAAGAATCGAGGAGGGTATCTGAAGAGAAGGAATTTGAATCATAGAATCATACTGCAGATATACATGCTCTTTGGCTCAATGTGTCCCTTGCTTAACAAATGGAAGTAGAGAGACCTTATGAGGTAGCAAGTCTGAGTGAGTGCTACCATGTAGAAAATGGAGGGTGCTGCCTCTAAATCAAACAAAAGGTCCTTTTCTTCCTTTCCTTTTGTTTTAAGACTTTTGGCACTGAATCATGCTAGCCATTAGCTTCTTTAAGAAGACTGAAAAATCTCTGTGTGGAATGGTCAAATCTCCCAGACATTCAGGAATCTATTCTGGGATCCTTGATCTAGCCACACACCAGTCAAGGCAATGGGGTAAATATTTAAAAATAAATTGGATAGGCATATGGATGAGAAGGGAATGGAGGGTTATGGTACGAGTGCAGGCAGGTGGGACTAAGGGGAAAAAAAATTTGTTCGGCACGGACTTGTAGGGCCGAGATGGCCTGTTTCCGTGCTGTAATTGTTATATGGTTATATGGTTATATCCAAACATCACAAGATACATATCAGCGAGGCTTAGAAGGCTTGAAACTGACTGAAATCAAAAACAACACTGTGTGATGTAGCTGATTTAAAAAATCACATGATAGCAATGTGCCAAAGTGAATGTAGGAAGCTAGTATTTATTTTTCACGCGGTATCTCATGTATCTCTGCTTTCAATATTGCTGGGTGCTCCCATTGTACTGGGTGGTCCAAAGTGCACTCACGCCACCTGGTGACAGCAATGGCAAAACAACCAAGCTCAGAGAAACATTGCAAAAATATTCCTTGGCTATTCTCCATCAAATCGAAACAAGTTTAGCTCGTAGGTTTAAGGCAAGGTCTGTCACATATAATTTTGCTCTTCAGAAAATCGTCAGCATATCAAGAATTTACAGCTCAGTTGAATTATTGTTGAAAGAACCAACTTGAAGTAAATTTTATGTACGAAAGTGCAGATGCTGGTTTGGGCTTCAGGAGTGTCAACGGACAGCTTTATCTACACTAAGCTATGCTGGAAAGGATTCAATCACCACCATTACTGGTAGGATATAAACTGATGAAAGATCAAGGGAGTGTAGGAAGGAACTTTATGACTCCATAACTATGACTTTATGACTATCATATGCATGTATAACAAGAACAATTGCCGCCATAACATGTGTAGGAAGGAACTACAGATGCCGGTGTATACTGAAGATAGATACAAAATGCTGGAGTAACTCGGGTCAGGCAACATCTCTGGAAAAACAATAATTTGGGTCGAGACTGGAGGTATGAAAAACCTCTCGTTTCCCACTCTCATGACTCTCAGTCTCTGTCTCAACCTAAAGCGTCACCTATTCCTTTCCTTCAGAGATGCTATCTGACCCGTTGAGTTTCTCCAGCATTTTGTATCTATCTTCAAGTAAAATATGTTAGATTTGTGAAAATGCTTACGCATTTCCTCAGCTTTGATAATAATCAGCTTCCATAATGGTTTATCATTTTAAACCGTGGCCTTTCATGTTTGATTCCTTCCACATCTAAAACCCGATGATTAAAATAATTTGCTAATATTCTTAGCAGAGAATTAAAACAGATTAAGAAGGGGCCCGACACAAAATAGCGGAGTCAGGGGATATGGGGAGAAGCCAGGAACGGGGTACTGATTGGGGATGATCAGCCATGATCACATTGAATGGCGGCGCTGGCTCGAAGGGCCGAATGACCTACTCCTGCACCTATTGTATATTGTCTATTGAAATGTCCTCTGTCCATTCCCTTCACAGAAGTTGCCTCCCCTGCTGAGTCATTCTAGTGCTTTGTGTTTTGCCCAAGATTCCAGCATCTGCAGTTTGTAGTGTTGCCATTAAAACAGCATTATGAGAGAATCATTTTTTATACAGAGAGTGGTGAATCTGTGGAATTCTCTGCCACAGAAGGTAGTTGAGGCCAGTTCATTGTTCTGAGAAAAGACATTCTTGCCATAGAGGGAGTACAGAGAAGGTTCACCAGACTGATTCCTGGGATGTCAGGACTTTCATATGAAGAAAGACTGGATAGACTCGGTTTGTACTCGCTAGAATTTAGTAGATTGAGGGGGGAATCTTATAGAAACGTACAAAATTCTTAAGGGGTTGGACAGGCTAGATGCAGGAAGATTGTTCCCGATGTTGGGGAAGTCCAGAACAAGGGGTCACAGTTTAAGGATAAGGGGGAAATCTTTTTGGACCGAGATGAGGAAAACCTTTTTCACACAGAGAGTGGTGAATCTCTGGAATTCTCTGCCGCAGAAGGTAGTTGAGGTCAGTTCATTGGCTATATTTAAGAGGGAGTTAGATGTGGCCTTTGTAGCTAAAGGGATCAGGGGGTATGGAGAGAAGGCAGGTACAGGATACCGAGTTGGATGATCAGCCATGGTCATATTGAATGGCGGTGCAGGCTCGAAGGGCCTAATGGCCTACTCCTGCACCTATTTTCTATGTTTCTATTATTGCTAGAAGGTGAAGTGTGCTGCTAGGATGGTACTCTGTTGTACATTTTAATCAGATTTCAAGATTCCCAACACCACCTTCTTCTTGACTTCAAACTGCTCTATATCATTGGTATTCTCCGCACTGATCTCACTGTCCCCCATATCCTTCTCTTTTGTGAAACCAGATTCCCAACACCACCTACATCCTCCATCACCAAGCACACATTCCTAATGACTCCCAATCAAAGATGATTGACGTCACTGGATGAGCATGGAATATAAATACTTATCATTTAATTCTAATTATTATTCCTCAATATCGAGTTCAATTAGCATTATAACTACAACAAATAAAGAATAAGAGACGGTTGAAAATGTGATTGATTTATTCTTATCGACGTGTACCAAGATGCAGTGAAAAGCTTACAACCCCATAAGAGCAGTAACAGGGTAGATTGGGAGATTAGTTTAGAAATACAGCATGAAAACAGGCCCTTTGGCCCACTGAGTCCATGTTGACCAACAATCACCCCGTACACTAGTTCTGTCCTACACTCTGGGGATGATTTACAGAAGACAATTAACCTACAAACTTGCATTTCTTTGGAATGTGGGAAGAAATCGGCGCAACTGAAGGAAACCCACGAGGTCACAGTGAGAACGTGCAAACTCCATACAGACAGCACATGTACTCAGGATTGAACCCAGGTCTTTGGTGCAGTAAGTCAGCAAATCTACAGAGCACCACAGTGCAGCCCTCTATTCTGGAATACATCTTCATATGGGAGGTCTGTTCATGATTCTAACAGCAGGGAAGAAGCTTTTGTTGAATCTGGTAGTATGTACTTTCAAGCTTTTGTGCCTTCTGGTCATCAAGTTGATACATTTTACCAGGTCAACCTTTTAACCGGGGCTGCATGAATAGTAAACTATTTTATTAATGGGAATGATAAAAATGTTAACATTTTTAATTCAAATTACAATATAAACATACGGAGATCATCGGAGAGTTATATATGAGGAAGAATTAAGCCCTGAGAGAGGGCTTCACATCACCCAGTTCTCAGACACCAAAATCTGTTCTACCCTCTGAGAAGAATATTCTGAAATCATGTTAAACATAGGGGATGCACAAATAAATGTTGCCTTGCAAAATAAGTGGCCACTAATGAAGGAAATAGGCAATTGAGATTAAATTTGTTTGGCTAGGAAGTGGTTTACATTTACGAGATAGCAATTTACAGGGAGCAGTTAGTGAAAAAACATAAATGCAACTCAGAAGGAAGGAGGAAAAGTATTTATTCACGTTAATTCCCGGTGAGAACAAGTTTTTATTGCCAACCTCTATTTTCAGAAGTGGAGGCGAACTGTTTTTTTGTGTATTCGTGAAGGTACCAACACAGTCCAGTTGAAGGGAAATTTTAGGATCATAACCAATCTGTAACAGTGAATGGAAAATGGCGAACAAGATCTTTCAGGGAACTTCCAGGTGATGGTGTATGCGTGTCTGTGGCCATTGTTCTGATGAATGATTAATGTCATGTGTTTGGTAGGTAGAAGAAGCAGTTGGCTGTGATAGAGGGAGTGACCATTTATGGTGGTGATACAAATGCAAGCAAGCGGCTGTTTCCCTCTGTATGTAGAGTTGCGCTGAATATCTGTTGTTGGAGCAACATTTATCCAGGCCATGGAGAGTATTCTAACTCTCCTGATTTCTACATAGATGCTGGAAAGACCCTTGGCCTTGAGACATTCACCATTAGAAACCCAGCCACTGGCCTGATTTTATATGACTGTTTTGTAAAATGTAAATGTAGTGCTCACAATGAAGACTTCTCTGCATTGCAGATACCAGATATATATTGGGTTTGAACAAAGGTTCAGACCTGAAACGTCACCCATCCACGTTCTCCAAAGATGCTGCCTGACCCACTGAGTTACTCAAGCACTTTGTGTCTTTTTTTTGTAAACCAGCATCTGCAATTCCTTGGACCTTGGATTTCACTTGGACCATCTCCGACACCTCCCTACCCTTTCTTGATCTCACAGTCTCCATCACAGGAGAGAGACCATCGACAGACATCTATTACAAACCCACTGTCTCCCACAACTATCTTGGCTACACTTCTTCCCACCCTGCTTCCTGCAAAGACTCTATTCCTTGCTCCCAATTCCTCTGTCTACTCCGCATCAGTGCCCAAGATGATGTTCCATACCAGGATATCCAATATGTCCTTTTTCTTTAGGAAACAGGAGTTCCCCTCTCCCATAATAGATGAGGTCCTCACATGTGTCTCCTTGGTACCCTTCATCATCGCCCTTGCTCCCCCTGCCCCTAATCGCAACAGAGACAGAGTCCCCCTAGTCCTTACCTTTAACCCCATCAGCCATCGCATACAACACATAATCCTCCGACATTTTCGCCACCTCCAACAGGATCTCACTACTGGTCACATCTTCCCAACTATACCCCTTTCTACCTTCCGCAGAGACCGTTCCCTCCATAACTCCGTTTACCTCATCCCTTTCCACCCAAACAACTCCCTCTCCAGACACCTTCCGCTGCAACCACAGGAGATGCAACACCTGTTCCTATACCTCCTCCTTCGACTCTGTCCAGGGACCCTGACAGTCCTTTCAGGTTAGGCATAGGTTTACTTGCACCTCCACTACTGTATCCGTTGTTCAAGATTTGTACTCTTATACATCAGCAAGACCAAACATAGACTGGGCGATCATTTCGCTGAATATATTTGCTCAGTCTGCCTAGACATACCCGATCTCTCAGTTGCTAAATACTTTAATCCTCCTTCCCATTCCCACACAGACCTTTCTGTCCTAGGCCTCCTCCATTGTCAGAGTGAGGCTAAACGTAAATTGGAGGAACAGATCTAATTTTCGCTTGGGCAGCTTACAGCCCAGTGGTATTGATTTCTCTAACATCAAGTAATCCCAGCATTCCCTCTCTCTTCATCCCTTCCCCCACCCAAGTCGTTCCAGCTTCTCGTTTTCACCTTACAAACAGCCTGTTTCCTTTATCATCATAACCTTTTTTCATATCTTTCATTCATTGTTCTATATCTCTACATCATTGGCTATATCTCTCGTTACCCTTTCCCGTGACTTTCAGTCTGAAGAAAGGTCTTGACCCAAAACATCACCCATTCCTTCTCTCCAGAGATGCTGCCTGTCCGGCTGAGTTACTCCAGCTTTTTGTGTCAATCTGCAGTTCCTTCCTACAGATATTGTTTTTTGTTTATATTCCCCTTGATTCACATTGACATCAATTGAGTGCATGGGGTAAGAAAGAATAGTAGGGATTGCTGATAAGATTGATTAAAATAGGATGGAAGCTTATGTAATCCATATACAAGTGGATCAAGTGTCCTGTTTCTGTGCTGTACATTCTCCATGACAAAGTACACTAGTGTACTACATGCAATGGGATCAATGCCAGTATTATCATCTATAGTGGATACTACAATCCCATTCACCAAATAACACCTGTATATTTTACAGTTTTGGTGAAATGTTTTAGATGTGATTATAAAAATTCTAGAAGAGCTTACAGCATCAAGTCTCTCAAATTGTGGCTACTACTGAGGAAAGGCCAAGAGTTGGACCATAGAAGGAGTTTGTGCATTTTATTACAAAGTAAGGGTCAGATTATTGTTTAGAAATAATTTAATTGCAATCCTTGGAAAGATGCCCAAACCATCTGGCTCAAAACCAACAGTCAGAATTATGTAGACCACAAACTACATTGTGTCAGTATCAACGAGAGAGATGCCATGAATTTCATTCTAATTCAGCAGAAATATGAATGAATCTACAGTGACGTGTGTTCATAAATTCGAGGAGCAGAATTAGGCCATTTGGCCCATCAAGTCTACCCTGCCATTTCACCATGGCTGATCTAACTTTCCCTCTGAACTCTTCCCCTGCCTTCTCCCCATAACCCCTGACACCCGTACTAATCAAGAATGTGTCAATCTCCACTGTAAATATATCCATTGACTTGGCCTCCACAACCTTCTATGGCAATGAATTCCACAGATTCACCACCGACTGACTCAGGAAATTCCTCCTCATCTCCTGTCTAAGGAGATTTTATTCTGAGGCCATGGCCTCTGGTCGAGAGAATATATGTCACATACTTTAATCATCTTTGGACCAACACATTTAGGATAAGTCCTAGCAAACTATGATCAGAGTTTCAATATTTTAATCTAATAATATTTTTATTATTACTTCTTCTTCTTGTGCACTCCTTCAGGATCGAAAATGACTTACTTCCACTTTGGTTTTCTGGACTCTAGGG